>NC_135765.1:25834208-26495494 GCF_052425735.1 Oculina patagonica
TCCGGTCTGGTATAGGATTATGGTTTTAGAGTCCTTGCGGCACATCTCCACCCAGAAATATGCAGTGTCCTCCCCTCTCCCTCCGAGTTGTTACAAGCCTCTTGTTCGGGTTGGTTTCAGATTTATTTGCAATTGATGAAATAAGAATTATTTCTGTACAAAAGCATACTATGCACCCATGTTGAATTGAATCGAGCTGTGAATGAATAAGTGTCACAAAGCCAAAAACCAAAGTTATCACCCTGCCAATCACAAAGGGCTCAGACAATCGATCCAGTGAGCCAGTAAACGTTTTACGAGCGAGTCATGATTGCTTTTGGTTCTGATTTGATGAGAAAGTTGCGGGAGTTACATAGACCAATAAGTAATTAAGTAGAGAAAAGAAAAGCCAATACAATTCAGGATAACAAAAACAGTGCCCTAGCTAAAGCACTCGACCACGCTGCCACCAACACTATATAAAACTTCGCAAACTGTGCAAACCTTTGCGAACCTTTTAAATAATTATAAATTGTAGCCGCTATTTCTATTCTCATTGGTCGATAGCCTGCAACTGATTCGCGCTGACATTGAATTTTGATGTCATATGTACAGATAATAAGGTCATACATGCAGAACTGACGTCATTTTTACGGATAATAGGGTACAGTTAATGGCATGTTGCAAACGCCGCCTTTTCACGCCGCGCTAGTTTGTCATGCTTGTCAGTGAGAGAGATCGAAGCGATGGCGGAACGATTCAAGACAGAAACGGAAAGCGATTTAGGAAAACTACGTAATGATAAGGACGCCAAAAACACAAAACGAGTAACGAATACAGCTCTAAGAGGAAGTTTAGAGAATTACCGGGGTCCTAAAACTAACTTTCGTCGAAGCTTGGAAAGAGACGAAACTTATTGTTTCAAGGGCACATTGAACAGCATCTGTCTTTGACTTAACAGACACTTAACGTCCACTCGAGGGTTCGATATTAACGGACCCGCCTTTTACCAAGGCTAACAAAATTTTTAGCGCGAAGTGACAGTGATGAGTTATGCATAGCAAAATAGCATGATAGCAAAATTGAGACTAAAGTTTTAGAGTCAAATGAGTCAATAAGTCATGAGTCATGAGTCATGAGTCATGAGTCATGAGTCGTGAGTCAGTGAGTCAATGTGTCAAAACTTAAATTAGAGTTATAATTTTGAAAATAGGGCTACCCTTACTATCAAATTAAAGTAACGAGAAGGACTAACCGGCAAACCGGAGTGGAACTAACCGCAAGCAAACCTGAGTGGAACTAGCCGCAAGCAAACGGGAGTGCAACTAACCGCAAGCAAACCAGAGTAGAACTAACTGTAAGCAACGTGAAGTGCTTGTAAGCTTACTTGTATAAAGGTAAACCATGGTTCAATAGATAATATCCTACTTTGTGTAAAAATCTGCTTGACTCATTGACTCATGACTCGTAGACTCATTTGACTCATAAAATTCGCGCTATCATGCTCAACCTTATCAAGTAATTGTTAATTGCCTGATAAAAGCTGAGCTCATCCACGTCCTGTGCAAAGAGATGCTACGTGGCTACACCGTAGGACACGGGAAATCAGGAAAAAGGCGAATAAATAATCATAATAATACTTTGACTTCTATAATATGATGACAGCACATGTCCTAAAATGTTGTTTCAAAATCGCACTTACCAATAAGTGCCCCCAGAGTTAACACAGGACCAACCATAAGTAACAACAACACAGCTTTCTTGATCATCTTGATACGATTCTGCAATGCGGATAAACACAAACTAAAGGTAAATTTTAAAAAAATCTTTTGTTGTTTTCGCACGGACTTTTGGAAATTTATGTCGCTTTGTTATTTGTTATGGTTTCTTATTTCTTTTAAGAATAGATTTTGAATATTAAGAGGGCTTTATTCATTTAATTAGCTCCCAAAGGGATAGAAAAATGTGATGAAATTTTGCTTGGTCAAACGCATTGTTTCGATTCATGGCGGCTTTTGTGGTCGGATCATATTAGGGGTGTAGAATGACCCTTCTTCTGCCGTCTTTGTTTTTTTTTGGATCTAAAATCCGATACTAAGAAGTCGCGTTTCAAAACTTCAAGCGTGAGACTTCTACAGCGCTCTGCACCTCTCTGTTTGCTCTATGCGTCGTACTAAAAATTAATTCTAAATAAATCTAAACGGCAAATTAATGAGCATTATCAGTAGAGCTTTATGTATCGTGAGTTTTCTTTGTTTTCGCTGTTGTTTTATGACAGTTCACTCAGATTATACTAATTTGCTTGGCTTGCGGGATTCCGAAATTCAAATTGCAAAATTCGTTCGAGATTCCGAGATTAGCTTTATTTTTTGCCAGCTCGAGATTCCGAGACACTAGAGTAGTTTGCGAAGCCGAGATTTCGAGACCCCCCTTAAATTTGCCAGCTAGACTCATTTCTTTTCAAGGACCATTTTAAACCCCTGAAATAATAAGATGTATATAATTTATTGAATTCACAGCAATAAAAGTGAAAAATTTCGATGTTAAAAGATTAAACTGTCATCAACCCAAAAAATTACAAGTCAACCCCATTGTTTCTGCTCAAGGCGGCTTTTGAAGTCGTCTGCTTTTATGTATAACGTTGCGGCGGCGGCAGCAATGTTGAAACAATGAAATATCACAGTTTTTAAAGCTTTTTTCATCTTCATCAATATCAATTTTATCTGCAAAAAGGGTTTCGCGTAGACTCATTACAATACTATATTAGGGCCTCTTTACATGAGAGTTTTCGTCCCGGGATGATTTCGTCCCGGGATGAATTTATCTCGGTGTCTGGTCATTTTCTTGTTGCTGTTTACATGATGATACAAATTTCGTCCCGGGATGAGTTCATCCCGGGACGATTTCATCCCGGGACGATTTCTTCCCGGGATGAAACACCGGGATGAAATGTCATCCCGGGATGAAACGTGACGAAAAACCCCATGTAAACAGTCCTTCCCGGGATGAAATGTAATGTTATGTAAGCACGGGCGAGATGAATTCAACTCGGGCGGGACGACTTATCCCGGGATGAACACGCTCATGTAAAATGATTTGTTTTTTTTCATCTCGGGACGAAATTCATCTCGGGATGAAACTCATCTCGGCTCTCATGTAAAGAGGCCCTTTAGTTCGAAAAGTGTTATCCTCCGGGTGAGAGTAGTTCTGATTATTTTATCACTTCATAGTATCTAGCGCGCGCTCATGGAATAATTCTTAATTGTTCCAGTCTTATTACTAAGCCGTATAAACCAGATGTACTAAAAAAAGTTGTTTAAGTTAGTCCAGGCGGATTACGCGTCTTTACTGTTAATGACCATAAATATATATATATATGTCCGTCATTGAACACAATGAAGGTCACTTAGAACAGACAAAATATTTGAAAATATTGCAAGTACGTACCAGATATTTGACAAAAAAAACAGCTCCTCTGTGTACAGCACCTCTCAAGATCTTATAGCTATTTAGCTACTGTCAGGCAAACTGCAGTTCACTCGGCTGGCATAAGCGTAGTGAAGCAACCGTTTTAAGCTTAAACTGGCGATATCCAGTTTAACTCAAACTGAACTATATTAAACAGCCGATTTAGTCAGTTGCCTGACCGATTGAACGTCGAATTGCACAATCGATTTTATAGAGTGTGGTGAAACATGGTGGATTAACACTTAATTGCAAAATTCATTAACTATTCATGAGGGTGCAAACCAATCCCAGCACAGTATTCACATCACATGTACACAACTGTAAACCCCAATACAAATCAAACAAGAGAATTAACTTTTGATACAAACTCCTGCTCAGCTAATTAGTATTCATTAACTTTTGATACAGATCTCTACTGATTCACATAACAATACTTTGCATTCAATTTATTGTTTTCATTTCACAAGTAGAATAAAATATTCGCGTCCGATCTGTATGGCCATTTTTACAATGGCTCGCCTAACGGCTCGCCATTGTAAATGCCCATACAGATATCCCGCTCATATTTTATCTACTACTTATTTCTATTGAATTAATTTGAATGCAGTAAAACGCGGCTTCAGCAAATACAAGATTTCTATTGAATTGAACCCCAGGGGAGGTACTCCCATATATGGGCTATATAGGTATGTGTCGCGGGATAGGGTATGATTTTTGAGGTTCTCGGTTCTTAAATAGGGTTTAATTTTTGCTCATTTTGGCACTGTTTTCCCATTGTGACCCTTAGATAGGGTCATCTGCTTCCTTATGTCTCCTCTGGGAGAATAGGGCCTTTGATCCGTTCCCTCCACTCTACTCTGTCTTCCGCAACATTAACCGCCTCTGCCCAGGTGGCAAACCCCATCTTCCGCCTCTCCCCCTCTACCGTTCTCCTCCTTAGATATAGGGTTCCTAAATTCTATCAGCTAGCTAAACAAACGCCCAGCTAAACGACTGAACTATATGTTCAAGTATTAGTAGAGCGGTTTTATAACGAATTTTGTTTTGCCGTACAAGGTTAGCCGATATATTTGGTCGACACAGAACGCTTCTCTTCCCCTCTAATATGGTGTCATTTTTCGTTTTTGGGTCTTAAAAAGGGTATCAATTTTTGCTTTCTTTTAGGGTCAAGGTTTAATGTATCACCATTCTAATATTATAGTTTTGTGAATACAACAGCTCAGGAAGTAGAAAGGAACCTTCAGGTTTTTTCCATTATTTTCAGTAATCTCACAATGTCGGATACCTGCTTGAGTAAGCTGGTTGTTTTTTCGGCTAATAAGCTGCTGAAAGCTCTCTGGAAGTGTTTTAAAATAATAAATATGGTTTATTTCAAATTTTCCTTAAAGGAACAAATCCTGAAGAAATTGGCAAGTTTTCGTCATTCGTAATCCGTCTAAATATTCGTCAGTCAAAACTGACCATGTTTATTTTCGCTTTTTTATTACTCCTTTTAGGTTGTTTTTATATGTTAGAAAACTACTTTTTATGTTTACTGTAATTTCAAAGTTATCAGAAAAATAACTTAAATCATCATATGACCCGTACAGACCCGCGGGCAATTTCCTTGGAAAACCATATGAAAAAAAGTCCTGTATGAGGGCCGTACGCCTCGCTCAAACAGGGCCAAAAAAAGCCGTACGGCCCCACTAGAAAAGCGTACCGCCCCGCTACCGTCAGAATCTACAATAGCTGTTATTGCAGTTGGGGCTGCGATAATATATTATTTTGTTGAGAAGGTATGTGAACGCGGCGAAAGGGTCAACACATCGTTTAAAAAAAGCAGATTGACCCTTGTGCCTCTTTTGTATACGTCAAACCACCGGGAACTGCAATGACAGATATTGCTACGATCACTTTCCGAAAAACCCTTTTTTTTTTTCAATTCTATTTTATAGACCTCTGTCATGCTAACCTCGTAAGTATCACGCTCTCAGAAGAGGCCCGAACGAGGCGCGGACTGACCTCCAAAGAAAAACTAATAGGGAATTTTCCGAATGAGCAATGATTTATTTCTGAAACTGGTAAACACATGATTAGTTGACAACTTGTCGCACGCTCTAACAAAAAAGAAATTTAAAATGAATGGGCTTTTTAGCAGATAAAAGTCACGATTTTTCAAGCGTGCTTGAATTATTATATTAAATTTTATGTACACAGTTATTTGAAAAGTGCATGATACAGAATTTTATCATATACACAACGGGCAGAATAACTGCCTCTCTAAACACAGTCATTAGATTGTAACTAGCTTGTTACACTCTTTTTTAAGAACGCGTAAAATTTGGCTGAGCCTGAGTATGTTCTTATTTTAGCGCACACATTTTCTTAATCTTGGGGAAGATTTCAGCCTCAGCGTTCTTATAAAAACGGTTCCTATAAAACAAGAAGAGTGTAATCTAAGCTAAATCAGTAGCAATTATCCCCGATTATAGCTCCTGGCTAAATATAAGAATACAACTGCAAAAATAAGCTTTGGGGAATTAATAGAGCCATATAAGTTTGTGTACTTGTCGCTAATGCGCAGCAAAGTGTAATCGACCGGATCTGAGTAGCTCTCAAAAGAACTGTTGCTGGTTTCGACAACCTGAGCGGAAGTCATCTTTAGAGTGAAGTCCGCTCAGCCTGAGCGGGATTTCGAAGCGTCAGTCACCAACAACAGTTCCCGGGGGGGGGGGGGAGAGGTACTCCCTAAAATGGCCTATACGGGGAGGCTCCGCCCAAAAGGGGTACCTTTTCAAGGCTTCAGGTATATAAAAGGGTAGGGATTTCACGAGTTTAAGTATATGAAAGGGTATGGAAATCTGTCATTTGGCTATTTAAAATGGCCTTTAATTAAAATATTTCCAACAGACGCAATTTATGGCTGTATTTTTTTAGTGATACAAGAAAACGTCCTATTTTAAGTCCACGCCATGTCTCTTAGGTATATGAAAGGGGTACCTTTTTCAGTTAAAGGTATACGGAAGGGGTACAATTTCTGTCAAAAATGGTATATAAAAGGGTAAGCGGTTAGAACTTGGGGCGAAGCCTCCCCATAATTTTTTTTTTTTTTTTTTTTTTTTTTTCAGAAAAATTCTCACCCGGACGATCACACTATACGAACTACTGATATTCAGGGGTTCTTCAAACCATTTACTATAAAACTTGTCACGCTGCAATTAAAGCTGCCATCACAGGAGGCCCTATGATTGGCAGGAGATATTTCACAACCTTCTTCACTTCGTCCCAGATGTAGCGAAGGGCTGGTTTTCGCACACATCTGCCACAAATGTTTCCATCATTATCCTGGGAAAAATAGAACTCCCAATCTCCTTTACCGGCTTTTATGGCAAATTCTCTTCCTGGTTGGGCGAAGATGAACGCAGCGTTTCGCAGATCTGCACCGGCGTCCAAAGCTAACGGAATGAAAGAGATGGCAGCTCTCATAAACAGTAGAGTTGTTCTTCCCTGTTCGTCGAGGTAAGGATGTCGACCCTCATTCCCGCACAATTCCACAAGGATCTTTCCAAGATATGGAGCAGTGATTTTTGATACATGAATTAACAGGTTTTTCGAGATTTGCTGCATAGGATTGAGAAAGAAAACACAATTTTAACAACCCTGAAACAAATTTTGTACTACAAAGCTCATGTTCACTGGAGTAAATGCGTGTTTGACCCGACTGGGGTCCCTTAGTGCCCGAACAGCCGAGTTGCGGGCGATGGATGGGTTTCTTCTAAGAAAGCAAGCGCATAGGCTAACTTCCTTATCAGGAAGTGGTACAAGCTTCGTGCAACTAACACCAGAATTGAGCACTTGCTACAGGGGCACCCATCGAGAATATAGTTCAAAACCACTTAAAGATAGAACCGTTGAATGTATTTTAGTATTTAAACGGTAGATATAGGCATATTTTTATCCCCTAAAAATTTTTTATCTGTTCGGATTTCCTAGCTGAAAGTCTAGTGATCCGAAAGTTATAGGGATCAAAACTTACCTTTTCGAAAATTCCAGCCAGAGAAAGGCTCCCGAAAATTCTAGGTGACCTTTTTACAGTAAAAAATCCGTTAAAAATGAACAATTATACCATCTGTTGCTAGGCTTTGATGGGCTCAGTAAGCGATATGTGATGTGTAAAAAGATAAAAAATTAGTTGCATTAGAGTTAATTTTCTTTAAAAGAAACACGGAAATAACAAATTTGGAAAACATGCCTATCAGAATGCCGTCGCCATGGCGATTTCAAGTTACTTACACATCACCCTATCCTACCAAATTATTTCCAGTTAAATATTAGATAAGCTCAGACAGTTTGGCATGGTTTGGTTGCATCTTAATAAAGTTAAAGCGTTCAAAGTCAGCGCAGACCTCAAAAGCCCTCCTCTCGGTCTGAATATGGTTAAACTACAGTGGAAATCCTGATTTGTGACGCTCCAAGGAAAACGAATCGAAAGGAGCTCAAGAAATCGCGGGTTCTCAGAAATCGGGGAAGAATTGTTGTGTCCGACTTAATGAAGCTAGTCCAGGGGATATAATGTTTGCTTCGAGATAAATGTATAAGGACGTTCGAGAATAATCGATCTGGATTCCAATACCCGATTCCCTCCATAGCGCGCGCCTGCAGGGAATCACGGTAGTTGTATTCATCAAGCCATGCGCGAGACTTAGCAATGATGCAAATTACTGAGTCTCGCGCATGGTTTGATGAATACAACTACCGTGATTTCCTGCAGGCGCGCGCTATAGAGGGAATCGGGTATTTATGCTAACTGTCTAATGATTCGATGTATAGGCAAATTTAAAAGGATCGATTGCTAGGCTTCTTAGCGCTAGTGTTGGTCAATAAACAACGTACGTTTTTCAAAACGGAGTCTGGTTTTACGAATATAGTTATATCAGCATATAACCGTTCCCCTAAATATTTGATCTTACCCTTGTGATTCTTTGACGGCCAATTAAGACCGAGTTAGCATGCCCCGTGTCTTTTCCATTACGATGCGTGTAGGAGCCCATTCCCTCACCAGAGTGTCGCGAATATGCAGAATATCTTTTACTCCCATTGTTTCCCATGGTTGATATCAATGAATCCAGCGAATATTCGGCGCGATCAAGACGTCAAGATGCCTTCTTCGTGGTGAATGTAAAATTTGTGTCGTCAAAGGCACTTCACTTTTCTCCGAAATCCGCAGCTATAAATGTCATGCGCAAGTCACGCCAATGACGTCACATCACACCTCTCCGCTGTTCTTGAGCTGTTGTATTCTAAAGAAAGAACTTCGTAACTGTACGAAGTTATCGTTAACTATACTGATCCCCAAATAAGCAATGGATTTAATGGCATGTCAGCAGACAAAATTGTGATAGGAAAGAAAATAAGACTTTTACTTTTTACGCCTGATCGAACTTTGAACCATGTGAAAATATTTCCGTATTTATAAAGGGATGTTGTGCAGAAAAAAATTAGAACTCTAGGCATTCAGTTTACTAGAGGTCAAAGACCGAGAGAAAAATCCCTTAAGCGGCCTTCACACGACAAACTTTTGGTATTTTGTTTTCCGTTTCCGAAGGTCAGCCTGGGAAAAATCCCTCCCAGCATTGCGGAAGTATATCTCAATGGGCTCATACACCACAAACACAGCGGCGGATTTCGGGAAAAAGTGTAGTGCCCTTCACGAAAATAAATTTTACGTTAAGATGAAGAAGATATCTTTGCCTCTAAAATAATTGCAAGCGCGCTCGATTTAACTGTAGCCGCTGGATTAGGTGATATCTACAATAGGAAACATTAGGATATCATAAAAATATCGATTTCAGGAGCCCACGTCAACATATTTGCGTCACTCTAGAGCGGCAATGAGCTCCTACGCACGTTGTTCTGGTAAAGACATACTAATTCGGTCTTTATTGGCAGTCAAAGCCTTACAAGGGTATATAATATGACTTTCTTCTTGCCGGTTCACTGCGAAACTAACGAATCGACCAATAAGATTCAAGCCTATTCGATTCCAGCACTGGCAGGGTTGTCTGTGATTGGTCCAAAATATCATAGGGCAGATCAGTGTTCCGGCCGTTGCCATGGTGTGGGGCAAGAAACACGCCGGTTCAAAAAATGGCTAGAAATTGCACCTTAACTTAGCATCAACAATCAAGTTTCAAAGATCTGTTCGCAACGGAAAAGTTATCTTAACCTTACTCAGTTTCTCTAAAACACAACAATCGTTGGAGTACAGTAATATCAATCATGGGAAGCAGTGGAAGCGTACTCAAGCGTCGGAAACTTGCAACGGTAAGATATATAACTTAAGGGATCGGTATCTGCCGGCAAATGCGCATCATTGCTGTAAAATGACGCGATTCATTGAACCATTTGGCCTAAAAGAACGTCCACTTCGTTTAATCGTGCACGTACCTCAAATAAGAAAATATTGAACCGTGATTTCAAAAAGCACGACTTAGTTAAGATTCTGTTCTGTTCCAGGTGTTCGGTTTAAGTTGGGAAACAGCGCGAAATAAACCGGCGATTGGAAAAAGAGACTCGATTTCTTTTTCACCAGACGTCCTTCGCGCTAATCTCCTTTATTGCGTTGCTTACAAACAAGCTAGACAAACGCCACAAACAGGCCATTGTGATTATATTCTCGACTGCCAGTAAGGTAACCAGTTGGCTATTTACATCAGTGCGCGGCCAATTTAAGTTGAATTCGAGGATTCAGTTAGTGGTGAACGAATATGTCGAATTTGCCAAATGACTCAATGAAATATAAAAACAAAATGAGTGCACGAATGTTTAAATCGAACATATATGTAGAGGACTCTATTATACTCAGGAGATTTGGCGGTTTAAGCGAATTGTGAGCTTCGGTTTACGGGTACATTCGTATTTATCTGGCGGTTTTGGTCTTAAGAAGAAATCAAAGCAAATTGCGGAGTAGGAGGTACAAAATATTGCGATTTGTTTACTGTACCTTCCCCATGTAATAGATACTCTATGTGTACAACCGTAGTTATCCCAGATACAGAAGTTCGAGTCACTTTAAAGATTTCGTACCTGGATGTATGAGCTCGGAACTGACCGAGAGTTTATATGCACCTAACTTAAAGGGAATCGTAGCCACGGTTGTTGTTTATGGTCATTTTATTCTTTAATACCTTTGAATGACTCTCAGAGAAGAGATAAATAATTAGAAGCACTAATCCTAATTAATTTTTTTCGGTACCCATTTCACAGCAAATTCCGAGAAGAACTACGGTCTCAGAAATTACTACTGTTGCACTTGGAAGATTTCTCGTGGATAAATGCGGAAACGAAGGCCAACATCGTTACCTCGACGAAACGGGACAGGCAACTCTTGAGTTCCTTAGAGCTTCCATCGATTTCGTTCCACAGGCGTTACAAGCTGGGGCAAATATGCGGAACACCTCTTTCATATATGCCCAACCAGGGAGAGAGTTTGTCATAAGTGCTGGAAATGGAGACTGGGAGTTTTATTTCTCCCAGACGGGTGACGAAATTAATTGTCAGTGTGTGCGTAAGCCAATGTATCGTTACGTCTGGGATGGTATCAAGTGGCTTGTTGTTCGCACATTTGCTCCTATTGTGACACTTGCATTGGCAGCCCCTTAATTAACGACACTTCAGTCGAAACATCAGCTGAAGAAAATTTGGCATGAAAGTTTAAATCTTCTGACCGCTTTTTTTTTAATGAAAAAAAAAATATTATATGTTTATAGTGCTCATGCACTTAGCTTCATATCTCAAGGAGATAGCTAGTTTAGTCTCCAGAATACTCTGTAGTTTTAATTGATTCCACTATTTGAAACAACTGAAAATAAACATGTAAAATCAATACATTAAAACACTGGAAAACAGGATTCATTTACTAATATGTTACATTGCACTACATGTCTGTATAATTACTATAATTTCAAAGTAAATCTTAATTAACTTTAACGGCTCATCGAGCTATGTGTCAATGTGCAAGTACTTCCGCATTCCTAGGGGGCAACAAGTAAAATAGAGACTTAAATTCAAGACATGCTCTCTCGAAGGCATTAATGTAGACAGTTTATATAGAATGATGCTATGGCGCTAGACATTCAGTTTTTTTTAACTAGACTATTGCCGAGGAAAAAATCCCTTATAATTACTGAAATATTTACACGTTGCTATAGATATACTTACAACGCTGTATACAATCTCACCAAAAGTTCACTTTCATTAGAATTGTTTTATTGACAGACCGTGACCGAGGGAAAAATCCCTAAGCTTAGACTGCGGACTTCGTTGCAATTGCTACAGGTATTTTTACGACTTGCCTAAAATCTCACCGTAGTTCATTTGTTAATAGATTTGGATGTTGGCAGGGATAACGGTCTAAGCTAAGCTGCCTAAGCTCCGTAATCGATTCCCTTCAAGATTACAACCTGACATAAAGATTTACATGTTGCTATAGCTAAGGACATAAACATTTTTACAGCGCTGTATAATTTGATCATTGTCAGTATCTGGGCAAAGTACCTTATGTAATTTCTCTAAAAAGAATTAACAAAAAGCCCCTTATGTAAATCATGTCTTTAAAATTACTAGTTTTAATCCACTGTCATAAAAGCAGTCTTTATTAAACTGACAGTTTTAAAACCCCTTAAAACTGTTAATTTTAAGACTTCTTAAAACTGCCAGCTTTAAGACTCCTAAGAACTGCCAGTTTTAATACTCCTTTAAACTGCCAGCTTTAAGACTAATTAAAATTCAGCTTTAAGATTCCTTAAAACTTCCAGCTTTAAGATTCCTTAAAACTGCCAGATTTAAGACACCTTAAAACTGCCAGCTTTCAGATTCTTTTAAACTGCCAGCTTTAAGATTCCTTAAAACTGCCAGCTTTAAGATTCCTTAAAACTGCCAGCTTTAAGATTCCTTAAAACTGCCAACTTTAAACTTCCTTAAAACTGCCAGCTTTAAACTTCCTTAAAACTGCCAGCTTTAATACTCCTTAAAACTGCCAGCTTTAAACTTCCTTAAAGCTGCCAGCTTTAAGATTCCTTAAAACTGCCAGCTTTAAGATTCCTTAAAACTGCCAGCTTTAAGACTCCTTAAAACTGCCAGCTTTAAACTTCCTTAAAGCTGCCAGCTTTAAGACTCCTTAAAACTGCCAGCTTTAAGATTCCTTAAAACTGCCAGCTTTAAGACTCCTTAAACTGCCAGCTTTAATACTCCTTAAAACTGCCAGCTTTAAGACTCCTTAAAACTGCCAGCTTTAAGATTCCTTCAAACTGCTATCTTTAAGACTTCTCAAAACTTCCAGCTTTAAGATTCCTTAAAACTGCCAGCTTTAAGACACCTTTAAACTGCCAACTTTACTTTTTTGCAATCTTAAAGCTGGCAGTTTTAAAGAATCCCATTTTTAAGACTTAGAAGCACTCCTTTTTTTAAGACTCCTTAAAACTGCCTTTTTTAAGATTCTTTAAATTTGCCATATTGAAGACATCTTGTAACTGCCATATCATTGTATGTATTGTTTACAATCCCATTTTTAGACTCTTAAAAAGTGTTCATTTCTCACTGTTTAAGACTCATGAAAAGTCTGGATCATTGTCAGTATCTGGGCAAAGTACCTTATGTAATTTTAAGAGTCTAAAAATGGAATCCCATTTTTAAAATTAATTTCTTAGCCCAAAACATGCGAAGAAAAACATTTGGCGCTTTTAGCTCAAAGTGTGGGACCAGAAAGCACTATTTTCATTCACAGGGTACAAATTCCAAGTGAATTTTTTGTAGAAACACAAGCAAGAAAGTTCATGATTTCACGCACGTGGCTTCGCCATCAGCGTTTATGCAAAGCACAGCAAATATATTCGCAACCGCGGGCAAAACGACATTTTTTCTCTCTCAAACAGCCAGAATTACCTTTTCAGAGGGTCTCAATGGGGTGGTGGCTTTTACGGTTAACGGTTAAAATTTTGGCTTTGTTACGGTTAACGGTTAATTTCTTTCCATTACGGTTAACAGAAGTTAAAAATTAATTTCCATTGTTTTAAAAGTTAAAAATTAATTTTCATTACTGAAAAAACATATTTTATATCTCAGGACCATTCTTGTGCGATGAAGTGACCTAATCTGTTTTATTTTAAATTGCTGACCGATTTTTTACGGTTAATATAGTTTACGTCTAACGGTTAAACTTTTCCCATTTTTACGCCTAACAGCTAAATTTTTGGCCGTTTTACGGCTAACGGTTAACCCCATTGAGACCCTCTTTTCATGTCATGGTAGTTTGAGCTAAAGAAATCTCCAGTTTTTCATCTCACTTTAATTCGAAAATCGTAGGCGACTATAGGTCTTCCAAACAGAAATTCACCGAAACGGTCTGTTGGGTTCCCTTTGATTATGTTGAGATTGAAACGATCTGAAACGCGGTAGAAAATTCACCACCACTCAATTATTTGCTACGGAAAATAGGGACCAATGAGCATAAATGATCAGTGACGTCACGCACCGTACCCCAAATTACGGGTTGAGTAAAGAGCTCTTGTGTACTAAGTATGCTTACGTAGTTTCCTGCTCCACTGCCCACATTTCGCTAAAACGGGGTACTAGAGCCGTTTATCTTTTGTGAGGAACCCAGTTGGAGATGAGTGTAATCTTGAACCCTGATTGACAAGGGAAATAACAACAGCAATTCACTGACGTCACACCTGCTGGCTACATGGCGTATGTTGGACGAAGGTGCTGAATGTTTACTGCCGAGCGATGGTTTGTAGTTCTGAAAGTAAGTCTTAAAAATTTTAGACTTGGCTAATACTAGCTATGGGATCAGAACAGAGCCATGAATCGCACTCCAACAGGCAGCGTGGCATGCCAGCATATTCGCGCCACACTGGCAAGAACATGGGTTCACACACTCACTACAGAGGGGAAAAGATTGGACACCCATCTTCCAACCTGATCGGACGAACAAGAATGACAAGGGTAAGTAAAACGTTGATAACGCAGGCTGGTTGCTTTCAAATACACTGAAGAACAAGATTTATATGATGAAATTGAACCGTGTGCTTCAACTTGCTTATTATTTATTTCGTTTTCGATCGCCTTCAGTAATTACCTTTCTCCATCGCATCGACATGAGCTTACCTCGGCTCGAGTGAATTTTTCAAGCAACGATCAAGTATCACATTATGAATAAAGCTAAGACTGTGACAATGATTTAGTTAGCTTCAGTTGCATGACGAACGCCTACCTATTAAGCAAGGTGGTCTCATTATCGATTGTTGTTTGTTTTCTGCAACCCATTATTCGATTTACGAAGTGAAGCGAGACCCGGTTTATTTGTTTCTTCTTTAAGTGTTTCTACAGTTTGCAGCTGAAAAACAAACACAAGAAAAACGGTTCTAGCGTTCCTAACATCAATATTACACAAATCAAAAACTAATGCTAAACTATTAAAAAATTGATATTTTTAATTAGCATATGCAATCGAGATCTAAAAAGAGATACATTGTTTCAAAATCTTCCGCTTACCAAATTGCAAACAATTGCGATCTTTATGGTAATTTCACTCCCATCGACCTAAAACACAAGCAGCTTGAAACTCTATTTACAAATTACAATTCCTATTCTTGGGAATTATTTCGAAAAATATTTATTAGCACTGCTAGTACTGTAAATATCATGATTTTTTTTATCAAATTGACTTGCCCTCCCAAAAAAATGGCCCTCGTAACTTTCCTCCAGGCTTGAAAGTCAGTTACATGCTTAATGTAATTTTGCTTTTGCGTCGAATATATGTTTATTGATTAGTCATCATTATATTGGCACTGTTTTGAAGTCTTCTCCGTTCGGTTTTGTACTTTTCAAGCCGTTTTACTGGAAAGTTCATGCCATAAACCTGACTCGAAAAAAAAGACAATAACAAAGTCCTTCAATGCGAGGTAGACTTTATATTTCTCAGGGATATAAAGTTAATATCAGCTAGCTTTCGCTTGACAATTACAATAAAATAAAATAAAATAATAGTTCGCTTTCGCCGCAGGATACAAAATAAGCAGATAGGTACTACAACAATCTCTTTCTTACTTAAAATGACAAAAACATGACTAAATAAACCAACAATGGACTTCGTATCGTAATGGATTATTTTATTTTATTATTTTATTATTTTTTTTTAATCAGTTGTCCGCCAAAGGGATCTCAACTGCCCAAATACGACCATCACAAGCCTACATTTATGCAGTGGTTTACTTCCAGTTTTATATGAAAATCATTGGTCTGTTCTATAACAAGCCCAAGCAAGCTCAAACGTCACGATTTTGGACAATTTTTATTTGATTCATGGAAATTCTTTACACTCACAAGAAAAGGTCTTATCGCTGTCCATTTCCAAGACATTCGACCAGTAGCTGGATCGAGAATATTTCCTCTCGAAATAAGGCAGACTTTAGAGTCCTAAAACAGGCTTCGCGGGTTATATATCATGTTATAAAATATCGTTTTCGAACGCGGACTTATGAATTAACTTGCTCTTTTGTTTTGTTTTTATCTCCTCTTTTTGCTCATTGGCTTTATCTACTTTGCGTTAATATTGTCCGCCATTCAGCGTATTATAAACCAGTAAAGAAATGCACCATAACTTTTTAACTTACTGTTTTGGGGAGGTTTATTTATAAACGAGTGACAATTCTTCGACACCAGGTCTTACACCTCCTGCCACCACCTCCTTCAGGGAACTAATGCGGTCTTCAGAGGAGACAGTTCTTTAAAAAAATGTATGTGATTTACAAGAGTGTCTGCCCGCTAATACTGTTCTTCGATTTCTTTTCCTTAGCAATACTCTCAAAATGTCCGAATCCGTGTGAAGGAAATCACGTCTCCGGTCCTTGGAAGTGAACTAATAAAGCGCTGTGGAAATGAAGGACAGCACTCTCATCTTGACGAGCAGGGCAAGGCAACTCTAAAATTTTTGCGCGCCGCCATTTCGTTCATCCCGGAGGTTATCGATGCCGGAGGAGACTTGAGCAATACTTCGTTCATTTTCGCCCAACCTGGAAGGGAATTTGTACCCATAGCTGGAAACGGCGACTGGGAATTTTACTTTTCACAGGGTAGCGACGATGGAATATACGGACGATGTGTCCGCAAGCCTACTGTACGCTTCGCTACATCTGGGATAACGTTTCTTCAACTGTTCGCCGCATTGGTTCATTTCTCTTGCCAATAGTGGGTCCACCATTGCTCCCTCTGATGTGATAAACTACTGGTGATTTGCTAGTATTATTTCTACTTCAGTCAAACTAGTCTCCCTTTTATTACGATCTGGATGGGGTTTAAATGATAGTTGAAAATTGGTCAAAATGTCAGCTGTCGCCCGACATTCGTGCAAAATTTACTAGCTCGGAAAAGGGGTTATGGTTTCAGCACCCTCCAGCTCACTTGATGTCAGAGACATGTACAAGTGAAAACTCTATAAACTTGATACTTTGGTTAAAGCATATTGACAGGTTTTGTAAAGAAGGAATTGTGTATTATTTCCTTACACCATGTTATGTTTTATTTTTTTTTTACAAATCAAGACAAAATTGAACTTCAGGCCGCAGTTGTTTAAAAGGTGGATAACGCTATATCCACCGGATAAATCACTATCCGGTGGATAGCGTAGTATGTTTTGTTAACAGTTATCCACTGGATAGCGATTTATCCGGTGGATAGCGTTATCCACCCTTTGAACAACTAGGCCCAGAACGTCAGTTGTTTCTGGCTTCGTATTGATAGTTTACTGATATTTCAAGTTATGTGCATGAGATTATAAAAAAAATGAGTTAAACTGTAATTAGGGTCGCTCAAGTCCATAATTAAACTTATTTTAGTCGTATTACATTCTAAACGAAGTCTGGCGTATTTCGAAAAGATATTTACGTTTTTTATTTGTTTCGTATTTCGTATTTCGTATTTTTTATTTCCTATTTCTTTGTTGAGTCAGTTGTAGTAAGAGACTTTTATCCTCTTCATTGTTGCAAGAGAAATTTCGTGTTGGAAATAATACTTAACAAATTTAAATATAACAAAACTTGAAACACGGTTCGTTCCACTCACGGCTGCTGTTAGTGCTATTGTTAAACTGCAACACTGTAGGCTCGATTTCAGTTCGTTAGCTTTTATTTTGTGCATCAGTGTGGGAACAAGAAAGACCGAAAGTAAAAATGTTTACTCTTTTTGCCGAGCATAATATGGAGCATAGTTTTGAGCACAGTAGTGCGTTTCGAGAGTAACGAAGGGGCATAACACTCAAATTTAGGGGCATAATGTGTCAACCTCTAGAACAAACCCGCTCAGCTTTACGAATTCTTATGGCACTCTGTGTTTAAGTATACACACAAAGGCAACGTGCAGATCATATGCCCAGCACACCATGAAAGCTTTCCGTCTTAATTAGGCTAGCATCATTTTTGCCATAATTAAGCAAACCGAGCATAATTTTACCTTTTCTCTTGATTTACTCTTCTAGCATAATCTGGCTTTTTTTCTTCGTTTTAAATATCTTCTATTTACTTATTCTGTTGGCCCTGGGGTGGAGCTCACTAAGCTCTAAGATTTTAGTTGATATCCTTGTCGTCGAGCTTCAGATAGCATAATTTTGATGGTAGGGCGCATAATTTAAAAGACACTAGAATTATTCCAGAATAATTTCAAAACTTCTGAGCACTGCAAGAAGCATAATATGCCATTTAACGAGCGCAGTTGACAAACCGACCATATACCATGTAACCACGAGTTTTAAACATATCACGTGTCAAACACCCCTCTGTAACAGACCTGGTGAAACCCGACCTGGTGAGTTATTTTGCCCTCCCTGGTGGAAATTTGACCTCCCTGGTCCCTGGTGAATATCTGAAAAATCCCTGGTCAATTTTATTTCTCCCCGGTGAAGAATTTTGTTTACCTGGTCAGGAAAAATCAACCAAAATCTTTCTGCTGGCTTTAATAAACAGAAGAAAACGACGCGCGGCAAAAAGATAATTTAATAATTGACTATAACTTGATGTAAATATAGCAAAAAGTAATTGTTAACTTTTTTCTAATGTTTTTGTCGTTTGTTCCGTTGTCAAGCACGTCACTAAAGAGACAAAACAGATCTGTTTCCTTTCCTGTATGTAATACGAGCTTGTGAATGATTCAGAGCAATTTGAACAGCGCGCGCGGCCCAAAACAAATGTGTGGAAGTATTTTTGACCCGGCTTTATAAAGCGTTTTATCGAATAACTACGCAGAGGATAATCAGCTTGACCGACATAATTCTTGGTGAGTATTTAACTGCATTGTTTCGTCGATTTAGTAACCTTGAGCAGTTTGAGAGGCGTTTGATGTATAAAATATCGTGTTAAACTTTGCAGCCCGCCGGCACAATGTGATGTAAAAAATACGCAAGTTATTCAAGTACATTTAAGATCATTCAAGTGGCGTTTGACGGTAAATTTTAATTAAGCTGCCTCAAATAGTAAGTACTGTCTAAATATTACTTTGTGTAGCTTTCGCCTACATGAAACTATTGATGCCGAGGACTGCAGTCATTAAAACGTATTTTTCATTGCTCGCTTAATCCGAAAAAAGAGACAATTTATTCGACCTGTAAAAGATATAAGCAAACGGTTTTCCTATTTTGACGTCTTTAGCTATGACCTACTGAAAATGGATCAACGAATAAGGGCCGGCATTTTTAACATTTTGCAACTTTAATGGTAAACGGACCGTTTAAATTTAGGCGCGCCCGTGCTAGACAACCTCTGGATCTGTCTCTTGGTGCTAGGCTCTTTTGATAATAAATATTTATGTCATTTACCTTCTGGAAAAGTAATTAAACTTGTAGTCAGATTAGCAGGGCTTGAGAGACGTTTAAACTAGGGAGTCGAGAAAATGATCCCGCGAAACGTTCTCCCAATTTGTTTTGAAACATATCGAATATCTGGCTGAATTCACGTTAACCTAGACTTTCTAAAAGTCCTTCAACACGCGGTTTAGGAATTTAAGTCGTAAATGTATTTTTTGGTGGTGTAATCCGCCAAGCGCAAGGTTGGTTGCCTGGTGAAGCGCGTTCCCCTTCCAAAAATAAGGAGCTTTGATTTTAACTGAAAAGGTCTAGAAATAATCGTGTTTTTTAAGTTTACTTTAAGCTGCCAAGTTGCCTATGAAACTCCCTTCAAACCGTACGAAATGTGATTTCGGCCTGTCTAATTTTCAAAATTTCCCGGGGAGGCATGCCCCTGGACCCCCAGTAGCTTACATCTTCGGCGTTCACACGATTGCATCTTTCAGATCTTTGGCGCTCTGAAGAACCGTCGTTTTAAATCCTGCCTACAGGCCTGCTAAGAACTGTAAAAGTAACATGCATCTAAAGGAATCATTTTAAGGCGACAACGTCAGTCCATCGCCTTATATCATAAGGCGGTCGGCGGAATTTGTTCTTCTGTTCGTCATCGCTTCTGCATGCATTGCGTGCCGTGTATGATCTCTGATGGACAAAAACGTGCGAGAATTTCAGAGGATTTCAGGAATATAACACGACTGCTTCAAGTCCAAGTGCAAACTGACAGTGTCAATAGTATGATTACTCATTGGCTCATTGTGACAATGATTTGCTAAATTTGACCCATTGCGGATCTAGTGGCGGTAATGCACTGTTCGATACAAAGAACGCTCGGGGACCACAAAACGGCCCGTTTGCGGTATAACGCGAAGTCCTAAAAGGACTTGTTCTAAGAGAAATTAAGTCCGATGCCTTTATTCGATTCTGTTTTCCCTTTGCCACTTTTCTCCGTGTAAAAGCAGGACACAAAAAGTACATTACTTCAGTTGTTTACGTACAATGCGAAAAAACGACGGTGTCATCTAGCGACATCGGTGCGGAAAATTGTGCACGATTACCCCGCTAAGTTTATTGCATACAAAAAGTAAGTAATCAACCTGGTGGATTTTTTACTTTCCTGGTCGATTTTGGTTGAAAACCTGGTGGAAAATTAGGTGTCACCAGGTCTGTTACAGAGGGGTGTTGTCAATCAGTCACTCGTGCGTGGCCTTGCGTGCGTGATGTTGGCCGCTATTATATCACTCGAATTTTGACTTCATATTGCGACGTAAGGGATTCTGTTCAAGTTAAGGTAAAAGTTATGCTTCAATTCGAAAAAAAATCGTCAAGAGTGTTGAAACAAGTAACTCCACGGCAGAACACATCTTCCAAAATTCACTCAGCTTTTTGAAAGTGAGAGACAGTCATAAACTCAAATAAGTATTTATCAAAAAAAGAAACTCATTTATTTAGTTTTAGGATTGAAACATTTCCACTAAGAAATCGAAGCCTCGTTCAGCGACTTATCGCCGGAGGGACTTTTTTGTTTTCTTTTCTCGTATTTTCAACTCGCATTTGTTTTGTGGCTACATAATTGACATGTCAGAATTAGACTAATGGTGTTCACGGAGTTTTAACTCTTGAAGTATAAGTGACTAACATTCAGGATTATAATTCTTTGACAGTTCAACGTTGTGGAACGCGTTTCACTAAAGGTAAGTATAGCGCTTATTCTTGTTTCTTGGTATAAGGTAATATTGTTGTATAAAGAGTACAGTCAATATAAACCCTAGACTAGACAAAACTTCTTATAACCCCCATTTGGATGATTTACGGGTAGTCTCTCGTCGTACGCATGTAGGCATATACATTAAAAACTCGAAACAACGAAACAAAACCACCGAGACGAAACAAGTAGCGAGCAAAATAATTCAAACCAAGACATGAGCAGAGTTCCGATTCCGCTTACCACTCCGTCGTTAATGACCTTGTGAAAACTTGTTTGTCGGATTCGCAAGCAGAAAAAATGAAGCACCCGGACTGGGTGATTGGATTGTTCTTCCGCTTCTCCTTGCGACTCCGTTAATCTAGTTTTCACTGAACTAGTAAGGAATGGAGTCCTACGCGGAAAGTAGAGGAAATGGAAACATTCTGATCTTCCGACAACGATTCCGTCGCAAGCGCTCCTGCGATTCCGTTTACGACTTAAACTCCATCGCCAGCTAATCTGACGTTATTTACAACTGACTACAGGCTAAACGGAGTACTTTTCAGTCTAATCAGAGGGTACGCACACCCTCACGCACCAGCAAGCAATCTTTAGAACCTTTAGTAGTTGATATACAGCCGTAACATCTTTGATCTTCCTCAGAAATTATTTCACGGATATTTAGCAACCTTTAGAGACATTCTGAAAGCACAGTAATAAACTAAGTCAACGTCTGGAAATTTCTGAAAATGATGGTCTAGTCTTCGCAAAATTTTTTTTATATCAGGCTTATGGCCATGGAGACCCATGGAAGATACTGGATTAAAACTGTCAGTAAAGCGTTCTCGTGGCAACCACGTCAATATGAACGCTCATCGAGTTGAATGTTTGATGTAAACTAAATTCAAGAAACGTTGACCATGTAAAATGCATAAACTATGATCGATATGACTGGATAGAGTTTGGGGAAGGCTGCATTGATAAGATCAGTAATAATCCTTTCATTGATAATCAAGATATTTTCTTTCTATGAGAGGCTCAAGAGCATAATTTATGCAACCTGTCTTGTTTTCATGTTAATTCTGTCACAGATGACGACTAATTATTTCCAATTTCCCAGTCAACATTTGGATCGCATCGTTCATGGTTTATGCCTTTTATGGGTCAACTATCCTTCAATCACGAAACTTCAATAACACTTTTTTACACAATTTTTGCACATACACTACCATATGTTAATAATACTATTCTGATGTGCTGATTCTCTGAAGGAATTTGCGTTTCAAAATGATTAACGTCTGAACAATTTTTAGGTGTTCACAAGAATAACGCATAAGAAAAACACCCTAACAAAGCATTGTAAGAATATACTCTAACGACATTAATATTAAGACTTATAATGTTAAAAAAAGAGGGAAGGAGTGGCGAAGGCTTAAAATAACGGATGGGGTGAGTGTGGGAAGACTTATATTTAAGGGAAGGGTGAAATTTAGTTTAGTCTAGTCTAGTCTAGTCTAGTCTAGTTAAATTTTTTAACTTTTTTGTGTAATTTTCAGGACATATTTGTACCGCCAGTTAAACGCTTTCAATATTGCTTTGTTTTCTTATAATACACTTCCCAACTTATCACCTTTCTTTTATTTTCCAACAGCCCAACTAGAGAATCTATCATCTGGCACTTATTGTTCCACTGAACTACCAAACATCTTCTAGCTGATAACCCGTTGCAATCTGTATGCAAGTGCATTTGAAGTCAAGAATTCAAAACATAATGTTGGTTGCGGACTCAGCTCGCCGTTCGATTTTCAGTTGTCGTTGTCGATACATTGTGTTGGCAATTTTTCTCGTCATCTTACTAACTCTCTATACAATAATAAGCATTAGTAGAAACTCAGCTGTGTTCTAATGGAAATCCGCGAATCTGATTGGTTCTCCCACTGATTTCTATTCGCCGATAGAAAACAGTCGCGCGCTCGCGTAGCTCTTTAAGCGGTAAATTTTCTTGTTTTTGTCTTCAAAGTGCACAATATTGTAGGTTTTGGACTGCAATCCTTTAGAGTTTCTACTAAAACAATTAGACTACTCGCCCTCGTTTTCTATGAGCGATAGTCAACTCGGCTGCGCCTCGTTGACTATTTGCTCATAGAAAACTTGGCCTCGTAGTCTAATTGTTAATTAGAAACTATGGTCCGTATACTGGTAATCACCCTTTCTTCCCTGCCAAGCCTTGTGAGTATCTGAACAGCGAGGAAAAAGATCACCTTCTAAACATGACTTATACCGTACACAAGATCCTGGATGACTTGGGTATAGAACATTGGCTCATGTATGGATCTGTCTTCGGCGCAATTCGTACTCAGGGACCTCTCCCATGGGATGATGACGTGGACATTGGTTTTAACGGTTCGGGGAAGTTTGCGTCGATGAAGTTCGCCGAGTTTTTATCTGCTTTTGAGACAAAAGGGCTGAACGTTTATCATGCACGGTGGCTCTCGAGCAATATGATGAAAGTTTACTGCGACGATATGCCGCATATTAAAGTGGACTTGTTTGCTATGTATAACTATAGTGGATGGATGAAGAGAGCTGGCCTGGAGACGTGGATTTTCCCGTTACACTATAATCACCGACATACGTTTCCTGCACAACTGGTAGCAACACCGTTACCACAGGTGCGCTTTGGTCATTCTGAGATGCCAGTTCCAAGGGACGGGATTGAAATCCAGAAGTATCTTTACTCGGATGACTGGTGGAAGGAAGTAAAACCTGTCACATGTGAGTAACGTAATGCATTAGCGTTGCGTTCCTTGGCTATTAAAATAAGTCATCGAACTGAAAGAGCAGTCTGTAAATGCAGATGGATTTTCAATTAATTAATTATTTTTTCAATTTTTCATAATTGCAGAGAGTAATTTGGCATCTAAGGTTTGCCATTTATGCTACGAAAGTTATATAAAGCATTCAAAATGAGAACATGAACGTATGGGTCAACTCGCTCAACTTTTCCTAAAGTAGAAAAATAGACTGGCTACAGTCCCCTATTTTCCGAGGAGTCGTAGCTAGAGATCGAACGTTGAGTTCGACGGGCTTCCATCTTGGTTCCTGAATGCGAGCGAAAACTTGAGCCGAGAGTGCGAAAACCATGGCAGTTTTCGCACGCGTTCAGGAGCCGAGATGGCGACTCGTCGAACTAAACGATCGATCTCTATGTACGACTTCACGGAAAAATAGGGGACTGGAAAAAGTCTAGTTGAAAAATAATCCTTGTCTGCCGTTTCATGATAATAAAACTGTTACGAAAAGGTCCTTTTTTGACTGAACCTGTTATTAGCCTCCTATACGTAGACGTTCTTTGGGCTCGTCATTCGTTACTCCCCCACAGACGTCTGATCAACCGCGCTGTCATTTTCGTTCGTCGGCGGTCTGACTTTGTTTTGAAGAAACCAATCAGCACCGCATTTTTAAAGAAAGATAGCCAATAAGAAGGTTTATTAGGATAGAAATCGACACCCGGGGCTCACCCTCAAAGAAATTTCCGCGAAATAATTTATGCATGGCATTTGTGCATTTATTAATATTTTTGTTAAATTTGGTCTTCCGACCTGTTTTGCTCTTAACATGATTTTGAAGGGCACTATATGCTGTTTTGTTAAAAGGCATTTTAATTGAACAAATTACACCACACACCTGTTTTAAGTGTTACTAGGTGCATAGCGGGTTTCTATCGAAATACATCTTCCGCCGTGCTAAATAAACAAGACGGATCGAAATCCGCCGATCACAGCCCACTAGCATGACCTTCTGAAACCAACACAGGTATGCATCGGTTTTGATTGGCCCCGTCAAACAGCACGTCGGAAAACGATCAGTGTAGAAATATAGCATGGCACGAAACACTGAAATTGGGTGTAAGACGGTGGTGCAGGTTATAAGATTCATAAGGTCTGCACAACGTTTTCTGTTCGTGAAGTTTGACACCTCTGTAATTTGCGACATGCTTTGCTCCTTTGGTCAGCTGATGGTTTGTTCGCGCTCATTTATATCTGTAAGATATGCTTGACGCTCTCTAAATCTTTGAGCTGGAATGCTAAGGTCTGAAACTTCTCGATAAGTTATTGATTACTTTTATTTCTATTCTTTACGCCGGGCCGAGCTGTTACATTTGTATTGATAGCGTCACTGTTATACACTTGTATCATGAATGACATAATGTTATCTTTAATTTGCCCGTCTTCGGTAGAGAGTGATC
Source organism: Oculina patagonica (assembly GCF_052425735.1). Taxonomy (NCBI): domain Eukaryota; kingdom Metazoa; phylum Cnidaria; class Anthozoa; order Scleractinia; family Oculinidae; genus Oculina; species Oculina patagonica. Next base: position 25,859,463 of record NC_135765.1, read on the forward strand.
TAGCTTAACTTTGGACAAGCTATATAAATGGTTTGTTCTAGTTCAGTGCCGTAAAGGTAATGTTTTTCTCGTCAATATGGAGTATGGTTTTCTCTACCGTATTCGTTTTGGGACGAACGTGTGACAAGCGTGACAAAGAAGCTCTGAGCAGGAGACTATAAAGTTTAAATGGATGTTATTTTAAATCCTTTCTGTTTGATGTTTTATCTTGAAACGCCTTTTTGTGTTGTCCCATATTATTGTTTGCCTGTATAACAATCAGAAGTGTCACAGCGATTCGATGCCCTGCTTTTTGGGATGTCAAGCTGGTTTTCCCCTCGTGTCAAAAAAAGGTACAAAGACAAGTCATTTAGACTGGTTTGAACATTTTTAGAGCTAGCATAATGGGCACTGGAATGTCAAAATTTGGCATACATAGGTGTTGTTTAGTTCATTGCTGTAGCAAACGTCTCCGGTGGTTAACAACTCGCGTCATCGGAACAGCTCCTGTGAGAGTCCTGTGACCTTCAGTCGACAGTTTAGCACTATTTACTGACAGCCAGAAAGTGGCTTGAGTATTAAATGTCCATGACCCATGTGATTCCTCACTCAAGATTACCATTTCTTACATTACGCTACAACTACATTTTAAACCATCTTTTCTATGTTGGTCTCCTATGTAAAATTTGAAAATGAAACTATTGATAAATAACATCTTTTTAAAACAACACTAGATTATTGCAAAAAGTAAGCTTATACTGGCTTAAAAGTATAATTAACAACAAAATGTGCGTTTCCGTCCTGTTACCAATAATGGGTTCGGATCCGGACATGCACACAAACGGAATCCTTTTATGGAAATTGTTTATGTATATTCACATATAAGGGACAAATCCCTTGAAAGTGAAAGTAAGGGGTGGTTGATCTCATTCCAAGTTTGGCAGTGTTCGAAACAACTTGGTTTTCATATATCGTACCACTTCCATTATGGGAAATTTCAGGTCAAGAATGTTTGATGAAAATGTAAGTAGAACACTCTGTTATAACAACATTGGTATGTGATCTATAAAACAGGGGATTAAACAAACTAGTGATAGCAAAAATCTAAGATGGAGTTATTGCACTAAACGAAGCAGGAAATGACTGTTTACAGCTATAGATTTGCTATAGCTGTAAACAGTCATTGTTTGCGGAAATAATGATCCCCAGCGAATGCCCATGGCGTATAGGGATAATATGCTTCTTGCCATATAATAGTTTAGCTTGTTGCCCAGTTTCTAGGATTGCTTCGATCGTCGATATAAAAGAGCTCCGTAGCATAAATCGCAGCGACTATAAAATGATTCAAATGTCCGGTATATTGACCTTAAGACGTACAAGCAAAGTGGTAGCTTTCAAGAGGCACAAGTCAACTCACCTCTCTTTTTTGTCTTTGTTTTGCAGGATTACGATGAAGTAATCAAAGTAAACAAACTTAACTCTAACGTTCTTTGTGGACAAAGTATTAAACGATTCGGAAACGAAGATAAGCACCAATATCTCAAAGAAGAAGACCAGACAACTCTAAAACTCCTCGAGGCTGCCAATCATTTCATCCCTGTGGTAATGAAAGTTGGCACCGATCTTACCAACGCTGTGTTCATCTTCTCGCAACCCGAAAAACAGTTTGCCATTAAAGCTGGAAACGGTGACTGGGAGTTCTACTTTGCGGAGGATGCGGATAAAAAGATCAAAGGTCAACATGTCCGTTACGGCTCATTGTGGCTCTCTCTTTTGCATAACGATGACCTCGTGAGGTTTATTAAGCTTGCTGGTAGTTTGTTATCTGTCATCTACGTTGCCGCACCAATTGCGATAAATCTGATCAATCGCGCCATAACCTGGTTCGAAGAACGGCCATCTACTTCCCAAAAAGCTATTGAGTAACTTCAGATGAAAAAGTGCCGTTACATCCTTGAAGTTTGTTAATTACTATCAGGATTGTTAATCTACTTAAAATATAAGAACAGCACATAATTGAACTGGTGCATTATAGAAGAGCTCGATCTTTAATTTCCGTGAGACATTGTGCGTTTTATTTGTAACGCTGGCTCGCAGGCATAGAAGCATTTACAGCTGCATAATAATGACTTGTGTTATACATTGTACGCGCCCGCTTCAATTTTTTTTAAGATTTTTTTTTTGTTTATAATCTGGTTTGCTGAATTTGATGAGGACATTTATTTCATTGTTAAACCACATTGTTTCCGCGTTCAGTAATGTTTTACCAATCAATATTGTAAGCAACTGCCTAGGTTCTTAGACGATAAAGAAAGCCAAATATATTTTTAACTTTAAACAGTTTCCAGGGTAGATTTCATCTACCCCAAAAACCCTAGCCTCCGCTCTTGAAAACGATAAATTGTCTTGCAAAACAGTTTTCATCTAATTGGTTGAAAACAAAAATATTTTTCATCGGACAGCCCTCTTTTTCGTTCAAGCAGTCACGCTTCATTATTCAACATTCTGTTTGGTTCTGCACTGTCCGTCAGAAGCTCAAACTGATTACGATTATTGCTAGCCTGCGTAGCAGGCGTATTAGAAATTGTGGAAGGGAAAGAATCCCTCTTATACGCCTAGTACGCAGGCTAGAGATTAGCCTTATTGGGTCAGCCATATTGCGCTACCGGAATTAAGTATTTTTGTCCCGATCATCATCGACCACCAAGGCAATTTTTCCCCTTCCGTTTTTCAAGAAAGTGTGTCAAGTGAAGCCTTTCATAAAGCGTCACAGGAAGTCAATACACCATCAACGAAAAACCAACTTAAGTTACTCTTGCGTGGGGATCAACTGTCTTTTGGTGTTCTAAAGACATTTTTTCTTTCTACTTATCCTTTTTTAAACATTTTAAATTTCATTCAAATTTGGGTGTACCGTGTTTTCTCGATTAAACGCCGGGTCTCTAACGTGGAGTTAAAAATAGGCCCCTAGGGTATTTATTTAAGTTATAATTATAATTGTCAGTAATTATTATAAATCCTATATTGTCAGCGCAGCTATTTTTCCTTAATTTCTGGGAACTGTCCAATTTGGGATTAAATTTGGATAGTTTCAATTAGGACTTTCAGGTAAAATTCACAATCTGTCCAATTTAAAAAAATGGACAGTTTCGTATCAGCCAATCAAATCGAAGAAAAAACAACATGTGACGGATATTAGCCAATTAGCACAAAGCATAGCGTCAGCCCTGTAAACTTGTTCTGTTTTAGTCGACAATGGCGGAATTTTATAAGGCAAGTTTGCTACGTTTTTCTATTCCTTTTGAGGTTTTCAGCAATAGTAACAACAAAGAGAAATTTTCTACGTTGTCAAAAGAGGAGCTAGCTACACTAAGAAGCAAAAGCCAAGAGCAAAACACCTCCAATAGTACAAAACTTGGGTGAACGTAAGTGCAGCGAAGCGAAGCAAGAGATCTGTCAGATATTCATCGCCATGAGCTAGATGCAATTTTTTGTCGTTTTTTTGCTGAAATTCGAAAAGAAAAGACGGCGATGAAGTACGAACGATATAGTGGAACGGAGTATGTCAGATTCAAGAAGTTGTAAAGCTCTTCGGACACTTAGTTACGACTTTAATTGATTGATGCAGTGTTTTCACTCACTTTGTAGCAAGCTTCGCAAACTCAGGTGAATAAAATTGCACTGTTTTGTTTAAGTTTTATTTGTGAAGACAATGCTCTGAGTGAGTTGCATGTGCTGTGTTATGCCTACTATAATTGTTGAATGCTTTTCCCGTTCTGGACATAAGTTTATTGTTTACGCTGGATTGACTGACTACAAGCTATATAATTAATATGTAACCGGACTACATGCTTGTCCAATTTTGGAAATAATTAGATTAAAAAAATTCCTCTGACAGCCAAATTGGCTGCCCTCGGAATTTTTTTCATCAAATTATTTCCAAATTGCACAGCATGTAGTCCAATTACGTAGACAAATTAATAAGCTGTAGGTATATTAGCCAGATTCATCATGTCTCTAGAAAATACGATACGTGTACCTCCGCTTCTTTAATTGCGTGACAATACACTGTTTTTTGTCATTAAAGATGTGAATATTGTTCATCGTGGTGTAAGATAGGTCAATGAACGTTTATTCGTTTGTCTCACGATAGAATCGCTTTGAGATGTTGATAGAGACGTTTCGACTGCAATACTGCTAGTCTTCATCAGGCGATGAGGTCGATTGTTTACGCGTTGCTATTTATGCACGTTGGTTTCGATCCTCATTATTATTCCGACTAACAGATGTTGTTCCCTTAGAGGTCCGCTTTTTAGTTGAACGGCTGTTATGCTTTCTGATCTTAGGTATCCATGCTTCAGAAATTTCAATTCCGCTGTCTCTATTAATGTTATTAGAAAGGGTATAAGACTGCATTCTAATAATGTTTGTATCTGTTAGGGTCACGATCGATAAACCTGACTAAAGGAAAGATGCCCCGTTTCGTTTGCGTGCTTCGAAACAGCGGAGTATGAGCAATATGTATGAGCAAGCCGTATGTCTCTGTCGTGTTCTTTTATCCTGTCTTGCATCGCTCTCTCTGTTTCCCCTATATATAATTTGCCGCATTCGCATGGAATTTTTATAGACAACACCGTCTTGTTTGCCTGGTTCTAGGGCGTCTTTCAGTCGCACTAAGTAAGACTGAAGTGTCGTGTCTGATTTAAAAACGGTAACATTGACCTAACCTACACTGTACTTGTTTGCATGCAATCGATTGAGTGTGATCTGTGATGAGCTGCGAGCGATTTGACTTTAATTTGTGGTCACGAAGAAACAAAACAAATGTAAGCCTCAGGTTTCACATAATTCTTAAATTTTGTATGGGATATCTACATTCCTGGGTGGAGATGGGCTCTGTTTGTCCAACAGCACAAAAAAGGACCCAGACCGAGCTCGGCAATAGGTTGCTCTTGCAGCCAGCAGAGCGAGAAAATTAACCACTTTAGATACAAGAATGCATAACCTTGCTTTTATTACCTGCAAACCCATTAATACTATACGAATCGGGCTGAAATTTTTGTAACCTCCCAAAGTGAAACACGGTCGTTCCTAAAAAGAACTGCGTGGGAGGCTAGGATTTTTTGTTTAAACATAACTATTACAAAAGTGTTTCTCCTGTAAAAAACATGGTAACAATTTTGATATTTTTTTTTTACCCAATTATAAATCATCCTCGCGGAGACCCAGTGGCGGTTCCTCGAGACCGGAGGTTTGTTTTCCGCCGCCTTCTCGAGTCCGTGTCACCCCCTATTAACCGTCCCTGAGTCTCCTAGAACAAAGTAGCATGAAAAGCCCCTCCAGTTCCATAAACGACTTTTTTATGAATACAGTTAACTCTCTCGAAACGGACACCTCTATAAGACGGACATCTCCATTAGACGGACTCCTGGTGTTGGTCCCGTCCCTGCCGTTTTTCAGTCATTTTATTGTAACTAAATTCCCTCTAAGTCGGACACCTCTCTAAGACAGACACTATAAGCCGGTCCCGAAGGTGTCCGTTTTAGAGAGAGTTGACTGTAAAGCATTTCTTTAGTGTTCTTGCAAATCAGCGTTGTACTTAATTCGTTATGTTCTTGTTTCGAGGCAAACACGCCTGTAGTTCCAGTTTTAGCTGAAGCTAGCGTAGTCTTAGCGTAGTCCAGCCAAGCAATAGACGTTTCGTAGCCATTCCAAAAGGAAGAACGCAGAGACGGTGTTTTGCCTTTTCGGACACAACAGCCTTGTATTTCGTCCTTCTCATCCTCGGAAAAGTAGAACTCCCAGTCACCACCTCCAGCTTCGATGACAAACTCTCTTCCTGGCTGGGCAAAAATAAAGGCAGCGTTTGTAAGATCGGCCCCAGCATCGATTGCGTCGGGGATGAACGAGATGGCAGTTCGTAGAAATCTTAGGGTTGTTTGGCCAGTCTTGTTGAGATCTCCGTGCCTACCTTCGTTCCCACATTGTTTTGTAACTTCCTTTCCAAGAATCGTACGTGAAATTTTGTTTACGCGGATTCTTCTGTCACTCGGGTAGTCCTAAAAGAGATAAATTTAGAAGATGACAAAGATATTTGAACAAAATTTCACGGGAACGGGAGGTCGGTGGTGGCCGCTCGAAGAAGCCTTAACAGAACGCAAATTAATATGAAAACACGTTCTAAATATATGTAATAAACGCGAAAAATACAATGTAGCACTTCCTATTGAAGGGATTAAAGCGTCTGGGTGAAGCACGGATGATCTACCCACTGATTCTGTAATTATTCTCAACCCCACTCCCCCCCCCCCCTACCACCTGACACCCACCACCCCACCCATCCCAGCTTCTTCCGCCGCTCCACTTCGTTCCCAAAACACACATAAAGAATTTCCTCCTTTCAGGCCTCTTGCCTTTAATGAACATAAATAACTAGCTTAAATTAAAACACATCGTCCTCAATGGCTTCATATCTTAATCTCCCACAACTTGTGCTAGGCTGAAATTAAGCGAGCGCCGCAATTTCACAAATCTCGAAACTAACTTGCCCCTGCAGTCGATAAATACAGCAAATGCAAAAAAGTACGTCACAAACACTGAACATGATGTTATGACACAATGCAAATTTAAATATCAACTTTCTATTTGCTGTTAATCGGTAATTCTGCGGCAGTATGGGTATAAACTACTTCATAATATGTCATTCCTACCTCTGTCATTCTTGATTTGTTATTCCCCATGCTGTTACTTCGCGATCGACAGAATTGCTTCAAAATTGTTGTTAAACTTTATCGTGCGAAGCCTGGCTTGGATTGCCTTCTTTCATTGATCTTATTACATTCTTTGTCTGTGCAGCGATGATTAAGGAACAGTGATGTTTCAGTTTTTTAGGGTTTTGTCCCTCCTATCAAAAGAGTACAAATGATTGGCTGGTCTTTCAAGAACGCTTTAAAAATTGACAGTATGAAGTACTGCTGTTGGATTTTATTACAGCTTCTGTGACCTTTAGTCGGATAGATATTAAAATTTGATGACTCATGGGATTTTCCCTCGAAACTGAAAGTAAAAGGTGATCGTCCGTATTACAAGTTTGACGGCGTTTTTCAGCAAAACAACTTTGTAGTCGTTGATCGTACTACCTTCATCATGGGGAACATCAGATCAAGAGTGCTTGATGTAAGTTGTGATCGATAACACCAAGAAAATAACGAAGCAGTTAGATAAACGGGAAATATTTCCATCGGAAATAATTGTCAATAATTTATATTAACGTACGGTTTACTTTCATTTTTGGCAAACATTTGGCGTTGGAAAATATTCCCTTTGAGAACGCTTTTGCAAACAGATGGTTTTATTATTATTTCTTCTATAACGATCTCTGCATTATAAATCACCTATAAAACAGAAAACAACCAGGGATTGATATTGAGCTACTTTAATCACCAGACCAGTTTCTATATAGTCGCTTCGATTGCAGCGTTTAAATTTGATAACAAATAAATAAAAAAAAAGTAAGAAAGAAAGGAATATATAAATAAATAAATAAATAAATAAATAAATAATATTTCCACCAATTTCGTCGCTTATTTTAATAATAATATTATATAATGTAATTCCACACTTATTTAGTGATCGTACTCACCACTGCATGACTATTTGTTATAAGTCGCTACGTGATTATATATTATCATTTAAGGTCATCGGATACATGCTTCCTGTTACTGTCTGAAATACTGACAATAATACCCTACGACTGTACAACGGCGGGAGGAGACAACCTAAATTAGTTACTATTTTTCTTTCTCGAACTGTCAGTGAATTAGCCTTTTATAGTTCGCCGGGCAAGTGAGTATAAAAATTGAACACCCAATCAACACTTCCATTTCGCATACGATATGGAATTTTCCCTTTACGAATGAGGAAAGAATGTATTTATTTCACTAACTCCGTTTTCCTTTCAGCGTTATCCAGAGGAAGTGTTCATACAAGTAGACAAAATTACGAGTGTTGCTCTTGGGAAGGAGGTGCTAAAGCGATGCGGAGACGAGGATCAGCAGAAAAAACTAAACGAAACGAGGAAAGCAACTTTAAAATTTTTAAAAGCTGCCACCTCGTTCATCCCACACGCAATGGATGCCGGGGCCGATCTTACCAACGCTGCCTTCATTTTCGCCCAACCTGGAAGTGAATTTGTCATCAAGGCTGGAGGGGGTGACTGGGAATTCTACTTTACAGAAGAATCGGATGGAGAAATTCGCGGTCACTGTGTTCGTATAGGCTCGTTTTGTCGCTGGGCATGGGATAAATCTGTGGGAAATTTTGCTCGAATTTTGGGCGGTTTTGTTGTCAGTGCTGTCTTACCCGCTGTCTGGGGCCACGTTTCGCAGCGTTTGATGCCACCTCAGCAAAACAGCTAAGAAAATTCAACTTATACTTTAGAAAGCCCAAAAATGTTCTTGTGTCACTCTATTTGTCCTGGGCTGAACAAAACTAACATTGTATTATTGTAGCAAAACGAACACCGGCTTACAAGAGATCCTTGTTCAGAAAGTATAAAGGAACAGCAGCTCCTGAAGATTTGACGCGTGCAATTGCTTCTGGTTTACGTTGTGGCTGTTTATTTTTCAGTTGCTTAGTGTGTGCATTTTTATTTCGATGTCCGTTGATAGTGTTACTGTAATCAAGAAAAGGTAAAACAATTTGTATTGTAAAGCTCTGGTAGTAATCAAGTATTGGTCGTTTCATGGGATACCGTAGAATAACAAATTACGCAGTTGTTAACGGTCACCGATGACGATAGCTGTTGAACAAAGAAAACTTCAAGTGAAAAGCAAACCATTTGTGATTAATTTATTTGGAATACACCGATTTAAATTGCAATGAGGTCGCTCGTGCGATGAGTGGCTAAAATTTTATTCCGTTGAAAATTGGCAACTTTTAAATTTCCCATATTGTTAATCTATGCTTTTGTTCGTTTATTACAAAAATAAAGATGTCTTTAAAACATAGGCACGCTAAGCGTGCAGGAGTTATTTTTTTCAATTTATGGGGTGGCTTGGGGTGAGACTGAGTGATTGTTCTGTTGGGATGGTTTATGTCATGGCTTGAGCTATTTATGGCGGCCCACGGAGTCACTTTTTTGCACAAAATTTGCTTGCAAACAAAATATTTTTTACGTGCACTTTGATACATCAGAACTGTTTTATTCAATACGTAAATTTTCATCACTTAATTGAAAAACAAGTTAGAACTAATTTAATTATCAAAATGTCACGAAATGGCACGTTCTTATTCTGTTTAAAGCGGTTATTTTTTTGCTCGCTTTTTAGCAACCGTAACGTGATACTTATGTTTGTTACAGTATACTTTTGGCTTTTTGCCAAACACTGTAACATGATACTATTTTTTTTCTCATTTTTGTAACATGACACCTTTGTTCAATAGTCATTGAACGAAAAGTAATAAACGAATCAAATCAAAAACCACTCTCTTCGGGAAAGGTCTTTAAAGCGCAGTACACCTGCAGTATTCGTTTCCTGTCAGAACTGTTCAACAAAGATTTTGGTTCATTCACAACGTAAATTTTATTCAACAAACAAGAACTAAGGGTGCGTTTCTTTGGGAAAATCCAAAATTGGATCATTGATCTCAGATCACACGGATACTTTGCTCCCAAAGAAACGAAGAATCCGAAAACGGATTTTTTGCCATGACAACCCCGTAAACACATTTCGCACAGAACATAAAATATCAGCACAAATTTATTTCCTAGCTATCCTAGCTAAAATAATTTAAGCATACAAAATCTTTTACAAAAACCACACGTCGACGTAGATCTTCTTTAGCGTTAAGCACTATGTGGCGAGAAAGCATCTGAGAGCGAAGAATGATTGCGAAATGATCAGTGCAAATTTCACTCGTGACAATTTCAAAAGGATACAACTTCCGTAGGCACACAGTGGCTGTTCTAGAAAACCTGTATCCCGTTTAAAATGATACTACATACCTATCTGAAGCTACCGTTTCCTTTTATCGTGAAATATTTTTGTATTTTGATCGAAATAACCGCCTAATACTTTCCGTATGTCAGTGTTTACAAAGAGCGAACCTGTATTTTCACAGCAAAGACCGCTGGGCCATGGTACGTTTTTCGAATCCTTTCCCAAAGAAACGCACGGATCATGAATCCTAAAAATCCGGATTCAGATATGATCTGATGTATCCACTCGAAGTGTGGATTCTTCAGATCATTGATCCAAGATTAATCCATTTTCGGATATAGGTAAAGAAACGCAAAATCCGTTTTTGGATCAAGAATCCGGATTTGGATTTTTCCCAAAGAAACGCACCCTAATTGAGTTATCAAATTGTCACGGAATGGCACGCTCTTATTCTGTTTTTGCTATCGATCGTAGTTGCTTTTAACAGCAAAGTTAATACCTATACCGGTTCATTAAATGTTTGAACGAGATGTTTATAAGGTATTAACACAAACGCCACTTCTGAATTGGTGAATTGAGCAAGAAGCTCAAATAACCGAGTTGGAATTCGCGCGGTCCTGCCGAAAAAAATGGACAAACATAACTTGCGATCAGGCGTTCTTAGGACAAACATGAAACACTTGTGCAGTGTCACGCATAACAATCGTTTGTGCCATGATTGAGAATGCAAGTGTTAAATCTTAAAGTTCACTCTGTCATTTAGTTTTCTTTTGAAAAACGCAGTTACATGTGTATGAAAGAATCTCAATCGGATACATGTGTGCAGCGATGTGTTGAATTTAGGTTTACGCTGGAGTTATTCGAAAGGTTTCAAATTACCTTTGAAATATGCAAATTTTGTCCAGTTTTATAAACGGCGCCGGTTTTAAAAAGCAAAATTTGTATAACTTCTCTAAAGCTGTAATAACAATTGATGCCATTATCTGTGTTATTAATAAAGACAAGTTTCATTCAAGAAGAATTTAAAGAACTTTATGGTAAATTCACAAGAAATAAAACACGTTTATTTCCAGCTAGACGCGATGGCGCGACACAAGGTTGTATTGCCATTTGTTTATTTACGAAAGGCTTCACGGCTCCAATGTTTTTCACGTCGAATGTTTCTTTTGCCGACTACAGAATTTTTACAACACAAATTTAAGAACCGGTTTTATTTACGGAAACTCTTGCCTGAATTTCAGTAGCGACCAGAAAAAGACGTCTGAAATTCAGGCTACTGAAACTTTGATTAGGCGGAGCAGAAGTTTTTAGTTCGGTTTCTACCAATTTTATTCTTAAGACTCGTCGTTCGCCGTCTTTCTCGGACGGTTTGGAGTTTGGAGTTGGCGCCGGCGGAGTCTCCAGTAATATTAGGGAATCTGAAGAAGATTCCTTTCCAGTTTCCATTTCTTCGACTCTTTGTAAATATACCCACAGTATTAACATCATAATGACAACATTATTTTTTAAATCTGCTGTGTGCAAATGCTTTATGTTATTTTTACCACGGTCAGGAAAGCTAGGGTCTTCAAAACGAACGCTCGAATAAGACTAATAACAATTTTGTGTTGGGCCTTTTGCTGACGGCGTGTGCATTGTAAGCAGGCGAGCGTTAAGCAAAATACGTTTCAAATCCATGATAATTCACAACTCACCAATTAATCTTCGAGCTGAAATCTTTCAACGAAAACGAACTGCGAAGCACATAATTTCGTCAGATTACTTCGCCTTTATAAACTGCAATTTGATTGGTTCTGATAGTACCTGAAATCTGATTGGTGTGACAAACAAACATACTTCACTGACCCACTGACTGAGTCACGGAACATCGCGCCGACTAAAGAGCTATTTTGAAAAAATAACTCAAAAATGTATAAAACGTGGACTATTTGGAGACTTAACATAAATAGAAGCACTCGATCGACGCATGAAGTGGCGTGACATCATGACGTTATGTACGCATTCTAAATGCGCATTTAACAATGTGCGGGAAATTTACTGCACTTCGGACATTCAAAAGAGACAGCAAACCTATCCAAGAATGGTTTAAGGACTCAAGGTGATTTTAACCCTATCCAGACCGGGGGGTGGGTGGTGGGGGGCTGACTTTGAACGGTTATAATTAACTTTTTCAAGATTTAACCAATCGCTGCCAAACTTTGCGAGTTTACCTAAAATTAATCTGAGAATAATTTGATTGTATAGGTTGTTGTGTCAGAAACTTGTCGTCACCATGACAACGGCATTTTAACAGGCATGTTTTCCCACATTTGTAATTTTCCTGTTTCTGTTAAGAAAAAATAACTTTAATGCAATTATTTTCACCTTTTTACGGTTTTAAGGGCCTTTTATTTAGATTTGAGTACTTTGCTGTGATTTTGGGCGGTTTTCTGACGTTTTGGAAAAATTTTGAAATCCATGATGGCGGCTGTTTTGACGTCATGATGTAAGTGTCACCTGTGGTGACGTCGTTATCCCACGTGACGTATACCTAAAGATAGATTTTCGAACATACTATATATCTTCTAACTTTCATTGCGATTGCTTAAATAATATTGTAGTTACGGAAGGGGGGGAGCGGAATCCCCCTTCCCCGTCTGAAAGGATCCAAAAAGCGCGGTCTGAATCGGGTTAATCAACGGGGGCGTGTTTAAAACACGAAATGGCGAAATGGCGAAATGGCGAAACGGCGAAATGGCGAAATGATACTGAAGATAAAAGCCAAAGTTTTACGATATTACCGTTGTACTGGAATTTTCATATGTTGCCGAATTCATCCTTGTAGATAAGTCCCGAAAAATAAAAGAAACTGCAATCACAAATTATCCGTCACGTAGACCCGTCACGAACCTAACACGAACCTATGGGTAATTTGGATTCCAGTCTCTCCCTTTTAACAGGGCGCTGTTTGATACGCCTAGGACATTCTTGATCGAGATGTCGGCATTTCGTTTAGACATCGGAAGAAAATGATTTGTTTATCTGGTATTTGCCACCGAGTCTCGGCTATGAAGTAATGCTTTGAGCTCCAACATTCAAAAGAAATGGATTAACAAAACAAAACCTACTTTGCGATAAAGTCCATACACGATATCAGTGGCAAACGTTCTTTACACAGAAACGGAGTAACGTTCGATGTCTATATCAGTCCTTCGATACAATGTAAGCTCTGTAGTGCAGTGCAGATACTGATAGGCAACTTGGCAAGTACTAAATGAAAAAAATATTCTGGTGTGCTGCGACCTTTCACCAATACGTTCAATTTGGCGTTGTGATAAGTGACAAGTATTCATTATATTCCTGGGCCAGAACATTGAAATGTTCCCTTGAAATACATTCAGTCTAGACATGTAAACAGAACTACCTTGAAGTTCAAAAGGAAACCAAACTATAATATTTACGTGTATTTATCTTAACATTTTGCCATTTCGCCATTTCGCCATTTCGCCGTTTCGCCATTTCGCCAATCGCCATTTCGCCATTTTCGCCATTTCGCCATTTCGCCATTTCGTGTTTTAAACACGCCCAATCAACGGGTACACTCGTTCAAAATATAGTCCAGGCATTTTATCGCATAAAATAGGTCCACTTGTTACTAATTGCAACATGTCCTCTATAACATATCAAAAGTCTCTGAAAATCTGAGCAGGGGAAGGTGACTAAAAACGGATTTTTTTAGAACCCTGTATCGTCCCTGTACATTGCAGCATGGAAACGAGGCTCCTGTACTATCTGCTGTGTTGTTTGAGTTTAATGCCACGTTCAGTATGAGCTAAAAGAGAAAGAAAGATTGTTTGTGTGTTTTCCTTATAGTTAAGTCCAATTACATGTAGATTAGATCAGATAATTGCTTTAAGAAGATGATTAAATCTATAAAAATACACAAATCGACACAAAGCTTGTAGAAAGCGTCTGCGCTGTTGCTTATCCGTTTGATGTATTTAGCGTAGGAATTTGTTTTCTGCTAGCAAAGCTAAAACATAAAAAAGAAGTTTTTAAGCTAAAATAAACATGGATGTTATGTGCTAAGGTTATGCAGTTCAAAAAAATCATTGTGGCCTGCTCAGCGGCACTCAGTGCACTCAGTCCACTCAACTATGCATTTAAACGAGGTGGGTGCTGCAATGTATAATTCGATATTCAGTAACAACCTACCTCAAAGAAACCTAAAGAAAGACATTATTTTGATACAATAATATATAATGGATAAAGGATAGTACCTGGAGGTGGTAGTAGCCCCACTAGTACTGCTTCCTCCAGCACATGTCTCTTCATGTTTCCTCAACAAGTCCACTGGGACTTGGGAATGGCAGTTTACACATGTCACTTTTGGGCTAATGGAGATCTTTAAAAAAGGTTTGATTAATTATTTTAGACACTATCAATCAATGGCAACATTTAAATACAGTAGATTACTAATGGGCATCATATAGTGCTGTTAACTCATTGGTTTATTTTTTCTTTAATTAATAATTTCTCTTTTTATTATTATTAATTTTTCACTCATTCATTTCCATTGAAATTTTTCCCTTTCACTTTCAATAATTATAAGCAACTGTTTTACGTTTGTTTGTAGTTTTAAGTAAACTTCAACAAAGCCTATTAAGAGCTATTTTTTGATTGAGTCAAGCAAAGTAGGAAATGAAAATTTTGGACCACCACTCAAACTTTGCATGCAGTTAGATATTCAGGGGGGATGTACAAAAATGGCCTTCTTTAAGGTTGCAACCTTTTCGTTGTCATGGAAACAGCCATCTTTTGTTGGTGTCTCCAAACCTAATTTTTCACTCAGCACATGCTCTGAAATGTGAAAAATGTAAACAGCTGTTTCTCAAGTCCATTAAAAAACTGCTACTCAAGACTTGGACCAAATATAATAAAGTCATCATTCTAGTTTATATTGATGCATAGGACGTTTTTTTACATTAAATTCACAACGACTAATCAGTCAATTAACTAAGTGCGTTTTCAGCCATTTTGGTCGATTGGTAAAACATACTAGACGTTTATTTAAATTTCTCCAAAAGTACACCAGTTCCAGACCAGAAACTATGCAGTCAGTTTACACAGATATCCTAGTTGCTAAAACTGTAAAGATCTCTGCGGGGCGGGCTCTTTTATATTTGAAGGAATTTAATGAACGAACCTCAAAAATCAAGTTTTGCATATTTTGGCGAAATTATTATTTTGTCGGCTCACCAGCAAAAACACTTGCAACAGTGAAACTGCCCTCAGTCGCAAAGAATCTTATCTGTTGAGTCTTTTTCTAATCAAAACAATCATATTTAGCCTTTGTTTTGTTAGCAATATCGATCAAAATAAAGCTTATTACACAAGAATTTCTCCAGTTCACCATTGCCATAATGGCGTCGGTTCGTTCATCAAGCATTCATATTCAAGACAAAGTCAAGTGCCTGTACCTTTTTTGTGAGGATCATGTTGCTGTATATAAACCTTCAGGGACTGTTATCTTGCCAATTTAGGCACATCTGCACAAGTTATAGCAAGCTTAGCATCTTCAACTTCCCTGAGAGGACTTGAGTCAGCAAGCCACGACAAGGGACGTTTAGTTTTCATCTCGGATTAACACAATTTACGTTGTATTACTCCAGACGATAGCACCACTCACTCTTTAAGAAGATAAACTGTCTTGATGTACTAGTTTAGTGAAGAATCGCAATTTCTCGAGGTATTTTGTGCCATTTTGACTTCTTTGCTCTAGTATTGGAAAGGCCTCTAGAATTTTCTCATGTACGTGTTGGCTGTTGCCACCTTTGGAAAAAGCAAATGCTTCTTTCCTCTACACCAGCCAGAGCCATGGATACCTTCTCAAAGGCTGAAGGGGGAGTTGTGGCATTTTTTTTTTTCTAAACAGACGAATGTCTGTGTCCAGGTATTTCTAACGGGAATGCTAAGTTTTTCCCCAGTTGATGTTGTCACCATGCGACGTTTAGGTGCCGACTGCTTTCCACCTGTAGTGCTTGAGCTGGCACGACTGTTGTTGGGGGCTCTATATCCGAAGAGTCTTCTAAGTTCTTCGACAACTGTCGGAGGTGTCACAGGTGCCGCAGGTGTCAAAGGGGCCACATTTGACGATCCCTGTGGTCTATTTCCTAACTGGCTGACTGCATTCAGCAGATTCTCTGCACACGTCTTAATCAAATTTTTTTGTTTCCTCGTCACCCATGGTCTATGTGAAAGAAATCTAGGGTTAAACACCAACAACAGGCCATCTTTTCTTTCTGCATCTTAATTTTATGATATTGCATCAGTCAATTCCACCTGATGCCCATTTTCCCGCTTGGACAACAAATGCACCCCTCCCCCAGTGGGCATTTGTTCACCTTCTCTGTCCTTGTGGTGGGGAATTTGTTTACACGAACATAGTTTCAAAACTATGTGCACTGTGTTCGTCCATGACAAGGTTTCAGATACGCATTTAACAAAGCTGGTGCGAGAAGAGGATCAGAATCAACTATTGTTTAAATGACAATCACACCTCAGGGCATCTGAATGGTATCTCTGTGCACACATCTTTGTCCAATTCATTAAAAAAAGAAATGAATACCATGGGTAGCCAGGGGGGGATGGGTACAAAAGGTGGAATTGACTGATGTACAATCAGGAGCCATGGCACAATATAAGGACTCGTGTACTTATACTTCTGTTTTGTGTAGCTATATCAGCAATTAAATTTTGGTCATTATTTATCATTCAATCAGTAGGAGGGCAACTGTTTTCAATTGAACAATAACTGAATACCAATCATTTTCACCAACAAAATTTGCCCATTTTTTTTTACAGTAAGCATTTTCCTCCCCTGCTTCAAATATAAACAAAAATCGTATACTTTATTTTTGTTCTCTAGCAGTATTCTTGAAAATCCGTCGATATCCAAAAGAATTTTGTTTTCTATATTCGCGGTAATCTTAATTTCAGCTTATTGTGGCAAAGAGATCTAGTTCAAAAGTGATTTGCGATTGTTTATATCCGTTTTATCCGAGTTTAAGAGCATTCGATGCGTCACTTTCATGAATAAATCATATTCTAGGTACATATATTAAAGTATAATTACACTCACATTTTACCTCTGTTTTGCCCTTCGACGATCGCTCCACGTGTAAACTGAAGAGCCCGCGGTAGTGTTCTGCCGGCGGATGCAGAATACCAGCAAAGCATCTTGGGTATGGTGATCGATTTAGAAGTAGACTGATCGATTTGGAAGGTATCTAATCAATCTGAAAAGTGTCTGATCGAATTAACCTAACCGATTTAGCGTGAACGATGTAACTTGCTCGATTTGGAAGAAAACTGGTCAATTTGAGAAGTATTTGATCGAATTAACCCATCTGTTACGAGAAAATGCCGTTCGATTTAGAAAAGGTTTGTCGATTGAGTTGGAGTTATGGTGGTCATTTTGGAATGATGACATCCGATTTGTGATGTTGAATTTTGACAGTAATAACGCGCCATAATTTATCGCTTCGCGCTTCGTGCGTTATCTTTTTCTCATAACTTAGAAATCTCTAAATGAAAACTTTTCTAAAATGAAAATTTATCTGAACAAGAAATGCGTTAATAAAGTATTATTTCGATTGTCTCACGACGTAGTCACGTGTGATGGAGATCGCAACGTTTCGACTGCATACTGCTAGTCTTCATCAGGCGATAAGGTCGACTGGTTGTGCGTTAGCTTATAAAGCACACGGCTGCGCTGTGATTGGTTGGTTTTCAACAGCTCTGATTGGTGCATTTCGATCCTCAGTGTTCTGCATGCTGGTGTACTGTTGCTCCCTCGGCGGTCCGCCGTCGTACAGTTCTCCTGTTGTTGTGGTTTTTGATCGTGGGCATCCATGCTACAGGAATTTCAATTCCACTGTCCCTGTTGATATTATTAGGGTGAAGTCTTATGTGAATCGCCTCTTTGACCCGGCGTGTGTACCAGTGCGAGTCACGATCAATAAACTTTACCTCATTCCAAAGCGGGTAGTGTCCGGTGTTGTTGGTATGCTCTGCAACGGCGGAAGTCTGGTTGCGTGCGAGTCGGATGTCCCGGTCGTGTTCTTTGATCCTATCTTGCATAGGTCTTCCAGTCTCGCCGATGTAAACTTTGCCATATTCACAGGGAATCCTGTAAACAACGCCATCTTGCTTAGTCGAATCAACAGCGTCTTTCGGCCGTACTAGTTGTAATCGCAGTGTAGTTTCCGACTTGAAAACAGCGCGTACGCCTTGTTGTTGTAGGCAGCGGCGAAGTTGCTCGGAAAGACCTTTGACATAAGGTAGAACGGCAGTAGATTTAAACTCAGCCACGGGTTTAGCACTGGTGTTCGGTTTTCTAGTCTTGGTTATCTTTTGCAAGAAAGAAAAAAGGATAACCATTAGATACAAGAACAGATGACAGATGTTTTTTCTCCTTGGAGATTACAGATGGTGTTGTTACGAGGCGTTTAGCGCGTTCGTAAAGACACTTTACAATACCGCGTTTTACTAATTGAGGGTGATGTGAATCATACGCTAAGTATTGATCAGTGTGTGTAGGCTTCCTGTATACGCTGGTGGTGAGGCGGCCGTCTGGTTCTCTCGAAACTGCGGTGTCAAGGAAGGCGAGATTGCTGTCACTCTCTGTTTCCATGGTGAAATGGATGGAAGGCTGCTGGTTGTTAAGATGTTGTAAGAAGCTATCGACGTTCTCGCGATCCAAGATGGTAAATGTATCGTCTACGTAGCGTTTCCATATCTTAGGTTTGTAGGATGATGAAGCTATTGCCTGCTCCTCAAAGCTCTCCATGTAGAGGTTAGCAATAACAGCGGAAACTGGGCTTTCCATGGCTGCGCCTTCTTGTTGTTCGTAGATTGATCCGTGATACTGGAAGTATGTGGATCTCAATACAAACTTCAGAAGATCAGCGATCTGAGCAGGTGTTAGCGTTGTGCGGTCAGCAAGGCTGGGGTCATCCTCTAGTTTCCGTAGCGCGGCTTGTACAGCGCCGTCGATGGGAACATTGGTAAACAGCGACTCTACGTCGAAAGACACCATGACCTCGTCGTTGAATAACCACAACATTTTTTATGACAATAAATGCGTTTTGAGCACAAAACAATTTGCCTAAAATTCATTTTTACTGAAGACTTAATTTGGCAAGAATAGAACCAAACTTTATCAAAAACTGAAGAAAGCCAATTTAAGTCACATTTACGCAATCAACCGAGACGTTTCCACAAAGCTGTTTTTAGAATTGAGATTTGTTTTGAGGAAAAAGCGTCGTTGATACATCTATCGTTGCCTTGATGTCTTTTACACGTTCCCATCTGCCTGTAATTTCAGAAAGCAAGATACTCAACTATGTATGACAGAGAAAAGTGTGTTTTTTGTAAAAAAAAAAAAAAAAAAAACTTTGACGGCGCGGGCGCGGTTGTAACGCTAAGAGAAAAGGGAAGCGCGGGAATTAATCGGACGAGCACAGAGCGAAATGATTCTATCACTACGGTTCCTGTGCAGCAGGTTCATTAGAACTGCCGGCGAGAATATTGTCTGCCAAGTAACATCAAGCGAGCCAAGAAAATTACGTCTCAAACAACTAGTAATCGTCGCTCTCTAACTCGCCAAGTAGAACAATATTTCTCATTCAAAACTGACTGTTTCTTTTGTGATACCAAAGTTGAGTTCGGGGAACAGAGAAACAGACTGGGGAATGCGTTCAGGGTTACAACAATTGAAACGAAAGACACGATATTGAAAATTTGTTCAGAGAGAGGGGACGAGCGGTCTGACACGATAAGAGCTAGGCTTCTAAATGAGCATGATTTGCCTGCTGTTGACGCCTGTTTACCACCAGACATGCAGTGTAAACTTCCGCACAAAGAGGAAATTACCTCAAGTTTATGAAGTGGATGAGCAACTGGCGGTCAATTGGTTTCTGTTGCGACGGACCTTCCGCCTGCGCCAGACTCAATTTTACAGATGCATCTGCCGTAAGAATGGTATGCAGTGCTCTCCAGCCTGCGGCCAGTACAGTGGCCAGTGCAAAGGTTCCGCGTGCACTAACTTTACCAACGCTCTGGATTACGAAAGTGAAGATTCGGAAGACTTCCTTGAATAGCATGACTGTGTAGATTACAATTCAAGAATGACTATATCTCTAGCTTGAAGAAAAGTGATAAACGTGTCTTGACCAATGTAAACTTTCGAATAACTTAGCATTTAAAAAATTGCTCTTTAATGGGTCTTTATTTTAAGATTAAGGCCAGGGAAACATTGTATTAAGAGAATGTTCTTAATTTTAAAGAAAAGGAACGACTTATTCCAATAAAACAGCCGTAAACAGCAACTTCCTGTTTATAGCCTCGTTTTCATGTTGTAGCAGAAAGCGAGTTAGACGTTGATCGTATTTGGAGGTGTTCCCACGCTTGAATCTTTAGAGTATGTTATTGTATAGGTCATTCCTAACTAGTTTACGTTGAGAAAGCTTCTGTTGCAATTAGTAGCAGGTCTGATTACAAAATGCCTGGACTAAAAGTCCCTAATGTGCCTTACTCACGCCGTACTGGAAAAGACATTGGGCATACCAACTCGGTCTTCATTGGCAGTCAAAGACTTACAAGGCTAGAGAATAAAATGACTGTCCTCTTGCCCGTTCACTGCAAAACTAATTTATTTTTTCCTGCCGTGTTTCTTGAATTTCAGCACCACTCAACGAAAAAAAAACCATAGGTCTCGGAAAACCGTTTTTGCGCGTTAAAACGTTATTTTAAAACGCTAATAAAGTGTATCTCGGATGCGCTTGCTGAATTTCAAGCTTCAGGAAATCTATTAATCTATTACCCGAATTTAAAAGCCGCTATTACCTTCGCGAAAATCGTATAGCTGGCCTTTCTTCGTGCCCAAAACGACATTTTCTCTCTCTCAAACAGCCAACATTGCCTTTTCATGTCATGGTAGTTTGATAAACATTTGACAATAAAAATAAGCGACAGTAAGACACAACGTTTCGATGTCATCCTGACATCATTTTCAAGTGAAATAAAATAACGGTTCAACAGTGTTATATATGCGGTTAGAGGTGTATTTTCATTAACATATTTGTTTGTCACTTGAAAATGATGTCAGGATGACATCGAAACGTTGTGTCTTACTGTCGCTTATTTTTATTGTCAAATGTTTATCAAAATTTAGTCTTATTCGAATGGTAGTTTGAGCTAAAGAAATCTCACTTTAATTCGAAAATCGTAGGCGACTATAGGTCTTCCGTACAGAAATTCACCGAAACGGTCTGTTGGGTTCCCTTTGAATATGTTGAGATTGAAACGATCTGAAACGCGGTAGGAAATTCACCACCACTCAATTATTTTCTACGGAAAATACTACGGAAAATAGGGACCAATGAGCAAAAATGATCAGTGACGTCACGCACCGTACCCCAAATTTCGGGTTGAGTAAAGAGCTCTTGTGTACTAAGTATGCTTACGTAGTTTCCTGCTCCACTGCCCACATTTCGCTAAAACGGGGTACTAGAGCCGTTTATCTTTTGTGAGGAACCCAGTTGGAGATAACAACAGCAATCCACTGACGTCACACCACAGCAATCCACTGACGTCACACCTGCTGGCTACATGGCGTATGTTGGACGAAGGTGCTGAATGTTCTGCCGAGCGATGGTTTGTAGTTCTGAGAGTAAGTCTTAAAAATTTTAGACTTAGCTAATACTAGCTATGGGATCAGAACAGAGCCATGAATCGCACTCCAACAGGCAGCGTGGCATGCCAGCATATTCGCGCCACACTGGCAAGAACATGGGCTCACACACTCACTACAGAGGGGAAAAGATTGGACACCCATCTTCCAACCTGATCGGACGAACAAGAATGACAAGGGTAAGTAAAACGTTGATAACGCAGGCTGGTTGCTTTCAAATACACTGAAGAACAAGATTTATATGATGAAATTGAACCGTGTGCTTCAACTTGCTTATTATTTATTTCGTTTTCGATCGCCTTCAGTAATTACCTTTCTCTATCGCATCGACATGAGCTTACCTCGGCTCGAGTGAATTTTTCAAGCAACGATCAAGTATCACATTATGAATAAAGCTAAGACTGTGACAATGATTTAGTTAGCTTCAGTTGCATGACGAACGCCTACCTATTAAGCAAGGTGGTCTCATTATCGATTGTTGTTTGTTTTCTGCAACCCATTATTCGATTTACGAAGTGAAGCGAGACCCGGTTTATTTGTTTCTTCTTTAAGTGTTTCTACAGTTTGCAGCTGAAAAACAAACACAAGAAAAACGGTTCTAGCGTTCCTAACATCAATATTACACAAATCAAAAACTAATGCTAAACTATTAAAAAATTGATATTTTTAATTAGCATATGCAATCGAGATCTAAAAAGAGATACATTGTTTCAAAATCTTCCGCTTACCAAATTGCAAACAATTGCGATATTTATGGTAATTTCACTCCCATCGACCTAAAACACAAGCAGCTTGAAACTCTATTTACAAATTACAATTCCTATTCTTGGAATTATTTCGAAAAATATTTATTAGCACTGCTAGTACTGTAAATATCATGATTTTTTTTATCAAATTGACTTGCCCTCCCAAAAAAATGGCCCTCGTAACTTTCTTCCAGGCTTGAAAGTCAGTTACATGCTTAATGTAATTTTGCTTTTGCGTCGAATATATGTTTATTGATTAGTCATCATTATATTGGCACTGTTTCGAAGTCTTCTCCGTTCGGTTTTGTACTTTTCAAGCCGTTTTACTGGAAAGTTCATGCCATAAACCTGACTCGAAAAAAAGACAATAACAAAGTCCTTCAATGCGAGGTAGACTTTATATTTCTCAGGGATATAAAGTTAATATCAGCTAGCTTTCGCTTGACAATTACAATAAAATAAAATAAAATAATAGTTCGCTTTCGCCGCAGGATACAAAATAAGCAGATAGGTACTACAACAATCTCTTTGTTACTTAAAATGACAAAAACATGACTAAATAAACCAACAATGGACTTCGTGTCGTAATGGATTATTTTATTTTATTATTTTATTATTTTTTTTTTTAATCAGTTGTCCGCCAAAGGGATCTCAACTGCCCAAATACGACCATCACAAGCCTACATTTATGCAGTGGTTTACTTCCAGTTTTATATGAAAATCATTGGTCTGTTCTATAACAAGCCCAAGCAAGCTCAAACGTCACGATTTTGGACAATTTTTATTTGATTCATGGAAATTCTTTACACTCACAAGAAAAGGTCTTATCGCTGTCCATTTCCAAGACATTCGACCAGTAGCTGGATCGAGAATATTTCCTCTCGAAATAAGGCAGACTTTAGAGTCCTAAAACAGGCTTCGCGGGTTATATATCATGTTATAAAATATCGTTTTCGAACGCGGACTTATGAATTAACTTGCTCTTTTGTTTTGTTTTTATCTCCTCTTTTTGCTCATTGGCTTTATCTACTTTGCGTTAATATTGTCCGCCATTCAGCGTATTATAAACCAGTAAAGAAATGCACCATAACTTTTTAACTTACTGTTTTGGGGAGGTTTATTTATAAACGAGTGACAATTCTTCGACACCAGGTCTTACACCTCCTGCCACCACCTCCTTCAGGGAACTAATGCGGTCTTCAGAGGAGACAGTTCTTTAAAAAAATGTATGTGATTTACAAGAGTGTCTGCCCGCTAATACTGTTCTTCGATTTCTTTTCCTTAGCAATACTCTCAAAATGTCCGAATCCGTGTGAAGGAAATCACGTCTCCGGTCCTTGGAAGAGAACTAATAAAGCGCTGTGGAAATGAAGGACAGCACTCTCATCTTGACGAGCAGGGCAAGGCAACTCTAAAATTTTTGCGCGCCGCCATTTCGTTCATCCCGGAGGTTATCGATGCCGGAGGAGACTTGAGCAATACTTCGTTCATTTTCGCCCAACCTGGAAGGGAATTTGTACTCATAGCTGGAAACGGCGACTGGGAATTTTACTTTTCACAGGGTAGCGACGATGGAATATACGGACGATGTGTCCGCAAGCCTACGCTTCGCTACATCTGGGATAACGTTTCTTCAACCGTTCGCCGCATTGGTTCCTTTCTCCTGCCAATAGTGGGTCCACCATTGCTCGCTCTGATGTGATAAACTACTGGCGATTTGCTAGTATTATCAGTTCTACTTCAGTCAAACTAGTCTCCCTTATATTAGGATCTGGATGGGTAAATGATAGTTGAAAATTGGTCAAAATGTCAGCTGTCGCCCGACATTCGTACAAAATTTATTAGCTCGGAAAAAGGAGTTATGGTTCAGCACCCTCCAGCTCACTTGATGTCAGAGACATGTACAAGTGAAAACTCTATAAACTTGATACTTTGGTTAAAGCATATTGACAGGTTTTGTGAAGAAGGAATTGTGTATTATTTCCTTACATCATGATATGTTTTATTTTTTTACAAATCAAGACAAAATTGAACTTCAGGCCGCAATTGTTCAAAAGGTGGATAACGCTATATCCACCGGATAAATCACTATCCGGTGGATAGCGTAGTATGTTTTGTTAACAGTTATCCACTGGATAGCGATTTATCCGGTGGATAGCGTTATCCACCCTTTGAACAACTAGGCCCAGAATGTCAGTTGTTTCTGGCTTCATACAGTGTCATATTGATAGTTTACTGATATTAAGCAATTATTGGATGAGGTTGAGCATGACATCGTGAATTATCAAAACCAAGGTCTGTGTTATCTGCCGAAGCCAAAGGCTGAGGCAGATAACACGGACACGAGGTTTTGATAATTCAAGATTATCATGCGAAAACCGAATTCAATAATTGTTTTATTATACGTTTTCAAACAATTTGCCATCACTTTTTCTAGCGCCGGCTTAAAACTTCGTCAGAACATGGGCCAAAGCGGTTTTATCTTGTGGTCCCACCAGGTTCTTCTCCCTCAAATAATCATTCAGAATTTTTACACTTGTTTTTGTTGTTCTCTTGGTGTTTTTAGAATCTTTGTTTTCGATCAAAACTTTCAATTCCTCTTCGGAAACGGAGGCGAATCGCTTAGCCATATTTTCAAAAGTTTGACAGCACTACGCGGACGAGGGGCTTGGAAACTAGGCGGACTTTAAACTCGACATGATAACCCAATATCTGCTGCAGATATTGGGTTATCATGTCAAGTTCACATACTACTGTATATTGACCGAATGCTCTCGACCAATCACATGTTTCAAAGTAATTTTAATGTATAATAATAAGCAATTATTGGATGAGGTTGAGCATGATATCGTGAATTATCAAAACCGTGTTCTGTGTTATCTGCCAAAGCCGAAGGCTGAGGCAGATAACACAATGGCAACAGCCCTAAGAGTAACATTTTGTTTCTTTTTTAATGTACATTTATGGTGCCAAGTTTCAAGAACACCGCTTCAATATTTCCAGAGATATTTTTTATTCAGAATTAGTAGAAACTCAACTGTGTTCTATTGGAAATCCGCGAATCTGATTGGTTCGCCCACTGTTTTCTATTCGCCGCTAGAAAACAGTCGCGCGCCCGCGTAGCTCTTTAAGAGGTAAATTTTCTTAATTTTTGTCTTCAAAGTGCACAATATTGTAGGTTTTGGACTGCAATCATTTAGAGTTTCTACTAAAACAATTAGACTACTCTCCCTCGTTTTCTATTTGCTCGGGCTCGTAGTCTAATTGTTAATTATACCATTTTTTAGAGTCAAATCTTATGACGTCATCACTGATTAAATTTGCATAATACAAAAACGTCAATATCTCTGAAACGAAAAAAGATATTTCGAAAATAAAAACGCCATTCTTCTGTATTTCGAAAGGCCTTTCAAATAAGCAGAAAATATTTTTCATGTCATATACACTTTAACAAATTTAAATATAACAAAACTTGAAACACGATTCGTTGCGCTCACGGCTGCTGTTAGTGTTGTTAAAACTGCAACACTGTAGGCTCCATTTCAGTACGTTAGCTGTTATTTTGTGCATCAGTGTGGGAAGAAGAAAGACAAAAAGTAAAAATTTTTACTCTTTTGGGCGATCATAATATGGAGCATAGTTTGGAGCACAGTAGTGCGTTTCGAGAGTAACGAAGAGGCATAACACTCAAGTTTAGGAGCATAATGTGTCGACCTCTAAGAAAAACGCTCAGCTTTACGAATTCTTATGACACTTTGTGTTTAAGTATACACACAAAGCCAACGTGCAGAGCATATGCCCAGCACACCATGAAAGCTTTCCGTCTTAATAAGGCTAGCATCATTTTTGGAATAATTAAGCAAACCGAGCATAATTTTACCTTTTATCTTGATTTACCAATCCTAGCATAATCTGGCCTTTTTTCTCCGTTTTAAATATCTTCTATTTACTTATTCCGTTGGCCCTGGGGTGGAGCTCACCAAGCTCTAAGATTTTAGCTGGCGTCCTTGTCGTCGAGCTTCAGATAGCATAATTTTGATGGTAGGGCGCATGAATGTCACCCAAAATTTGCAAACCCTTCATAAAAACAAGGTATTGTTATTTAGAGAAGAGCTAAATTACATATTTTTCACGATAAGAGTGGTCGCCGTGGACGCGTAACAAATAGAACATCCCACCAAATTCATAACAAGAGAAGATACGAATTGATTAAAAGTCTAAATGACCAAGTAAAGGTCGCGCGGGACCCTTGCTCATTTATAATTTTTTTCTCCGTTTTAAATATCTTCTATTTACTTATTCTGTTGGCCCTGGGGTGGAGCTCACCAAGCTCTAAGATTTTAATTGGCATCCTTGTCGTCGAGCTTCAGATAGCATAATTTTGATGGTAGGGTGCATAATTTAAAAGACACTAGAATTATTCCAGAATAATTTCAATGGCATAATATGCCATTTAACGAGCGCAGTTGATAAACTGACCGTATACCATGTAGCCACGAGTTCTAAACATATCACGTCTAAATTAGTCACTTGTGCGTAGCGTTGCGTGCGTGATGTTGGCCGCTATTATATCACTCGAATTTGACTTCATATTGTGACGAAAGGGATTCTGTTCAAGTTAAGGTAAAAGTTATGCTTCAATTCGAAAAAAAAAATCGTCAAGATTGTTGAAACGAGTAACTCCACGGCAGAACACATCTTCCAAAATTCTCTCAGCTTTTTGAAAGTGAGAGACAGTCATAAACTCAAATAAGTATTTATCAAAAAAAACTCATTTATTTAGTTTTAGGATTGAAATATTTCCACTAAAAAATCGAAGCCTCGTTCAGCGACTTATCGCCGGAGGGCCTTTTTTGTTTGCTTTTCTCGTATTTTCAACTCGCATTTGTTTTGTGGCTACATAATTGACATGTCAGAATTAGACTAATGGTGTTCACGGATTTTTAACTCTTGAAGTATAAGTGACTAACATTCAGGATTATAATTCGTTCACAGTTCAACGTTGTGGAGCGCGTTTCACTAAAGGTAAGTATAGCGCTTATTCTTGTTTCTTGGTAAAAGATAATCTTGTCGCATAAAGAGTATACTCAATATAAACCCTAGACTAGACAAAACTTCTTATCACCCCCATTTGGATGATTTACACGTAAATTCTCGTCGTACGCATGTAGGCATATACATTAAAAACTCGAAACAACGAAACAAAACCACCGAGACGAAACAAGTAGCGAGCAAAATAATTCAAACCAACCCAGTAAAACTCATTACCGATATATTTTAATAAACCAGACTTTAGCTGTCAAGTTAGCTAAAGTCTGGTTTTCACTATATAGCGACGGAGTCGAAGTCGTAATTAGAAGCGAAGGATGTTATGATCTATGCCGATCAAGACATGAGCAGAGTTCCGATTCCGCTTACCACTCCGTCGTTAATGACCTTGTGAAAACTTGTTTGTCGGATTCGCAAGCAGAAAAAATGAAGCACCCGGACTGGGTGATTGGATTGTTCTTCCGCTTCTCCTTGCGACTCCGTTAATCTAGTTTTCACTGAACTAGTAAGGAATGGAGTCCTACGCGGAAAGTAGAGGAAATGGAAACATTCTGATCTTCCGACAACGATTCCGTCGCAAGCGCTCCTGCGATTCCGTTTACGACTTAAACTCCATCGCCAACTAATCTGGCGTTATTTACAACTGACTACAGGCTAAACGGAGTACTTTTCAGTCTAATCAGAGGGTACGCACACCCTCACGCACCAGCACGCAATCTTTAGAACCTTTAGTAGTTGATATACAGCCGTAACATCTTTGATCTTCCTCAGAAATTATTTCACGGATATTTAGCAACCTTTAGAGACATTCTGAAAGCACAGTAATAAACTAAGTCAACGTCTGGAAATTTCTGAAAATGATGGTCTAGTCTTCGCAAAATTTTTTTTATATCAGGCTTATGGCCATGGAGACCCATGGAAGATACTGGATTAAAACTGTCAGTAAAGCGTTCTCGTGGCAACCACGTCAATATGAACGCTCATCGAGTTGAATGCTTGATGTAAACTAAATTCAAGAAACGTTGACCATGTAAAATGCATAAACTATGATCGATATGACTGAATAGAGTTTGGGGAAGGCTGCATTGATAAGATCAGTAATAATCCTTTCATTGATAATCAAGATATTTTCTTTCTATGAGAGGCTCAAGAGCATAATTTATGCAACCTGTCTTGTTTTCATGTTAATTCTGTCACAGATGACGACTAATTATTTCCAATTTCCCAGTCAACATTTGGATCGCATCGTTCATGGTTTATGCTTTTTATGGGTCAACTATCCTTCAATCACGAAACTTCAATAACACTTTTTTACACAGTTTTTGCACATACACTACCATATGTTAATAATACTATTCTGATGTGCTGATTCTCTGAAGGAATTTGCGTTTCAAAATGATTAACGTCTGAACAATTTTTAGGTGTTCACAAGAATAACGCATAAGAAAAACACCCTAACAAAGCATTGTAAGAATATACTCTAACGACATTATATTAAGACTTATAGTGTTAAAAAAGAGGGAAGGAGTGGCGAAGGCTTAAAATAACGGATGGGGTGAGTGTGGGAAGACTAATATTTAAGGGAAGGGTGAAGAAATGATCAGAACTATTTAGTTTAGTCTAGTCTAGTCTAGTCTAGTTAAATTTTTTAACTTTTTTGTGTAATTTTCAGAACATATTTGTACCGCCAGTTAAGCGCTTTCCATATTGCTTTGTTTTCTTATAATACACTTCCCAACTTATCACCTTTCTTTTATTTTCCAACAGCCCAACTAGAGAATCTATCATCTGGCACTTATTGTTCCACTGAACTACCAAACATCTTCTAGCTGATAACCCGTTGCAATCTGTATACAAGTGCATTTGAAGTCAAGAATTCAAAACATAATGTTGGTTGCGGACTCAGCTCGCCGTTCGATTTTCAGTTGTCGTTGTCGATACATTGGGTTGGCAATTTTTCTCGTCATCTTACTAACTCTCTATACAATAATAAGCATTAGAAACTATGGTCCGTATACTGGTAATCACCCTTTCTTCCCTGCCCAGCCTTGTGAGTATCTGAACACCGAGGAAAAAGATCACCTTCTAAACATGACCTATACCGTGCACAACATACTTGATGACTTGGGTATAGAGCATTGGCTCATGTATGGATCTGTCTTCGGCGCAATTCGTGCTCAGGGACCCCTCCCATGGGATGATGACGTGGACATTGGTTTTAACGGTTCGGGGACGTTTGCGGCGATGGATTTTGACGAGTTTTTATTGGCTTTTGAGTCAAAGGGGCTGGAAGTTTATCATGCAAGATGGTTCACGAGCAATATGATGAAAGTTTACAGCAAGGATCTACCTCGAGATAAAGTGGACTTGTTCGCTATGTATAACTATAGTGGATGGATGAAGAGAGCCGGCCTGGAGACGTGGATTTTCCCGTTACACTATAATCACCGACATACATTTCCTGCACAACTGGTAGATACACCGCTGCCTCAGGTTCCTTTTGGTTATTCTGAGATGCCAGTTCCAAGGGACGGGATTGAAATCCAGAAGTATCTTTACTCGGACGACTGGTGGAAGGAAGTGAAACCTGTCACATGTGAGTAACGCATCGCTTAAGCGTTGTGTTACTTATTAACCCGACGTGTTTAATCGATGAAATTAGATAATCGATAAAATCGATTGTAATCGATAAAAATCAATAGTAGTTAATCCATTGATATCGGAATTCGATGAAAATCGAAGACCAAAAGAGTTGTGAGTATCGATTTTTCATCATTTTTTTATCGATTATATCGATTGTCAATGGCAATCGTTTAATAATGATTTCAGATACGTTTGCTGTACGCATTGGCAATCGAGTCTTACCTATTGTATTTTTTTTCTCTTTACAAAAGGAGATCTGTAGTTAAATTGCTGCTTTTCCACTTAATGTGTCAAAATTGCGAAAAACGTCATTAAACGTGTGTTCAAAACTCTCAACGAAAAGTCTGGTCAGTTGAAACCCGTCATACGATGGCAATCCCCTCTAAATAATCACTCTATATTCTCTTTGAACAGACGCGAGTTAACAAATAGAAATGCCTCTCCTCTGTCGCTGCTAGGGAAACCGGGATAAGCTTGGCCCTGATTGGCCACTAGGCTCGAACGCATACATTACCTATCTCTACCTTTGATCTTTTCTGCTAACTATTGTGTAGCTCTCCTTCGATATGAGGTCTAGTTTGGACATAATTATATGACTGCAACAAACGTGTTATTGGATAGTCATTTGTGTGACCATCCTAATGGAATTAGAAATCATATAGAAACAGTTACACATTTTACTACGACGTTTAGCAAAGGATACTTTGTCAGTGCTGTTCTTGTTAAGAAATTGGTTAACGATCCATTTCTGAAATGTTCCGCCTCCAACTGCAAATAAATGCTCTCCAGACACCAGAATATTCATTTCCACAATGGCCACCTCGCCTCGATCAGTAAGATTGTAAGTCGAAGGCTGAAAAATAACCGCATTAAGGGGAGCTAAAATCTTCATCAGTGACTTGGCGTTTTCTCGTGCAGTTTTTACTCGCTTCGACGAACTTCCATAGTCTGCGAAATCGGCGGCCAGAAAAACAGGGATGTGAGCCGTACTGACATTCTTGTGCCTTTGAATTAAAGACAACACATTTGAAATACACTTCTTGACCGCAGTTATATTTCTATGGGCAGTTCCATATTTTAAAATCCTTTCTGTGCGTATGTGCACAGAGACAAAGTGAGGGCCAAGATTTTTTGTGATGAAATCTCGCGCAACCTGAAGGAGTTTTGAATTGAAGAACACGGCGGAATCGGCAGAGCGCGTAAGATGTGTTACAACTGATGACAAATTAAACTGTGCTCTAAATGGTGCCCTTTTGTTACATCCCTTCCATTCAGTCAAGCCAACGCATGGAAGCCTGTTCACAACTTCATTCTCAAATTTTTCAATTGAATCTACCGCAAATACATTCATACAAATTGTTCTTCCAACCTTGAAACCTGTAAAGGATGTGTTCACATGGCGGCTAATGTTACATAGGAAAAATGCCTGTATGGTTTGTCTATTTGTTGTGTAATCAAAATGCACCAGCACGTCTAGTTTGCCTTGGCAGACGTCTTGAAACTCTTTCCAGCTTATCAGCGTTCCATGACCACGCGAACGAAGGGTCTGATTGAGAGCAGTAACGTTATAGTACAGTGCAAGTGTTTCAGAACCCTGCTCTGTCGGTGAACCGTAAAATGACGAATCTCTTACAAATGGCACAACAACGTGTCGTCCACCATACGCAGCAAGAGCTGTGAGATCAAGAAAATTATTCGTCGCCAATGTCAATTGCTCCCAGTAACTAAAAGCGATAAAAATGTTTTTACCGGGTCTCCGCAAATTGTCGACTGCCTCCTTAAGCTTGCTTGACAAGCTGCTAAACTCGTTTGTCAAGTTGTCACGAGAACTTGATCGATCATGAATGCCCGTGACTCTGTTGTTTATGGCCGTGGTTCTTCGTAGATAAACCGTGACTGTAACGCAAATGACGAGTGCAGCTAGTCCACATAAAAGAACAAACTCTTTTCGAGGGGATTTATTAGTTCGCAGCCAGGAGTGTAACGCCTTTGGAGTAATCCTCTGCATTTGGCTTGGCTCAGTTGTCATCGATTGTTTGGTCTTCGGTCTTCGTTTTCGAGGTCTTCCTTTACGACACTACCCAACTGAACTATCGGCAAAATTTAAAAATCCTTCTTAAATAACCATCGATATTAACAGAGCAGTAACTAAGCTACTGTGCGAAGCCCTGTTGAGGAGTGTTTAGATAGTTATAGGGATAAGGTATAAAACACATTAACATCTCAGTTTTAGGGATAATAGAAATCAAAATAATAGTCTGGGTTGGAAGGGGAATAATGAATAATGAATAACGGGCTAAAATAGAAAATGAATAAGGAATATTTGAGGTTTCAATGCATGGAATAATGAATAAGTCCTTCCCAATAAAGGAATAATGAATAGCGGTTATTCATGGTGCTCAAACATTATCTTCTTATATGATCCTGATATCTGAATTGTTAATTATCTGTCGGAAGTTCATGTGACCATAACTACAGTCAACTATTACTGAGGGCGACTGATCTGCATTCAATCAAATACCAATTCTTTTTTCCTGTGGATTTTTTTGATTGGTGCGTCCTTTGTTCTGTTTGATTGTTCAACTGTCAACAATGTCGGTTCGTCTCCACATGAGATGTTTGACCATTGATATATATAAAAGTGATCATCATCAATCCCGATACTTTTGGAACCGTTCATTGTTTATGGGGTGGTGGGAGATTTGAGGGGGCCACGCCAAAAAAAATATGGTTTCAAGGGGGGTGTGTGGGTGTATTAAGTGTTGTATTATGGCATCTAAAATAGTGCACAACCTCTACCAGAATGCCTAAAATAGCGTTTCCGGGGTTCGAAAAATGAAAATTTTCCCGGGCGAGCATGCCCCCGGATAGACTTTCTAAAAGTCGTTCGCTTCCCGTTTCTGGTTTGTCGCGCTTCGTGCTCGCTTTGTCGCGCTTCGCGCTTCTGTGAGCCCGACTTGTAAGCAAGTCTAGCCCCCTGGACCCCCCTACTTTTTTATGTACCGAACAGCATCAAATCGATCCCACCAACTATATTTGGTTGCAAACAAAGCTGACGGTGACAGTAATCGACCCCTAATTGACACAGTAACAAACACGTCCCATCAATACACTAGCAGTATTTTTTCCGGGGGGGGGGGTCATATAAAAAAATAGGATTACGAAGGGGGGGCAGGGTAAAAATATCTGATGACGTGGGGGGGGCATTATATTTTTCAGGCACTGTTGATCAAATCCTACCCCCACCCCATAAAAAATGAACGGTCACTTAATTTAGGCAATAGGGAATAATGAATAACTAGAAAAATCTAAAAATGAATAATGAATACATAGTGAAAAATGTGAAGGAATAATGAATAAGTCAGTTCGAATAATTCCTCTTCCACCCCCGATAATAGGGATAACAGCTTTGGTAATTCAGTTTAGGGATAACCTAAACCATCCGCCTAACAGGGCATCAACTACAAACCGCCCAGACTCAATTCAAAATGCTTCAAAATTAGAGACCACGCAAACCATTATTCTTACATGCTAACGAGAATCGTTATATGCTTATGAAGAAGAGCAGCATAGATTCCTGTTTATTTTTGCGTATTTACGTGAAAGATGACCTCAGATTGCGTGACAATCATAAGTTATAAAATGAAATTAAATGTTATCACGTATTTGACGAAAAAACAATTCTTCAGTGTTAATGTTGCCAGTCTGCGTTTTGCGCCACTGCACTGAAGTCCTCAGTCTGCATTTTGTACCTGGGCTACAGTTCTGCAGTCTACCCGTTCTACTGACCGATTACATTTCGATCTACAGCACAGATTGCAGAGGGGCCGTAAGGGGGTTTCTCGTGAAACGTGATTGTACGTTTTTATTTTCCGTGATCCGTGATTATAAAATAATATTGTCCGTGAACTGTGAATGACATACTTGTTGTGACACGTGAAAGCAAAAAATAAGGTTGTGTAATCATTATATTTGACTAGAATTCACCACTTTCTCCGTAAAAACTAACCTGCTGTGCAAGGAAGATTACTTTTGGACACAATTTGCGTGATGGCTAAATATTTAAGAACAGGTAGTCAGTCATTTTTGCAAAATCGTCCTTGCAAGACTAAAAACACTTCGATATGGAGGCTTAAATGCACAAGACTTCCTCGTCTATGTTATTTTCCGTGAAACGTGATTTACCATTTTTAATAGTCGTGAACTGTGCGCATGACCCCCCCCCCCCCCCCCCCTTACCGCCCCTCATTGCAGCAGATTTCGAAACGAGCGTTGCCAGAATTCTTCCCTTTAGCGGTAAAACACACCAATACAAAGCGAAATGTTAAATTAACTTACGTACCATATGCTTTTCCAACTGCAACGAAGTCCAGAGGACACAAACGTTACAAAGGTTCATCGAAACATCCAGACAATAGCAACACAGTCGTCAGACAATCGGATATGACTGTAACCATTCTCGTCCCCATAGCCCTTTCGTTTCTGTTAGCCGGCTGGACCTTGGCACGAGGAAACAAAGGGCTCTGGGTACACAGGATTTCCAGTCCTAGATTCTTGGACTTCCGGTCTTTATGTCTGCAGTCATGACCTTTCAAAAGAATGTATGAGAGAGTCTATATAGGTATGTGCCGCCCGATAGGGTATGGTTTTTGAGGTTCTCGGTCCTTTAAAATAGGGTATCATTTTTGCTCCTATTGGCAATGTGTTCCCGGTGTGATCCTTAGATAGGGTACCTAAATTCTATTAGCTAAAATAAACGCCCAGCTAAACGAAAAAAAAGGTATCTTAAAACTGAATTTTCTGTTCAGGTATTAGTAAAGCGATTTTATAAAGATTTGTGTCTTGCCCTGCGTGGTTAGCTGTTATTTGAGTGGGCACGGAATGCTTCTGCTCCCCTTGAATAGGGTGTCATTTTTCGGGTTTGGGCCTTAAAAAGGGTATCAATTTTCGCTTTCTTTATCCTTAAATAGGGTCAGGGTTTAAGAACCTTGGCGGCACACCCCTATCCGAAATTTATGAGAGTACTTGCTGTATTGAAGTCATGATTCATTTAAATTGTTAAACGAATTAACTTGAATTTGCATACGGTAAAGAAATTATCGTTATAAGCCGCGTGAACGACCAAGACAACAAAGAACCTCGTGACAATATAGTACAGGAAAACAATAGCTCCAAATTAAAGGAAACTTTCAGAAACTTTTACACCGAGGTAAACCATCAAAACCAGCACAATCTTTGTTTCAGCCCGCTTAGAGGACAACGAGCAACGAAACATTTGTTTCCTCAAGCGATCACGACACCACACACCTGTAGGTAAAAATTGTAGCGAATAAAATCAATTAACCGTTGGATAATTATTGAGTACGTTTTGCGCCAAGCTCGGTTGAATTTGTCTTTGTAATTAATTCGAAGTAAAGTTCTGAAGCAAGCGAGTTCAGCTTAGTATTACGGTTCAAATGCAGACTTGTTAAGCCAGTTTTAACAGGATCGTACTGGATTTTCTAGTTCCATAGAAATGCTTCCTTTATGAATTTGAAATTCTGGTAATCGTATAGAGTTTATGAACGGACACACTTGTAAATTAGGAGTTGTGGCACAAACCGTGACAACTCGCTCGGCTCGCCCAGGCTCGCCTCGCTCCTTGTCACAATTTGTGTCCACAACCCTAATTTACAAGTGTGCGCGGAACGCAAGACGCCTTTCTACCCCACTCGCGAAACGAGTTGCAAAAAGGCGTTGGCCGCACCCTAACGGCCCGCAGCAACAGAGAGCGCCACCTGTGTGCTAGATTATTGGTGGACCGCGTTGGAGAAGAAACATCGAATTTTGGGCGAGGAACGATCGGGTGCCGGAAGGTAGGTCTGCCAAAGGGCCGCAACTAGCCACTGCGGCATCTCGGAAACCTTGGCAGCCTCGGCTAATTTTATCGCAGCAATCCCTCCAATAGCCCTGGGGGCAAGAGACTTCGAGATCGAAAAGTTTGCCCGCAAAAATCTGCATCCAGCGAACAAGAAAAAAAGAAACGTTTAAAGAAACCGAAAGGCAGCGTACCCAGAGAGAGCGCCGCGCCAACAAACATCAGTTCACCTTGTTTCTGCTGCTCGCTTGGCTGATAAAAATCAGAGAACTTGGGTTCTTCGGAGGAATCATTTGTTTGTCAGGATGTGCCTGGTTGTAGAGTGAAAGCGTAGTCGTCGAAAGTTCTGTTTCGCTTGCTGTATCTCATTGTTGGTTTCGATCCCGAGAAGCCGTGCGGTCGCGAGAGTACTTCGCGTACGCTGCCTGTAAGCCTCGAGAGCTTTGTCGTGTCTCTTTCTTCAGCGGCGTCATCTCCGCCACCCAGCCGAGCAAGATAGTTGCCGCCAATGAAAGCAGCAGCGCAAGATAGCTCCGCCGCCATCGCTACGCTGCCAGGCAAGAATATTGTGGGGAAATTTTCTGTCCTCGAGATACTGTCCGCGCCGCCGAGGAGACTGCGTGAGATTGAGCTCACCTGGCAGCCCAGCCGACCGGCGGGACCTGTAGGTGGCGGCATAAGTAGAGCTAGAAGTGATAAAAAAAAAATAAATATAAATGAAAAATATATGAATTCTTAACTCAAAAGAGCAAAAAAAAAAGAACAAAAAAAACAGAATCACTTCTAAAAACCTCACCAAGATCACAACCGCAGAAAAAGATTTGCATTCAGCAAACACCGCACATTTTGCTTTTACATCATCTCTTTTCTTTTTCTTCATTTTCTATTTTTTCATACTCTTTTAAAAGCGTTCTAATCACAATAACACACGAAACTGCGCAGATTCAATATAAAAATTTTTTCTGTCCAGCTTAAATAGCTTCCCTCATCAAAGCAGTTGCTCGACCCACTCAAAGAGAAAGAAGAAAGCAAAAAAAGTCAAATATGGGACAGAATAGTGATGTCCTCGTGTCGTCATCGTGTGTATACTTTAAAAAATCGAAAAAATTTCCACGGACGGATTCCTTTGAGCAGTGGGTCTGAGGTTGGGGTGAAGAACGCGTTGCAACCCTTCCAATACTTTCGTGTACGCGCAAAGCGCGGGGTTCTTGGGACCCTGGTGTGTACAGTTATAAGAGTGGGAGTAAATGTTGGACTTCTTTTTCGTTTATAAAGGTTTATGTCTTCGCGTTTCACATAAGTTGTCGGAACGCCGAACAAGAAAGACAGAGTGGGAGACCGCTTGATTGCGGCTGAGCCTCGGGCGGAGCTGGTTCCGTTACGGCGTGACACTTCGCTAGCAGATGAGATTTCTTTTCCTTTTTGAATATGCAGCAGCCTCGACAGCAGCTTTTCTGTGCTCACGAGCCTGTTTTGTTTTTCAGCTGCAGTGCCAGCAGCAACTGTTTGGATTTTGGAGGTTTGTGTGGAGTGTTGAAGTAACTTGTTTTTCTTGAGGACGAGGTGAGCCGGCATATAATAAAAAAAAAAATAATATTAAATAGAAAATGCTCAGCAAGATTTTTGTAAGCAATGCTAAAGCACTAGCATAGCATGCTCAGAAAAATCTCAGTAGTGTTTGTGTCCGCATTTAGAAGCGGCGCACAGGAAGGGACTTGTAGCTTCGTAATCAACGTGTGTTGTGATGAGCGCAGCAGCAACGGCAGAAAGCGGCCGCATTCAAAGCCAGACCGCCTGCCAAAGTGGACAGCTCTTACTGATAATGTAGTCGTTTTTGAGTTCCTTCTATAATCATGACGTTCTTGATATTTACGGCCAACCAACGATAGTAAAAGAAAAAAAAGCTGTTCAAGCTGTTTTGATCCAACGTATGCCAATCTCTTTAAGTACTTCACTTTCGTCAAGCGCACCTGCTCGTGTAGGCACACCGATTGTTTTGCTTTCCATGAACAAGGATTGCAAGCTGTTCACGAAAGCAGGAATGTCAGGGTGAGAGTGATAGCGTTTCTGTACTTTCTGTTCAGCTCCTAGCAGTTCATACGGAAGTCGTTCACAGAACGGGAGGTGGAGGCCATACTCTAAAAAATAGTTAATAAAAAAATTGTGCGTAAGGGTGGCGAGAAAATGAAAGATGAAAACTTATTTTTTTAGCTTTAAAATGATTTCTTTGTAATCCTCAGCAAGTTCGCCAGCGTAATCCAAAGATTGCCTTCGTGTTTGGAGAGGGGGTGTAAAAGAAAACGATTGCCGCTACATTTTCGCGGAATGAGGATGTTATGCTTGTCAATTTTGAGTTAACACCCATACGCTCAAACCTGCGTGGCGAGCAGAGAAAGCAAGATTCACCAACTCCCCTGTTCTTCCTTTTACATCTTTCGAAGCAGCACAGTCGTCGAGGAGATAAGCGTTTCGTTCCCTCAAAAAGAAATTGAAAGCCTAACAAAGATTCAACCTCGTGCTGCTCACAAATTAAAACAAAAAATCGAAGATCTCCTCAGCAAAGGATAATAAGTCTGTGTGCGCGAAGTGGGAATGAGACGAGTACACCGGAAAGGGCCAGTGAACAGATTTTCTGAGTTCGTTGGTCCCAAAGAGGGGAAGTAGAGACCACTCGTCGTATAGTACCTAAGGTACATTCAAAGAAAAAATTATAAAAGTACAGATTAACTGCCTGCAATATATTATTTGGGCGTCGGACGTAGGTAATATGAGCCGCTGCTTTCCTCTCTAGCTCAAGCTGGACACCGTCTTGTGTTCACAAGGCGCGTGCCGCTTCCGTGCATCGAGTGGTCAGCATGGAACGAGAAAAAGAAGCCAAACTTGTTTCTGTGTAAAACTTTTGCAGAGTCATGTGCTGCGTTTTATTTTTTTCTTTCATGTAGAATCTTTTAACTTCTCCCCAAATGTCCATTCCTTCGATGCCGTTGTTGTACAGCATGTTTGGCGAGCCGTTGACAGTGATGCTTACTTTTGTAAGGTCCGGTATGTACTTTTCCGAGCTCCTTGCACCTTGTTATATTGCTCAATAAATAGGAGCAAGATACCTTTCATGGACCTCCTCTGCGGGTTGACCCTTAGATTCAGACGTGTGTCGGAGCCTTTGCAAAAGTCACCACTTTAACACGCTGGATGTGGTCGTAAGCGAACTTGCCGCCCGAATAAGCGCTGAACGCTTCACTGCAATTTCCTTGCTTCTATCATCTCGTACTCCAGCTGGATTTGTCAACTTGATTTCAGTTTTGTTGTATCTGAGCCTCTGACCACATGTTCGGCGCCGCGAGCTCAGTTCGAAAAGAGTTGTATAGTGCCTGAGGATAAAATGCCCCATGGTCAGTAAAATCGGTGACCAGACGGATGCGGTATTTACCATATAGCTCATTCAGCTTTTTCTGCTTCGACCCGAAGTTTTCTTATCGCCAGCATGAGCGAATTTTGTTAAGGTCCTCGCTCTGAATGCCCCTGGCACCCTGTCGTCGCGCTCCTCCTGCGAAAGGAAAAAATCCTCAAATATTTTGTAGATGCCATAGCCAACCGTGTCCTGCACGACGGTGCCTTCGTACTTTACAACAAAATCGTCGACCAGAGCTCGGCTGACGTTGTCAACCAGAAAGTTGTTGGCATGGCCTCCGCTCAAGTCGAGTTGAAGCGCAGCGCCAGCGAGCCGGGCACAATGACCTCGTTTTCGTTCAGCTTGGGCACTGAAACATACAACGTTTCCTCTGGATTGGCTTCTATGCGGTCAAAAGTGATTCGTTTTACCGCGCGCTCGGCTTTCAGTGCGCCGAGTTTTTTCTGTGCGTCCCGGTCGAAGGTTTTCTTGAACAGCAGCCACTCTCGATTGTTTTATTGTTAAATTGAAAAGTTTAATTTGAAAAATAAAACGGAGGCGGAAGGTGGTGGTGAGTTTGGATACGAGGAAGATGACAAGAGACCACAACAGTGATAACGAGATGAAGAGGAAAAGAGGTCGACACAACCCGACCATTTCAGCCCGGGGAGGCATCCACACCCTACCATGGGGGTGAACAACATAAATGCAAACGATGCAGCACGAACAGAGCGGGCTGCCAGACACACCTACGAAGAAACACCTTTTTGGGAAGCTTTATCACAAGATGACAAACCGGCAATGATTGACAGAGCTAAAGATTTATCAAAAGAAAATTCCCCAAAGTGAACTTCGCAAAATTAGGCCCAATAGGTTAGCAAAAAGAGTGGCAATGAAACTACAATTGTATCCTTTGGATCAAAAGGTGGCGAGACCGAAATTTTCAAAAAAGACGGAACTGGCCTTCTCAAAAAATTCACAAACAAGTTTAAAGCCCCCCTTGGGCCAGAAGCGGAATCCTGATTGCCAAGACAAGAAGAAATAAGAGAAAGAGACCAAGATAAGAGAAGTGAAAGTCAAATACAACAGGAGAAACAATTGACATGCAGAAAGAAAAAGCCACCCAAGAAGTAGAAGATCAGAATAAGAATCGAGCGAATAGATGCCAAGATGGAACAACTTGGGTCAAATGTTGAAAATGAATCAGAATGCGCAGACTAAGCAACTGAAAAAAAATTGAAAAGGATTTTGAAAACAAAAAAAAGAAGTTGCTGCTCTTGAAAAACAAGCTAAGCAGAAGGCAGAAGAACAAACACGAGTCGACCAACTAAGGGCAAGCCTCGCTGCCATAGAGAGCAGAAGAAACACTTTGCAAGAAAGGCTCAACGACACAAGAGCGTTGGATGATCTAAAAGAGAAAGAAGCCGAGCTGAAGCAACAAAACGAGGAAGATCAAGCTGTTATAGAGGATGAGAATGCCTCCCCCACTGACAAACAAGCCGCGGAAGAAAGAGTTGCGGAAAGAACCGAGGAGCTCGGGCGTTTACAAACGCAGATTGCAGAAAGAGAAAGGGCGCTTCCACTTCGTGAGAGGATCAAAGAGATCTTCAAAAAACATGGCGTGACATTAACAGCAATACTTCTGGCTGCTGGTGTCACGATTGGTTCTGTTATTGGAGCCATTACAAACGCGTTGAAGGCAACCGGCAAAGCGTTGGGGAAAGGCCTAAGTGATATTGGCTCAAAGGTAGCATCAGCTCTGCCTGGTCTCATTGGCTCGATTGCGAAATTTCTTTTCAAAACCGCTGGTCAAGTAATTGGATTTCTTGCAGAGCACACCTGGCTGCTTATCCTTGCTGTGGTTGCTTTTCTTGTTGAAAAATACATCAAAAAGAGACGTTAGCGCATAAGGGTGTAGAGCAAAGCTGCTGCTCCAACCGCGCCAACAGCGACAGTTGCTTTGTTTATTTCGTGTGAATCATTGGCTACGGCCTTCGTAGGTTTAGCGCTTTGCGCGTTGCCGTCCTTTGGACGGGGACCGTAAAGGTCCCTAGCTTGTGTTTCAGCAGCGCTTGCTGCAGGTGCCTGATTTTTTTTTGCTGTGGCGCTCTTGTGTATAGGATTTGAAGGGTGGTGTTTGGTGGGTTGATTTTTGATTTTCCTCCCGCCATCAGTTTAAGAGCTGCTTTTTTTGTAGCTTTATTAACCTCATCATTCACTCCTAATTTCATCCCAACAACAGCCTGCTTAAGCTGGTTATTGTAACCAACAACGCTTTCTGTGTTTATCACCATACGAGCGGGCATCAGCCAGGCACCTGGGCAGACTGCAAGGTTAAGCCGAACCTTAGCTTCGTCGATGGCTAATTGGTATCTTTGGACCGACTTTGCCAGATCAGGTTGCCTTATAGCGTCTTCAACCAACACGAGGAACTCACTTTGCGCTTCCTTTGCACGGCCGCCTGTTCCAAGTATGCTACTTCGAACGTTGACCTGCGAACCGAGAATACAGTAGACAAAAGCCTCTATCGACTGGTTTACTCTCGACAAACCTGCCTGAGTAAGCCCTTCAGTGCCGTTAGGACAAAACCAGTCTGCCTGTGCATATGCAGCGTCGTCTGGCTCGATGTATTGAATCAAGTTACCTTTGCTTGCAGTTCCACCTTCATCCGAAAATTTATCGTAATCGGGGTATTTTGCCCCAGAATTTTCGGACCAATATTTGAGATCCAGATATAAACGTTACCAAGTCCGTGTTGCGCCTGTTGTGAAACGGAAATCGCTTGACGGGTCGACACCGAACTCAGCACATATTCTTTTGTACGAAGCCACGTCGTACTTGTTGTCGAACTGGCTAAAAGTGGGGTCGCCTGGCAAGGCGCTTACGCTCTGAATTCCCCCATCTGAAACAATATTCGCCTTATCGTGAAATAAACGTGAAAAAGGTAAAAATTTCGCACAATCGGTGGCAAGCTGAGAGCTGAGTGCTCTTCATCGAAAATATCTCGACTTATACCGCAGCCTGTTGTCGCGCACCATACCGCAAAGTTAAGTTGCTGTGGCCAATAGGCCATATTTTGGCTAGCAAGCCACCTTTTTGACTCTTTTCCTGATGTATGCTTCAGTTTTGTTTTTTGAAAAATCTCTCTTAATTTCGTTGTGAAATATTGTCTGGTGTACGTAGATGTTTATTTGGCTGTTAAATATTTTTTTCAAACTTGGTGCGGCTTCGTGAAATCCAACAGCTGGAATTGGCAAAGATGAGCCTTTTGCGCCGCTTGGTGACAGCTGTTGTGGAAAACCGCCTGAAATTTGATTCACCCCCAGTGCTTTTTTCATCTCTGGGCTCCAATATTTGCTGTCAGAGCCAAAAACATTTATCAAATGGCCTTGCCCTGCCTTGTAATAAATGTCTGCCGTTGCTGTGTGGTTGTACGCGAACTCAACCTGTGCAACAAATTTTGTTCGGTCAGCGTTTGGATATTTTGCAAGAAAAGGTTTCCATGCATTGTCTTTTGCCGCTTTAGAAATTTAGTTGCTTCTGGGTTTTCATCCACTTCATAAAACCTCTTTTTTTGCATCCATGTCCTCTTTTATATTAAAATTTTTTATTTTTATTTAATATAAAAATGGTTGTGCTGACTGTTACCACAAAAGAAAATCCGAACACTTTTTTTTACCAGCCTATTCCAAAACCAAGCTATATCCGGCTTTTAAGTTGTTCTCTTTACAACAGCTGGAATAGTTTGGAAAAGGATGGAATAGTTTTTTATAAACAAGTGAACAAGGAAGAGAAGGCGCGTTATATACGGCAAGGAAACTCCACTCGATGACATTGGGAGTATTTTTGAAAAAGGATTTCAGAGAAAAAATGTTTTCTGTAACAAAAGGCATTGCAGGTCGTTCATTGATAATAAAAGCAAAAGAGCCCAATTTAAAAGCTTTTGGACTAAACGAAAGTCTTATTAAGTTTTTAATTTGCCTGGGTTTGAGAATTACGCAAGTATTGAAAAGGAATTTTTTGAAACAATTGAGGTAAATAATTTTCAAATCCTAAAAATTACTTCATCAACTGTGACCTTATCGACAAGCAACAAAGCTTGCTAAATGGTAAGCCATCAAGCCTTTTAGCGTTTTTTGACATACGTGGAAAACCGTATGAAAAAGTTTATTACCAAAATACACATTTTAACGTCTTGCGCGACGTTTCTGCTGAAGAAAATGTATCACTCTGACTCTTCGATTAGAGATGAGAATGGAAAGCCATTCGATTTTAACGGCTCAAATCTTACATATGAGTTGGAATTAATTAAATTAAATACAAAAATAACTTTATGTATACGAGACCATGTCATCTGCTAATGTTCTCCCGAGTGCCCCTGCTTAGGTGACGCGAAGAAACACAACTTTATCCAAGCCTCCCAACAAATGCCGAGATTTCGTGACTGAAATAAGTAAATTGAAAAAGAAATATCCGCTGAAGCTGAGCATTACAGGCTTGTGTTAAAAAAATATAAAAAGGTCCGGAAAGTTATTCACTATGTGTTTCTTGGCGCCGTGACGGCAGCTCTGTCTTCTGGAGCTGTTGCGACTTCACTTACTGTGTTGGAATTGTTATCGGCGCGCCTGTTGCAGCAGTAGCAGGTATATCTGGCGCAGCTCCACTGGCCGTCAGTTATCAACAAAAAGCTTGAACGTAAAGTTAATAAGCACAAGAATCTCGCCGGCTGTTGCAAAACATGACTCGATAAACAGCTCTGTCTCACAAGCCTGAATATATCTTTTTCTGACAAAGAGTTCTGAACACGAGAAAGCAAAATCGCCCTAAAGATACTTACGCCAAACTTTGCAAAAAAACAAACAAATTACTCAGCCAGAACGGAATGGGAAGAAATCAAGAGAGAAGAACGCAAAAGATTGGAAAAAAAACTTCTCGAAAGTGCCACCGACATTTCGAAATAAAATTTCAGTCCAATAAAACTTTTTTCATTTTATAAAAGAATGATTGTCTGCGCTCATTTGTCGTTTACCTTGTGATGGAAGATTTCGTTCGAGTTGCAAAAAAATGTTCGAGACATCACAAGAGAGGTTTTGTTTGCCTGAACGAGGCAAAATAAAAGGTTAAAGCGTGCTTAAAGTGACTTTCAGCCGAGTCGAAAGGATAAGAGTGCAAAAAATACAATTAAGTTGAAGCGAACAGCGAAAATGCGTGACCCACAGCGGCATGCATTTTTTTTTGTTTTCGTGCGTGGTGAAATACCCGAATATATTTTTAGAGTAGACTCACGCCAATGACAAACACCGGCTTTTTAATACTCTCTTCTACTTTCAATCAAGAGTCTTTTTACCATTTTTATTTCCATTTTTCATTTTTTACCTTACTACGGCTTCAATCGAATGACGGCGCACCCCCGCGGCTGTTCCG
Source organism: Oculina patagonica (assembly GCF_052425735.1). Classification (NCBI taxonomy): domain Eukaryota; kingdom Metazoa; phylum Cnidaria; class Anthozoa; order Scleractinia; family Oculinidae; genus Oculina; species Oculina patagonica. The sequence continues at coordinate 25,904,224 of NC_135765.1, forward strand.
TTTTATTTTTTTGAAATTATAATTTTTATTTTTTTTGCTTAAAAAATCATCCCTGACGCCTTTTTTTATCGGTTTTATTCTAAAAATGCACCCATGACGGCATTCTATAACTGAGCTCTGTCCTCTAAAAACTCCTAAAAAAAAACATAATTACGTCAAGTTTTCCGTTTCTTGACAGCAATACACCCACGCAATCAAAGTCATTTTGTGACTTTTTTTGCTGCAATATTTATGCACTCACCGGAGCGTGCAAGTCTTTTTAGCTTGTTAAAACGTTTGCGACAACACTGCTTTAATTTTTTTAATTTTTCAATCAGCCGTCTGTTAAAAAGATTTTTTTTTTTTCATTTTCTTTATTTTTTTGTAGGTTGTAAAAGCTTTTCCACGAGATCTTTTCAAGTTTTTCTTTACAGACAAGTTAATTTCTCCAGTTCTCCCTCTTCCCATCTTCGTTTACTCAATAAGAGCATTTGTTCAATTGGAATTTTTCTGGCACAGCAATTAAAGGTTGTTGTAATTTAATACAATGGCGCCATACAACGATTGGTACACTGTCGGGTCCGGCGAATCTGCTTCAGGAAGTTAGGAATGTGAAAGCCACTCACATTTTCCTCCTTTTTTTTACCATTTCCACGCCTGCTTTCCCGATTTTTTTGTTAGTTTTAACCATGCTTTGCATAACGATTGCAGCTTTCTTTTTCTTAAGTTTTCTGGGATTAAACGTCTTTTTTTGCAACTAGTTTCGCGAGGGGGGTAAGAAAGGCGTCTTGCGTTCCGCGCACACTTGTAAATTAGGAGTTGTGGACACAAATTGTGACAAGGAGCGAGGCGAGCCTGGGCGAGCCGAGCGAGTTGTCACGGTTTGTGCCACAACTCCTAATTTACAAGTGTGTAACGGCTATGTGTACAAAAGTTTTAAAATTTAGAATCACTGTGCTAGTTTTCTTTCTTTTTCTTTCTTATTGCATATTGTAGATTCTATATTATTTTGATTACATTTTATATTATAATTATTTTGCTTGAAGTCTGGATTTAAGATTCATTGTAACTTTTTATTGTTTATCATTTTGATCACGCGCGCAATGTTACTCGATCGAGCGGCGTAAATCCGGAAATCCTGAATTGTTTGCAGGCTTTCTTTGTGCAGCTGAACAAGTTGGGTAAAGCCTGGTTTTCATATAATCGCCCCGATCGTTTCTATCGCCTCTGCCACTTCAAAAAGTGGTCTTGCGGCCGGGGCGATCATATTAGAACATTACGATTGGGGAGATCACGATCGCTTCGATCGTCCATATTCTATCCGGGCGACGGTCGCAGACCGCGGCTTATATGAGAACTAATTTCACGATTAAAGCGATACAACATACAAACTGTCCCGTGTTGCATTAATATTACCCAGGACTACTCCATTTGGCTTCACTTTCCCTTCTTGGCGCCGTAAAACGGCCATAACCAGAACATAGGAGGCCACGAGCTACACTTGCATCGAAGGCTGCCATTAGCGATATCAGCGTTTTGAAATTAAAAAAACACGCGTGCGTCGATCGGAATAAAATAGAATATTCATACGTGTACGGGAAAAAAGAAAAGATCATGAATTATTATCTTGTTTGATAAACCTTGCGTTTTTACTTTTATGGATATCAAATTTTATTCTGACGCACGCGCGAGGTTTTTGTAACTCGTTTCGTTATGTTGAGTTTGGCGCCAAGATTACTGTTTTCGTACCAGGGCTTTGACCGGGCGCTTTGCTCATATCCATGATCGCTTCCAATCGCTTGGATCGCCTCCGATTGTCTCGGCGTTTACAAACGATCGGGGCGATTATATGAGAACCAGCTTTAAAGTGTCTATACAGCCTACAGGTTTTTTGTGGTTTTCGTATCTCTATAATGCATAAACAAGTATTGGAAGCGATCGGGTGTTCTCAAAAGCGTGGGGGCAAAAGATTGTCATGAACGCCTGGACGGTATGTGCGAAGACCTACGAAAAACAATATTTTAGCTTAAGACCCAACAAAATCGCAGCCTTCGATGCCTGAGAACAAAACTGGTTATTTTACTCCTTTTTTAGATAATAACTTTTAGATTGTGTTATTTAGTAATAATTACCTTTGGATCAATATTGTAGATTAGTTTTTAAATTTTTAGCTTACATTTCGATTTTAAATTAGGTTTTAACTAAATTTTAAATTAGATTATTGTTTATAGTAGATTCTTAATTTTTTAGTACATTAGAGAGGGCCACAAATTTATTAGTTGTAAAACTATTACGTGTAACCCTCTATAAATAAAGTTTGATTGATTGATTGATTGATTGATTGATTGATTGGTATGAAGATAAAAACAATTTCAAAAGTAGAAATGTTTTGGACTGAAATTATAAGCTAGATTTCTAGCTATTACTCCTGTCGGAAGAACACTCTATTTCGAAATCTTCTTTGAGAGATTTGTAAAAGCATTGATATCGTTATTTAACATTTTTTTTTTTTCTTGATAGGTTGAAACTTAGGTTCGCTTCGCTTTCAACAAAACGCACAGCGCGAACGACAGAGAAACCCGCAACTTTTTCCTGGTCAGAAAATGTGTAGCTTTGAATTTTTTTTTCAGGCTAAAAAATGTGAACTGCGGATAAACTCTATGAAATGATCCTCGCATTGTGTTAACAGTTTAAATAATTGCATTTTTTAACCTGAAAAAAATTCTAGGCTACAACGGGATTTGAACCTATGCCATCCACGATACTGCTTTACCAACTGAGCTATGAAGCCTTGATACGTTGGGAGCAGGTCAATTGTGGGTGTTTAGTGTCTGTCTTCGCGTACAATATGTCAAAATTAAGTACAAGATTAGTTCAAGGAGACCAGAACAGTGAACAATAGCAACAAGTCATTTTGCTTTAGGCAGACGTCTCAAAAGAATAACACTTGACGGTTTCTTTTCTTTACCAGGGTAATGCGGCCATTGTCATTTATAACGAAGAAGTCGTAAAGACTGAAGAGTGTTTCCAGTTAACACCTCTGGCTTATTATTTGTCTTGCACAGACTGGTAGGACCATTGTTATTCTCCAATCAGATTACCAGATTACCATATCTATCTTATTGACAATAGTCGCCAGTGAGTTCAAGCCTCTGAGTTGATCAGTGTTTTAACACTTCAGTTTGTACAGTGGCTCTGGTCAGTGGCTCTAGGGCAAAGAAACCGGGAAAGAAACCATGCCGCGCGCCGCCAATGTAGTACAATTTCATGGCTAAATCGAAAGAATAGTATGTGTTCTCTGATTTATTGTATATTGTACAGGTTAATCCCGATAACTCGAACCTTCAAGGGAAATCGAATCGAAAAGGTTCGAAATATCGAGGAACTATTACATAGAAAATGACCTGAAAGGGATTCGACCCCCGGGATTCGAAAAAGGTCAGTGAGTTATAGGGATTCAACTGTATATACGTATTCTTCTCGCAAACACTCTCTGATTCTAATATCTTATCGATTCAACGACTTTACAACGGGATCGTTCTATGATTCTCCGATTCTTCCGATTCTACGATTTTACTCTTTTGCGTTGGCAGATTCCGGTTTTAGGATTTTACCTAAACCATTTTCGATTTCATTTTCCGATTGTACGATTGTTCCGGTTCAACGATTTTACTTATTTCGGTTCATGGATTAAAGAACGGCATTTTTCTTTAAACGCTAAAAGAACGAGGCTCCGTAAAATTCCTGTTATAAGCCTTGGGCTTATTCAGCTTTGCTTTAGGGCTTAAAAATTAACGGGACAGCTCAATACCGGGGGAGGGGGGAGGGGGTGCTTATAAGCAGAATGAAAAAAAAAAAACGTCTCGAAACGAGCTACAACAGTGTTGATCGAAATACGTTTTTAAGTTAAAAGTCAAAAAGCAAAATCTACCCCTGTTTATTATTGTCATCTAGCAGAAGGGGACTTATAACCGGATGTAATGTATGTTTTTGTTATTTCCAGGTAGATGGGCCTAGAACCAGGGGGTGCTTATAAGCGGGGGGGGGGGGGGGCTTATAACTGGGATTTTACGGTAAACATAGTTTATTTTGGCTCACCGTAGGGCGGATGCAACCGGAATAATCGTCGGAGAAATCGAAGAATCAAAAGAATCATATGACGAATTTAATATTTCGGTACTCTTCTGCGCGCCACGGGTTTGGACTAGAACACAACACATACTTTCGATATATATTTTTTTTTTGAAAAACCAAAGCAACGATTTCTGATATCCATTGACTACGCCTGGCCTTGTTATTCTTATGAACTTGATGACAAAAAAAATAAAGCGAAAGAGGAGGTAATTTTTTGGAATGAAGGAAATTAACGCGATTGATACAAGAAAGCGTAGTTTGTGGCGGCAACAAGAATAAATTTCATTTCAACATTGAATTCCTTTGGCTCAAATCATAACAAGTGGATGTTAATTTCAGATGAGGAACTGTCTTTCTGAAAGTAGGCATGAACTGGAAATATCGTAAACAATATACCCGTTAGTCTACACAGGATTTAAATTGAAAGAGATCGAAATAATAAAACATTTTGCAGAAAAGAGAAAGTCGACTATGCCTGGACAGGACCCAATATAATTAACTGAAATTGACGCTTCTTTTAATTGATGTCACGGAAATTAACGCTAACAAAAATTAACCCCGCTAAAAATGCGCGTTATTTCAGTGGCAGTGTCACCGCGATATGGTGCTATTTGAAAATCCCATTAAAGTGTTGGTATTAACTGGAAATCCGCTAAAAGTGGCCTGGCCTTGCTAAAACGTACTGTACTATTCATTAAAATTGTTAAAAAGTGGTGTGGATATGGATGGGTAGGAAGAAAGTGGCCTAAAACTTGAAAAAGTCAGGCCAACGTTTTCAAGGTGACAGGGTTCATAAGAATACAGCAAAGTAATTGAAATCTCTAACATAACAATAAAAAAACGCAAAACCAGTTTTACAGTCGCTAGATGGACGTCAAAATACTTTGGCATATACCGTAATGATTCGATTAAGCGCCCGGGGCGCTTATTTACTTTTGACACCTCAAGGGAGGGCGTTTATTCGAGACAGGGCGCTTATTCGGGACAGGGCGCTTATTTAATTTTTTTGAGAAACAACCAAATGTATCTAACAATAACAGGAACTATAACAGTTAGAAATTGTTAAAAGTTCAGTTACTTTTAAAATAATTGTTCATTTTAACAGTAAATATATACATGAACTGTACGGTGAACAGTCAGGAGTTTATCTAGTTGACGTCAGTGACTTCGGTAGGGTCAGTTATCCACAATAGGGGCACTTATTAGAATAGGGGTGCTTATAAGAATGGGGGCGCTAATAAGAATGGGTGCGCTTATTGGAATAGGGGCGCTTATTTACAAAAACACATTCGAAGGGGGGCGCTTATTCGGAAGGGGGCGCTTATTGGAAGGAGGGCGCTACATCGAATCATTACGGTACTATAACGACATATATAAAAGTTATCTCTTTCTCAAAATGATCTTATATTGCCAGGAGGGGTGGGAATATTATCGGGAGAATGTTTTCTATTTGAGAGGTACTTTTCTGCCAGGGAGGAGATGAGCCTATCATACATAGCTTTGTATTTCTAGTATTTACATCCTTACTTATCAGCTTAATTTTATTTCCCAACAGCCCAACTGCAGAATTTCAGCATATGGCACCTAAAGCTCCGTTGAACTACCAAACACTATTCAGTTGAAAACGTTACTATCTGCATGCAAGTGTATTTGGAGTGAAGAATTCAAACCATAATGCTGGTTGCAGACTCAATTTGCCAATTGTTCTCCAGACGAAGGTGTCATTGTCGACTTATCTGCAGAAAAAGGGGTAGATGTCGTTACGAAGTGTTGACTGTTTTTCTCGTGATGTTCGTCACACTTTATATGATAATAAACTTGAGAAACTACGACCTTTACACCGCCAGTCATCCTTTCTTCTCCGCTCAGACTTGCAAATATCTCAACAAAAAGGAAAAAGATCACCTTCTAAACATGACCTATACCGTGCACAAGATCCTGGATGACTTGGGTATAGAACATTGGCTCATGTATGGATCTGTCTTCGGCGCAATTCGTGCCCAAGGGCCTCTCCCATGGGATGATGACGTCGACGTTGGTTTCAACAGTTCGGGGACCTTTGCGTCGACGAAGTTCGTCGATTTTGTATCGGCTTTTGAATCAAAAGGGCTGAAAGTTTATCATGCACGGTGGTTCACGAGCAATATGATGAAAGTTTACAGCGACGATATGCCGCTTATTAAAGTGGACTTGACTGCTATGTATAATTACAACGGGTGGATGAAACGAGGTGGCCTGGAAACCTGGATTGTGCCGTTTCACTATAATCGTCGACATACATTTCCTGCTGAATTAGCAGAAAAACCTTTGCCACTGGTTCGCTTCGGTTATTCTGAGATGCCAGTTCCAAGGGGAGGGATTGAAATCCAGAAGTATCTTTACCCGGACGATTGGTGGAAAGAAGTTAAACCTGTCTCCTGTGAGTAACGCAACGCATAAGCGTTAGAAGCGTTGCGTTACTTTTTATAAGTACCCAATTATAACAAATAAAACGCATTCGTCAATGACCTGAAAGTTGAACAACCGTGCAACTGGTAGGGTAGTTTACAATTGCAGATGATTTTCGAGGTCTGATTCCATAAAAAAAAAAAAAAACAGGAAAAAAGAAAATAGCAACTGCATTTGTAGCTTCTAGGAGCCTACTCTCCTACGCAGGAGTTTATGTTTGACGAGCCAAAGAAACGCCTGCGTAGGAAGCTGCCAGGAGCCAGGAGGAGGACTGGAAAGCTGCGGTGCTCATTGAAAAATATAAATTACAGGAGATTACTCTAGGCGTGGTTCGAGCTTTATTTTGCCCCTAAAAGTGACCATCTTGAAACGGATTGACAAATGACAGCTACAGTGACTTTAATAACGATAAACACCCAATATTTTCATTTACATGTATGTCAAAAGTATATTAAAGATTCCGTGCCTGATCAATTTAAATAACCAACAACACACGTCGTTGTTTATTTCATCGCAGGTAGCCTTAAAACATACCTTTAAAACGTGGATTTTCCATTTTAACTCCTTAAGCTGAGACAAATTGTAGGTGAAGTGCTTGTTGTCCATGCTATGTGTTCGTGAGCGGTAACGCAAAACACCTCAAATAGGAAGTACGTTTAATCGGCCAAAACAACGCCTCCAAACGGTAACACGGTAAGAACAAAACCTTCGCCCAAATCCTCGAAAAAGCGATGGCGTGAAAAAGCAAACTCGACTCAAACTCGCACTCGCCAAAGTACTACGCGTGACTATGTTCGCGACTTTATTACAAATTTAAAATGTTTCTGAGTGCGCGAGCGCTTATTGCGCGCCACGCCAGTTCCGTAGTCTTCTTCTCAACACTATGCACCGATCAATGTTAAATGTTAAAAGGTCTCCACTAAGGGAAGACAATTGCTGTCAATACGGATGTCTACGCCCCCCCCCCCCCCCCCCACCCAACCCCACCCCCTCCACTGTGGCTTAACATTGATAGGTACACTAACGTCAGTTGACGTAGCAAGACGCTGCAATCTCGTCTCCAGGGTCTTCCCTACTTTTCAAAATGGTGAAAGGGCCGAAACGTCACGTGAAGACCCTGGGACGAGATTGAATATTAATGAGCCAGCATCGGGATTTTTATTGGCAGCAAATACTTCTTGACAACCAACAGATACTTCCTACTTTTTATTTCAATATAATGAGCGTTGACTTCAAAGCACTTTGTTCTTGAGGACATTACATGTATGTCCTTAGCTTGGTAACAAAGGTTCTATAATCGAAGAAGTAATGGTGTCTAGAAGCAAACCTCGACGACCGAGACGACAGCGTCGAGCAAGCGCTGGAGCCGGGTTAATGGGAACACCAAAGGGACACGCACAAGTTTTCCGTATTATTCCGGTGTACATTGCTTGTTCCAGGTGTTCGCTTTATTGTTGGGGAGCAGCGAGAAAAACGGTAAGCGAAAAATAAGGGGAGCGGTGTGGGTAAGAAGACTGGAGGTCTCTCGCCCAAACCCCTCACCATTGCCGGTATTCGCGCTACTTCTGTTTTTTATGCTGGTCCCAACTAACAGAACGCCTATATCAGGTCAGGGCGTTCGTATTAAGCCGGCCCTCAGAATAAACGCCACGGAAACTAATCATATCGATGCAAAGATTAAAGCATTCAATTTAAAAGCGACGGGAAGATGTTTTAACTACAACTTCATTTCAAAAGAAGAAACCTTGCGCTCATTTTTAGACAAATGTCTCTCACTAAAATTAATTTTCTATTCAGGCATTAAAAACGCGACGACGCAATCACTTAGAACTTTCGGTAGCCTGGAGAGCGGGACGGCTATACACAGGCTAAATAGAAAGCGCCTCGATCTGTAGAAAGCTGTCATTTTTCTTATAGGATACAATTAGCATATAATCATGACAAATGAAAAATTAATATGTATACAGACGGGCATAGAAACCAGTGTCCCTTAGACCATACACCGCCCTCTATTTAGTTGTATTTCTCTTTAAACGCGGGAAAAGAACGGCGAGTGAACCGGGTGCAAGTGCAAAACGAAAGGCGCGAGGGATTCTTCGCTCGCTTTTTTCGCTCGCGCGCGTTCTTTTGCGTTAAAAATGGGGAGGCTGTGAACAGTCTGAGTGTCCGTAAACCCGCCAAGCGAGCAAATAGAGCGTGAATTTGAGCGTTTCACTCGGATTACAGGCAAGTGTCCGTTATCCTATTAACCGGAGTCTCTATTAGGGAGCTTGAAAAGGAAAAAATAATTGAACTTTTCGTCGAGAAAAACAAAACTGTCCGTGATAAAAGGGTGTCCGCATTAAACAGGGTTCCGCTATTTTTGAGATTTAAATTTTTGATGTTTAGTAGACCGACTCTGTTTGTTGCGGACAGTTCTACATTTCCGTTTTTGTGTGTTGATAATTTAGCAAAGTTTTATTAATTTCTTGTGCTGCTTTGTCGAAGTATAGAAGACAAGTCCTGTTTAGTAATTCAACAATCAATGTTTATGCGCTTTAGTTTCGGCGAAGCTAGCCAATCTTATTATTCAAAACAGGCATCATAGAAAATAAAATCTAAATGACGTGATTGTTTATATACCGTACATTGTTCTGGCGTTAAGGTAAGACAAAACATCTAATAATAATTTCTTAAATAATAAATTGTGATTTGATTTTCAATCGACCTTGTTTCTTAAATCCTGACATCCGTGTCTTCAATGACGATCGAAGAGACGGGATTTTTGTACGCTTAAATCTCGGCTTAGACCATTAATGTTTCCTTGTGCTTTCTAGACCTTTAGTGCTATTGAAATCTGCTGCTGACAAAAAATAAACATAGGATAAAAGGACAAAGAAAATTGCCTAAGGGAAGATTCTGAACAAGTTACGATGTCGACAATTTCTTGTTCGCTTTATTAAGATTTTTATATTCAGTTCACTTTGGCATCGTGGAAACGTTGAAACTCAGCGCACATCATTTTCAAGGAGCCGCTATATTTAAAAGGTAAGTGAAAAATTAATTAAAGAACGTACCGACCGATTTCAGTCTTTGGCAAATAAGGTCGTAGTTACTAACTATGATAAAACTAATTTCAGATGTAAACAGTTATCTTTTGAAAAAACCTTGATTTCATCAGACCGATCTGCGCTGATACATTTAGAAAGAAATTTCTAAACTAGTATACTTGCTTCTGTAAGTGATAACCACGAGCTAAAATTGGTAGAAATAGTGGCGCAAAAAAGGTGATTCCTTTAGTTAATCGTACAGTGGAGAAAAAACGAGAAATAAACTTTAATTGCTTTCCTTCCGCTCAGTACTAAAAAGGAAAAGTAGACCAGACTTATTATCAAAGTAGACCAATACCTATATATAACCTGCGACAAAAGCTGCAAGACGAAACTTTTCTCATTATTGCTGGGGGGGAAATGATGTGCGATTCACATATCGGTCCCTTTTTTCAAATAAAGCATTAAGTGTATTCTCTATGTACAGCGGAGCAAGCTCCCAAATAGTATAACTACGCGAGAATACGCCGGTTAAAGGATTGTTATTTTTGAGTCTAATGCTTGCGTGCGCTTTGCGCATGCGCATTAGACTCTTTGTTATATGAAAAAAGCTGTTATCAATCCCAAGGGAATGGTTCGGGATCGATAATCGTTCGCTGTAATGTAGAAAACAATGATCAGCTGCAAGAACGGAGTCCGTACGGACACGCACGATTAGTTTCAATTAAAAACAGCCAATCAGCGACACGTGTTCCCACGCATAATTAAAAGTTCTTTCTCAAGTCACGATTATTCAACACTTGAACAGGACGAAATAATTTTCCAGTTAAGACATTTGTAAGCTTTTTGTGAAAATAAATCTTCGTTTTCAGTTCAGTTAAGCACTTGTGTTTTCGTCTTGCTTAAAAAGCAAGACGTCTTTGAGAAAAAATATTTCGACGGCGACTCGCGTTTATTTACACAATGCGACCAAATATTTATTTTGTTTTAAAAAATAGAAAACTTTACCTCGGTTTTTGTATTTAAGTCATTCGAATTTTGACCAATTTTTTCTTTACAGTGCAAACAAAAACCTTCAAAAATAAAAGATGTACATGGATAAATGTAAATCAAGTTACGCGACTAAATCAAAATGCGTTTGTTTGGCCGCTTTGCAGTATTACATGTACACTGTCCCGGCCTTTGCCATACACTGAAATCGAATTTCATGCTTTTACGACTCTCAGAGATCTTAAGTTCTTCTTACAGCTAGAAAAATCATAAAATGGTTACATTGATATGGAAGTGATGATTCGCGAAATTTGTACATCATGATAAACAGTCTTCGCTCCTGTGTATGGTAGCTCGATAATAATTGCCTAGTTTCCAGCGTTCAAAAGGTCATCATTATATTGACGTGAGCATTTACACCCGTTTTTAGGAAAATCTGTCACTAAGTGCTTACAGTACAATGGAGTAACAGTCACTATTTCAAGTGCTTTTATTGCAAAATCTGTTTGAAGAGTCATCATCAAAATGGTGAAAAATCTGAAAGAAAACGATGTGAAGTTCTTCAACCCTTGTTGTAATGAACATGCTTTTTGTAAATCGTCACGCAATCTTGTCCAAATGTTTAATCGTTTCTGCTTTTACGGACAATACGGAAGAAGTAACATCAACTCCTGTTCATACTTTAAATTTTGTGAAGCATATAACATTTATGACTGTTTCGTTTTCATCCATAATCATCCACGATGCCCCTAGCTTGCTATAAGCATTTTAAATTAAACTCCCGAACACAAACCTCTAACCAATTTTAACCGGCTTACGAAAACCGCGCAATCTGTATCACTATGCCATACGGCATTAGACTCATGTCACCCTTGGTGACCTATTTTTCAGTGTTATATTCGAACTGGACACAGAAATCCCTCAAAGGTCTTTATGAAACAAATACATCTTCTGTTTGTCAGCTAGCTGAGAGAACATTCAGCATTAAAACATGAATTGCAAACTTAAAGGTGTTCTCCTGAAAAGAATAAATATATATCAAAAGCAGTATTCAAAGTGCAGAGGAATTGCGCCAAACGAAAGTATCTCAGTTCAAAAAGCTTTAAAACGATGTTTGAGGTTATTTGGAGCGCTTTAAAGCTCTGTAGATTAATTTTAGGCTGCGCTTTAAAATTTTCATCTGTTCGGTCATTCTAGGGGAACTTTAGTCTTCTCGAATTTATTATGGATTTTTTTGTCCATTCACCGAAAACCTTAGGTCTGATTTGAAGATTCGCGAAAATTTGAGGTTAACAATTATCCTTTTTGGTAGTCAAAAGTTTTGGGGATCTTAGGCGGCTTTTCTAAACTATAGCCGCGGAAGAAAGTGTTTGTTCAATTGTTAGGAAGTTTCGAAAGGGTTAAACTAAACTAGTCTTAAGTCTAGTTAAACTAACAAATTCAAGGATTTCAGGAGAAAAAACGCGATTTTCCTGAGATCGTAGGGGAGCTTAGTAGGAAAACTCCGAAAATCCGTAAATGAATGAAAATGCCATATTAAAGCCATGTAGAAATTTCAAGCCTTTCTCGAGTTATCTGAAACGTTTAGTCATCCTACGCTTCTCCGAACCAAACAGATACAAGTTTTACAGAAAAAAATCATTGAGTGCCTCTAAGCGAGGAGTTGGAGGAAGTGTGGTGAGGCGGAAGGGGGGGGGGGGGTTGGAGGGGGTGCTTGCAGCAACGGTTATCGGTTTACATCACCGACGAGCGTAAATTTCACGAAGTAGATTGAAAAAAGAATACTAATACCAGATTTAATCTCGTTAATACATCGCTTTCCTAAAATATATTTTTAATAATCTGTGTTACATCAATTAAAAGAACACTTGTCATACCGCCTAACCCTACTGGGCCACGGGCAGACAACAACGTGTTCTAAACGCGAGCTTTTCATGTTACGAGTTTGTTTACAAATCCTTCTGAAACTTCCCGCACTTACTATCATTTCCCGTTGGACGTCAAAAAGTTGAAGAATAGAATCTGGCAGTATTTTAGAACTCTTTTACAGAAAAAGAAAACGTACGTCGAACCGAGTCTCTCGGTGAAACTCTGTACATTCGTTGAGTAGTGTTAGTTTGATTTAGCTAATGTATATTGTGTTATTTTTCATCAGGTAAACAAAGCCCATTCGATTTCCTGATACATATCCCACAAGTGAAATATTGAAGGTAACCGTATTTTGTTACTTGAAATTACTTTAAAATTGCCTTAGTGGTTGAAGCGGGATAAGGGAACTGCGACACGGTTTCAAATCTTTTCGTTTTTCAAGCCGGGCCGAAGAAATGGATATAATTGTTAAAGAAAAGGAATGTTGAAAATCGGCAGAAAAATAGAGATCAATGCTTGTCGTTAATCGACTAAAAATAACGAAAAGTACATGGACGGTCATGAGATTAGTTAATTAGCTATTTTTATTTTTACCTGCAGGAGCAAATCATGTCTATCTTATTCGCAACGATTTTTGTTGGCCTCCTCTGTGGTTCTGTAAGTGGATGCTCAGACAATGGTAGGATGGGGAACTGTCTTTCATTTTTCCGTCGTCCCTAAAGCAAATGTTTATATCAGTTACAAGTCTGCTTAAATATTCCCTGTAATCAACGGTGATTAGTTGCGTTATAAAAGTTTAATATCAAGGCTAAATTTTGGCGAAAAGACGGCAGTTCAGTATAAAGAACAAACAAATTAATATCGGACTCGCGACATCCGCTGCCTCAAAAACTCAGCAAGAAAACAACAGCCCAAGAAAATAAATCTCGAAAGAAACGTTTTGTGTGCAAGACTCGTGTTTTCGAAAAAGCATTCGCTCGCTAAAGGCTTTTGACTCCTTTTTTTATTAAGAAGAAAGGTAGGAGGTTTCAGGAAGCTAATATTCATGTTACATGCAAAGCGTTCCCACAACTGACCATGAATAGAAGCGACGATTCTCAAGAAGCCTGCTTGGGTTTATCTTATTCTATATTTTCCAATTGCCCATAACACACTTTGTTTGCCCCCCAAATTTTGCATTAACTATCGTTTTTAAATTCTCTTGGGAGGACTGCATATTTCCAAAACAGTAGTTTATGCAAAATTTGGGGGGCAAACAAAGTGTATTATGGGCAATTGGAAAATAGAGGATTACGTCGGGCATATATAACATGAAAAAAAAATCAATATAATTTTTGTAGGAAAATTATGTTCTTCTAAAAAAGGCGCACTATTAAAGGTTCTATTTTTCTTTAAACCAAGGACAAAATGTCATTGAAGCATGCAGATGTAATTGTAGGGTCACCTCTCGTCGCTCTCTCAAGTCCTGTGTTACAAATGAGTAAATGCCAACAAGATCACGCGTAGTCAGAAAATACTGATATTATATTTGATATTATATATGTTTGTTTGTTTGCTTGTTTTTCCTTGTACAGATTATGCTCTCTATTTCCCAAACAATGGAGTGACTGACTATACCAACATCTGGGGCATGCGCAGTTTGACTCAGTTCACTGTTTGTTTTTGGATGAAGTCGAGTGATACAAATAGTCGTGGAACACCGTTCAGTTACGCTGTACCAGGCCAGGACAATGAATTGATCATCTATAATTACAAGGACTTTCATCTGTATATTGGAGGTGAACAAAGGTAAACCAAATTTAACATGAGAGTTGAGGCAAGCTCTAGCAGTGGAAAAACTTAAAAGCCGCCAATTTTTTATTACCTGACCAAACGTGAAATTATGTGCAGTTAATCTGGTCAATGCATGCAATACTTACAAACGACCTTAAGGCTACTTTAACTTTTGGTTAACTCTTAATTTACTTTTCCATTGTACTAAATACTGTAGTTTTAGAGATGAATTTTACAAAAAAATTAGAGAATCAAAAACCAAACATAACACAATTACCTCCTATGCAAGCCACCAAAACATTAATGAATTCTGATAATTATTACTTAAATACTCAACTAATTAAGTTCATTGTGAGATGCTTATCTTTACGAAATAATCTTCTAACGAATGAAAGTAATGTAACACATACATAATTTCTTTTTTCATTCCTATTACATGATTATTATTGTTATAAGTTTCGCTTTAGTTTAGTTGTACGTTTTTGCAATACTGTATTTACTTATAGTCATGCATGTAAAACTTGTTGTTGTTGTTGTTGCTTAATTGATTTTCGGAATGCAAGTTTTCATGACATCATAATGTTTTTACTGTCTCAGAATTACACATTATTCAGCAAATGATGGCAGATGGCATCACATTTGTACGTCTTGGCAAAGCAGCGATGGCGCTGGAAAGTTTTACAAAGATGGAATATTGCGTTGGCACGGCACAGGTCTTAAGACAGGACACACTATCCAGGGAGGAGGGTCCTTGGTGCTGGGGCAAGAACAAGATTCACTTCAAGGGGGCTTCAACTCCAATCAGTCCTTCCAGGGATCCTTGACAAATGTCAACGTGTGGTCCTACGTCCTTTCGGCAAGTACAATCAAATTTATGTCAACATCTTGCCTGTCAGGGGAGGGGAACGTGTACAAGTGGTCCGACTTCATTCGTGGCGTCAAAGAAAAGACAGCAGTTGTCGTCCCATCTCCCTGCTCTCCACGCTGAGTTCTTGGGGATGGAAAAATCCGCAACAGACACACTGTGTTCAAATTTTGATAATGGCCAGTTTAACTAAAACTTTTGTAATCGTAAAACAAGCATTGTAACTATAATGCAATGAGGTATAATTAAGGGTACTAAAATAAAGTAAATGTAACCAAGCCAAGAACACAAGTGTAAAATGATCAGAATAAAAATTGTGTTTTTCACAGTAAAAACGCGTGTCAGATGTATTTTTCTAAAAAATGCAATTCAAATTCCATTTAAATTCATGCCTCAATTCGTACAAGTAAAATCGTTTAACGTTATTCTTAGCAATGTGAAAAGGGTTGGGGTGTACTGCGCAGTTACCCTGTTTGTCAGCCTTCCTCTGAGCATTTATTGCAACCTTGTCTCTCTGGCGGATTCTTTTGTAATTTCGAATAAATCGTGTGACAAAGTGTCGAATATGTCCCTTTCTACCTTCAATGAGCAGAGTTGGTCGCACCTGGCGCTCACTTCACGTTTCGCGCGAACTTCGCCATTAAAAGAAAAACGCAAAAATAAACCACTTGCTCTGCGGACTATGAGTAGAAAAACCTTTACTGAATTATCCACTCATTAGCCATTGTAGTCTTTTTAATTAAACTAAAAAAATTATCACCTACCATTCAAAAGAAATTGAAACTACAATTTTGCTCAAAAATACCAAGACGCTAAAATTCCAAATAGTGTGCGAACTGCAAGACAGCTTTGAGGTACCTTAATTAATCATATTAAAAGACGTTGAACAAATTTAATTTGCAGTAAAACGCAAAACCTGCACGAAATAATTGTCTCGAACAATTTTTCATATCCATGTCAAACGATTCAATTCCCAAAACCAAATGACCTTATCTTAGGATAGAAGCTTCTATTTTGCTCCAAAGTTTTCGGTTTCAGCCTCATTTGCATCGGGCATATTGATGAGATTAAGAAGATTTCCGAAAGCTTCACGAAAACGTTTTTGAATGACTGCGCACTAAAATGGAAGGAATGGAACGAGTTTCAGTTTGACGTCATAATTGGTGTTTTTGAAGACGACCGCAGACCGATTCCGCAGACCGATTCCACAGAGCGCACCGACGGCAACGTCAACGACGACGTCTGGTGGAAAATGAATTTATATTTTACTTGAGAATCTCGCAACTTTCCGGACGTATTCTGCTTATTTATTGCTTTTTAAAAGAACTAGTTCCCACTGAATATTCAAAGAGTGTGTTTTACCCCAAATAGAAAAACCGAATATTAGCCGTCCTGGCTGACGTTGTCCAAAATACGCAGAATTTCGTCATTTCATGTTGTTGTTTGGCACTTGGCAGAGAACGGCTTTGACATGTACCGAGATTCAAAACGCACGTGCAGAGTTAACGCACGTGCAGATAATTCTGCTCATTAACGTTAAATGCTAATGAGAAAGAACAATAGAGATTCCTGATTTCTTTTCATACCAGCGTGCCTATGTCACACATGATTATGCAAAACGAGAGCAAACAAAACTTTAAGCTATTTTTGAGCTTTAGCTATTTTACTTTTATCTCTGAACAAAAACCAACAATCAATCAACTGAAAAATTGCCGTTAACTGCTTGAAAAGTCACTAAACACATTTATTTAGATTCTAACGTGCGGTCTGCGGAATCGGTCTGCGGTCGTCTTCAAAAACACCAATTATGACGTCACAGGTTTTTATTTCCGACAATTTTTCCGAGGGCTCTATGATTATGAAGGCCTAGAAAAAGCATTTTTCAACTTGCCATGTCTCTGCGATGCAATGTCCGATTACTTTGAAACTTCGGGATATGTTTATTTGGCTCTTAATAAACACATGGGCAAAAAATAAAAAAATCGAAATTTCTGTTTATTTGACCTTTAATCTTAAGTGACCAAACTTCATAATTTTTCCTAAAACTATCGGGGAACATTTGTATGTGTCAATTACGTGCTCTTCTGACTTGACGTTTCCATGGCATCCACATTTTCTAATGGAGTTTTACCCAAATGCTGTGTTTCTAAAGCTTATTTTCTGTTTAGCTAGATTTTGGTTATTATCAAGATTTTGTATCAAAATATTACAGGTTTTTGTATCCTTTTGCATCAGTTTTCTAGACTTTTTAAAATCAATTTTGAAGCTTTTGACATTTTTATAAAAAAAAAAAAATTCGAAATCCAAGGTTGTGGATTTAAGAAAATGGACTGTTTTAATTGGATGACTTCAGTTTGGCATAATAATTGGCACGTGGTTGTCACTAAAATAAGTTGCTGTAAACGCCACCCCAGTTTCGTTACCATACTTGCAAAAAGAACGAAGTTATCATTTCCACTCCGCTCTGCTCTCTTAAGGTGGGAGTACACATGAAGGCCGTTTACCCACCGCTTGACTTGGGTTGTATGCGAATATCTTATTCGCGTTTTAAGCAATCCAAAAACTCTATGCTCAAAACAGGAATCTATGTTTTGCGGTGTTTTGTAAATTTTTGGGTGATTTTTGGGGATGTTTGGGGGGACAAAAGTAAAATTTAGAGAAATAAGAAAAAATGGAGATTTAATTTGATTTTAAAATTAGACAGTCCCCCTGACAACCTGGAGCGCTCTTATGTGGGGTCAACTGTCTGTTCTGTCTTCAACCCCTTCACTAAACCTCCTAAAATTCCATTCTAATTCTAATTCACTTAACCGCTTTACAAACATGCAGTACAAACATGACAGCTACAATAAGTAAAAAAGGGTTAACACATTGTCATTTTAGACCCCACTTTGTTGCTATTTGGTTTCAATTTCTCCCTTTCGCTCCTTTTTTCACCCCCCGCCCCCCTTCCATGCCTTCCCCCTATCAATGTTATAGTTATTTTGGAAGCCCTTTGCTACAATCATGCAACATTGAATGGGGGAGAGGGTTTTTTTGTGCAGTGCGATAAAATTAAAAAAACTAGTGGTAAATTTGCCATAGAAACTGCGAGCCGAAGGCAATGTGACAACTACTTTTGACTAAGGTTGTAGTTGACTCTGCCTTTGAGTCAGTTGTTCCACAAAACTATACAGAGGAACTAATATCATATCATGGTCCTTCAAGTTTTTCCGGAGCTGTCAAAATAACTTTTTTCATATTTACCTCGCACTAGATATTTAACCTATAAGCCTCCCTTTCGAATTGCAAACCTTTTAGTTTTATCATAAACGAGTTCCTTATGCAGCAACGTGAAAAGAAGGTCTCATGCCTTCGATTTGACATACTTTAATTTGCTAAATTTCAAAAGTTTATATTAGAGGATTTTGAGAAAATTTCTGGTGGCGTCAGTAAGGTATTAAAATACATCAAACATGGAACAGTTTTTTTTTATCGTTACCTATCGAGAAGAAAGTCCACCAGGCGTAACCAAATAACATTTTGAGGAGGCTCTGTGTAGTTTTTTTTTTTTTTAACCCTATGGTGGTCGTTTTGAAAATGAAAATTATCTAGGAACCAATGTTAGATTTTTGCCAAAATACACCGTAATGATTAAATATGACCAAAGTTTAATTTCATTTAGTCACAAAGGTTACCATAGCAACGATTGTTGTTTCCTTTTGTTTTCAAACAAGCCTTATTTTCTCGAAATCTAGATTGTGTGGGCTTGTGAGCCTGTGGACGTGTGGACGTGTGGAAGTGTGGACATGAGGACGCGTGGTGATTAAATGTCATTTCAGCCGATTTTTTTTTTCGCGCTGTCCCCTGCTAAAATGACATAACGATCTGCCCAGGAAGGCGCAAACTCCACCAAAAGCATCGTAGAGGCAAGGTAAGTCTCGCGAGTCTCAAATTGAAACTCTATAACGTTCATTGAGAGTTTGGTTGTTTCGTTATTTTTCTTCAGACAAAAAAAGCTCATTCCGGTAACATATCGCACAAGTGGAATACTGAGGTAACTTGCTTTTGACAATTGTTATTGTTAGTAGAGATAAAAAATGTGTCGACGGTTAAAGCGGGATTAGGTCGATTAGGAAAACGAATGCTAGTCCATCTCATCGGAAAGAAATGTTGAATCATTTCAAAGCCACGCTTTATAAATATCAAACAAGGGCCGGCCAAGGTACCTCATTGATTTGGATGTGATTCTTAGCTGCCTTGTAAACACATGTCAGTGAAGAAAAGAAGAAATGTGCGAGCGCAAAGGGTGATCCTCTAGCTAGGATAACCCTAGCAACACCCGGGAGCAATAGGATTATCGTACCTCCTTGTAAACAGGTCCTAAAAACGCATTGGAATATAAATTGCAACGGCGTTCCTTAATAAAAAAAGACTAAATGTATATTAGCCTAGATATTAAAACAAGCCCAGCTATTACCGGGTTTACTCTCGTTATATAATAACCTAAATTACTCTTCTCAGATCTTTCCACAAAGCAGTAAGTTACATCGATCAAAAGAACCGACACTAATCATGCCTTAGGGTCACTGGGAAACCACATACGTGTTCAAAACACGAGATACTTCTTACGTTACGACCTTGCAACTTCCTTAACAATCATTTTCTGCAGGACCTTTTTGAGCTGAAGCATAGAAAGCATTAGCCTGCGAGCAGGCTCTCTATTTGGGGGCAACGTGTGTACTCTTCGAGCGCCAAAGGCGCGATCCCGAATATTCACGTTGCCCCCGAATAGAGAGCCTGCTCGCAGGCTAAGAAAGCATAGAAAGTAGCGAGTCTCATAAAGTCTATAATATTCATTATTATATCTCTGAGATATGCACGCTGTGATTGGTGAATTTTACGGGCCGCATTCTGCAGTACGGCCCGCGAAATTTGACTGAGAGTTCTCCTGATGCCGTACGCCTTTGCAAGTTGAAATGTCTCGCGAAGAAGATTTTTAAAACTTCCTACAACGTTCGCAGTCAGAGGAAAAAAGCGAGGAACAAAGGCAAAGCGAAGAAGGTCTACCGAACTTTAAACTCAATTTTTGTGATCTGTTGGAAGGAGAAAACTTCCCTGATGTGGCGGACTTAGAGCAACCCGGGCAGGATTCAAGTCAAGAACTTGAAAGTTTCATCAGTGCCGAGAAATATGCAAACACGGTCAAGAAGACGAAAAGCGAATGGAAATGGTTCGACAATTATTGTCAAGAGCAGACTGATGGAACATTTCATGTAGAAACCGTACCTGCTGACGTCCTCGATAAGCTCCTTGGAAAGTTTTTCAAATACGTACGCAAACGCGATAGAGCTGAGTACGAGCCAGACAGCATTTCAAGCTTTCAACGTAGCATTTAACGCCGCTTTAAAGAGCTAACTAAGTTTTTTAAGTAGTTCCTTCAAACTTTATACGTGTTTTCTCGTTCAGTATTTTTTACAAACACTGCCATAAGTTTTCGAAAGTTTGATAAGCTATAACGCATGTTGTCCATCGCGGCACTTTCGTCGCCAAGCAAAGAACTTTAGAAGTTATTCCAAAGGAAACTTGCACTGTATCAAGTTTCATCCTGTCACTGAAATTACTGTAAAACTAATTGCAGAAATGAAGTAGTAAAGGTTGGATTTAAATTATGTTTATACGCTTATTAATCGAGCTATTAACTGGCCGAATTGTTTACGACAAAGCCAATGAAATTCACTCGTCCTTTCGCCTTTGACGTACGTCAGTCAAACGAAGCCGCTTCCAGCACTCTTGACTTGAAATGTTTTCTTTTCTCCAGAGTGAGAGATATAATAAATATCTTATTAACCTTGTTTACTCGGTCCGTACTGTAAAATACGGACCTTGTTTTTTCCCGTCGCTTATTTCCCCTCTTTCTAGCTTGTATGTATGATATTATAATTAGATTGTTGTATTGTAAGCTGATGAATTTGACCGTGTTTTAAATAAAGATTATCCATCCCTAGCAATATTATTACCGTTTGCTTTTTGTAAACGGGGCCTAAAAGAGCATTGGAATATAAATTGGAAAGGCATTCCTTAAAAAAGGCTTAATGTAGGCCTTTATATAAAATCAAGCTCAACTATTACCGGGTTTACGCTCGTTGCATAATAACCTAAATTGCTTTTCCTAGATATTTCCACAAAGCTGTAAGTTGCATCGATCAAAAAAACCGACAGTTATCATGTCTGATCCCACAGGGTCACGGGAAAGCAACATACGTGACCAAAACACGAGCTTTTCATGTTACAGGTCTGTTTATAAACTTCTCAGAACTTCCTTTCATAATCATTTCCGGTTGGACGTCTTTGAGTTGAAGCACAGAAGAATCGAATCTGGTTATCCTAAAAGTCTTTCGCAGAAAAATAAAAGTTAGCCTACATTGAAACGAGTCTCTCGGTGAAAGTTTATTATACTCTTTGAGTAAGGTTGATTTTGGCTAAGCAGCATACGTGATCAAAGCACGAGCTCCTTCTTATGTTACGACCTTGCTACTTCCTTTACAATCATTTCCTGTAGCAAATTAAGATATTGTCTTCCGATAATATTTTCATGGGTTAAGTTACCTATTAATTTCAGAACAGTTTAGACCAAAAATGTGCGCAATGCCCGTGACGTAGCTCCTTTAACTGACACTGAAAATAGACCGGAAAATAGAGATAAGCTTGTCCATAATCGACTAAGAATAATGAAAAGCGAATACACGCGTGACCCCGCTCACCCACCCACCACCATGAAGACAATCGAGGGGAGACGCAGGACCATGGAGAGCCGCAGACAGAACCCACGGGGACCCCAGGCGGGCGGGCAGGACGGACCGCGACCGGAGAGGCGTGACGGGAGGACGAGAAGCGCAAAACGAAAAGGGGGGGGGGGGGCCCCCGGTGATGGGTCATCAAATTAGTTACTTAACTAAAATACTTTCATTTTAATCTTCAGAAAAATATCATGTCTATCTTATTCGCAACGATTTTGGTTGGTCTCCTCTGTGGTTCTGTAAGTGGATACGAGGCCAAAGGTAGGATGGAGATCATGTCTTTTACTTTTTTTTGTTCCTAAGGCAAATATAAATAGTTAAAATCTGCGTAGTTATTTCATGTCATCAGCATAGATTAATTGAGTAATAATAAGTAAATATCAAGGCTACATTTTGGGAAAACTCCTGTTTTTAAAAAAGAACATTCGTTCCCTAAGGGGTTTTACCTGCTATTATTATCCAAAGCGTTTCCACATACTCAATCATCTTGCAAAGGTATAGAAGCAGCGATTTCACTCAAACATTAGCCTGATTTGGTTTATCTTACTTATAATTATCGGGCTAGCTTAGGTTACAGGCGTGACATTGTGCTTAGTGTTTTACCACGTAATAAAGTACTACTGTACTGTACTGTACAGCCTATAACAACATCTTTCATATAAAAATGTGTTTAGTGAAAACGGCAATGATAATAACAGTAAAATATTCTCACTACCTGCAATACACATGAATATAACAATCAGATATGGAAGGGTGAAAATGGTCTCCAAATCCACCAGCTTGACCGCTAAACAGTCGTAATTTCAATATCTTCACCTGCGTGTTCTAGGCGCATCTTTTGAATGAGCGAAGTTATTTAGTCATTATTTTAGCTCCGTAATCGCAACAAATGCATCAAAATCCCCATGAAACTGCCCCTTTAAGTGTAAGCAATTTGTCATCTATGGCATGCCACCTGGTTATTTCAGCTGTGATGACTGCATGCAGTTTGGGAAAGGGACGACATGTACAACAAAACAATATTAACAACTTTTTTGATAAATTATTTACCACATTGTCATCAGTTCCAAACTGAACCTGGCTTACAGAAATTTGACATCTGGACCACTTACACTGTGAACCTAGTCGCACATAGAAAAGTCAGAACCGTAGTCTAATTGTTAAGTAGCAAATTTCCTTAAAGGTCAAATGAACAGAAACTTCAAAATGCCATTTTAACAAACCAAAGACTAAAACTATCCATTATTGAGTGAAATTAAGAAAAAATGGGGTGCTTTTGGAGCCTTAAAGCGTGAATTACAGCAAAAAATACAAATTTCCGAAGGCTTCACGAAAACGTTTCTGAATGACCGCGCACTAAAATGGAAGGAATGGAACGAGTTTTTGACGTCATAATTGGTGTTTTTGAAGACGACCGCAGACCGATTCCGCATACCGCACCGACAGCAACGTCAACGACAACATCTGGTGGAAAATGAATATACATTTTCCTTGGGAATCTCACAACTTTCCGGACGTAGTTTGCTTATTTATCGCTTTAAGAGCTAGTTCCGCTGAATATTCAAAGAGAGCGTTTAACCCTAAATAGAGAAAACCAAAAATTTGCCGTCGTGGCTGACTTTATTCAAAATATGCAGAATTTCGTCATTTCACGTTGTTGTTCGGCAGAGAACGGCTTTGAAGTGTACCGAGGTTTAAAACGCACGTGCACAGTAAACGCACGTGCAGATAATTCTGCTCATTAACGTTAAATGCTAATGAGAAAAAACTATAGAGATTCCTGATTTGTTGCATACCAGCTTGCATTCTACCTATGTCTCTAGGCTATGGTACATTTTGCTTTTGTTTACCCACTAAAATGCTCCATTTTTCCCCCTAAAATGCTTGGTCTTCCACAAAAAAGTTACTAAAATGCTCGGATAATACTCATTATACAAACGGTTTTTTTAATTGGTTTAAAGGTTTTTAACATGGTGTTAACTGTTAACACTCGCAAAAACGTACAAGTGTTGCAGGTAACAACAACAACGTATGCAAGTTCATAAATACAGCCAAAAAACATAATCCTCGAAATCATCTACGAGGCTAACTACAGAAAGTAGTTGTTTGTTGAATTTTGAGTTTTAGTCTTCATTTTCTTTAAAAAATAATTTCTTTTTTATTTTATCGGAAAAAAATCAATTTTCCTGGAAAATGCCACTTAAATGCTCGATTAATGCTTGATGCTTTTGCCTCAAGAAAATGCTCGAAAAAATTCTAGCGTAATGTACAAAAGCCTATATGTCTCACATAATATGCAAAACGACATCAAACGGAACTTTAAGCTGTCTTTTATCTTTAGCTATTTTATTTAAAAAAATGCGCGTCTCTGAATAACAACCAACAATCAATCAACTGAAAAAATGCCGAAAAGAACGAAATAACTGCTTGAAATGTCACTAGACACATTTATTTAAATTCTAAGGTGCGGTCTGCGGAATCGGTCTGCGGTCGTCTTCAAAAACACCAATTATGACGTCACAAGTTTTTATTTCCGACAATTTTCCGACAATTTTTACGAGCATTCTGCCATTCCGAGGGCCACAAAAAAGCATTTTTTTAACTTGCAATATATCTGCAATGAAATGTCTGATTACTATGAAACTTCGGAGTATGTTTATTTTAATAAACACATGGGCAAAAAATGAAAAAAATCGAAATTTCTGTTCATATGACCTTTAAGATTCAAAATACTTTAAAAGTTCAAGTAACCTCCTACAATTGACATTTGTGTGCTTTTGTGGTTATAGAACGGACAGGAGAGTTTTGAAAGTAGTTGTAATTAATCACTGTTAATTATTAATATTTTATCCTTATTTTTTTTTTTGCTATAGATTATGCACTTTATTTCCCAACCCAAGGAGTGACTGATTACGTCAACATCTGGGGCATGCGTAGTTTGACTCAGTTCACTGTGTGTTTCTGGATGAAGTCAAGTGTCACAAATCACGGGACACCGTTCAGTTACGCTGTACCAGGACGAGACAATGAACTGCTTTTCATAAATTACCATGATTTTCGTCTTTGGATTGGAAACCAAGAAAGGTAAGCAAAATTTAACAGAAAGAAATTTAGATTGTTTTAAAACGGCAAGCGCTTAAGATTAAAACGTAAGGCCAAAAAAAACATAAAAACGTAAGACCAATGTCGACCACGGATTTTATTTTTTAAAAAAAAGAAGACGACAACTTAGCCTTGCTGGCGTTCTGTACCATTCAGTAGTATACCATGAAGTATGAATCTTAAGTGCTTTACAATCAAACCAGATGTTCTTCACTGATTCATAAAGAGAACTCTGCAATGTTGCGGCGAAATGTAACAATACTAATTGACAGCTTGATTTGCATTTTTCCATTAAGAAATTTGTTTAATCAATTTGCGAAGTTCCTTTTTTATGTTTTGGCAAAGCACAAGGGTAGTGCATGGACCAGGTTTACGGTCAGCGTAGTGGTCCATGGACCGGGTCCATGTTTTGTATACCTCCCCTCGATAATCCTTATTTACCAGGCTGGTGTACAGAATGTTAGTGACGTCGTTGTTTTTACTGTCGCAGGAAAGTACATGAAAAAGCTAATGATGGCAGATGGCATCACATTTGCGCATCTTGGCAAAACAGCGATGGCGCGTTTCATTTCTACACCGATGGAGCATTGCATCTGTACCGCAGGGGTTTCAATACAGGACACACCATTCAGGGAGGAGGGTCCCTGGTGCTCGGGCAAGACCAAGATTCACTTGGAGGAAGCTTCCAATCTGGTCAGTCCTTCCAGGGATACTTGACAAATGTCAACGTGTGGTCCAACGTCCTCTCGGCAAGTACAATCAGGAGTCTGTCAAGGTCTTGCCTGTCAGGGGAGGGGAACGTGTACAAGTGGTCCGATTTTATTCATGGCGTCAAAGGAAAAACTGCTATTGTTATTCCATCCCCCTGTTATCCGCGCTGAGTATTAAGGCTGATCTGCCAAGGGCTAGTTTGATCAAAACTATTGTAATCGTACAACAAAGATTGCAACTGTAATGCAGTAAAGTATAATAAAGGGTAAAATAAATATAATGGCGCCAAGAACTATGTAATGTAAAACGATCAGAATAAAATATGTCTTCACAGTAAAAAGCGTTGATGTATTTAAAATGCTACACAAATTCATGTCCCGATTCATGTAAGTGAGCTTTTTCACGTTATTCTCAGCAGCGTAGCAAGGTTTGGCAGGTTGTACTGCATTAGCCTGTTTGCCAGCCTTCTTCTGAGCGTTTGTAGTTACCTTGTCTCTAGTGACGGTTTCTGACATAATTTCGACTAATATGTAAAATATGTCCCTTATACTTACTTTGCTTTCAATGAACACAGTTGGTCCAACTCGTGAGAACTTCGTAAAAAAAACGCAAAAGTAATCTGTTCTGCAGTCCGCCATTTTGTTTATGTACGCGTGTTAAAAGAACTGTGTCACGGGGATTTCGCAGATGTTTGGTCTAATTGTTCTGAAATTAGTGGAAGGCATCTTAACACTAAATAAATATTATCTTTGAACATCTAAAGGGACAATTTGCGGATAGAAATTAAGGTACGGCTATAAATATCGATATTTCGAAGACGCGCGGAAACAACTTGAAAACCTTTTCCTAACTTTTTCAAATTGCAATCCGTTTCTATCCGAGCCATAGGCAGCTAAAGATGTTCTGAAACAGTTTCAGTGCTCTAATATAGCAATTTTGAATAAAAATGGACTATTATTTTTAGTTTTCCCGCGACACAAATATGAATTTTGGAGGTTCGAAAATCAGTTAAAATCCGTAATAGCGGAGCTCCTTAGCGGCCCGTAAGGGCCGCAGAGCGGAGCACCAACCCATGAAAAAACACATGAAAAAAAAAACACATGAAATAAAATAGGAAACCTATGCATCCGAGTTTTCATGGTCATCAGGCTAGCGGCAGCCCGCGGGCGCGTACGGGTACGTACGGTGTTGCGCACATCCGGGACTGAAAGGTTTGACAACTCGCGCAGTACTGGCGCGAAATAATTTGCAGTGAGGTCCGGCAAAGAAATTCAAAATACTACGTATAAATCCACAGCAGAAGAGAATATTATTGCCCGCCGAGACGAGAGAGACGAGGAAGGACGAGAGAGACGGGAGACAGAAAACCCGGACAGAAAGCAGGGAAAAAGAAGCAGCGCCCGAAGAAGAAAGCGAAAAAAGGAGAGGTGCCGAGAAAACAGGAAAGAAAGCGGAGAAAGGAACGGAGAAGAAGAGAGACGAGACCACGCGCAAAGAAGGACCCGAGAGACACCACAGACCCGAGACCCCGAACCCGAGACCGACAACGAAAGAAACGACCAAGACCCGAACAAGACGCAGCGGCCCCGCGCGGACAAAAGACCACACGAGCCCCCCCCCCGCGCCCACCCGACAAAACAGCCCGGGCCGGCGCCGGCCAAGAGGGCAAAAGGAGCCGCCGCAGCGGCCACGCGAAGACGGGCCGCGCCGCAAGTCCGGGGGGGAGGAGGGGTCGGGGGCCGCGGCGGGAAGAGAGCGGAGGAGGGAGGCCGAAGGAGGAGGAGAAAGAGAAGCGGAGGGGAGGAGAGGGAGGGAGGCAGGGAGCTGAGGAGCAGAGAAAAGAATAAAAGAAAAAGGAAGAAGATAGTTATGTGATGAGAGATAAAAAAGAAAAGAAGAAAGTTTATTGGGAGAAAAATATTGATAAGATAAAGGGGAAGTGAAAGAAAGCAGAAAGAGAAAGGTTAAAGGAAAGTGAAGAGGGTAGAGGAGGATATAAGAGAGAAAAAGAATAAAGAGTAAAAATAAGAAGGGGAAGGAAAGAGATAAAGGAAGAGGAGGGGAAAAAAGAGAATAAGTGAGGGGGGGGTAGTATGGTCGCTGAGTTAGGTTGGTCATTTGGTGAAGGGTTACGAGATGCAAAAAAAAAATAGGAAAGAAAAAAAAATTAAAAAATAACTTAAATCAGCCTACCCCACATGCAGCCCACTACCCCCCAGAATTTCGCCTATAGGGTGGTTTGCTCAACAGGGTTTCCCCTGAGACAGTCACCGATGAACACTAAGGAACTGCTCCTCTCATTGTTTTCTCAGCCACAGAAAGTAAGTGAGCGTTTGATGTGCGTAGTGTTTAATAGATTGGAAGGTGATTTTGGAACAGGGGATGGTGAGAGTTACGAAGTGCCATGGGCCCCCCCCCCCCCCCCGGGAACGGAAAAAAAAGTAATAAAAATAATTTAAAAAAAATAAAACATTAATCTAGCTAAAATTTACAGCAAACAGATCAGTTTCAATAAAGTGAAAATAATTAACTGGGGAGCTCCGCTTTTAGGCTTGCCTAAATCTATATATTATAGTCCCTTTAATGACGCGTAAAATTCTGCGCAGTAATGCAAAACAGGGGAATGACCCTGAGAATTTTTTTAATATTACCTGTCTTTTCAAAAAATTAAAGAATCGATTTTGCTCATAAAATGCCAAGACGCCAAAATTTTAAACGTTTTTGAGAACTCAGTCTTTGCTCTGACCCTGAGGCACATGATCCAACTTCAGAACCATTAAGAAGATATTTCATGTCATTACTCCTTTAAATTTCTCTGGAGCTGTCAGAATAACCTTTTTGCATATTTACTTCGCACTAGATAATTTAACTCATAAGCTTTGCTTTCGAATTGCAATTTTTTACTTTTACAATGTACGAATTCCCAAGGCAGCAACAAAAAAGAAGACCCACGTGAAACAATATGAAGATGACAGATCTTTGACTTGACCTACTTGTCTAAAGGTTTACGAGGTTTCAAGAGTTCCTAAGAGGGGATTTTGAGAAAATTTCGGGTAAAATCAGTAAGATTTATAAATGCTACAAAAACGAAATAGTTTTTTTTTTCGTATGACAGGTAAATCCACAAGACCTGAAAAAAATACTATTTTGATCTTAAATGAATCTTACACTGGCCAATTACCTTGAGTGTAAATGTGAGGGTTAGTGTTTCAATTGATTTCAAGAAACTTTAGCTTGAATATAGAATGATTTGGGGTGTGACTTTGTATTTTCTCAAAAACGGACCCTTAAGAGTAACTAAAATGTTCGTCATGATCAATGAAAAAGCATCCGTTTTTCTTTCGCTGTAAGTCAAGTGCAGAGAGTCAGATAAAATTGTGGTGTCAGGTGAGATCTGTTTTTACTTGTGGGCAATCTCCTCAAGTTGGTCATTGCAACCGTATTCAAAGGACACTCCACGATTTTGCAAGGAACGTGGCTGAACGAAATAATGCAACAATCAATCTGTGAATCTCTAACCACTGAACAACTGACACTAGTATAGGCCTACTCGAGACGAATTGTATGGAATAACCCTAAAGAAAATTGTGTAGCTTTGTTATTCCTTGAATGTAGAAAATACAGTAAAAACCCGCGAGTGAGAACCTAAATTTTTTGAACCCTAAAATTTGCTAGTTAGACACCTTCTATATTTACAAAAAGAATCTCTTTAGCCTAAAATTTGGAAATTGATTGTTATTTTCTAAAATCGAATAAAAAATTTTACTTTTAGGGAAGTAAGATATGTCGACATTCGGGATCCTCTTCGTAGACAATACATCTAGGAGCCATATTACTCCAGCTGCAATGTAAATGCCAATGTTGAAAATCTTAAAATATTATTATTGAAATACGATTACATAAATATAATTAAAATAAAATGCAAATTTCATATAGGGGAAAAGGCCGAATACCACTAAAAATTCTATTAGCAACAATGTAAATTTCTCTTTAGAAACCGATAAGAAGAACTTAAATAACTTAAACTTGTGTTAATTACCATTTATGTAAGAACCTGTTTAGGCTAACAGGTGTTTACTCGCGGGTTTTACTGGACTTGGAAAGAAGTTCATTGATTAAGCTTCTTTCAGTTGTTCAAGTGAAAAAAAAAAATCTGTAGGGAACATTGTCCACAAGAATATGCAGGGGCAAGCTCGGGATACAATATTAGAGCGTGTAATAGTTTTGTTCCTGCAAACAAAGGCACTTAAGTATGGCTGTACAGTGGAATGCGCTAGCTGATATTTGGTGGGCGGATGCTAATGAAGTCAAGGTTTTGACGACTATACTGAGAGTCAGGTGGGACGTCGACGGTTAAAGTGGCATGAGACTCTGTAAGTTCTCTTAATACTAAAAAATAGCATAGAAGCACAAGTGAGGGTGGTCTTATATACTCAGACAAAGCAGTCCGTAGAAAATACTGGTTTTTTTTGAGAAACGATCCACTAATTAATAAGTACATGAACGATTTTTTCCTTCCTGATTTCAGATATCGCGTGCTAAAAATTCTTGAGTAAAAGTTTTGGATACTTTCGGAAACACCTAGCTTAGTTTCGAGGATTCAAAATGCTTCGTGTATATCTAGTCGCATCATTCTGGTTTTAACAGTTTGTTTTCGCCAGGTGAATTATCTTGCAGGGTGTTTTTCGTGCTTTCAAAACGTTAAGCTATTTCTGTGAGTCAGGTTAACACTTACCAAGTGCTGTTAAAACACCGTGTGATGCGCAGCTTTCTGACACTTTTTTCCAACAGGTGCCGTGCGGGATGAAGACGTTTAAACTTTACATCCTCCCATCCCCCCAAAAAAATTCTTTGCATCATCGAGAATGCCGCGAATGATCTTGAACTAATTTGCAATTGATCAAGAAGGCGAGACATAAACAAAACCACAAATTTTGCGTTTTGGTCACATTTGAAGAACACGCATTTACTTTGAATACACAATTTTTATTCTCATCATTTTACACTTGTGTTCTTGGCTCAATTACATTTACTTTTTTTTAATTCACGTATACACCTCATTGCATTACAGTAACAATGTTTGTTTTACCATTTCTATAGATTTATTAACTGACCATTATCAGAATTTGAACACAGTGTTTCTGCCGCGGATTACTCATCTCCAAGAACTCAGCGAGGAGAGCAAGGAGATGGAATGACAATGGCGGTCTTTCCTTTGATGCCGTCTCTGAAATCGGACCACTTGTACACGTTCCCTGACCCTGTGTGGCAAGACTTTGACAGACTCCTGATTGCACTTGCCGAGAGGACATAGGACCACACGTTGACATTGGTCAAGTGCCCCTGGAAGGATTGATGGGACTCAAAGCCCCCTCCAAGTGAATCTTGTTCTTGCCCGAGCATCAGGGACCCTCCTCCCCTAATGATGTGTCCTTTATTGAGACCCGTGCTGTGCATATGCAATGCTCCATCCTTGTAGAACTGAAACGCGCCATCGCTATTTCTCCAAGAGGCGCAAATGTGGTGCCATCTGCCATCATTAGCGTTTACATGTACACTCCTATGACAGTAAAAAAACAATGAAGTCATTGACATTCTGAAAACCAACCTGGTAAATTAAGGATTATTGAGGGGAGGTATACAAAACAAGGACCCAGGTCCTCTATCAACCACCCATGTGGACCGGTCCATGGACCACCCTTGTGGCCCGGAAAAATGAACCCTGAACCCTGCCACACTTGCATGACCCGCAAGTTTGAATTGAAAGTTGCAAGTTTCCTCGCCTCTGTACAGGACTTGGAAAAATACTACGCAACTTCCAAAATATCTGAGCGTATAATATGTTAAACCATCGAATAAGGTGTATGTAGTTCCGTGGCTGATTTACTTCGACATTAGCCTTACGTTTTTATACGATCTAACTTTTCAATTTAATTCTAAGTGCTTATTTTTTCAAACAGTGTAAAATTGTTTTTGTTAAACTTAGTAAGTATAGGTAGATTGCAGTCTTTTTTTTTTTATTGTTTTTTTTTCTCCATTTCGCTAACCTCTCTTAGTCTCCAATCAAAAGACGAAAATTGTACGTTGTAACCTATAGAAAAGTAGTTCATTGTTCCGTCCTGGTACAGCGTAACTGAACGGTGTTCCTTGATTTGTATCACTCGACTTCATCCAGAAACACACAGTGAACTGAGTCAGACTGCGCATGCCCCAGATGTTGACGTAATCAGTCACTCCTTTGTTTGGGAAATAAAGTGCGTAATCTATACGAGAAAAATAATGATAAAATGTTAATGTAATGCACAGTAATTAATTACAACTATTTTAAAACATCTCCTGTCCTTTCTATAACCACAAAAGCACAGAAATGGAAGAAGGTTACTTGAACTTTTAAAGTATTTTCAATCTTAAGGAAATTTGCTACTTAACAGTTAAGCTATGACCTCAACTTTTACTTATCGCCTATAGCAAAAATTTTTTGGGATCCCTTTTTGGGGAGCTTGGAAACCAGGCTTAATTTGGTAGCCGAGCCTCGTCAATATGAGCTCGTTTACAGACAACAGCGAAAAATTTTGCTCGCCGATAGAACACAGTCTCGCGAAAAGTCGGGACCGCAGTCTAATTGTTAAACATTAATAGAAAATATACTCTACATGCCATCATTCGAAAAAAGTAGCTTTCCTACAATAAAGATATTTAAAGAATAAAATAGATGGTACCGTTTTTACCATATTGGATATGCCCGATGCGAACTGATAAGAAAAAAAAAAGCAGGCTTCTTGAAAATGGGTGAGTAAAGTCGTTGCGTCACATTAGTGGGTGGAAGGAGGGGGGGATGCAACCCCCCCCTGTATGGCCAACGACCCCTCCAAGATTTTCTCGTAATTTTGAAAAATAATGAGAAAATAATAAAGTCTACGTCAAAATTACAAAAAGACTTGGAGACTTGGAGCCTGGTTTTTTAGGCAATCTCCATTTGCGGCTCTTTGTTTTCAAAGATTGGTTTATATAGAGATTCTATCCTAAAAATTAAACCTTGAAATTTCAGTTCACGTGTCTCTGCAGAACAGATGAAGATTACAACACGAACAGATATTTCCAGAAAGACAATTTTGCTTACCACTTGAAGAGTAACCGCTGACGTATCCACAGAAAATGGATCCGAAACAAAGGCAGGCAAATACAGAAAACATGATTCTCACTTCAACCTGTCAACAACATAAAGAAAGGTTTGAGCCATATTTGTCGCTTTAAAGGGACTATGTCACGGATTCCCGGGCCCCCGGGGGGGGGGGGTTAGCTAAATTTAGGCACAGGAAATGACCATCAAATTCGTTGAAATATACAAATAACGTCTTAAAACAGTGAAAGAACATTTCAATAACAGCAAATACAAATAAAGGTACGGATGGTTAAAAGCGACGGAGATATCGATTGAAACGGATTGCGCTATGGGTTTTTGAAATATTATTGAGCTGGGCAGTTTTCATAGTTAATCTCGTTTGCTAGCTTGTAACTTGAAATTATAACGCGCGGCCGAGACACATTTGGTTGCAATGAAGCTATGGTTTTCTCATTTAGATTCGTGTAAGTAATGTTTTTTTTTCAAATATTTGGCAAAACGTTTAAATAAAAGAAACTTGACTCAGCCGTGACACAGTCCCTTAAAGCCGTCAACAATGCGATACTAAATATATCCAATTGTACACGTACATAACTTTTCGGAAATCTTCACAAAAAAATATTTCAAACATGAGATATACACGAGATAAAGAAATGGTCCTGAAGTTGGGGCAGTTTAAAACAAAATGACTCGCAAAACTAGCTCCACTTGACATATTCAATTCGTATCTAGAAACTAATTTAGGCGTAAACGTTTGTTCGAAGGATGATTCTGAGCAATTTTTTATCTTGTTATCTACCTAAAAGATTAAATTTTCCTCAATTCCAACATAAAAATCCTGTCTAAGACAAATAAAATTAAACAAATTCGCTTATCGTACTCCCCATTTTGCATTTGATTTTACGTTTGCAACGAAATGTCGAAAATGTGTTTTCGCATACCGAAATAGGCTTTGGTTCTACGTATTAAACGTTTCAAATTTTGTCTGAATCAAGAACAAATAAAATTCATTTTACACTTTCAACATTGCAAGAAAAAAGGGCTTCTTTTCAACTTATAGCCATGGAAAACACAGATACATATTTCAACGAGAAGGAAATATCGTGAGTGAAGCAAACAACTAGAACTCTTGCTAGCAAAATTACTGCTATTTTCTAGTACCTGAAAGGTATTTTTCCGGTCTGAACTTCTCAGCAGCCCAAAAGATTGATTCAGCTAATATTCCTTGCTTATGCTTAAGCGCACGCACTTTACAACCTGATTGGCTGAAGAGCATTATGCCAAATATTGACTGTAAATGATAACTGTTAGAAACTGTCTGCTGTGTTAATTAATAAAATTAAAAGATGTAGTTATAACACATAAACGAACGGCAGTTTTAACCAGACTGGGTATAAAAAGTTGCTGAACTAAAGTGAGCAAGACTTGATTTTCGTTTTGAAAATGACTCAGTTTTCTGATCGATTTTTAAGAAATCAAAATAGATCGTGACTTTCAGCATTTCCGAAAAGTTTGCTTAATGTTTTTTTTGAAAGCTCAAAGCCGCAGCTGTGGAATCAAGTCGTCACGGCTTGTTTTCGCAGTTGTGTCGAGCTATCATAAACCTTTTAACAAGATTTGTTTATAGACAATCGTGACAAACTGATTATCCGAAACAAATGCATTAGCACAATTGACATTTGACACTTTTTGACAGTTGTTTTGTGTGATCATGAACCTTTTAACAAGCTTTCTCGACTAACGCCAATTTAGTTTGGAACACGCTAGATATAAAAATAATCGTAGAAATATCTTCTTGTTAGCAAAAATAAAAAAAAACGAATTTCAAAGACATGAAGCAACCTTTTAAAGGCATGTTTCGGCATGCCTCATGTCATCTTCAGATTGATTCAGCTAATATTCCTTGCGCACCATGCATTTTACAACCTGATTTGTTGAACAACATTATACCAAATATTGACTGTTAATAAAAACTATTTGAACCTGCGGTGTTAGATATAATTAAAAGATATAATTATAACACAGAGACCAATTGCCAAGTGTTAACCACACTGGGTATAAAAAGCTGCTGAACTAAAGCGAATAACAAGATTTAATTTTCGTTTTGAAAATGACTCAGTTTAATGAGCGATTTTAAAGAAATTAAACAAGACCGTGACTTGGAGAACTTAAATCCGCAGCTGTGGAATCAAGTCGTCACGGCTTGTTTTCGCAGTTGTTTCGTGGCATCATAAACTTTTTAACAAGCTTTTTATAAAGGCAATCGTGAGAAATTGATATATAATCCTGAAAAAAACTGCATTAGCGGAATTCACAGTTGATAGTTCTTGACAGTTGTTTCGTGCTATCATGAACCATTCAACAAGCTTTTTACGACTAACGCCAATTTGGTGTGAAACACGTTAGCTATGAAAATAATCGTAGAAATTGACAATCCAAAATACCTTTTTCAGCGCTCGCATTTGGTCTTATTTCTATAATTGTTTTTGGTTTTCATTCAATTTTCAACAAACTAATTTAGAAATGAGGATATTCATAACGTTAAATACTAACAATTTAGAAACTTAAACATTGACATTTGACCGCTGTTTTCACAGTTGTTTTGTAATGTCATAAACATTTTAACGAGCTTTTAGATGTGAAGATAAACGTGAGAAACTGACAATCCGAAACGACGGCATTATTTGCATTAACACAACATTGGACTCTATAGCTGTTTAACTTGTCTAAAATTTGATAACAATCACATTAAAGAGAGTGTCACGAGAAATCTTCTAAGTGTTCATGTAAAATATTCCAGAATTAATTACGAGGATGCACTTACTAGTTATAAGCAAAATAACTACTTTTGAACAACAAAAGAAAGGGATGAAATCGTTCTCCAAGAGTTAACTTAACCGCAATTAATGG
Organism: Oculina patagonica; assembly: GCF_052425735.1. Classification (NCBI taxonomy): domain Eukaryota; kingdom Metazoa; phylum Cnidaria; class Anthozoa; order Scleractinia; family Oculinidae; genus Oculina; species Oculina patagonica. The sequence continues at coordinate 25,939,936 of NC_135765.1, forward strand.
TTTTTACGCCATTTGTTTTTTCAAGTAAACTGTCAAATTTTAAAAACATCGACCCGACGTTTTCAAGTTTTAGGTCACGTCTTTCCTAACAGTCTTTATCCAATGCACGGTTACAATTTTCAGGGCGCTCTAACCAACTGAGCTACGAGAGACGGTAAAAATTCGTTGTGAGCTGGGCCATTTACTAGGTTGATAAGTGACACGCGTCCTGCATACTGCTGGGATCAGCAATGTTGAAATCATCAAGTTTGTAGTAGATAACAATAAAGATGGTAACTTTTAAGCTCGGTAATAAATAATGAAGATGAAGTATTCAACATGACACGAGCATGGGACAAAGAAAAAATCTGAGTCCCCGACGGGAATCGAACCCATGGCCTCCCAGATACCGGTTGGGCGTTCTAACCAACTGAGCTACGAGAGACTCGTTGTGAGCTGGGCCATTTACTAGGCCATTTTAAGCTCGGTAATAAATAAGGAAGATGAATATCGATGATTCAATCAAATTCTTCATGGATCACACAAAACCTTTTGGGTCGTGGAAGGATTTGTTTTTGGGGGGAGGGGGGGGGGGAAAAAGGGGGGGGGGGGGGGGGGGGGGGGGGGGGGGGGGGGGGATGGGAGGGAGGGAGGGAGGGGGGAGTTAGGGAAGGAGGGAGGGAGGAAGAAAAGGTGGTACTCAAGGATACTTGTAAAGGGAGATATTGAAGATTTGGGGAGTTATAAACAATGGAGATCACTAAGTCATAATATTTTTAGGTATTTTTTGGCTAATGTATATAACAGGACGATATTTATTAAGAAGTGTTGAAACACAACGTCCTTCCCAACTTCGCGTCACCTTTCTCCAAAGGTACCTGCGGGGTGACGATTTTTCAAGAGATACGTCCCATTCCATCCGCCCTTCCCTTCCCTTCCCCACCTCCCCTAAAAAAATACTTGGCACAGCTCTTTCGAGAATGACGCGAATGAACTTTTACTAGTTTCCAATTTGTCAAGAGGGCTTGACTTTGAATGGAATTTGAAAACATATATTACAAGTACAAACATTTACAGTGGAGACACAATTTTTATTCTCGTCATTTTTACACTTGTGTTCTTGGCTCGATTACTTATTTTTACCGTATTACTTCATTGCATAATGGTTGCAATGTTGTTTTACAATTACTTAAGTTTAATTTAAACTGGCCATTAATTATATTTGAACACAGTGTTTCTGCCGCGGATTACTCATCCTGGAAACCTCAGCCCAAAGCAGGGAGAAGGGATGACAACTGTGGCTTTTCCTTTGACGCCATGAATGAAATCGAACCACTTGTAAACGTTCCCCACCCCTGACAGGCAAGACTTAGACAGACTCTTGATTGTACTTGCCGGGAGGACGTACGACCACACGTTGACATTCGTCATAGACCCCCGAAAGGACTGATAGGATTCGAAGCCCCCTCCAAGTGAATCTTGGTCTTGCCCTAGCACTAGGGACCCTCCTCCCCTTATCGTGTATCCTGTCTTAAGACCCGTGCTGTGCCAACGCAATATTCCGTCTTTGTAGAACTTTCCTGCGCCATCGCTGTTTCGCCACGACATACAAATATGATGCCATCTGCCATCATTTGCTGAGTAATGTACGTTCCTGAGGGTGTAAAAACAATACGATATCATGAAGGTGACAAAGTAGCCTTAAATTCGCTCCTGAATATTACATTGAACTGACTTAATGCACATAATTTCATGTCTGGTTAGCGCGGGTACATGGAAAAGTGGCGGTTTTTATTTTTCTCTTCTGCTGGAGCTCGCCTTAACCTTTGTTAAGGGGCCTGAAGGAGAAATGGAACACCTCCCTTTACATCAATGTTGTCGACTATGAAAAAAAGCTTTTGACAGCCTTGATAGAAACGCCCTCTGGTGCCTCATGAAGCACTTTGGCATCCCAGGGAAATTCATCCGAATCATCAAAAACTCGTACGACAGGAAGACCTGCAAAGTCCTCCATGCTGGCGAACTGTCAGAGAGCTTCACTGTCAACACTAGGGTTAAGCAAGGTTGTTTGAAGGCATCGTTCTTGTTCCTACTATCTATTTACTGGATCACGAAAAAAACAACAAAGGAACAGCGAAATGGGATCCAGTGGAACTTGGAGCAGCAACTCGAGGATATAGAATGTGCTGATGATATCTCTCTCCTGTCGAATCATAACCGACAGAACAGCACAATTAACAGCTTACATTCCAACAAGCTGCGGGAGGCGCGGTGGCCTAAGTAACATCTTTTGTCTACTTGGGCAGTGTAGTCAGCATTGCTGGAGGTTCAGATGAGGATATCAAGGTCAGGATTAACAAAGTCAGAGTAGTTAGTTTTCAGCATGTTGAGGAAAGTGTGGACCTTTCATGTCATATCACGGAGAACAAAATTTAGAATCTTCAACACAAATGTAGAAGCAGTCCTCCTCTATCGCTCGGAGACATGGAGAACAACAAAGCATATGACCCACAAATTACAGTCCTTCATCAACCAGTGCCTAAGACGAATTTTAAAGATCAGATGGACAGACAGGATGAGGAATGAGACATTATGGGAAAGAACTGGAGAAGAAATGATTGAGATACAGATCCTACGAAGAAAGTGGCGGTGGATTGGTCACACCTTAAGGAAACCAGTAAACAACATCACCCGACAGGCACTACGATGGAATCCTCAGGGCAAGAGGAATAAGCCGGGTCGTCCGAAGAACTCCTGACGGCGAGATAAAGGGGCTGAAATAAGGAATTGGGGCCAGACTTGGACGACACTTGAAAGACTAGCCCAGGATAGAAGCCGATATAGAGAACTGAAATCGTCAATGGCCTATGCTCCACTTGAGACTGAGAGCTTGAGTGAGTGATTGAGTGAAGGAGTAAAATGCCATTTGGGATATAGAAAATTTTCACTGGGGAAATTGGATTCAGGCCACTGGTAATCGAATTTGGTCACTGAACTAGACTGGCAATCACAAACAAATAAACAATAGAACTGGGACTGACTGATTGACTGACTGACTGACTGACTGACTGACTGACTGACTGACTGACTGACTGACTGACTAACTGACTAACTGACTGACTGACTGACTGACTGACTGACTGACTGACTGACTGACTGACTGACTGACTGACTGACTGACTGAATGACTGGGATTTCGAAAACCTGGGAAACAATATACTGGCAAGAGGGATTTGGACAAACTTTGGGTTGGAAAATGGAATTTTATACTCCCCCTCCCCTCTTCTGAATCCTCTACATTAAGCTTACCTGTATGAACCTCCAATAAACAGATGAAAGTCTTTGTAATTATAGATGATCAATTCATTGTCCTGGCCTGGGACAGCGTAACTGAACGGTGTTCCAGAATTTGTATCACTCGACTTCATCCAAAAACACACAGTGAACTGAGTCAAACTGCGCATGCCCCCAATGTTGACGTAATTATCAGTCACTCCGTTGTTTGGGAAATGAATTGCATAATCTATAGCAGAAAAAAATAGATTAAATATTTATAATAATTTTAAAATAATCATGATCAGTTTAAAAAATCTCCTGTCCTTTCTTTAACTACAAGAGCACACAAATAGTTAAATGTCAATTTAAAGTATTTCCAATCTTTTAAGATTGGAAATACTTTAAAAAGTAATTTGCTAGAAATGAATAAAAAATTTATTCTAAACCCCATCATTCAAAGAAAAACAATAGTTTTCTTACAAAAAGATATTTTTAATAATAAAATAGAGGGTACCGTTTTTATTATGTTCGATTTACCCGATATGAATAAAATAAACCAAAGCAGGCTTCTGAAGGTGTGTAATTCTATGAATTAGAACTTTTGGCACAATTTTTTAGTAGTAAATAATAAAGATGGTAATTTTAAGCTCGGTAATAAATAATGAAGATGAACATGTGCAACATGATTGATCACGAGCAGGGACAAAGAAAAATTCTGAGTCCCCGAGGGATCGAACCCATGGCCTCCCAGATACTGGTGGGCGCTCTAACCAACTGAGCTACGAGAGACTCGTTGTGAGCTGGGCCGTGGGTTCGATTCCATGGGTTCGCGTGTCACTTATTAACCTAGTAAAATGGCCCAGCTCACAACGAGTCTCTCGTGGCTCAGTTGGTTAGAGCGACCAACCGGTATCTGGGAGGCCATGTGTTTGATTCCCGTAGGGGACTCAGAATTTTTCTTTGTCCCATGCTCGAGTCATGTTGAACACTTCATCTTCATTATTTATTATCGAGCTTAAAATTTACCATCTTTATTATTTACTACAAACTTGATGAATTCGACATTGCTGATCCTAGCAGTATGCAGGACGCGTGTCACTTATCAACCTAGTAAAATGGCCCAGCTCACAACGAGTCTCTCGTAGCTCAGTTGGTTAGAGCGCCCAACCGGTATGGGTTCGATTCCCGTCGGGGACTCAGAATTTTTCTTTGTCCCATGCTCGAGTCATGTTGAACACTTCATCTTCACTAATTTTGTTAGTGTTGATATGATACCAAAGCTACAGAGCGTGGAGCCCTGAAAGCGTTTCTCGCATCACCCGGACCCGCTTTTTTGGGAAAAAAAACTGCAAACTTGGAGCCCGGCCTTTTAGGCAATCTCCATTTGTGCCCTTTTGTTTTCCAAGATTGGTTTACAGATTCTCTATTTAAAACAAAACCTTCAAATTTTTGTTCACATGTCTTTGCAGAACAGATATTCATTACAACATGATCAGATATTTCAAGATAATTTTACTTACTATTTGCAGAGTACCCCGTGACGTATCCACAGAAAATGGATCCGAAACAAAAGAAGGCAAATGCAGACAGCATGATTATCCCTTCAACCTATGAACAGCATATTAAACGTTTCAGCTATCTTTTTCCCTTTAAAACCACTATGTTACGGATATTAGCTAAATTTAGGCATAGCAAATGGCGATCAAATTGGTTGAAACATAAAAATAACGGCTTAAAACAGTGAAGGAACATTTCAATAACAAAGCAAATACAAAAGAAGCTAGGTATGGATATCCAAAAGCGACGAAGATTAAAACCGATTGCGATATTGGTTTTTGAAATATTGTTGGGCTGAACAGGTTTCAAAGTTAACCTCGTTTGCTTGTAACTTAAAAATATAACGCACGGGCGGTTGACACATTTGGTTGCATTATGTTTTTTTTTTTTTAAGCTATGGTTTGTCATTACACGTACAAAATTTTTCGAAAATTTTCTCAAAAAATTTCCAAAATGAGGTATACGCGAGATTAAGAAATGGCCCTGTAGTTGTGTCAGTTAAATATTGACTCCCGAAACTTACTCTGCTCGACCTAGTCAACTCATATCTAGAAAACCAAATGAGGTGTAAACGTTTGTTCGAAGGATGATTCTGTGCATTTTTAATCTTGTAATCTACTTGAGAGATTTATATTCCTTCCAACATGAAGGTCCTTTCTTAAACAAATTAAATTTAACAAATACGCTTTTCATATACTCCCCACTTTTGCATTTGATTTACTTTTGCAACGAAATGTCGAAATTTTTTTTTTCCAAACAAGTTTAGTTCTACAAATTAAACGTTTCAAATTTTGTCCGAGTCAAGAGACAAATAAAATTCATTTTACATTTTTAGCTATGCAAGAAAATTTGGGCTACTTTTTCAATTAATAGCCAAGGAAAACACAGATACATATTTCAACGAGAAGGAAATATCGTGAGTGAAGCAAACTACTAGAACCCTTTCCTGCAAAATTACAGCTATTCTCTAGTACCTGAAAGGTATTTTTCCGGTCTGAACGTCTCAGCAGCCCAAGAGATTGATTCGGCTAATACTCCTTGCTTATGCTTAAGTGCATACACTTTACAGCCTGATTGGCTGAAGAGCATTAAATAACAAATATTGACTGTAAATATGACTGTTAGACCTGTCTGCAAAGTTTAATATAATTAAAAGAATGAACAAAAGCGACGGAGATATCTGCCGAATGTTAACCAGACTATCTGCCGTATGATAACCAGACTGGGTATAAAAAGCTGCTGAACTAAAGTGAACAAGTCTTGATTTTTGTTTTAAAAATAAGTCAGTTTTCTGAGCGATTTTTAAGAAATCAAATGAGATCGTGACTTTCTTCATTTCAGGCTTAAAGGCTGCCAGTTATGTTTTATGAGAACTCCAGACCGCAGCTGTGGAATCAAGTCGTCACGGCTTGTTTTCGCAGTTGTGTCGAGCTATTATATAAACCTTTTAACAAAATTTGTATAAAGACAACCGTGAGAAATGGACATTCCGAAACAAATGCATTAGCACGATTCACAATTGACACTTCTTGGCAGTTGTTTCATGCTATCATGAGCCTTTTAACTAGAATTTTTTGCTTAACGCCAATTTACTTTGAAACACGTTAGATATGAAAATAATCGAGACCCTTCTTCAGCATTCATATTCGGTTCTTATATCTAGAGTTGTTTTTTGTTATCATTTAACTTTCAACAAGCTTTTAGATATAAAGATAATCATGAGAAGCCGGCAATCCGAAATGACTGCATTAACTGCTGTTAACACAGCATAAGACTCTATAGCTGTTTGTCCATAATTTGTCAACAATCACATTAACGTAAGTCTGCTAAAGTGGTGGCCCCTGAATCCAGTCTGGCAATTCATCTTTTCTCGCTGTTTCATTATTTTAAAACTTAATAATGTCATGCGCTCATTTGCTTATTAACAAAGTTAAAGCACAATTGAAAAGAGCCTATTGTGCACTGTCCCTTATATGTAAATGACATACGTTTTTTCCCGCGAAATGTTATGTGCCAGTTTTAATTTTTTTTTTCTCGTGAATCCTGATTTCGTTATTTAATAACAGTGAACAGTTACTTTCTAAAAGAATTTTCTGTGAAGTGAGAAAATGATTAATTCGTCGCTATTCGTGATTCTCATTGTGCCCTACGATTTTCGACACCCATTAAAAAGCAATGTACCATGAACATGGCTGCGGCTATCGTTTTGTTACATCCGGTCTCGTCGCATCCGTTTTGTGTTGAAGTATCACGTGACATTTTTCTAGGGTATTGCACGTGCGAGTTTGTGCACAGTTAGTTAAGTTTGCAGTTTGATCGAACAATGAGTTAATATCCCAACAGTTCTTCAAGACCAACCTTCGATCCCTTTGAATTAAACTTTACCAAGTCTCTACGTGGGACGTAATTTTCCTTTTTAATTCCGCCAAGAACAAGGAGCGAACAGACGGTGAAGAAGTCGTACTAAGCAGTACTTTGGACGCTATGTTTTAAAATCTAGTGTGAAAAAATTATCCTCTTTCTTTTCTTTTTTTTTCCTAAATGTGAAATGCCTATTTTAGTTTTTGTTAATTGAGAAAGGACCGGTTTTTTTTTTCTCTGTGAAACGTGCCGAGACCCCTCCCTCTTCAATGCCCTTTTATCTGCTCAAGTAGGCATGTCTGCAGAGAGGGTCGAAAGGTAGAGGGGGTGGGGGGACTTTGGGGTTCTCGAGGATACCAGTGATGGGGAGGATTGAAGACTTTTGGGGTTATAAATAGAGAAGACCGCTGCGACATAACATTTTTCTGGTATTTTTGGAGCATTTTTTGGTTAATATGTATCAGGAAGATATTTTTGAAAAGTGTTAAAACACAACGTTTTTGCAACTTCTCCCAGAGGTACCGTGTGGGGTGAGGAGTTTTCAACCAGTAAATCCCTGCCCCTCCCCCTCCCCCCAAAAAACTTACTTGACTCAGCTCTATCGAAAATGACGCACTTGATCTTGTACTAGTTTCCAATTTATCACGATGGCTTGACTATGTTTGGTCATATATGCTCTGAGCACATTACAAGAACAAGTATTTACTGTGAAGACACAATTTTTATTTTTGTAATTTTACACTTGTGTTCTTGGCTCAATTTCATAACTTTATTTTATCTTATTACTTCATTGCATTACAGTTGCAATGTTCGTTTTGCAATTACTTTAGTTTTACTTAAACTGGCCATTATCAAAATTTGAACACAGTGTTTCTGCCGCGGATTACTCATCCCCGAGAACTCAGCGGATAACAGGGAGATGGGATGACTATGGCGGTCTTTCCTTTGATGCCATGAAAGAAATCGCTCCACTTGTACACGTTCCCCGACCCTGACAGGCAAGACCTTGACAGACTCCTTATTGTACTTGCCGGGAGGACGTAGGACCACACGTTGACATTCGTCAAGGATCCCTGGAATGACTGATGGGAGGCGAAGCCCCCTCCAAGTGAATCTTGTTCTTGCCCCAGCACCAGGGACCCTCCTCCCTTGATGATGTGTCCTGTATTGAAACCCCTGCTGTGCAGATGCAGTGCTCCATCTTTGTAGAACTGAAACGCGCCATCACTGTTTCTCCATGAGGCGCAAATATGGTGCCATCTGCCATCGTTAGCTTTTTCCTTTACTCTCCTGTAACAGTGAAAGGAGTGAGGTCATTGACATTCTGAAAACCAGCTTAGTAAATTTAAGGATTATTGCACAATTGTCCCGATTGTGCTCTTGAAAGGCTGGAAAATTTCTGAGTGGAAAAGTTGCTAAAAATTTGCCAAAAAACCAAAAAGTTGCTACCTACATTTCAAACGTTGCTTCCTGAATTTTCTCGACATTTTTATATATACGTTAATTAAAAGCTTCATTTTTCGTTTTTTACAATAATTGCTTACGTCGGTCAAGAAAATAACTTAAAACTTAGCTTTCAATAGCTACTTGTAAATATGGTCAAAACTTTAGGATACTACCAAGTCTAATGAAACGAAAAAAATTATCAAGTGACAGGTTATTCAAAGTTTGATAAATATTCAAGGAATTCGCATAAATTGAAGCTCTCTATGAAATTGTCAACCTCTAGGCTTATATTTTGCCCCAAAATTCTCATTTACGAAAGTCTTGCTAGAGGTTGCTAGAGCCGCAAAAAGTTGATCCAAATGCCAAACGTTGTTCAAAAGTTGCCGAGCACAATTAGAACGGGCCTAATTGAGGGAAGGTAAACAAAACATGAAACCGGTGCATAGACCGCTTTGCTAACCGTCGACCTAGCCCATGGACTACCCATGTGCCAAAGAAACAAGAACTTGGCAATTTGTTTGAGCAAATCAGTGTTATTGAAAGCTGCAAGTTTGCTAGTTCAACGGTTTATAGTTAGGATATGTTGTAGTTTAATTTTATATTTGGTTGAATCCTTTTCAAATTAGTTCATTTTTTTCAAACCGGTTCCAATTTTTTTTAAGACCAGATTCATTTTTTCGTACTGGTTTTTTTTTTCAAACTAATGCTTATGGCTATCATACAGAACGGATAATATAATTTTGTGGTGGGATATCTCTACCAAGACTGATGTTCTGCAAAGTACTATGGTATTAATTCTTTTCAACCAAGCCCCCTCCCCCTACCCTCAAAAAAATATCATGCCCCTATTTCTCACCACACCCCAGGAGATGAAAGCCCTTTTTATACAGTTGATAAACTGTTTTTTTTTTTTAATAATTGCCTGGTTCAATAAGAATTGAACTGGTTTGAAAAAAAAAATAAAATGGTTTGAAAAAAATAACCACTGGCAAAATTTGAACCACAACAGATACATTGCAACGCAACATTGCATAGTTCTCATTAAAAGAATCAGTGAAGAACATCCGGTTTGATTGTTAAATACTCCAGCTGCATACTTTACATACATACATACATACATACATACATACATACATACATACATACATACATACATACATACATACATACATACATACATACATACATACTTTATTGCATAGCTCCCCCTTGGGGGCACTTCCGCCATACTTTATCGTATGTTACAATAGAAGGCTAGGTAGACAAAGAAAGTACTAGTATTTCCGTGCCCGATTACCTTCAATATTAGCCTTACGTTTTATTACTATTACACTTTTCAACTTGATCTTAAGTGTTTATTTTTTTCAAACTGTTTAAAATTCTTTTTTGATGAACTTAGCTTACCTGTCTTGGTCTCCAATCCGCAGACGAAAATTATTGTAACCCAAGAAAAGCAGTTCATTGTCCTGGCCTGGTACAGCGTAACTGAACGGTGTTCCCTCATTTTTACCACTTGATTTCATCCAGAAACACACAGTGAACTGAGCCAAACTGCGCATGCCCCAGATGTTGACGTAATTAGTCACTCCTCTGTTTGGGAAATAAAGTGCGTAATCTATACCAGAAAAATAATGATAAAATGTTAAAAATTAATAAGTAGTCAAATGCAACAATTTTCAAATGTCTCCTGTCCTTTCCAAAACTACTGAAGCACAGTTTTATATATAATTCGATGGATTTTGTGCAATTTCATTCGTGTTGTTAGGGTAGCATAGCTGCAGAGCGCGGAGCCCTGAAAGCCTTTGTCGCAGCGCCCGTAAACTTTTTGGGGAGAACCTGGAGACTTGAAGCCGGGCTTTTTTGGCAATCTCGATGTGCGGATCTTTGTTTTCCAAGATTGGTTTACAGATTCTATCCTAAAAATAAAACCTCAAACTTTCAGTTCATTTGTCTTTGCAGAACAGATAAAAAATTACAACACGAACAATTATTTCCAAGAAGATAATTGTGGTGGTTCTAATAACGTCACGTGATGTCATATACTATTCATGGCGGTGTTTGGCGGGGGGGGGGGGGTGGAGGGGGCAATTGACATATATGGCTGAGGTGTCGAATTGAATATTAAGGCACGGTTATAGCCTTATGTCGTCTTGTAAGGAACGACTCAACTCAGAGATTAACCCTGCTGTATCTGTGCGTTGTGTAATTCTGTGAATTTAGCCACAATTTCGTTAGTGTTGTTAGGATACTTAAGCTGTGCAGCGTGGAGCGCTAACAGCGTTTCTCGAGGCGCCCTGACCTGTTTTAGGGGAAAACCTGGAGACTTGGAGCCCGGTCTTTTTAGATAATCTCCATTTGTGCCCCTTTGTTTTCCAAGATTGGTTTACAGATACCCTTCTAAAAACAAAGATCGGTTCACATGTCTTTGCAGAACAGATATTGATTGCAACATAATCAGATATTCAAGATAATTTAACTTACTATTTGCAGAGTACCCCGTGACGTATCCACAGAAAATGGATCCGAAACAAAAGAAGGCAAATACAGTCAACATGTTTATCAGTTCAACCTGTGAACAGCATACCAAACGTTTCAGCTATATTTGTCGCTTTAAAGGCACTATGTCACGCATATTAGCTTAATTTAGGCATGGGAAATGACCATCAAATTCGTTAAAATATAAAAATAACGACTTAAAACAGTGAAGGAACATTTCAATAACACAGCAAATAAAAAAGAAGCTAGGTATGGATATCCAAAAGCGACGAAAATTAAAACCGATTGCGATATTGGTTTTTGAAATATTGTTGGGCTGAGCAGTTTTCAAAGTTAATTTCGTTTGCCTGTAACTAAAAAATATAACGCACGGGTGGGAGACATATTTGGTTGCATGATCGTTAAAGCTATGGTTTTGTCATTAAGATTCATAAAAGTCTTCTTTTTTTTCAAACTCAGTGAAGACACAGTCCCTTTTAGCAGTCAACAATGCGATCATACGCCCAATTGTACACGTACATAATTTTTCGGAAATCTTCACAAAAAAAATTTCCAAAATGAGGTATACGTGAGATTAAGAAATGGCCCTGAAGTTGTGTCAGTTTAAAATATTGACTCCCAAAACTTACTCTGCTCGACGTAGTCAACTCATATCTAGAAAAACAAATGAGGTGTAAACGTTTGTTCGAAGGATGATTCTGTGCATTTTTAATCTTGTAATCTACTTGAGAGATTTTATATTCCTTCCAACATGAAAGTCCTTTCTTAAACAAATTAAATTTAACAAATACGCTTTTCGTACTCCCCATATTTGCATTTGATTTTACGTTTCCAACGAAATGTCGAAAATGTGTTTTCGCAAACCGAAATAGTTTTTGGTTCTACGTATTAAACGTTTCAAATTTTCTCTGAGTCAAGAACAAATAAAATTCATTTTACACTTTCAACATTGCAAGAAAAAAGGGCTTCTTTTTAACTAATAGCAAAGGAAAACACAGATACATATTTCAAAAGAAGGAAATATCGTGAGTGAAGCAAACTACTAGAACTCTTGCTAGCACTGAAAATTACAGCTATTCTCTAGTACCTGAAAGGTATTTTCCGGTCTGAACTTCTCAGCAGCTCAAGAGATTGTATCAGGTAATATTCCCTGCTTATGCTTTAGTGCACGCACTTTTCAGCCTGATTGGCTGAAGAGCATTAAATAACAAATATTGACTGTAAATGTCACTGTTAGACCTGTCTGCGAAGTTTAATATAATTAAAAGGATGAACAAAAGCGACGGAGATATCTGCCGAATGTTAACCAGACTGGGTATAAAAAGCTGCTGAACTAAAGTGAACAAGTCTTGATTTTTGTTTTAAAAATAAGTGAGTTTTCTGAGTGATTTTTAAGAAATCAAATGAAATCGTGACTTTCTTCATTTCTTAAAGGATGCTTCATGTTTTATGAGAACTCCAGACGGCAGCTGTGGAATCAAGTCGTCATGCACGGCTTGTTTTCGCAGTTGTGTCGAGCAATTATATAAACCTTTTAACAAAATTTGTATAAAGACAACCGTGTGAAATGGACATTCCGAAACAAATGCATCAGCACGATTCACAATTGACACTTCTTGACAGTTGTTTTATGCTATCATGAGCCTTTTAACTAGATTTGTTTTGTTTAACGCCAGTTTACTTTGAAACACGTTAGATATGAAATTAAAATAATCAAGAACCTTCTTCAGCATTTATATTCGGTTATTATATCTAGAGTTGTTTTTTGTTATCATTTAACTTTCAACAAGCTTTTAGATATGAGGATAGTCATATCGTTAGAGACTGACAATCTAGAAACGTTAACATTCACGTTAGACCGTTGTTTTCGCAGTTGTTTTGTAGTGTCATAAACATTTTAACAAGCTTTTAGATATGAGGATAATCATATTGTTAGAGACTAACAATAAAAAAAATTACCTTTATTTAGACACGGTAAAGATTAAAGCTATAAGCTTGTGGGGCCGTGTATTCCTGATCGAATTGGAATTTGGAAGTGTTGAAGTTTCTTCACGTTCAGCCCTTGTTTTTACAGTTATTTTGCGATCATAAACATTTTAACAAGCTTTTAGATATAAAAATAATCATGAGAAGCCGGTAATTCGAAATGACTGCATTAGCTGCATTAACACAACATAAGACTCTATAGCTGTTTGTCCATAATTTGTCAACAATCACATTAACGTAAGTCTGCTAAAGTGGTGGCCACTGAACTAAATTCGTATTTAATTATCCAGTCTGGCAATACATCTTTTCTCGCTGTTTCATTATTTTAAAACTTAATAATGTCATGCGCTCATTTGCTTATTAACAAAGTTAAAGCACAATTGAAAAGAGCCTATTGTGCACTGTCCCTTATATGTAAATGACCTACTTTTTTACCCGCGAAATGTTAAGTGCCAGTTTTTTTTTTCTCGTGAATCCTGATTTCGTTATTTAATAACAGTGAACAGTTACTTTCTAAAAGATTTTCTGTGAAGTGAGAAAAAGATTAAGATAGATTCCACTAGGAAGTCGAGTAATATTTATTAACGTTGGACAAAAATCGAGTACCAGAATAATTTAAATCCTATTGCGTTATTTCCTACCCTTAATAAAAGGTAAAGATGTAAGTAATTATCCGTGATAACAACAAAAACAATTTCTTATCAGAGTCTGAGAAAATGAATTTCAAAGTTCACAAGGTATAGGCAAAATCTCACGTGTAGCCATTTTGTAAATTCGTCTTAAGCGATTCAGTGGAATTCAGCGGAACTTCGAAATTTGTTTTCGATGTTTGGTGTTGTTAGAAAAGATTTCTTTCGATAAGATATTTGAAGCAGTAACACAAAAGCTTGCAATCAGGTGTAAATAGTTTTGGTACATAATTTTGTCCAATAACTACTCGAAGTCCTGGCGCATTTCCTCTTAATTCGTCGCTATTCATGGTGCCCTACGATTTTCGACACCCATTAAAAAGCAATGTACCATGAACATGGCTGCGGCTACCGTTTTGTTACATCCGGTCTCGTCACATCCGTTTTGTGTTGTAGTTTCACGTGACATTTTTCTAGGGTATTGCACGTGCGAGTTTGTGCACAGTTAGTTTTAGTTTGCAGTTTGATCGAACAATGAATTACTATCCAAACAGTTCCTCAAGACCAACCTTCGATCCCATTGAATTAAACATTACCAATATCTTTAGTGGGACTTAATTTTCCTTTTTGTTCCGCAAAGAACAGGGAGCGACCAGACGGTGAAGAAGTCGTACAAGGCAGTACTTTGGACGTTATGTTTCAAAATCTCACAAGTGTGAAAAAAGTTTTCCTCTTTTTTTAAAATGTGAAATGCCTGTTATATTTTTGGTAAAACGTGATGTAGACCCCTCCCCCTTCACCGCCTTTTTATCTGCTTAGGTAGGCAAGTCTGCAGAAAGGGTGGTACGGCAAAAGGGGGAGGGGGGAGGGGGGGAGGAAGAGCTCTGGAACAGTTCACGAGCGGAAAAAATAATAAATTGCGGATCACGGATATCAGACTTTCATTTTCTCAAATTACTAAATGAGCTGCTCACACTCAAAGAAAAGTGGTAAGAATTAAAAGAGTGTTTGAAGAGGCAAAATCGAGAAAGGCAAAAGAAATACTACATTTTGCAAATTGCATACCTTTGTTGCCGTATTTTTATATTTTGTGTTTTGATAGTCTTCATAAATCTTCCCCGTTAAATTTTGGCTAAGTCATGAAATCGATTATTAATTCAAGTTCTTCATGGGTCACACAAAACCTTTGGGACGCTTGTCAAGAAGAATTATTTGTTAAAATTTACGTCTCACGGAAATTAGAATTTAGCTTTAGAATTGCGAATCACGAAAATACCCCTGTACGAAACTCCGCAGAAAAATTAGCCCAAAGCAACTGGGTTGTTCAGAAACGTTGCAAACTGCACAAATACTCTTATTATCGCAACCGTTTCTGTAAAAATATCGCACTTATAAATGCATGAAGCGAATCTTTTTCTTTTCAAAAAAAAAAAAAAATATTGAGTGCGAAATTAAAAAGTCCAATTTGTCTTAAATTTCTTAAGACTGGTCTCTGTGAGGTGGTTCGCGAGTATACTAGTTATGGGGAGGATGGAAGATTTTGAGGTTAAAAATAGTGGACATTGTGAACAATTTTCAGGTATCTTTGGTGCTTTTAAAACTTGAGCCATTCCTTTGGTTAATATAAATCAATTGGACGTTTTTTAAGGATTGTTAAGACATTTGCAACCATACTCCACACCCTCCTCCCCTTCTCCCCCCCCCCCCCCCCACCCTCACACACACACACACACACACACACACACACACACACACACAAAACCCTAAAAGTTGACTAAGCTCTATCGAGAACTGGGCGAATGGTCTTGTAATTATATCCAATTTATCAGGAGTGCTTGATTTTCAGTTTGAATGGAATTTGAATCCTCAAAAGTGCTAATTTTACGTGGTAAACACATTACAAGAACAAGCATTTACTGTGAAGACACACTTTTTATTCTCGTCGTTTTACACTTGTGTTCTTGGCTCGATTACCTTTACTTTATTTTATCTTATTGCTTCATTGCATTACAGTTGCAATGTTCCTTTAACGATTACTTTAGTTTTACTTAAACTGGCCGTTATCAAAATTTAAACGAAAGTGTTTCTGCCGCGGATTACTCATCTCCGAGAACTCAGCGGATAGCAGGGAGATGGGATGACTATGCCGGCCTTTCCTTTGATGCCGTCTCTGAAATCTGTCCACTTGTACACGTTCCCCTCCCCTGACAGGCAAGACTTGGACAGACTCTTGATTGTACTTCCCGGGAGGACGTAGGACCACACGTTGACATTCGTCAAGGATCCCTGGAAAGACTGACTGGAGTCGAAGCTTCCTCCAAGTGAATCTTGGTCTTGCCCCAGCACCAGGGACCCTCCTCCACTAATGGTGTACCCTTTTCTCAGACCCCTGGTGTGCATATGCAGTGCTCCATCTTTGTAGAATTGCCAAACGCCATCACTGTTTCGCCAAGTCACGCAAATGTGATGCCATCTGCCGTCATTAGCTGATTCATGTACACTCCTGGAAGTGTAAAAAAAAACAAAATAAATTCATGAAAGCTTGCATTCTGAAAATCTACGGGTAAAACCAAAAATTATTGGTGTTAGTTTGGCATTACGTCATTCTTAAGCATTGCATTACGCATCCTTACTGCGCATAATTTCGCGCTTGATTAGCGCGCGGATATTAAAAAAAAAACGGCTTTTTCTTTATGACTGGTGTTCTCCAGAGAGGAAAAACGTCATTTTCTCGTAAACTAGGTATGGGGACCTTCATTTTTTCTCTCTTGTTTTGAACTAATTAATTAATGACTTTCTTTCTGTAAAATACATATAGACCGATTCCCAGTGTGGAAAAAGAAACAATAGTCGGAAACAAGAATTTAGCAAGCAATCGTGGATATAATCTGAAGATATTCTCAGAAATCACTGCGTATTTACAACAGCACGCAATGCATGCAGAGGCGATGACGTTTAACAAGCGCGTCTTTAATATTTTGCCATAAAAGGTAACGTGAATAAAAGTAGATAGTAACTTGTTACGCGTGCCATTTGACTGACTCGCCAGAATCTCGGAATTTTAATTTAATCTAACAGAAATCTTGAATTTAGTTTTAGATATCCTATTGTTGTTGCTGCTGTTTAACAAAATTTGTCACATTTCATTAACGGCATTCGATACTTGGCGTGGGTATGAGCTAGTATTACTAAGGTCAAACCGGTCTTGTTTACATCGCTTTGAATGTATAGCGCAGTCTGCTTCATTGATTTCGAATTCTTTCTTATATTCGAAAAATGTAGAAATAAGCTCCCTGTGATCGTTCGATTTTTCGGATGTTATGGTTATGCGTATTGCGTATTTTTTCTAATTGAATCTAATGAAAGTTCAACACTATCTCCTAAACCGAAATCTCCGTTTAACAGCAAGAAAGCAAACACAGATTGCCGATAATTTAAGTGCAAAGAAGTATTCTCCTTCACAAATACCACAAGGAAATGAGCACTTGGGGTCTGTATCAATGTATCAACCACACTGCACAAACTACGGACACTAATGCAGATAAACCAGTTCTTCACAAAACAGTAAAGATTGCAAAAATCCAGTGAATAGAAGGAGAGGACCCTGAGAACGAGGTTGTAATCCTGACATCCCCCAACTCGCATGCTGACATTAAGCGATGACGATGACGTCATTGCTTAAAGCAACGTTTGACAAAAATCTCAGTGCATGTTTTATTTCAGAGGAGTGACCTCAACTTTTAACAATTCAGGTCTACGTTCTTCAGTTAAAACAAGGGTAATAAATTAGGGTTAAAAAACGGTGAGCTGACATTACCAAATATTTACTGGTAAGCCGACGCCTTCGCGAAAACACTGACAACTGACTGCTGACACTACAACTCCCGGCCCGAGCCCTCCAAGATTTTTATATTGCCAATGCATTTTCAGATGCCCTCCTGCGGTTGACAAAACCTTTCACAGTCCTCGCATTATTTTTTACTATCCTAATAAATCTAATTCAAATTTGTCACAAAGTGATCACCGATCATTGACAAGCGATTTTTTTTCAAAAGCTATCCATGTCAAGTGATATTATTTTAAAGGAACAAAAATTTTAAAAATTTTATCGGCACATTTCGCGAGTCTTTTATTTCGCGATCGGGCAGAAAAAATGCGTTTGCAGGGAATTTATTTCGCGAAATTGACAATTCAATGTTTTTTTTCTTTTTTACAAAAAATTGTACGGGACAGGATGGTCAATTTGACGACTGTATAAAGGATGTATTGGAGGCACTGTGCGAAGATGATTACTCGGATGTCGAAGAAAAACTTGAGGACAAATCTTGACACTGATTAACGTCTAAACTTATTAATTGATAGCTCCTTGTAACATCATATTTAAAATTATTTAGACCCTTGAAAACAGAGTCACATTATTTTTTCTATGTAAATTTAACTTCGCTACATCAAAGATCGCGGTCGTTATTTTTTGCAAGTCTTTAAGTTCGCGATTTTTTTAAAATAGCGAAAATAAAGGAGAATAAGGTAGGTAATTGAAGGGTTAGTTAAATTAACCATCGGACGTACAAGGGGTGTGTGGATGGCACAACCCTACCACGGTAGGGGTATGGATTTGCATGTGTACGTCCGAGGGTATATAGTGAAGAGATGGACAGAAGCAATTCGATAAAAACGAGCCGAAAAATAAAGCAAGTGTTCTAAAGTTCGTGTTTTGACTTTTAAAATATATTTTTGAAACTAGGCATATTTTTTCCAATCAGTCAGGCAGGTTAAGTCGATCCCGGCTGGGGGAAACAGTTGCTGACTAGCAAACACATTTTCTCGCCGGCTGAGGTATTTAAAGTGTTGATTAAGTCTGAAGCGAAGTGAAGTTAAAGACTTTATTTAATGAGGGTGACCCGTGACAGTAACTTAAGTTACTGGTAAACTTGGGGCCCTCAGCTTAAAAAAAATTAGAATGCTAAAAATATATTATTTACAATAAAATGCTAAAATACGATATTATTTACAATAAAATACTTAATTAAGTTGCTATAAAAAATGGTTACAAATAATAAAACTGGACTTACAATTACAAACATACTACGAATAATAAGAGTACATTAAAGAAAAAAAAAATATTAAAAAATTCCATCATTTTTCTGAGAGTTAAAAATAGTATTACATAATTTAGCCTTAAATGATTTAACGGACTTCTCTGTTTTTTAAGACCGGGGTAAACTGTTCCAATCTTTAATAGTTCTGACGGCGAAGGTGCGTCCTCCCTCCGAGGCGTTTCTGTGAGGGGGGCATAATAAATTTAAATTACAATCTCTAGTGGTTCTCGAATGGACGTCAGAGTTTTTCCTTAAAGGTGTGTTCATGTATTCAGGTAAAGTTCCGTTTATCCTTTTGTAGGCCAATGCACATCGATTTATATAAGTTTCTTTGTAAAAGGGGATCCAGTTTAGCTTGTAAAATAAAGTGACAGTTCGACTAGTACGTTGTGCTGCAAGAATAATACGCGCAGCCCGTTTTTGCATACGGAGAACTCTCTCGAGTGCCTCTTTATTACACGATGTCCATACTGTGCTTGCATACATGAAGAGTGGTTTGATTACTGCGTTATAATAGATCAATTTTTGATTCTTTTTCAAGTAGCAGCTTATATGGCGTAGAAGACCCATTCGTTTTGAAAGTTTGTTACATAGTTCATCAACATGTGCTTCGTAAATTAGGTCCTCGTCGATTATCACTCCAAGAAGTTTATGGCTAACAACTTGTTCAATTTCTGCGTTTTTCATCCTAGCTTCAAGTTTTCCTGTGTCATGGGCTATACGTCTGCGCAGACGCTTTCCCGTAGCCAACAACGTTTTGGTTTTCTTGGTATTTATAAACATTTTGTTCTAACTAGCCCATTTCTCAACTTCTGTCAAGTCCTTTGTTAATGATTTGTTTAGTGCAGGAATAGCTTTCCAGTCTGAGCTTAAAGACAAGGTGGTATCGTCTGCATAGATATCCATAGTTGATTTGTGAACGTTTAGAGGCATGTCATTGACAAACAGAAGGAAGAGCACCGGTCCCAATATTGATCCTTGGGGAACGCCCTGTATGATAGTCAGCTGTTCAGATGTGGTTTTCCCTAATGTAATAAATTCATTTCTCTGAGACAGGTACGATTGAAACCAGGCAACAGACGGAGGGCTTGCACCGTAAATACGCAGCTTTTTTAGAAGAAGTTCGTGATTTATAACATCAAAAGCTTTACGAAAATCTATAAATAAGAGACAAAGTGTTTCAGCTTGGTGTCATCAAACTCTACGCTAGCGTCGTTTTCCTTGCCAATTTGATCTAGGATATTAACGAAGTACTGATTAAGCTCATTTGCAATGGAAGCTTCGTCACAAACGATTTTGTTTCCTGTGTTTAATTCATCGATGCGAACTCGAGGTTTACTAGTCCCACTTAATGTTTTGAGTGCTTGCCAAACTCCTTTTGGATTTCCTTTGTTTTCGTCGATTTTCTTGCGGAAGAAACTTCTCTTTGTTTTTTTTTTTTTATGAGACTTGTAGTTTTACCCTTTGCATGCGTATAGCGTTCCCAGTCTGCAGGTAGATTTGAAATTCGCGCCGTTTTCAACAGCTTGAAGTGATTCATATTACCGCGCACCTTGAGTATTTGATTAAAAAGGGCCGAAATACGGCTTTGAGTGAATCTTTTTTTTGGACAGAGAGTAAATAATCATGGAGAAACATTGCTACTGTCCTAAGGGGGGGGGGGGGGGGGGAGGATAACTCCTATTTCCCAGCCCAACGTTTGCTCAAATCTCATTTCCTAGCTTATGTTTTGTCCAAAGCCTAATCCCATTTCCATGTTTTCGGTTTATGATTCCCAGTTCCAGTGACACGAATTCCTTTTTCCCATTGAAAACATAGGCAAATCTCGGATCCAATTTTACTCCTCCAGGCCTCTCCCTAAACGGTTTTGTCTTATCTATTTAGTGAATTTGCAATAAGGTTTCAATTTCAATGTTTTTTGTTTTGTTGTTCGTCCTGGATTTACCAAGTAGAGTCAGCAAATTTCAAATCGGGACTAACTGAACGAAACCTTTTTCGGGTAACCTGCACTTAAATTTGCCCAGACTGTAGAACTGTAATTATCTAATCTCACCTCCAGTGGTTCCCAATGTTTAGACGGAAGTACGTATGGTCATAAATAAGCAATTCGTTTTGCTGTCCTGGTACAGCGTAACTGAATGGTACTCCTTCATTTGTAGCACTCGACTTCATCCAAAAACACACAGTAAACTGAGTCAAACTGCGCATGCCCCAGATGTTGGCATAATCAGTCACTCCTCTGCTTGGAAAGTGAAGAGCGTAATCTGTACAAGGAAAAAGAAGTCAAGTTTAAATATCGATTTTCGCCATTTCAACTGGAATTTTACCCGCATATTGAAGTATTGTCCAATGCACATTCTCGTGATTTGTTGGTTAATACAACCTTAACTGAACTGTTTTTAAAGTTTCATTAAAAATTTCTTCCATCTATATGTATCTCTTTCTATATGTAGAACGTCATTGATGTAAGTATGTAATACATTTACAGAGAGTGCTGAAGGCGTAAAATGAGAACTGGGATTTGGGTCACTGGGACTGGGAATCACAAACAAATAGACAATGGAACTTAACAGGGACTGGGATTTGGAAAATCGGGAAAACAATAGGCTGGGAGATAGGATTTTATACCCCCCTTCAGGAACCTTTTTTAATACAAATGTTGTAAATGATGTCAATACTTTATTATTTTCATTTATTTTCCATTTTGTGTTTTTGATTTTGTTATTGCTTTGTGGTCAATAAAAGGGGGGGGAGGACTTAGTAAAAAAAAATCATTTCATGCAATGTACAACTGAACATTACTACTCTAATAAAATAAATTATATTTCGCACTAGGGCAGGAAAAGAGGTTATTATAAATAGGCTGGAGGACAATTGCATGTGCATGACTTACTTTTCTCTGAGTAACCGTTGACGCATCCGCAGAACATAGATCCGAAACAAATGTAAACCAATACCGAGACAGAGAACATGATTCTCCTTTTAAACCTGTGAATGACAGAATTACCATTTAAACTAGCTATATTCAGTGTCGCTCAAAATCCCAAATCGTCTTGAATGTTTTAATCTATTTTCTTAATCTACCACGTCCAAATTGCTGCATTAAGAGATACCTTCTGTATGAAGCGCCTTCAAAAAAACCCTCTGGGCACCCAGGGTATATAATATATGAGCAAGGCGGACTTTTTAGTAATTGATATTTATCAACGAACTTGAGGGATCTAAAGGAAGGTATAATATTTTTAAAAATCCACACACTAGTCTTTTAGCTGAGTCAAAACTATATCTTATAAATACGCTTAAAATAGAATCCCGATTTCTCGAAGCGAACTCTCGAATTCTCGAACTAATTTTCGTTTCCCCGTTGGATAGTACTCGTCTGTAATTTTACCACCGATTTCTCAAAGCAGTTTTTGTTTCCCCTGCTGGAGGTTCAAGGAATCGCGATTCTACTGAAAGTTTTTTTTACTATTCATTCGCCTATCTTTTTCTAAGTCGGTTGCCTATCTTTACTTTTCAATAAAGGAAAAGGTATATTATTTCTATAGTGTAGTACGAGTGAAATAAATATTGCTAAGAAGTAAAAAGGTTTATTATATAGCCGCGAGTGTTTTACTGGAAAATAGACCACTCGTAAAATTCATACGAAACTGCATCCGGGACTGTAGTGTCGTATTTTCCATATCCTCACCAGTGAGGATATCGATGACGTCATTTCCCGCCTTTGCACGGTTGTTTGTGCAAGGCTGCCAAACGCCGGTTGGAAATGGCGAGCTATCCGGTGATTCATAAAGTTCACTGAAGTTCAAAATAAAAGCTTTTGCTGAGGAGCAGGAAAGTGCTAACACGAAGAAGAAAACTTCATATGACTTGAAATTATTTAAAAGAGCTTCTTGCTTGTGGAAAGTCAGACGAAGGGAGAGAAATCAAGAAATTCCAGCTGCCGAACTACAAGACTTCGCGATCAGAAATCAGTAGAAAAGCGGACCGGTGAGTTTGAGCAGAAACAGATTTCAAAACGGTGAATTATTTATTGTCAGTGACATTGACTGAAAGCTAATAAACAGACTGTTTTTTCATTTACGTTATACATCTTTTGAAAGCTTCAGTTCGCGAAATTTTGCCTTTCAGTTTCGCAATTTGCTCAATTGTTATAATTTATAGCCGTCGCTCGTGTTTAAGCTTTTGATTAATAACATTTTTTTAACGTTTACTTCATGCATGATTTTTGTCTATATAATAAAAAGAAAATTACACGGTGGCTTGAAGATATGAATTTTATTTTCTCGTGGTAAAAGCAATATTTTACTAATTCGCTGCGCTCATTCGTAAAATATTGCTTTACCACTCGAAAATAAAATTCATAGAGTGATTTCAATTAACCCGTGAAATAGTTATTACACTTTTAGATACTATTAGACACAAATTCCATTGTTTTCTTTTGTTTCTGTTCGACTATTATGCACAAACTGTTCGATATTGTTTCACGGGTTAAATGAAATCACTCTATCTTCGCGCCGCCGTGTAATATCCTCTATATACCTTATTATAGGAAATTAACGCTTGTGTTAATTAAGGTATTTGAAATTAACGCGACTTAAATTAACGCGAATCGAAGGAAAATTTACTTTCCAATAAAGGAAATTAACGCGAAAGAGGGGGTGACATTTCAAAATGAAGGAAATTAACGCGACGTACACAAAGAAAAACACTTTTAAAAGACAACAGGAACAAGTTGATATCAACACTAGGCGTATAATCAAGTATAACCCAAAACGGAAACAATGTTTGTGATACTTTAGCGTTCTTCACAGTTTTAGTGATCCGGCAGATTTCCACCCTAATGAAATAATGCCTTTTTCTAGGAGATAAGAACGTCTGGACTGTATCAAGAAATTGGCGCGAAAATAATGGAAATTAAGGTCGCGGAAATTAACGCTTCACTTAATTAATGGCGCGGAAATTAACGTTAACAAAAAATACCGCGACTTAAATTAACGCGAATTTTTTAAATTCGCGCTAATTTCATGAAGCGTTAATTTCCTATAATAAGGTATTATTCTATAGCCTAGTACGAGTGAAATAAATATTGCTAAAAAGTAAATTAACGCTTCCAGGTTTTATTCCTTTTGTTCTGAAAAGCGCACCTAACAAACACATTTCGCCTCTGAAAAGAGTGCGCTGTCCTTTAAAAATAAACTGGACAAGAGATGATATTACTATTATTCTAGTCTGACATCAGTTTGGAGTGTTAGTTTAGAAAAAGAGCCATGCTAAGTCTGAAATAAAATCGAAATTGAGGATGGGAGTTTTGAAAAGGCCGTTCTTGGACTGTTGTTTTGAGTGCCATCAAGCGAAATTTTGGTGTTTTTCTTATTTTTTATTTTTACGGAGCTGGTGGCGTTAAGAAAGGTCATTTTTGGTTCGTTGTACCATTAACTTTAGTCACTTCTAAAAGAAGACTTTGGAAGCAATAATAAAACCAGAGGAATTCAGATCATGTCTGAGTTATGTATACTTTGATTTCTTTTCTGTTTACATTTCAACTTTCTCCCTGATGAGGCGGTTTTTGATAATTTGATGAGGCAAGCGTGGCCGATTGGTTTGGGGCGCTGGTGTTGTAATCCGGAGGTTCCCGGTTCAAGACTTGCCCTGGCCAAAAGCTACTTTTGTTTCCTCGACCACGCTTTGTATATAGCCAACTGGTCTGCCTCCTGCCAGTTGGGATTTTTAACCTTGTTATGTTCATTTAAATTATTTGTTTCCTCTGTTTCAGTGGCATGCCTGCAAACTAGCTATCTCGTAGAGATATGAAGCTAAGTGCATGACCACAATAAACACAATTTATTTTTTATTTTTATTTTATTTTTTTTAACTATTCATTATGGATAACGAGGGATGGAGTATTTAACTCTCTCAATCTCTGATAAGCAGGATTTTCTATCGATGGTATAATTGGCCTTACACACAACAATGCAGTCCGCTAGGAGCCGAATTAAAAAAGTTGATAGTTAAACTTTATAATAAAGTTAAAACTGTCCTAAAACACCTAGAATACTACAAAGTCTTGCCTTGACGACATACAGTTTATTTTGGAGAATTTCAACCGCTACGCACTTGATTTATTCACCGAGGGTTCGTCAGATTTACGAAAAAAAAAAAACGAGGACTTCGGAGAAATTTAGTTGTTTTAATTTAAATTTACTAGCTTTATTCGCACTCGTCGTTACGAATTACATGTATAATAAGCTCCTTTCGTAGACTCGGCGTAGACTTGACTGTGCATTACAGTACTAAAAGTTTTTTAGGTTCTTTTTTAATTCGCCTTTACATCGGGATGGAAGTAGGGCCTTCTATCGGCGATTCCGATACTCTTTCATGGGAAACGCGTGTGGTTTTCAATAGATAGCTATATGCAGTTGTAGTGATAACATCAAGAAAATTACTTCAATTTACATTACATATCAAAATATTCCACCTACCTCCTGACTGTGTAGCGTAAAACCAATTATCCTAGTCGAAGTTTGAGTATGAACGTCTCTTACTGAAATGACTATATCCTTCTTTTTAGTCTTTTCTTTGCCGGAAGTAGTTTATGAGAAACACAGACAAGAAAATTTCGGCGGTCTAACATGTTTCGCGGTCATTACGTTTGTTTACCAAGCATTGGAAATTTCCCGCTGTGCTTTCTTTGGGTTTTTGAACTTCATTTTGAAGTGGACCGTTCGCTTTCGCTGCCTCAGAGTAGAGTGAACCGAGAACGTTATTTCGGATAACACAATACATTTTAGAAATAAAAACTGCCCGCACGGGTTTGAAACTACGGCCATAAACACTGAGCCTACACGTATATTAAATCAGTGTCTAGGATAAAGACAAAGAAAATTAACAGTATGCAAATTTTTGAAGTCTCGAAATATATTTACACTTTAGGCTCCGTCCACACTGACCCGAGTAAATTTGAAAACGCATCTTTTTTTCTCCGTTTAGGCCAACCGTCCACACTGAAACGGCGTTTTCGGTCACCGAAAACGGAGCTTTTCGAAAACGCTCACCAATGAGCGTTTGGACTTGGAACGTGAAATAGTGTATTTTTATATTTAATTGTAACTGTTAGTATTTTTGTGTTATTTTAGTGCTACCCTCGTTAAATAAAGACTTTACTTTTACTTTTACTTACTAATGAAGCGTATCGTTTTCAAATTTACCCGGGTTAATGTGGACGGAAAACATTTTACGCGGCGTTTTCAAATTTCTCCGTTTTCAAATTTACCCGGGTCAGTGTGAACGGGGCCTTAGAAATGACATTTATTGCGCACTTTTCCCGGTCACCAAGATTATAAAGTTTTTCCTGTTCCCTGAGAGCTATCATCCCAGTTTTCAATTTCTCACGAAGGTCGACTTTGAATGGACTGAATGGAATTTGAATCCATAAATTTGCGTTATGAACGCATTACAAGTACGGTACAGGTAGGGTAGGGAGGCAGGGAGGCAGGGGGAGGGAGGGAGGGAGGAAGGAAAGGAAGGAGGCAGTGAGGAAGGGAGGGGGGAGGGAGGCAGGGAGGCAGGGGGAGGGAAGGAGAGAGGCAGGGGGAGGAAGGGAGAGAGCCAGGGGGAGGGAGGGAGAGAGGCAGAGGGAGGGAGGGAGGGAGGGAAGGGGTACTCAAGAATACTAGTGATGGGTGTTATTGAAGATTTTTGGGTTTATAAATAGTGGTGATCACCGATTCATAACATATTTAGGTGTTTCGGTGCTTTAAAAAGTTGAGCTATGTTTTGGCTAATATATATCAAGACAGTATTATTTAGACAAGTCTTAAAACACAACGTCCTTGGCAACTTCCCGTCAAGTTTTTTTCAAATGTAACGTTCGGGTTGAGGACTTTTTAGCAGTACTCCTTCTCCTGAGAATAACGCGAATGAACTTGTATTAGTTTCCAATTTGTCAAGAGGGCTTGACTTTGAATGGAATTTTCATTTACACAGTTTTCCTGTGAACACATTACAAGTACAAGCATTTACTATGAAGACACATTTTTTTATTCTCGTCATTTTACACCTGTGTTATTGGCTCGATTACATTTACTTTATTTTATCTTATTACTTCATTGCATTACAGTTACAATGTTCGTTTTACAATTACTTTAGTTTTACTTAATCTGGCCATTATCAAAATTTGAACACAGTGTTTCTGCCGCGGATTACTCAGCCCCGAGAACTCAGCGGATAGCAGGGAGAAGGGATGACAACTCGAGCCCTTCCTTTGATGCCATGAATGAAATCGCTCCACTTGTACACGTTCCCCACCCCTGACAGGCAAGACTTGGACAGACTCCTGATTGTACTTGCCGAAAGGACGTAGGACCACACGTTGACATTTGTCAAGTATCCTTGGAAGGACTGATTGGAGTCGAAGCTCCCTCCAAGTGAATCTTGTTCTTGTCCAAGCATCAAGGACCCTCCTGCTCCAATGGAACGTCCTTTATTGAGACCCCTTGCGTGCATATGCAACACGCCATCTTTGTAAAACTGAATCGCGCCATCACTGCTTCTCCAAGAGGCACAAATGTGATGCCATCTGCCGTCATTAGCATTAACATGTACAAACCTGTGAAAGTAGTGATGTAATTGACATTCTGAAAATCAACCTGGTAAATTAAGGATTATCAAGGGGAGGTATATAAAACATGGACCCATCCTCGGAGACCCAAGGGCAGTCAGTGGGGCGAGGGAAACGCGAAAATGCGGGTAGAAAATAGCGCGAAACTGCGAGGGAAAAAATCGGCATATTAAAGTTGTGTTGTCTGAAATTGCCCCTGGGGAAAGAGTCTTACCAGACCAGTTCAAAAAGTTCTCTGAATACTGCCTCCTGATTGGGCAGAAAAATCTTTTGTATTCCCTTTGTATTATTCTGCCCAATCGGCGACCAGCCTGACTACAGTCCTTTTGGTGTGTTCTCACACGAAATATGTACACAAAGCCAGTTCGCTCGCCATGTCTGTCTTGCTTGTTCGCCAAGAATTTGCTCGTTAAGGAAAAGTTTCGGCTAGTGCCTCCTCAACTTGGATGTGAAGTGTCGGGAAAATTTTGTCTTTGCATGGGAAATATGACCGTCATTTGAGTGCTACAATTGGTGCTGCACGCATTACACGCGCGCGCAGCTAATCGGTCGATCGACGGGAAAATTTACAAAATGTAAGGTCTTGAAAGTTTGTTTGGAAATAGTTTTTGACTTCCTAAAATCTTTAGCTTAATGTAACTTTAAGCACATTGTTATTTTAATTTATTACTATGATATTCGAAGTTATCTTTCTTATTGCTATCTTTTCTTTAATGTAGATAAGGTATTTAATACCTTTTTGAAACTTTATTTATTTATTTTTTCTTCTTCATTTTATTCTTCACCTCCCGTCTCGAATTACTAGGCTAATTGCGAGAGGTGAAAAATATTGTAAATAATATGATTGTTTAAATAAACTTCTTTTGTTGTTGTAGTTTCGCTTCCAGCTGCGATCGATCTTCTATTATCTCACCTATAAAAAAAATTAGGAATCGCTGCTGCACGCTTTGCACGCGTAGCTAGACGGCCGCTTGACACATCTGCCGGGCTTGTTCGTAAAAATAATTACTCTTGTTTGGAAAAGTTTCGCGTTAAGCTGCCATTGATCTTCCCAGAAAAAAATCTGAAAACATCCATTACAGCAGTGCAACTAGCATATCGCACACAAACTTTAAAAACTCGCAAACAGCATGCAAGTGTTACGATACCTGCGATCGACCACAATCTGAAGAATCCGCCGTTTCTCCGCGTGCATGGCCGTCAAACGTTCGACGTTTTCAACCAGGGAAGGCACTAGCTGAAACTTTTCCTTCCCGAGCAAATTCTTGGCGAACAAGCAAGACAGGTATGGCGAGCGAACTGGCTTTGTGTACATATTTCCTTTTGAAACACACCAAAAGGACTGTAGTCAGGCTGGTCGCCGATTGGTCAGAACAATACAATGGGAATACAAAAGATTTTTCGGCCCAATCAGGAGGCAGTATTCAGAGAGCTTTTTGAACTGGTCTGGTAAGACTCTTTCCCCAGGGGCACTTTCAGTCAATACAATTTTAATATGCTGATTTTTTCCCTCGCAGTTTCGCACTATTTTCTACCCGCATTTTCGCGTTTCCCTCGCCCCACTAACTGCCCCTGGGTCTCCGAGGATGACATGGACCAGGTCCATGGACACACTTGTGTTACCTGTATTGGTTTCCAATCCACAGAGGAAACTTTCCGTAACCCAAGAAAAGTATTTCATTGTCCCGTCCTGGTACAGCGTAACTGAATGGTGTTCCCCCATTCCTACCACTCGACTTCAGCCAGAAACACACAGTGAACTTAGTCAAACTGCGCATGCCCCAGATGTTGACGTAATCAGTCACTCCTTTGTTTGGGAAATGAAGTGCGTAATCTACACCAGAAAAAAAAAGAAAGAAATAAAGTTAGTAATTTTCTTTTAGACTGAGCTTAATTTTAACTTTTAAACTACCTCACAGACATTTCCTTAGTAGTAACTCCTCGAAACCTTTAAACTTACTTTAAATATTAAGAATTTAATTAGACCAAACACACGAGTGAAAAAAGGAGAAAAACATGATCTGTATTATACCTTTGGCCGAGTAACCACTGACGAAACCAAAGAGGAGGCCAACAAAAATCGACGCAAATAAAACAGACATGATTTACTCCTGTAATTAAAAAATAATATATGTCAATTAATATACTAACAAATTAAATTAGATCACATCAGCAAATAGCAAGAGAGGCTGAGGCAAATAAACAATCGATTCTCTCGATGACGCACCTCCTTATTTTCATTTTAAGCAAGAGAAATTATGACAAACAATGAGGAAAAGTTAGAATTAGGATTCAAGCCTGGGGTTAAAACGGTGCACAAGCCAACAATTAAAAATTGTTAATATTTGGTGATCACATAACCATGATCGAGGTTTTGGAGGAGGGAAATAAGGAGGGGATAATTGTCCAAGCTGAGTAATTAAAAGTTACACCTTAGATGCAACATTTTTGTACTTTAAAACAGTTAACATGGAAAACCCTTCTCATAAGTATTTTTTGTAGATCTCTGAGGCGTTGTGAGGCATGCAGGATTATCTACAATGCGCAAGAAACCTTTTTATGCCTGTTTATATATGTTAAGTTGGACCATTGATTAGTTTCAGTTGCCTGAACGGTCTTCAGTATCTTAAAGGGTACATAAATGCAAAGCGCGAAAAGAATGAGATCTACGCAGTTATATTTATAAGAGTTGTTAAACTTGCCGTATAGAGTTTTCATGGTTCTACTGAGTGATTCAGTGAAGGTCAATCTAAATATAGATATATATTTTTTCCTTAAGAGGGTATTTTTGAGAAAAATCACTTATAGCGCGCCAAGGCTAGTGACCTTAAATGAAACACGGCGATTTTGAGTTAGGGCCGAATCGCACTAGCGGACAAGTTTTAAATGTCATAACATTTTTTACAAAAACAAAATTGTCGCGACAAGTCAGAGACATTTTTAAGAAAACAAAAGGTGTAATTATTAGTACAATAGCTCTGCACGTGCTTCTGCCATCCCTGTACATTTCTCAGCACGGCCGTCTTGGGCAAACATCAAATATGCAGTACAACGCGGTAAAAAATCTAAAACAGTTGGCATTTAAAGTACGCGTTCTCATGCAGTAGAATAATGAGTCGTCTCAAGATAACTTTTTCTTTTCTCATTCTTACATTTGGCCGAAACACTTCACTTATAAATATGCTTTGCCTCTCGCGAAAAGATTTTGCGGCTGGATTACGATAGTGAGAGCCACATCACGGTGCATACTATCCCAACAACTTTTGAGTGCGTGTTGTTTTTCGGTGCAATTTGGGCCAAACACAATAGCCAATCAACAACGTATTGTTATCTGGCATTACGAGGGGCATGGGAATGCGACTTGTCATAAAAAGTCCTGCCTTGAGGCAGGACTTCGGCCCCTTTGATGATTTGTCCGTTTTAACAAAATTTGCCCTTGTCCAACAAGTCGTTCGCACTTGTTTTTGCAATTGTTTGACAACATCTATCGCGCGTGCAACGCGGACCAATCATAAGACAACTGCTTCTTTGTTTTCCTGAAATGTTGGACAAGTTCTAGGTCTCAAAAAAAACGCACTCGCACTTGTTTTCTGTGACAAGTGACACGTTAATGATGAAATCTATCAATTGTTACAAAATTTGTCCGCTAGTGCGATTCGGCCCTTAGCTATAAACCATAAACTTAAACTTCAATGCTAAAAGAAAGCTGATTTCTTTGGCAAAGAAATAATATACATTTTAATAGGATATCCGAGCTTTGCTTTCCAGTTCAACCTTCTCTTTGATTAAAACAGTGTTGTATCGTTTTGATTTTTTTTTAACTTACAAGTACTTATCATTTGACCATATAAAACTATTGATTCCAGTAGTTTTTCTGAGAATTGCTCTAAAGCACGGTCACAATTTGGCTCCCGCAATAAGACTATTTTAAGCTATGTAAAATATTTTGAGCAACATATTAAGAATAACCAAGGGATGGAGTATGACGCGTAAAACACTGCTTCGGTGAACATTTTTTTTTTTCGTAAAAAATGTTGTGGTTATTCAAAATTGATGCCATGGCCATTACACAACATTGCGGTCCGCAAATTTATTATAGCGCTTTTCTTTTGGCCTTTGGAATCGTCAGTGAATTGTAGTATAGTAAATTGTCCTTAAACATCCCGAATCATTTTAAACAGTGCCAAGTGAAGCCAAGTCTTTAGTCTTGAGCAAGACACTTCCTTTAACAGTTTCGATTTATTCAAGCTGATTTACAGGGAGTTGGAACCGAAAAAATGTATTTG
This sequence comes from Oculina patagonica, assembly GCF_052425735.1. NCBI lineage: Eukaryota > Metazoa > Cnidaria > Anthozoa > Scleractinia > Oculinidae > Oculina > Oculina patagonica. Next base: position 25,971,671 of record NC_135765.1, read on the forward strand.
CATCGGGACTGCACTACATGATACATCTTTACTTAGTTAGCTTTCGTAGACTTAGCTGTACATTTATTACAGTGCTAATAGGTTTTTTAGTTTGTTGTTGTCCTTGTTTTTGGCTTCGCCTTTACTTCGGGATGGAAGGAGCAGCTTTTATAGTCGAATCCGACATGTCCGATACTCTTCCATGGGAAACCCGCCTAGTTTCCAATAGATAGCAATCATTCGTACTGATAACATCAAGGAAATAACCCTACATTACATATCAAAATATCCCACTTACCTCTCGATTGTGCAGCGTGAAATAAAGGTGTTTATATCCCCGAGTTTGAGAATGAACGTCCCTCACTGAAATGACTACCTTTCTTATTAGTCTTCTTTTTTCCGGAAGTAGTTTATGGGAACCTTCCACTGTAAACATCGGACAAGAAAATTTCGGTGGTCTAACGCGTTTCGTAGTCATTCTATTTGTTTATCAAGTATTGGAAATTTTCCGCTGTCCCTCTTTGGGGTTTTTGAACTGGGCCGTTTGTTTTCGCTGCCTTCGGAGTAGAGCGAACCGAGAACGTTATTTCGGTTAAACACAGTACATTTTAGAAATAAGAACCGCCCGCACGGGTTTGAAATTAAGGCCATAAACACAGAGCCTACACGTATATTAAATCAGTGTCTAGGATAAATTCAAATAATACAGCATGCAAATTTTTTTGAAGTATCAAAATTTATTTACACTTAGAAATGACATTTACCAGTTTTCGAGTCTCGCACACGCGAGTCTCACACGCAAAACGCGAATGTTTTTATATCTACGAAGTTGAAAGAACTCGTAGAATGGAACACAAAGGTTTAAAAAATCCCTTTTTATATAATTATCACGCGCTTTCCCCGGTCACCAAGATTATAGTTTTCTTCCTGCTCCCTGAGAGATATCATCCACAAAATATTGACATTTCGCGTTTATATTTTCCGCCATGGGCAGTCGTTAAAAATATATAACACAAGTCATGCAACTGAAAAATACAACTAGATCCGTATAAACGGTCGAATGAATTTGACATACAATGTATTTACAATTGAATTCTGATAACTCGAACCTATTTCGATTTCCCTTGAAGGGTCGAGTTTAATATTGGGACTCAGCCGCGGTTTAATATTTGACCGTTCTCCGAGGTCCTCTCATCCGCGATTTTGACGCGCTTCTTAGTGATCTCTAGGGTGGGGTGGGTGGGGAGGACGGTTTATACATCCGAAAACGTTTGAAAATAGCTATCTACTTTAATACCAATAACATCGTACTACTGTCGGTAAAGAAAATTTTAGGCGAGTGGGATAAACCTATGAGGCCTTCTACGGGTATTTCCAACGAACTCGAAGTCAGCAAAGGGAGCTGGGGAGAGGCATCGATGGCTACAGGCGTTATATGATTTGAGTTGGCCACAATCCTATTCAAGGGAAATGAAAATTGATTCGAGAAATCGGGAGATCGAAAAATCGCGGATCAAATTTAAGTGTTCGACTGAATGAAGTAAATCCAAGAAAAACAACTTAGTGAACTTAAGTTTGGAGTTACTGGGGGGTTAAAAGAAATTGGGATTTCATTGAAAATAAAAAGATAAAAAATAAATGAAGAGACGAAATTTTGTGCCCTTTAATGGCGGTAATCCCTTTTTAAAAAGTTGATTTCCAGTGGATTGATATTGAAAGACCAAATTACTAGCCATTAGTCACTTGGCAAGATAAATGTAGACACACAAGATAGAAATCATAAACTGACCCAGACACTTCTGCACTTTTAGCGTTTAATCGAGCTTTTATTCTTGGACAAAAACATGGGATGCTTTTTTCTACCACTGGAATGTTCCATTTCTAAAAATTGACGGTGAATCGCACCTTTTTTCGCTGAAGGTGTAGATAATTACATGTACCACAAATGTCAGTAAAATACAATACATAGTTCTTTATCCTATATACTGTACTGTACAGCACATATTCTCTTCTGCAAATTAACCACTCCCAGTTGAATAAAACACTCTGGTATTTGTCCTTCAAGATACAAGACCACACAAAATGTGGAAATTTGGCCTCCACAAAAGATTGTGATACAAACAAACAAAACCTATTACAGGTACTGGTAAAAGCATTTATCCTATGTTGAGGCCGAAACCGAACCGTGCTTGATGCTTTGAATGATTAACCATTCCACTTAATACAAAAGTAAACGGTAAGGGAAGTAGTCTCTTTTCCATAATAGCAGCCACTGTCCAGTTTGTGTCCACCATTCCACGAAATGTAAGATTAGATTTGGGTACCTCAATTTGGTACCCAGCACTAACAGAACTATCGCGGGCTCTTGTGTTATATTCATACTCAACGCCAACTTTAACATTCTCGTTACCCTTGTGCCAATAGCTTAAATGCCATCCTGTCTGACCGACAGTCGCAGAAGCTATCCACCTATCTGCTGTGTAGCGTCCAGCAAGTGACATCATAGCAATTTCCTGGCCAGAGCCATAGTGGTAAAGCAATTCTCCTCCTACGTCGAAGCGTGGGGCCATTCTTTGAAGATAGTGTGCTACAAGGATTCCTGAGCCATTTAGTATATCTATGTTACCAGCGGTAAGACTGGCAGTGAAGTCGTTGCCTTTGTATTCGGCATCACTTTGGACTAGAACCCAGACTGACTTCTGAGTCTGTAAAAGAAAGTTCAACACAACAGTCATATCAACCAACAACTTTATTTGTTGATAAGGGGCAAGTTATAAAGTACAGGGGGGGGGGGGGGGATGGCTATAAAAAAATATATTTTAAAGACCGGTTTTTAGTGGCCCACCCCCGAGTTGCTAGAACTATAGTTATAAAATTATTCATCCTCCCGCCAACGAAACAAAACATAATCATGAATAGGCAACCACTTAGGGGTGCAACATGAACTGTGTGGACCCCTTAACACACACAAAACAAAAAAGAAAACAAACAAAAATCAGAACACTCAAACTGCCAACAGATGGGAGAAGAGGGCAAACGAAAGACAATGAAGACAACGCAAATATATACCCAACACCCCCATGGGTGTACAGAGCCACAACACCCCCGAGACATGGACGTAACCCATGATAAATTCATCAATGAACTGTTGAAAAGCGTGATGGATGCCTCAGATCATAAAGGATTAAAGAGCGAAATGATCGACAAGTCAACAAATTGGAGGTTTTGTAGCCTATGAAACCTCGGGTGAGGTGCACAATGCATAACAGTCGACAGGGAGTCTTAAATATGTTATTTTGCCTTATGGGGTAGAGAACATTGTAAGATAAAGAGCTGGCACTGGTCAGGGCTTGCATGTCCATTTTAAAAGAGGTGACATTGATTAAAGCTACATGTGACTTGAAGTTGAGTAAGAAGCGGAAGCATTACCTGGACTACCATTTTCCCTCTGATTCTGTCTGTAAACTGGTGAATAATTTGAGCATTAAGACTACCACTTGTGTCTATGTCTCCAAGCATCACAGGAAATGCCTACAAAGCAATCACAGAAAGTGTAATACATTTACCCTTTGATACTTGTTAGATAATTGCTAAGTTTAATTGCAGTGACTTTACAGCATGAAACACAGACAAAAGAGGTAACATTGATTAAAGCTACATGTACTTAAAGACAGAACTATCGCACGCTATCATAGCTATTTCCTGCCCAGAGCCATAGTCAACTTAAGGTCATTGCCCCGAAATAAAACTGAACATAGATTTTTAACCATAGGAGCAGGAAGGCCTTATACATGTATATTCCATATAATTCCTTTATAATTTCTCTGCAAGTACTGGCAAAGTACACGTTTTTAGCGATAATTTATTTTTCAAACATAGGAATTGACCTGTTTTCATTTTACAGAAAGAATTTGATCACTACACCCAAAATATGAGAAAAAATTGAAAGGTCACCATACCATACTTGTTAACGAGAAAACAACAATTTACTTCACTCACGGTCTAAGCCGCATAGAAAAAAAGCCACCATTTTGTTTATGTGCATGCGCTAATAACGCGTAAAATTCTGCGCAGTAAGGATGCACAATGCAATACAGGGAAATGACATGTAAAGAGACAGTGTCACTAGTTTTAATTTGAAAACTCAAGAGCCGAAAGACATATGGAAACTACAAAAAAAAAAATAGTGGTCCAATTTTGCTAAAAATCACTATGCAAGTGTACTGAAGTGAGAAACAAGTGATATTAGCATTGTGATGCCATCAGGAACTTTATATCTTAACACAATACTGTATTTTTTCAATTAAATGCCGCAGTGATAATTAAAGTTTTTGGTGATTTGAGTGTAGGGTTTCTTTCAGGGCGCTGTTTATATGAGGGTGGTGTTTTTTTTTCAAAATTCAATTTCTTTCTTGAAAACATTAGTATGGTAACTGCACATTATTGTTAATTTTATAAAACAGAAACATGTTTTGGTGCTTGTCTGATAAGTCATTTTCATCAAGGAAAATAATTTTTTAGGCTTGCTCAAACTTGATCATAACTGCATTTGCTTTTTGAGTCTGTACATTATTCGAATAAAAGCCGCATCACAGTGCGACGTTTATTAAAATTTCTGCTCTAAAATGTGGTGTGTATTAGAGGGTGGCATTTATTCAATGGGAGGCATTTAATCAAATAAATATGGTAAATTCAACCAACCCACAGTCAAACTTGCTACATTGTACATGTACTTATAGGCAACCACATCCCTAACAATGACATTGCATGACGCATTCAATTACCTCATTAGGACCCATCTGCTTGTTACCCACATAAGTTGCTCCAAAGTGGTATGCCCCAGGCCCCATCCCACTGAGCTGGAGAGTGTGGCTGACTTGGAAATGATTGCTAAGGCCCTTGTTGATGACCAGCTTACAGCCTTCAAATGGCGTTGGGAAAACATCTAGAAAGCAACAGAAAGTAATCAGTGCAGGTCCTCTAGCTCATGTTTTTAAGAAGTCACCTTTTGACAACATCAGGGTTGTATATGTCACGGTTTAAATAAACATTTATCTATGGTTTAAATTTTTTCAAACCAGTTTGATTTTTAGTTTTGATTGTCTCAAATTCACTATCATAATCTAAAACAAAGGGGAAATCAAACTGACTTGAAACATTTAAAACCAAAGATACCGTATTTATTCGATTAAGCGCCCTGGGCGCTTATTAAATTTTGGACCTTGAGGGTGGGCGCTTATTCGAGGTGGGTGCTATTCGAGGCTGGGCGCTATAAATTTCACCATTTTTAGCAAGTAGTACGTTTATAATGCAAGATGTACGAAAGCTGAATATTCATTGACAGTTCAGTAAAAACTAAAAATCTCGGCCTCGGGAGTCCGAAAAGTCAATTTTATCCCTCAACAATAATCAATTTCCTCTTTGATCTTATTTTAAAGGGGGGGGGTGGGCGCACGAGGCGGGCGCTTATTACTTTTCCTACCTACAGGGTGGGCGCTAACGAGGTGGGCGATTCGAGGTTGGGCGCTTAATCGAATAAATACGGTAAATTTAAACCTTAACATACATAACAACTGGCAGCCTGCAAACTTTGCCAGTTAATCTGCAAGGTTTCGTCTGCTACTTCAGGCGTCAGAGCAATGCACAGTTTAAGTGATCCCTTAAACTAATGTTTGAGGAGATGTGTTTCCGGCATTTAGGTTTCAAAAAAAAAAAAAATAGTCTGGAGGTATGCCCCAGACCCCTCTGGTTGTGACTGGCTAAAACCCAAAACTGTCTCCATGTAGTGGCATACCGTATTTACTCGAATAGCGCCGCCCCCGAAAGCGCCGCCCCGAATAAGCGCCGATGGGAAAAAAAGCTAATAAGCGCCCCCCGAAAGCGCCGCAGTCCAGATGCGGGCTATCAAGGAATTCCGAAAAACGCAAGCGCCGACCAAGCACCACAACAAACGAGACGAAAGGGCCCGACGCCAGGACAGCAGCGCCACCCCAGCAAGAGATGAAACTGACAACAAAAGACGAAACGAAAAAGAAAAGACAGTGGCGCCAAATAAAAGCGCCGCCAGGCGAAAAATTTAATAAGCGCCACGGTGCTTATCGAGTAAATACGGTACCTGTACTTTTCCAAAACATATAAAAACCTTCACAAAAACCCTGAATATCCTTTTGTAAAATGGCCCTCATAAGAAAAGTTTGGTCAACAAAATCAAAGCATTTTTAAAGCAGAACTGGAGGCTGATACCACTGATCATCATGAACCAAATTGGAAATATTTTGAAGAACATTCCAACACAGTTACATTGGTTTGCTATTTTACAGTGCGAATACTCGAACCGGGACAGTTGGAACAAAGTTAACAATGACAACGTAAATTGAGAACAAAGGATGTCGACCTCGTTAACAGACCAGACGCAGACGAAACAAAGAACAGAAAAATTAACTCAACAACGGTCGGACCCCAGGACTCGCCTATGCGACCGAAAGAAGAAAAGACAAGATGTGACATCATCCAGACAACCGACACCCCGCGGAGGAATCACATGCGCACCCCAGAAGACACACCGCCGCCGGCCGGGCCCGCGAAGACCCTCGCACCCGGACCACGCCCCGACAGAGGCCGAGACAGCGGCCGGACCCCCCGCCAGAGGCGCACGCGGGAGGAAGAGGCGCGGGCCGACGACCCGCTCCCCCGACGACGAGGAGCCACCCGTGCGCCGCCCGCGCCCCGAGAGAGGAGCGCGGGGACGACCCGGGCCCACGGGGGCCCCAGCGGTAGACGGCACGCCGGCGAGTCGCACTGTAAGATTTTTTTGTTGAACTCTCTTGATTCCCTGCTTGAGGTACTTTGGCTCACTCACTGACTGATTAGTTGTTTTCTCCAGAAAACATCCATACACCTCCCACCACCCTTTTGAAACTCTGGTACATGTATGGTAAGTACCCCTCCCCTTAAAAATTTCAAGTGACCTTTTTTGGGTAGTTAAGGATATTTTCTGTAACCGCGCATTTTTTTCTGAGATCTGAGGGTGTACAACAAAGATTTTATTATAATTTTATCACTTGTCAAGGATAAAGAAATTTATTGTGGGGGTGGAGTAAGGTGACTATGCTATATTGCAGTGGAGTACAGATATTTGTAACAAGTGTTGTTTGCGGAATTATTACGAAAATCAAAGCTAAACTGGTTAAAATATGTACTCAAAATCTATGTGTAAAGCAGATTCACCATGTCTTATCTGTAAATGTCTGGATCCGTACTGACTGCATTTTGCCAGTGAGCCAGAAATTTTAAAACTTCTTGAACACGAGCTAAAATATCAGCGCTGTTCTGAATTGACACGTGAAAGTCAGGGTGAAATTTACAGGAATCGAGCCACTTTCCACCTCTTAACAATACATCAAGGGGATCTTAAAGATTCATGATTCAGCTCTACAACGACTGAAGTCTTACATAACAGGGAAATGCACGAAGCCGGTGAAACTTACACGGGTTCTGTGCGAACTTTTGAAACCTACCTTTGCACGCCTTGTGTAAGTCTTCGTACGTTCCGGGGTTGTCATTCGCCTGTTTCTCCGCCGGCGGTGGCTTTGTCTCTATAGGAGGAGGGGCCGTAAGAGGTGGAGGCGGCGGTATGGAGGTAACGTTGCTGGAAGATGAGGGATTCGACGGTGAAGCCGCTAGTACATTCCCCATCTTTGATCGTGTGAACCATGTGCAAATGCTGATGAAAGATTCTGATTGGCTCTTCGATTGGCTGCCATGTTGGAACCGGCGAAAGACTAGGATACGAGTATAGAATGAGCCTGCGGTTTTTGTGCGGTTACATCACCGATCGGAAAAACTCGAAGCTCAAGAACGTGACACATGGCTTAATAAATGTGATTTTTCCGTCGAATTTTCGAGGCATTTTAAAGGTTTATTTTCAAATTCAGTGCGATTGGTCTAGAATAATGAACGAAGAACCAAAGGAGCCACTATTTAAAGACATCAATGTTGACGATGAGCCAGAAACTACTTCTGTTGAAAGCCTGTGTATGTCTTGCGAACAAAACGTGAGTATCTAATACGTAAGCTTAAACCTTACGAAAATTTAGGAGTTTTGTGCATTAGGTGTAATCGTTCCATATATTAATATCATAGCATATTTTAAAGCTTTTACTTTGGGTAGTTTACATATACGTGTGAAAATGAAGGGTCGACGTCTATAATTAGAATAATTGTGTGAGGAGCCTGAAAACTTAAGGTAAAAATATGGGAACTGGGATTTGGGCAAATTTTCACTGGGAAAATGATATTTGGGTCACTGGCACTTAGAATATAAAAAGTAAACCATTAACTTAACTCAGTTACATTTTTGTCAGGTAAAATGGTGGAACATAATAGCTCCACTAAAGCTATGATCAACTAATGTCTTATCCTGCCAACTAGATTTTCTTTGAGTCACTAAATGTATACCTGCCAACTCTCACGCCTTGGGCATGAGTCTCACGCCTGCGAGTTGAAAACTTCGATCTCACGCCAACTCACGCTTACGACCCAATTTCTCACGCCTAGTCAAAAAATGTGAGTTATTACAACCACAAACGACACATTTGTCCAAAAAAATGTAATCTCAAACTAGTGTGAGAATAGAAAACTCCATGTAAAATGAGTAAATTGCAATACTTTCCCCGAAAATGACAAAGTTTTGACAAAAAAAAGCGTTGGGAACGAGGTCGTGTTTAGCAAAACACGTCCACGTACTGGCATCGGGATATGTTCGGAATGTCTTCGGAATACTTCGGACATCTTCGGAATACTTTGGACATTGTCGTATCGTCTTCAGAAATCCTGGCACTCTCAGGATAAAAATCTCACGCCTTTGACCCAGAAAAAGTTGGCAGGTATAAAATGTAACATGACTGTCCCAAGGTGGTGGAGGGAGACTCCTAATATGAAAGGGACACAATGCTTGTCGTCTCACTTAGGGGTGTAAATTAAGGATTTTGGTCTCCCTAAACAGAACACCAATATTTGTTAGCCATCAAGGTCTCATTTAAGGGACCGTTCATTTTTTATGAGGAAGGGGGGCTGGTGGGATTTGAGGGGGGTCATGCAAAAAATATGGCTTCAAGGGGGGGGGGGCAGGCAAAAAATATGGTCAGTAAGGGGGGGGGGGGTCACTGAAAATATTTATACTTTTAGGTGTTGTAATAAGAGCTTCTCTAATAGTAATATTCCTAACATTCCTGTGGTTCTGAAAATTTAAATCTTGCCGGGGTAGGATGCCCCCGGACCACCCTACTTTGTTATGTACCCCTACTTTGATATTAACTCAACCCAACAGTATATTGGTAACAAATTATGCAATCAACCCATACTTATAAACGGCATCCACAATAAACAGTCAAGTCAATGTTAGCTTTATGGAGTAAATGTAATTTGTCCGTTTTTATGAGTGAACAACTGATACATTCTTTAGTCATAACGCTTGATAAATTTTAATTTCACCTGATATATTTTTTGTGGGGGTGGGGTCATTGAAAAGAAAATTGGATTTTGAGGAGGGGCCAGGAAAAAAATTTCCAATGAAGAAGGGGGAGGGGGCATTATATATAACAGTGACTGTGTGTCAAATCCCACCAGCCCCCCTACCCCATAAAAAAATGAACGGTCCCTAAGGTTTCAAGTGAAAAAATAGAAAAGTGCTGTCATATTATTCTGGCTATCTAGACCGATCAGGCATGATAATTGTATCTCTTGCAGACCTCTCAACCTCAAAGAACCGGAAATCTGGAGATCGACGTCAAAAAACCGGGAGATTCGAGTAAAAACCGGGAGATTAATCTTGAAACTGACGGACAAAAATAACTAAAACCAGGTGCTAATCAAGAGAAGGAGTTTTTTTCCTGTTTTAGCAACACAAAAATTAATGTTCTTTTCACGGCTTGTGTCTTCTATATAAATTTATTATGGGTTTCGATTGTGTGTCCAGCGAACGAACTAATGAAATACCTTTGCTGGCTACGGATTTACACAGAATTGGCGCAAGACAATCGCCTTTAGTAAGCTAAAAATGACATTATACAAGAAATTGTATCCTTATAGCTTGTGACTCTGTTTATCGTGAGATTTTTGTGTCTTGTCGTGAGACCGTGAGATTGAACTAAAAGTCGTGAGTCTCACGGCAAAATTGTGAGACTTGAGAGGTCTGCTCTGGGTGTGGGTAAAAAAAAAAAAAAGCTTGTAGACTCCATGCCCAAGTGGTTTCCTTTAGGGCTTTAGTTCAAATTTTCTGATGAGCCTGTTATGTTCATGTTGGAGTCCCCCCTTTCCTTTTCGCACCCAGGATAATTGTTCACTTCAACAATCAGACTTTATAAATTGTATAATTTAGTCATGTGAGTCCACTGATCCCCCATAATTTCTCTTTAATTTGTAATAAATAGGGGACCACCAGAATGCTTCTCACAAGAATTCCATACTTCAGAGAAGTTATTGTCACGTCATTCGATTGTCCGCACTGTGGAAATACCAATAATGAAATCCAGTCAGCAGGAAGAATACAAGAAAAGGGATGTACCATAAAACTAGCAGTTTCATCACCAAAGGTACCTTAGTTTGTGAGCTAAAAAAATGTTTTTGGTTATAACTCATCTTCCTTTTAATTCTATTAAATACTGTAGTTCTGGTTTCTGGTTATTAATTCCTTAGGAAAACTACACAGTAATTACAATTTTATCTGGATGATTTTTTTAAAAGTTTTATTTTTCATGTATCAACTGAAAATTATTATCATAAAACCACAAAGAGGGAAAGATGTCAAAGAGGGCGAAAATAATTGCTTTGGAAAATTGGTGTTAACATTGCTTGCATAGGCGTACGGGACCTCGGACCTGGGGGGCGGAAACCTTATTGCCCGAAAAAAATGACGTGAGAGAGGAAAGAATGGACAACAAACGTGAGAGTTGCCGCCCAAAGCCATTCGTGGCGTGTCCGAGATGTCAAGCCAACCTCGCCCAGCGTCCCTCCCCGCCCCCAATGCACTGAATCCTCCAGAAAAAAAAGTTTGGGAGCATGTGCCACGAAGAGAAGGCAGGAGGACCGGGCAGGGCAGAGCTGACGCGCCCGCGCCCGGCGCAAGGGGCGGGGGGCGGACGGAGCCGGCTGCCCGAGAGAGCCCGACGGCGCGGGGGGCGCCCCCCCCCCCCCGCCTCGTACGCCTATGCTTGCTTGCTCAAAATTTAAGCCTGCCCTTCAAGTTGTGGCTTAAGTTAGTTTTTGAATTTTGAAGCACAGTCAGTCCTGACCTTAAGTGATGTGAACATTGCGCAGTGCAAAATTTGCTTGAGAGGAACTTCAAATCTGACCATATAAGATTTGATAAGAAGGGGTTTTATGTCAACTTTGGCATGTTTCACTTTGGCTCTTACCGGTAATATGCAATCATTTCCATACCCAAAAAAAGCAAAAATTAAGATTGATCAGTGATTACCGGTATTAATAACAATTGGCCGTTTCAACTTTACCTACATAGTTTGAGGAATGATTTTTTTATATATATTTCCAGTCCACCATGCAAAAGTTATGTTTGAGAACTGAATTCAAAATGAGAAAATGATGCAGAACATGTTTTGTGGTATTCTATTTCCTGCAGGATTTAAACAGACAAGTTGTAAAATCAGATGCTGCATCATTCACTATTCCAGAGTTAGAGTTCGAGAGTCCTGCATTTTCACGAAAAGGAGGTAAGGTTGGCAATTAACAGCAGTTTCTTCTGAGATATGCTAGCATTTAGTGCAGCAAATAAGATTAACGTACTTCAGGGATGTAGCTAAGAAAACACTAAGGTGGCTCATCGATCAACAAGCCAGCTGGCTTATTTGGCCTTGGCAGCTCTAAAAGTTTACCCAAGTCTTTGTTTTCACGTGAAACTTCAGCCGGATTTATGTCCCCTTTCAGCCGGTGAAATTAGCCGGCAGCCGGCCCTTAACGACATCCCTGGTTCCGTACTTATGATTTAAGTTGGTCTAGTGGTCTGTAAAATAAAAATTGAAACATACTGTATTACTGTGATTGCTCTCTTTCACATTGTTTTATTGTGTGTCTGAAATTTTTTTTTCAGAACTTAACACCATTGAAGGGCTTTTAGAACGTGCTATTACTGGCTTGGGGCAAGATCAACCAGTCAGAAAGGTATCAGTGCAGTATTATCAAGTAATTTTAAAGTATTAATAATAATTATACAATGTTGAAATCATTTTTATTGACTTAGCATGAGATGTATAAATGTACAATGTAGACATATTGACCTGGTTATTATTATTAATTATTACCGTGTATTTTATTACTTAAGTTCCCTCTGAGTAGGATTAACATTAGTCAGTCACAGTCTACTTAAAAGAGCAAAGGAATGCTCATGCCTGTAAAAACTCTTCTTTCTCTGTTATTACTAATTGTTTGTTAAGTTCTGTGTGCTGAATTTTAATGCTTGGATGCAAAGTTATTCAAGTTTAGTTGCAAAGTTATTAAAGTTTAGTTCAGTATCAATTGAGGTAAAGACGACAAGTTTTCAAAAACCAAATTATATTAATATTAGCTTGTAATTTTATCCAAGGAAGCAGATGTACAGAGACAATAATGGAGTTAAAAAGCAAATTCAAAACAACAAAACAAACAAATCAAAAAAAAAAGAAAAGAAAACATCTTTATTTGCATATTAGTGATTGAACAAAAAATAGATGCACTATCCCAATTGCAAATAACCGCTAAAACCACTCTTTCAGTTCCATTCACAAAATTAAACCATTACCTTAAACTATTTAAAATCAACACATAATTTTCTGTTTGACAAATGTTGCTTTCTTTGTCTTTCTTTATTACACAGATCATTGATCCTGAAAATGCCGCTAAGATTGATAACATTGTATCGCAGCTGGCAAAATGTCGCGATGGAGAGATGAAATTCACTCTGATTCTGGATGACTCATCTGGTAACAGCTTTATAGAAAATCCACATGCACCTGAAGAGGATCCTCAGATGACTGTTGTACATTACACTCGGCAGCCAGAGCAGGATGCCAAACTAGGACTTCAAACTGCTGATGAAGTGGAGGAAAACCAAGATGAAGGTGAGAAAATCATAGACCGTAAGATTCAGGTTATAAGCCCAACAACCAACCCCCCCCCCCCTTATAAGCCCCCCCCCCTCCGGTTATATTCCCATCTACCTGGAAACAAAAAAATACATCGGGTTATAACCCCCCCCCCCTGGATACAAGCCCCTTTCTGCCGGATGACAACTGAACAGGGCTAAAGTAATGTTGCCTTATTATGCATTTTAACTTAAAAACATATTGCAATAAACACTCCTGTGGCTCATTTCAAAACATTTTTTTATTCCGCTAATAAGACCCCCCCCCCCCAGCCCGGATATAAGCCCCTCCGTTTATAAGCCCACCCAAACCTCTTACCAAGTTGTATTAGCCCATGGATCCTGGCAGTTTTTTTTTTGTAACTCTTCACATGTTGATCCATGAAAAGCATAAACCATGAACAATGCGACCCAAATGTTAACTGGGAAATTGGAAAACAATCCTTTTCTGTGACAAAATAAACATGATAATGAGACAGGTTGTATAAATTATGCTTTTAAGGCTCTCAAAGAAAGACAATATCTTGAATATCAATAAAAGGAATATTACTTAGCTTGCCAATGCTGTCTTTCCAGAATATCATTAGGTCATATTGTTCTAGCCTGTTCCAGGCTCTCGGTAGTCGCCTCGTCCCCCCTTGGTTTTTTTTTTCTCGCTCGCCCGCGTTTTCGCTTTCCCCTTCAACTACCCAGAGCCTGGAACAGGCTAATATTGTTCATGCTTTATGCTTTTTACATGGTCAACGTTTCTTCAATTACCGGGGGTAAGTACATACATATTGATTGCTGATCATGTCTCAATTCTCTTTTCACAGATGGAGAAAACAAAGAAAAAACTGTCAAAGAAGAGGTATGAAATGATTTATCATACTAAAACGCAGAGTGAGAAGTTGTACATATTACGATATTGTTTAAGTAAAACCCAGTGACTGAACTAAACTTATTTATTGATGGTTTTGTTTACTGGGATTCACAATTACTGTGTTCCAAAGGCCTAGTATCAATCACTGGTTCCTATGCAATCTGAGAGAAGTGGAGGGGGTCCCCCATATGAACTTGAAGAGATGGAGCTGCTTATCGCCTCCTTAAGGGGTGAAAATTTTGAATTTAGTCATGCTTAGGGTGTTCTGTGCAAAACGACAAATATTTTAAGCTGACAAGGTCTTGTTTAGGTGTGCCACATCGAGAAATAAAGAAATATGTGTTTCAAAATGTTTTAAAATGGTATCTCGTAGGAGTCAAAAAGGTTTGAGCCGTGCTCAGATTCGTCACGAGATTGCTTTCATTCAAATTTCCGACGAGCATCCCTGTCTGTTTCATGTGGGAGCCCCCCCCCCCCCCCCCCAAGGAGAACGATTGCCTGTTTAACAATAATTGTCAGCCACTGGGTTATGCTAGATAAATATTTTTTGCATAGGTATGTCCAGAAGCCACTTGTAAAAGACAGAGAATTTCACTGACATTGTTCTTATGACTACACTTTGCAAACAAGTAAATCGAGCAGATAATCACTGTTTGATTAACCAATTAGGGCAAGCATAATGCATTGTTTACTGGCTTGGTGTATGCTAATCTGTAATATCTTTTTTTTGTTCTTCTGGTAGGTCCTAAATTTCCCAACAAATTGTTCATCTTGCAATGCACCTGCAGAAACAAGAATGAAACTTGTTGGTATCCTGCTGTTGTTTTTGTTGTTGTTGTTGTTGTTGTTGTTTTTCCAAAGAAGCCACTCCTGAATGTGGACGTGGAGTTTTGTTTTGAACACTAGAAGTTATCCCGTGAAGTCGCACATAATATCGCCTGATATTTGGTAGACAATATTCTGCGAAATTGAACAGCAAGACAATTGTTTTATTACTCAACAAAATAAGGCAGGAGATTCATTAAGGTTTGGAGCAGGTGGGCATCTGGGGTTTGCACCAGGGCAAAGTATCCCCAAGGCCCTACTCCGTTTGTTAAACTACCTTATTATTACTATTCGCTGTTTTCACCCTTCCCATAATACATCTGTTTACCCCAAAATTTTTGATAAGCATTGTTTTCAATTTCTCTTGGGATTTACAGTGACGTGCAATCGTCCCCAGAGAAATTGAAAACAATGCTGCAATTTTGGGGGTTTTTAAATAAAACAAGATGTATATGGGAGTGAAAAAGCGAATAACCGTTTTTTGCAAGAACTTAATTTCGCGATTAGACCAAAAAAAAAATTGAAAATGTTAAAAAATAAGTTTTAGCGGGTCTTAATTTCGCAATTGTTTGAAAATCTTAAAAATTATGTCCCGCGAAAATGAGTACCAATACGGCGAAATTACTTTAGTTAGTAAGTAATTTGTTGTTGCAAAATTTAAAGTGCCAAATTATTCTTCTTGTAACGAGGAAGTTGCAGAAGCATTTTGCTCCTGAGAAACAAAACTTTCTAATTTTTTTTTAGAAACCTTTTACTATTAACGTAGGAAATGTTTCCCCGTTTGCGCGCTAAGAAAAAAAGGAAAACAATATTTCCTCAAGTGAGGAAACATTGTTTTCCTTTATCCGATTTTCCTTTTCATTTATCTGATAAATGCTAACAAAGACTTCTTGGTTGCATGTGAACATTGTGAAAAATTATTGGAACTGGAAAAATATTCAAATACTATTACACAGTATTACACCAATTGCCATTTTTGCCTGCGTGTATTTGTACACAGATTTATATGTAGTAAGATTGATTCACCTTAACAAACACTGTAGCTATTCCACACTTTAAAGAAGTCATTGTCATGGCAACAAATTGCGATGCTTGCGGGCATAGGACAAATGAAGTAAAGTCGGGCGGTAAGTTGTTGTTGTTGTTTTTCTTTTTTTTTTTTCACCTTGAGTTGCTTTTCGGTCAATTCTTTTTTTTTTTCTAAAACGATTGACAAGATCACGTGACAAAGTAATGGGCCCTGTTTTGGCGGAAACTTCACACACGCCGTACGCTAAACGCGTCGTTTCATTTTTGCGCGCAATTTACGTAATCGTACCAGCCCTCTAGGTTGGCTAGCCCCTACATGAAATTTCCCGTTGCTTGTACCCTTTCGTTTAAGCTGCACTCCTAAGTACTCCTAAAATACTCCTTAAGATATTGTTTTGAATTTTTCTTCAGCTGGAATGGAAGCAACAGGGACCAGACTCACTCTCAGAATAACAGATCCGGTGGACCTTAACAGGGATGTTCTGAAGGTATGGCTATAAAAGGCACGCCAGTTTGTGAAGCTGAAAACTTGCTTAGATCGTAGGAAACCCAACAATAATGGTTTGATTTTGTAGAAAAGGACTTGATAAATGGCTTGAACCCACTGGAAATGAAGAATTTTTAATGATTGCAAGGATTCAAATGGCTTCAAATTATTGCCGAACATGAAATTTTAGGTTCGCCCTTACGAAGTTGGCGAGCATTGTTTTAAAAATTGTGCGAAATATCTTCAGTGTGGAAAGTGATATATCAAACACAAGAGACAGTGTTTCATCGGGATATCCAAACACCGAGAAGAGAGTTGAAAAACGATGTGCAGCGGAGTATTTTTGACGAAATTCGAGGTGTTTGGATAGCCGATGAAACACTGTCAATGTTTCATATATATCTACTTAATCGAAACAAAAATATGGAGTAAACGAAGAAATAAAATTGTAAATATCTATGCTAGTAAAGACCGGGTATCAAAACCTCCTTCACGGTTATGTTTTTTGTTGTTTTAACTTTATGAATTATTAATGAGTTTGAGAAGCATACGTACAAGGCGGCATATGCAGGCGCAAAGCCTTTACATTATGTTCAACCTTGTACTTATGCTTGAGTCCTTTCGAATATGGTTAAACCATCCTTTTGTAGGCCTTCAGAGGCTGTGACGAAGAACCGCCCGTGCTTGCGTTATCCAAGGTACATAAGCGACGCAACGATGTAAGCGCAGAGCATAATGGGTCCCCATAATGGGTCCCCACCTAGACTTAAACTCGCTTTCAGTGTTACGTTCATGGCTTTCTTTTTTACATTCATCTTTCGACATTGTCTTGCGACGTGCTGTTTGAATGAGCCAATCAAAACCGATACATACCTTTGTTGGTTTCATGCAAATGAGCACAGAAGGTCACGCTAGTGGGCTGTGATTGACGGATTTCGATCCGTGTTGTTTGCTTAGCACGTCGAAAAGATGGATGTCGATAGAAAGCCGCTATGCACGTAACACTGAAAGCGGGTGTAAGACACACAACGCATAATTGGTCCCCTTAATGGCTATCCATCTAGGCACAAAGACAAACTGTTTGTTTTGTTCATTTTTCTTGCAGTCGGAAACTTGTGAAGTGATAATTCCTTCGCTGGACTTTACATCCACTGCTGGAACATTGGGAGGACGATTCACAACGTTGGAAGGTCTTTTGTGTAACGTAAAGGATCAGGTGAAGAGATCATTGCGGTTTCTCTTTTTTCTATGTTATGAGATGTTCGGTAACAGAAGATGGCACGGTTTTCAGGTATCATTTCAAAAGAAGAACAACAATTGAGAGAAGCAATGTTTGAATGGAAATCTGATGGCAAATGAGTCCTTTTTTCGATTGAAATACAGTTGCGCCTTTACTAACGACCATCTCTACATCACGGCCACGTTTATTATTATTTATTTTTTTTCGTCTCGGTTGTCAAACTCCACATGAAGTCTTGTTAGGGACGGACCATTCTTTTTTTAGAGGGGGGGGGGGAATATTGAACAAAATTGTTTGCAGGGCCTGGAAAGACAAAATGAATTGTTTGCAAAAACGATATGTATAACAAAAAATAGTAAGAATTTCGAAAAAAAAAATGTTTGCAGAGGTGCATAAACTAAAAAAAAAAAGTTTGCAGAGGAAAATTTTTCATCCCCCCCCCCCCCCATTCCAAGAAAATAATGGTCCGTCCCTTAGAATCTCCGAGTGAAACTTGCTGGAAGTTGATCGTTGTTGTTGTTCATATGCAAATATTAAAGCTATTCTTATTAGGGAAAACATGCGCAAAAGCCAAAATTTACCACGATGCGCTACCTTAAATTCCCAGCGTGACCCAGAGGGGTACACGGCATTCCCACAGACCTCACCCTTCTATTTACGAGCAGCCTTCTTGATAATTCAGCCAGTTACAGTAAAGTTTAGGTCTCAGTACCCTTGCTAGGAGATTTCGCCCCACCCTCCTCCCCGCAGCGATGGAACATATTCTTTCATGGTCTGCCGACTCGCAAAGTCTCGGGCCGATTCTCCCATATCTTAGGGCCTGTTTATATGGAGGAGAGTCGTCCCTGGTAGGAGGGTTACCCTCCATACCGAGCCACCCCGGGCGAGATAGCTTTCATACGTTTCTTTATAAATAGCTGCGAACTGTTTATATGAGAAATTGCAAAGTTGGCTCGGGGGGCAGGGTGACCCTGGGTGGAGGGTCACTCGCTTTGAAGGTAGGGTGACCCTGGGGAGCGAGCCAACTTTTTTCCATATAAACAGTTTGGTTATTTTCGCCTCGCCTACCAGGGACAAGTTGACACATACAGAGCTCAGTCAACAGGGACAACTTTTTGATATAAACGCTCGGCAAAAGATAGCTCGGGGGAGAGGGTAGCCTTCCTACCAGGAACAACTCTTCTCCATATAAACAGGCCCTTAGTGCATCTGGATCCATTTAGCTTTGGTGGACCTGGTGGGAATCTATTACAGTTTCACGACGCGCAAGTCATGTATCAGGGACATTTAGCATCCCTTTCCCTTGCCCCGGCAAACTGCAGTTAGCGGCTCGCCGTTTGCGGTCCATAGCTTACGTTTCGGCGCCAAGAGCACATCCTAGCGAAATATTAACGAATTTCGGGCATTTTAACTAAGTTGTGAGGATGAACTATGGAATGAATGAACAACAAATATGGCGACTGTCCTGACTGTCCCTCCACGCGTTTGTGTCTACAAGAACAACCAAGATTTATGAATCCGTTGTCCATTTTTCAATTTTTTTTGCTTTTTTTGGAGGGACCATGCCCTTGTACTATAAAAAAAACATAGTACTCAGGATTGGTCTGACTTACATGTGGCTCGATCCATTTTAATGGACAACGAACGTTAAGACCGAAAAATTATTGGTAAAGGACCAAAATCAACTGCACTAAAAAAGTGATGCTGAATGTCTCCAATGTGTGTTAGGCAGGAGCCAAAGGGATCTGGAGTTAGCCGTTAGATATTATTAGTCATTCGATTCGCATGCAAATATGTATTTCGCGCCATGTT
Source organism: Oculina patagonica (assembly GCF_052425735.1). NCBI lineage: Eukaryota > Metazoa > Cnidaria > Anthozoa > Scleractinia > Oculinidae > Oculina > Oculina patagonica. The sequence continues at coordinate 25,991,040 of NC_135765.1, forward strand.
TTCAGAGGTGTTGGCCCTACTCACGATCGCGAAATCTTCTATAAGTCACCCAGTGAATCCTTTATTACAACACGCTAATGTCACGTATTCCTTTATTTCCTTTCTTTTCCTTCTGCAATAGCTGCAATCAGTGAATCCATTTGGTCTGGGAGACAGCCCTGCCTTGTTTAATCAGAACTTGACGAAATTTCTGACTGGCTTAGATAAGGTAACATATTTGTACTGTCTCTATCTACTTCCTCCCCCCCCCCCCCCCCCGCCTTCCCTCCTCCTCATTTTTCGGCACGTCACACCCCTCTTTCCCCCTCCCTTCCCCACTTCAAGGGAAATTGTCATTTGTGAATTCTCCCTGTGGTACTGTTATACGCGTACAATGTGTTGTTCACATGTTACAATTAAGGCCTGTTTACATGATTCCGGAATGACTTTCATTCCAGAACGAAATTGTTCCGGGATAAAGTTCGTTCTGCATTTACATAACAGAGTCGACCGGTTCAACCAAAGGCATTTTCACGTGCGCGGTTTTCGTGCGAGATCAAAACAAGGAGGCGCATGTTTCGCGCGAGATCAAAACAAGGTGGCGCATGTTTCGCACGAGATCAAAACAAGATGGTGCATGTTTCGCGCAAACATGTTTTTGTGCCCATTAATGGCCGTATCTGCAATTTTATCGAGTGATTTGACCATAGAGCTGCTTCTTTGGGCTAAACAGTAAATGCTATTACGTTTTTTCGCTCTGAATTCAACTGTGGAGTCCGTATGCGGTTTCATGAGTTGCGATTTCATCTCGGAACGAAATTATTTCTGTGTTTACATGATACCAGAATGAAATGTCATTCCAGAACGAAACTTTCATTCCGGAATGAAAACCGGAATGAACTCATTCCAGAATGACTTGACTTTCGTCTCGATATCATGTAAACAGATACAGAGAAATGTATGGGGATGGAATGAACTCGTTCCGGAATGAAAGTCATTCCGGAATCATGTAAACAGTCCCGTAGTCTGAACTAATGTAATTACTTTTTATAGATAATAAAAGGTGAAGAAATGAATGTGGCGATTATACTGGACGACCCAGCAGGAAACAGTTACATCCAGGTAATTTTCTACACTATAATGTCCCCTGAGTCAATTGGAATGTAATTTGTCTCTTTTTGACACTTGTGAAAGTGGAAGCTGGCCCATAAAAAACGTTTTTTACCCTCGCTCAGTCAAACCCTTGTCAAATTTCTGTTGTGTAGCTAAGGTAAGATGAAATGTCATCTAATTATTGAGATCAGAGAACTGCTTTTCTGCTATGCCATCACATGCAGTTCTCCCCCCCCGCCCATAATTTTGCCAGGTTCCTGTAAAGTTAGCTGGTACCTTGGAAAGAGACTGTAAGAGTTAAATTTCCTGCCCAATAATAACGCAACTACCTTGACGAGCGCTTGACCCTAGCCTGCGAACAGGCTCCCGAGTGGGGTTTCCGAGGGCGAAACGAGCTGCGAACGCGAGCGAAGCGCGCCTGTTCGCAGGCCATTGAACCCGGGCCTCTTAACACAGCAAATACAAAAGAAGGTACGGATGGCCAAATGTGAAGAAGACTAAAACGGATTATGAAATGGGATTTTTTTGAGTACTGTTGGGCTGAACAGTTTTCAAAGTTAATCTCGTTTGCTTGTATCTCTCAATTATAACTTCCAGCAGAAACATTTGGTTACAATGAAGCTATGGTTTTGTCATTTATATCCATAGATATTTTATTGCAAACATGCATTAAGTTTCATAGCGAGAATTTGGCAAATATTTTAAAAAAACGTAACTCGGCCGTGACACAGTTCCTTTAACCTGGAGTCCAAATGTACTTATGAGGCCACTGTGGCTGCTACAAGCTTTGTAATTGTATAGGGAACTAACGAAACGATGCTTTTCCTTTTTGCAGAATTTATACGCGCCTGATCCCGACCCTGAACTGGAGGTAGTTCATTACGAGAGAACTAAGGAACAGGAGGACGAGCTGGGAATTACAGACATGAAAACAGAAGGATATGAACAGAGCTGACACTGAACTTTGTTAAACAAATGGAAAATCTGTCGGTGCCAAACCTCCGCCTCCTCGGTCTGCTACTGCCGAGGAACCGAAGGACTCTGGGTTCCAGTTTGATCGCTCAGATCTATACCGCTGGCCAGTGCGCTCGAAAGGCTCTGGAAATCACAAGATTGTAGGCGAGGGATTGTCTTCTGCAATATCGGCTACGATATCCGGGCCAGGATGATATAAAGTCATGAGTAAATACTAATTAATACCTTTGTACGCACTTCGTTTATTGACCTGTAAGGAGGCTTGTAAAGTTTAATAAAGAGAGTCATGTCACAAAAACTGTGCTTTGTTTTCTTGAAACGAGCGCGGGACTGGGTACAAATATTCAATATCGATTGAATTGAAAATTGGGCCTGTCATCTGAAACAGCATCCAAACATTAGTAACTTTACCAAATTTGATTGTTATTGGTTTAAACACGTAGGCATGGTACTCTTTTAAAAATCGATAAAATAAGCAAGCTTAGTATGGGCCTAGATTGGATGGACAGCTGTCCCTCCAATCCATACTAAGCTCTCTTATTTTAGCGATTTTCAAAAAAATACCATGCCTACGTGTTTGAACCAATAACAATCAAATTTTGTAAATAAATTTTTTTCTTTCGGATGTCAGGGTTCGAATTCGTTTTTTTTTTTTTAAATTAAATCAATTTTAAAACTCGTACCGAGTCCCCTGCTCTTAACTCGTGGAAAGTTTTCTCAGACAGTTTAAGATCATCCTTGATGAGATTGCCTTGCCAAGGCCTCTATTTCGTCGCGGTCAACTCGTTTCGGGTCACGTGGGTCGTTCGGCCCGGAATGCCCGGATCAGCCGCCACTGAAACGAGAAGTGACGCCAGACGATACCGTGAAGGCCTGGAAAAATGCCGTACAGGCTTCCCACAAGTTGTTCGGCAAATTTTTGGCAACTTTTCATAATTCCAGGAACAATATTTTATCCATCCTGAGAATTTGCAGCGCGTTTTAGTCTTGCCATATTTAGAAGATTTTGGAATGTTTCCCGAAGGCCTGACAAACATTTCCGAATTTTTTGGAAGATTTCCGAAGCGTGCCGAAGATTTACAAGGAAGATCCATTTATATTTATCTTACAACTGATACGAATTTTGGCCCATTTAGCATAAAACATCGGACATCCTGTTGCAATAAAATTGCATCAGATAATGGTAAGAAATCTTATTTTTGCAATTTAGCATATTTTAACAAAAGACCACACTCGAAAGAGCAACTTTAAAAAATAAACGGCATGCAGTGCATGCAGAAGCGATGACGTTTCACAAAGGGTCTAACATAATTTTGAGAAAAATTTGTCAAAAACTCAACGTAAATGAATGTAGCTGACACCTTGTGCGTGATAAAAACTGTTATCCAATTGCAGTGTTCTTTTTTTAAATCTAAGAAGCAATGTTGGTGATTGTCTAAATAGCATAGCTAGGATCTGATGGAATCCAAATAAATACAGTAGTTATTAATTTACAGGCCAAGGATTAGGCATGAATAGATTGTGCTAGTAAATTCAGGAAAAGTTGCTTCACAATATACCAAAAAGTTGCTCTAAAGTTGCTCAAATATCAAAAAGTTGCCACCAAAATTTAGAAAAGTTGCTTGCTCTCTAGAGTCGTTTTGACATGAATTTTGCGTTTTCTTGAAATTGAAGCGCTTGCAGGTTTACTAAGACTTGCCCCAGCGTCTATGACAACCTCAATGGGGTCAATGTCTGAATTATTTTCATTTTCCTCGTCTAAAATTTCATCTGATTGCGATGCCATAAGTGACTCGGACTTCAGCAAATACCAAGATGGCCGTCGGCAGGCTCTATGTTGCAGCGAATAAAACCAGTTTTAATGAAATCCTTCGAAATGAAACGACCTTTTACGGTTTGGATCGGTTTTATATCAATTTGTTGCTCAAAAGTTGCCAAGGAAGGTAAAAGTTGCCCTAGGTTGCTGGTACTACAAAAAGTTGCTTAAAACGCTAAAAGTTGCTCAAAAGTTGCCGAGCACAATCTATTTATGCCTACCAAGGATACAAAGTTAATAATACATTTTCTTCGTAGACACTGTAGATTGCGTTATATTGTAGTGTGTGACATCCGATAAACGACATACGCGCGATACGCGGGAGTTAGCTTTTAAGCTGCGAGAAAGGTCAAACGGTCTCTTGTTTCTGCTTGTTTACAGCGGCCCTGTATTATAAGAATTAGAAATTTCTGTCTACTAAATCTAATATATACCACATTATAAAATTAGTCTCTTTCGTTTATACATTGTAGTGTTCCATTCTGACTGCACGGGAGTATTTTGCTTTTGTATTCTACGCGGCGATTTCTTGTGAAGTTAAACTTGATTTCTGTTCGATCGCCCTAACAGAGTAAAAGAGCCCATCGTGCGATGACAATAAGCAATTTCCTGACGTCATCGCTTAAAAAGCGAAGAAAAAGCAACTTTTTGACACATTTTGAGCAACTTTCTGCGAAATGCCGAGCTTTAGAAATTAAAATAAAACAGTAAAAAAAGAAAGTTTAAAGGCTGGGTTTACAAATTTTATGATCTAGACCTTTCTAAGTAAACTTTAGCCCATGAGTGATCATGAGTCATTTGAGAAATTTTGAACATTTCAAAAAATGCGCGTTTTCGATCGCCGAAGCCTACCCACCCCTCCCCGCGAAAAATTCCAGTCCATGGCAACGAGTGTTGCATTGTAGGTAATACAGTGCGTCTGTTGTGTTCTGTTTGGCAAAAGAACAGAAGATGTCTGGTTTACTTTTCTCCTAAAGGTGCAATTTATTTAACTTATTACCGCACAAAAGAACCGCTATTTATATTTAATGTCCATTGAATGGAAACGCAAGAGGAAAAACAAAGCAACGACATTGTGGATGGCAAAATAACAACATTTGCTTCGCCTGCCGTCCTGGCCGCCATATTGGACGAAGAATCGGCGAAGAAAGATGCAATTCACGGAATGGTCGATATAAATGAACAGGAACGGGATCCAGAGATCGTAAACGATAGCTTAGAATCTTCTCTGAATGATTCCCTCGAGTTCGCAAAGCTACAAGAATCTGGAAACCTTGATCATGTACAAGTCGATACCACGGACGAGGCGGAAAGCAAACTTTCGGAGTTTACTGATCAAGTTTTGGATTTTCCCAAGAGCTCAACACCTGCGCAAAATAATAATGAAACAAACAGTAGAAAAGTCGAGAAACCTCCTAAACCACGCCGGCCACAGCATATAATTGAAAGGAATAAGGAAATTGTTGGCAAAAAAATGCCAGTGAAGACTAGTAGCTATGCTCGAATGCATGCAAGCAAGACGAAAAATAAAATGGACGAGAAAAATAAAAAGCACGGAAATGAGTCTCCCGGTGTTGCAGCCGGTTCAGATTCACGTCTGGGGAATCAATTAGAACATTTAGAAGAGATCAACAATGGTTTAGATCAAAGTTCTTATTGTGGTCATCATGCAAGTCAAGCTCAACATAATCTGGAATACCCATTTAATGCTGAACGAGAAATTGATTTGCAACAAGACAGTTATTTAAATGATACATATCACAATCAACTTCATGGACCTTACTATGATGTTAGTCAAAATTCAAGCCTAAACTATAACACGTACGAGTCAAGCTATTCGTATCAACCAACTTCTTACGCTAGAGGTTACCAAAGTGCTGTGGCAAATTTAAGACAGTCCCATGCAATGGCAGGACCTATTTCGCCGCAACACTATAACCCACTGTCCACTCAGTCAGCACCTCCGGGTGGATATGGTTACCATCGCAAAGCGCTCATCTCCAATGTTCATCATTTATATGAAGAAGATAGCTATCTGTCTTCAGCTTTACCAAATGATTCTGAAAGAGGGAATAAAATTCCTGAATCCAGTCTGCATAGAAAGTTTTCTTCGGAGCCTTATTTAGTGCAATCTAGTTCTCCGTCATTACAGAAAATGACCAACATTGGTAGGAACAGTAAAGCATCTGGAAGTTATTCTAGCTTGCGGCAACCTTTTCAGTACAAACCATACACTTTGAAAGACTACAAGAACATTGCAGGTGCAAATGTTGAACACTCAGCTGGTGGCTTGGGGCCAAATGTTGACACTGATGAGTACAAAGAAAAGGTAAAAATTATTAATTATACAGCGCAACAGCCGTCGGTTGCATCTAATCGTAAACACTCGCCAATGAAACATGATCTAATTGAGTATTAAGAGGGCGTCTTTCTTAGAAACACCCACACAATTTCGCGTAAAAAATAATTTTGCCTGAAACTCTGTCAACTGAAAGACGTTACCGAGGTAAGAACTAAAACAGATTTGGTTTGATTAGAAATGATATTCTGGCCGCGTTAGGAGCCATAAAATATTTTCCCTTGTCAGCCCCCCTCACAACGTCTCGAAAATTGAAAAATAGGCACTTTTCGTAACATTGTAAAATATTTCTTTCGCATCATCTAGCCGCAAATTTTATATCAACTTGCTCATAAACCTTTCTAGTTTTCCAAGAAAGTCACAATTTGCCTCTCAATTCTCCTGAAAAGACAAAATGAAGCGTAATATGACCACTACTAATCGCCTTCGAGCGAAGGCTGTAAATTGGCTTCGATTTAGAGGCTATTTTTTAAATTTTGGGACCAACCTAATACTTCTAGCCTATACAGCCGACTAGAGTAGTCGTTAATCTGCAAATATGTGCAAAATCCCATGTACTTTTTCAATATTTCAAAAGTTGTGACCGTTTTTATCAGCACATGTACCCGCATTTTCGATTTTTTCGCCTATATTGAAATCGAACTCTCTCGAGCAGATTTTGACACACATGCAGCCTACCTGCTTCTCATCTCGGTTTATGTCCAACGTTAGACGGTTAATAATCCCCAGATTGCTAAATGCCATAATAACTCCAGCAAATTGGTAGGTATTGCCTTCAAAACTTGAGCACCACGGCATCTATCGAGTCCCTTGTTGGCGAGCGAAAGCCTAAATCCAAGGCTACATTTCGCACTAAATAGCCCATTGAACACCGTTTCAGAGCCGTTTTTCTTCAAGAATCAGTCAAAAGACACTCCGAGACTGGTATTCAGAGAACATAGCCGCGATTTGAGGTCTGAATTCCAAAGAAACATCACCATTTACAGCGTACATCTCGACAATATCGATACTGTGTGATGCTGCTTCCGCAGAGGTCCGCATAAATGGGGAGACCGCTGATCGCTTGTGCCAACAAGGCAATGTCACTATAATTTTTTTTAAATCAAAATTTGGAAAGCATGCGCAATTTCGAGTTTTAAAGAAATCAATCCTATAAATAAATATATTTTAAAAGCGAAGCCTCGAGCCAAACGGCCCATACTGTCACAGCTTATCCCGGTTTCGATAGCATTAAGCGGCTAAGAATTTTTCTACTCCCTCCTAGATATGGAATGCTAGTCCATCGCAGTCCCCCCCCCCCCCCCCCCCAGAATTATTTCGCCGGTAACCATTTATACACCCGGGTGGGTAGAGGCGCTATAAGAGAAAATTGACTTGCTAAAGAACACAATACAGCAACCCTGGCCAGGGATCGAGCCGCGGACAGTTCGGTCTGGAGTCCGGCCGACTGTAAGATATAGCATTTTGATATAGCATTTTGAATTTCATCTTGCCATTTTTAATACTCTGAACACTTGAGCGTTGAGGTTTTGCGGGAAGAGTTTATTTGAATTTTTACTTTTTCGTAAGGGTGATCGGATTTGTAGCAGAATTTAATGCCAGATCACATGTCTGTGCTCTTCAAATTTGCGTGAAACAATCTGACGGATAACTTGAGTACAGAATAATGTACAGATCTGAGACTTGGACAAGTAACGGTAGTTTATATAGCAGTTTTCTACAACCTGTAATATTTTTTTTTTTACTTAATAGTTTTGGTTTTATTTTTGGCGGCGTGACAGTGAAAACCACTTATAGGATGTAGTATTCTTAGCCTGCCAGCCTTGGGATGAGAGGACTTAACGTAATAAAAGCACAGCTATGTCAAGGCATGGAGCCAAGACTACTCAACGACTGTCTGTTACTCTTACGGGATGTTTAACATGGTTTAGTCAGAAACACATTTACATTCACGAATCATATCCGTCCCCTTGTCTATCAGAAGTTGCTTTTTTTCTTTTGATTTTACATGAATCTCAAAGTGGCTACAGATGGCTTTCAGCATGACCACATTGAATTTTTGAAGCGTGTTGCTGTGGTAACGTTCACAGAGGTCATACGTATCGTAGCAGATGGGATGCGACACGTTAATTTCACTATTAACCTCGTCTACCAGAACTTGTCTGTCGGAATTTTCCTGGAGGCATTGGACATCTTCCTCGTCATCGGGTGACATTCCGACCACACCCTGATCCTTGCGACGTTTTGCTGCTAGTCGGGAGAAAAAGCGCTGGATTTGGCTCTTCGTCAGCCACTCCATTCTTGTAAACTGACATACATTCATTGTCTTTATTTTTGGCATTTCGCATGTCTACTGCAACTTGGGAAGGGCATAGGCGTACGGGCAATTTTTGCCAGGGGGGGGGGGGAGGGCGAAGAGACATTTGCCCAAAAAGTTGCATGCCCAAAGTTTTACGAAACAGTCGAGAAGAAACGAGGTTCATACGAAGCACTAACATAGGCTTTCAAATGAAGTGAAAAATTCTTATATAAGAATCTATCATGTGAGCTCATACAGCACGTTAAAAGAAATAGCTGTCTCTACCATTTCGACGGCCGAAGATATCAACCAAAGAATCCATGTCATTGTTGACTACAGAGTTGGAACATGCCCATTAAATGCTAATAAGTGCGATGGCAAGTAATAATTTAGGCCAAGTAAAATAAAAACAAATGTTTCTCGTCCCGATTTCTATAAAAAGACAGCGGCCGGGCGCATTTTTATTATTTTTTAATTATTTATTATTTTGTTGCATTCCATACCTGTGTTGTTCGAATATGTGAATATTGATGTAGAAGTAGTAAACTTGATTTAAGTGTCCATCGCTCTAGCGCTTTAAACACCTATTGGTGACACTAATTTTTTTTTCCTCCATCGTCAAATTCTCCAGGCCAGAAGCGAACTTCCAAAATAAATCCTGCAAGGTAATTGAACTATCCAGTACGGACCTAGTGTAACAAGGATTTAAAGTTTTGGGCCTTAGTTTGTATTAAACGCAGACAAAAGCCACGTCTTACTCCGTACAAAGTGAAAGTAAACATTGTTGGTTTTTGTTCGTTCTAACTTTTCCAAAAATAAAAAAAAAGGCGGCCCCAAAAAATAAAGTGGGCGGGGACGAGAAACACTTGTTTTGTTTTTGTTTTTTAATTGGCCATACTGACACGTTGTCGCCCAATCACATGCTGCGGAGGTAAGTTTTCAATCTGCGCAACGCACTGAATGATCGTTCTGCAGAACACGATGTAGCAGGTATCACTCACGGATATGAAGAACGTAAGGAAACTCTGAAAACTTATCAAATAGATCACTCTCTTGCATTTCTGAAACAGACATGTAGCCTAATCCGCGCACACGACGAAAACTCGCGTACATTTTCTGCTCGGCTTCCAGAATGTCTCCGTCGATTTTATAAAATTTAGTAACGCAGAGAAGCTTTCTATATCAGGTGTTTAACTGTGACAGATATTTGCAGTACAGTGCCCAACAGTAAAAAAAAATACAAATATGTATATCAACAAATGATCCCCTTAAAATAGAAAATATCTATCTCTTCGAAAAAAAACGTCTTTAAAAACTGGCTTTGCCCAAATTTCTCTTGCTGCCCAAAAAATCTGAGTTGCCCAAAATTTGAGGGGGTTGCAGCCCCCCCTGCTCCCCCCCCCGGCCTGTACGCCTATGGGGAAGGGTCCGCCTTTCCCCAAGTTCTTTCTCCTAGTGTAAACCGTGCCGTAAGGTATTCTTTAACCTTCTGCGAAATTCTAAAGTTGCTCCTCGGTTTGCTTAGGGCCCATCCTGTTTGTATAGGATTGATTTCTTTAAAACTCGAAATTGCTTTCCAAATTTTGATTTAAAAAAAATTATAGTGACATTGCCTTGTTGGCACAAGCGATCAGCGGTCTCCCCATTTATGCGGACCTCTGCGGAAGCAGCATCACACAGTATCGATATTGTCGAGATGTACGCTGTAAATGGTGATGTTTCTTTGGAATTCAGACCTCAAATCGCGGCTATGTTCTCTGAATACCAGTCTCGGAGTGTCTTTTGACTGATTCTTGAAGAAAAACGGCTCTGAAACGGTGTTCAATGGGCTATTTAGTGCGAAATGTAGCCTTGGATTTAGGCTTTCGCTCGCCAACAAGGGACTCGATAGATGCCGTGGTGCTCAAGTTTTGAAGGCAATACCTACCAATTTGCTGGAGTTATTATGGGATTTAGCAATCTGGGGATTGTTAACCGTCTAACGTTGGACATAAACCGAGATGAGAAGCAGGTAGGCTGCATGTGTGTCAAAATCTGCTCGAGAGAGTTCGATTTCAATATAAGCGAAAAAATCGAAAATGCTGGTACATGTGCTGATAAAAACGGTCACAACTTTTGAAATATTGAAAACGTACATGGGATTTTGCACATATTTGCAGATTAACGACTACTCTAGTCGGCTGTATAGGCTAGAAGTATTAGGTTGGTCCCAAAATTTAAAAAAATAGCCTCTAAATCGAAGCCAATTTACAGCCTTCGCTCGAAGGCGATTAGTAGTGGTCATATTACGCTTCATTTTGTCTTTTCAGGAGAATTGAGAGGCAAATTGTGACTTTCTTGGAAAACTAGAAAGGTTTATGAGCAAGTTGATATAAAATTTGCGGCTAGATGATGCGAAAGAAATATTTTACAATGTTACGAAAAGTGCCTATTTTTCAATTTTCGAGACGTTGTGACGGGGGCTGACAAGAGAAAATATTTTATGGCTTCTAACGCGGCCAGAATATCATTTCAAATCAAACCAAATCTGTTTTAGTTCTTACCTCGGTAAAGTCTTTCAGTTGACAGAGTTTCAGGCAAAATTATTTTTACGCGAAATTGTGTGGGTGTTTCTAAGAAAGACGCCCTCTTAAACGTGGCATGATGAGTCATCAAACCTTTAAAGTTTGGCAGACTGTAACAGCAACTTTCGCAGTGAAAGTTAACACATTCCGATTTCAAAAAGGGCAGAAAGATTGGATATAGAGACTCCTTTCGAAAAATTGATCTTGATCTGTGTCGATATGCATTTGCAGATTCACTATTTTAAATTACTTCTAGTGTAAAGTTTCGCCTGTACTCAGTGTAAATTTTGATCAATTTGAGTGTGAAATTTTGTGTAAGTTACGGTCTGCTAAACTTCAAAATTAATGTTTAATGACGAATTGTTTTGGTTCCCATGAAAAAAGTCATCACCTTTTGTTCTCAATATTATAAACATTTTAATTTTGATTGTCAATTTCCTTGTGGTCTGGTTTAAGTTGTAGTCACACAGTAACCTTTTGTGTTACCATCATACAGTGTACTTCCTCTTAAAATAATGGCAAGAAACCCTTTCATACTCATACCTTGAATCTTCACTCCTTACTGTCAATGCAGCTTGACAAGAGAAGCTAGTGAGCTACTGTTTAAAGTTCTGTGGTAGTTTCAATGTGGATTAGTTTTAAAAGCAATAAAAATTGGCACAAAGTGATTAAAAACACCAAAGAGTTCATGAAGCCATTCATTCTTGTCCCCAGAGCCACACATGCCTCTTAGCCAAAACGGTCTTTGCATAAGGCACGGGTAGCTCTGGGGACCCATGATTTAATTGTTTTAACAAAGGGAGCCAATCAAATCTACCATTTTTTAATCCCATTGCTACCGGGTATAAGTTTCTGTTACTTGTGCAAGAAAGTACAAAACCAAGCAACAACTGCGTAATCAGGGATCTGCACACTCAGATCTCTGTAGCCCGATGTTATCACTAAGTGGAATCTCAGATATCTATTTTACGGGACAATCTGGGCACGGGGAGAGAAACTTCTGTTTACTCAGCCAATGTTACTGTTTAATGTACCTATCAATGTTAAGCGGCTGGGGGTGGGGGAGGCCGGGCATAGGCAGGAGAATTGACAGCAATTGTTTGCCCGTAGTGGGGACTTTTGACCATTTGAATGGACTTTCTTACAACATTTCATTGAAGTTTGGTGACTCTTTTGAACATCCACAAATGCCCTGGGGTCGAGCATTGAAAGTCTCAGCTAAATTCAAATGCCCGGCCTATGCCCCCCCCCCCCCTCCCAGCCGCTGAAGATTGATAAGTGCATAAATTGACAACAAACACTCTACAAATTCTCCTTAGTTTACTCCATTTATCTATTATACTGTAGTTAGTGTACTAGTTGGGAAAATTTGCTGTGTGAACCCTATTAACAACAAGTAGTAGTGTTAGTTTGGGAGAATTTGATGATCCTATGTATTAACCCTAATCATGTACAGTATTAACATGATTAAAGTTAGGTTTATTCTCTGATGTGAATATCAGATTCTCCATTCATCAAAGCATTCACAGTCAACCAGAAACACTAATTGAATGTATGTTGTTGCTTTTCATCTGTAGATGTCGAAAATTAGCAAACAAAGAGAGTATGCAGCGATGCTGAGATCTCAGCATTCAGCCATGAGAAAACAGCAAGAGAGGAAGGCGTCAGGACAAGTGCCAGTTAAACCCAAACATGTGAAAGAGGCTGAGATAAAACGACAGGCAGTAAGTAAACTCCAGTGGGACTGAAATGTCTAGTATCTATGTTGTGGTTCAAATTTGTCTTTGGTTTAAAACAAATTAGTTTGATTTTTATTTTCCTTTATTTCAGATTATGGAAATTAATTGGAGACGATGAAAAATATGAATAAAACTGGTTTGAAAAAATTTTAAAATGAAGATAAATTTAAACCACAACATAGACGTAATAAACATATTAGGTAGTCAGGAAAACAAACATTTATGGAGTGATTGGTATGGTTTTTGATGGAGCTACTGTACAGCTTCATTTTGCAAGCAATAAAACTTAATTTAACACATTGGAAGCAATGCTGTTGTGGGTTTACATGTTCCAGGGCTCAAAATAACGGCCGGTCAACGGACGATGTCTGGCCAAAATGACGATTTGTCCGGACAAAATTTTGGTTCGGCGGTCATTTTGACCGGTCATGGACACAGCTTTCAAATGAATAACACACACAAAAAAATTTATTTGCAGTATTTCTTGCAATTTTACAGTAAAATCATAAAATATCATAGCAGCTTGCAGTCACAAATTTGTAGAATACAGATGAGGCGGTCACGCTCTGCGGATTTGTTTGCGGTTTGCTTATTAAAATAAACCAGGAAACACCCACGTCTGTAAATACACTAAACAGACAACAATGAACATGGCATCAATCAACGTCTGCTATAAAACATGCGTACGCAATTACAGTTTCAATTGTCAGGCGGGCCGAGAAAAACAGCACTCGTTGGAGGATTTAAAAAAACTATATGCACCTTTAGAAAGTACGAGTTCGTAGCGTGTTTTTCACTAGCAAGATCATTAGAAAAAAACAAAATCATTAAAAACGCTTTGAATGCTTTGTCAGCAAAGTTTCTTTAAATTGTGCCTATTTCACAACTGAACATGTCCCCATGTGTGCTGACAATTTGACCACCTAAGACGTGGTGCTACTTAATTGTCAGAGAGTTCCGGTAAACGTTTGCTCGTAATGTACAAAAAAAAATAATGGTCTCCGCGTCCGGCGTCTACAGATTCAAACGAAATGCGAAGTGACATAGGCTTTCTCGCTAATTTCTTGGCAGTCTTGAAGAAAGAGAACTATTAAAAGAGGGCATCTTATAGGAAGCTCGATAAACAACGAGTCCGAGCAAAGGCAAAGTTATCTACTTGTAGCATGAGCATATGTCCTATTACTATTTACTGTTCGGTAATAAAGACCAGTAAAGTGCTTACAACCAAGATCGCCTCCACCCATTAGTCGTTAACTAATGTAAAACTATGCAGAGTAACATAACATTACGGCCACTGAGCATTTTATTTTATGCAGAGTAGAATGCAGAAGAAATGGAAATTCAAAAAGCGAACATAATAAAATGACACTTTTAGCGATCTTTAACAATGCGTGTTTTAGCTTATGAGGCGAAATTTTTGGCAGAATAGGCTATTGTTTCAAAGTAAATAATCAATATTTTGACCGGTCAAAAACGAGACATGACCGAGCAAAAATCGATTTGGCCGGTCAACATGACCAGTCAGTATCGAAAAATTATTTTGAGCCCTGTTCCCATGAAAGAAATTCAATAATAAGTATTAGTATGAGTGAAATGATCTGGCTACGTATAGGCTGAGGATAGAGCATGAAGTAAGGCCAGGGCTGAAATAATTCAGGGTTCAGTGGCTGACTCGTCCCCAGTCGTCTTCATATAGCACGCGGCAAAGGGAGAAGCACTCGCGCGAGGTGAGGGAGCAGATGATGATGCGAATGAAGAAGGGGAGAAGACTTCCTCTGTCCTCTTTCACCATCTCCCTACCCATCTCCCCTTGCGCTCCCTTTCTCTGTACCCATCTCTCCCTCTGCTGTATCTTTGCCGCGTGCTAAATGAAGACGACTGGGGACGAGTCAGGTTCAGTGGGATTTGAACCAGGTGTGGCCTCTACATTTCGAATGCATCGCTAACAATTTTTTATCCATTCTTTGGAAGGCATAAGGGATAACAGTTACCTGTTATTGCAAAGCTCTGTATAACAGTTTGGTTTTATCTTCGCAGGCCTTAAACTATGCAAAGAATGTTCCCAAACCCAAGCAAATGACAAGTAGGAAAAGAGAGAGCCCAGGATCTGGGCAATACAGGGACTCAAGAGCTGACGACAACCAGGAAATCACTATACTTGAGATCTTGAGAATGAGACATGAAAAGGAGAAAAAAGAAGTTGATACCATAAGAAAAGATCTGGCTTCAAAAATACGGCTCTAGTACATGTACACGTTAGGGTAATAGTGTTTGTTATTACATGACCAAAATGTAAAAATAACAAAAATCAACCAATCAGAATGCTTGATTGAGGGTTCAATATTTTTAAAGTACTGTTTGGTAATTTTTTGACAGCACTTTTCGTACATGATGTAGATGAAAATAAATTTCTTATTTACATACACTGTAGCTTGCTCAAAACCCTTCTGCAAGAATGTTGGCTCTTGGTCGTTTCTGTACTGTACATGTCACTGCACTTCAAGACCAAGGATCAGCGTTCTTTCAAAATGGCATTTTACAATTATTTGGGGAAAAGAAGGTCCAGAATATGCCATGTTATTACACTGTAGAACAGGGCAAAAATACAGACAGGCAAACTTATGGAATACAGACCCAATCTTAGTGGGAAAATAGTGTAATAATAAATCCCTTATATGATGGTTTAAGATATAATACAAGTGGACATTTTGCTCATTGCTCGTATTTCTCTTCGCCCCTACAGGGCTCGAAAAAGTACTATGCAACTTGCAAAAAACCATCGAATAAGATGTACAGTCAACTCTCGCCTTGCGGACACTCCGCTATTGCGGACGCTCGCTATTACGGACAAAATCCAGATCCCCGGCGAATAAGGTTTGACTGGAAATGACTCCCGTTATTACGGACTCTCGCTATTACGGACACTAAACGACGCCCCGAGCGTGTCCGCTTTAACGAGAGTTGACTGTATGTATAGGAAAAGACCCTAACTTTTAGTTTTCATTCACAACACTTAGTACTTAGCTTATCAACTGAGCTCTCACTGCAAGCTTTTTGTATTGTGTTAAATGAATGTAAGATAGCACTTGTTGTTAGAAAAAAGTACAGATAAGTCTCTACTCCCAAAATCAGATTATTTTATTAAATTTATTTTATCAAACTATCCGTTGATTGTACATATTATAACTTAAATGCATGCTACATGCACACAAATTTATTTTATTCCAAAGAGCGAAGACAGTATTGTGTTTCACTGCATAGAGATTGTACAGATTATAATTTATTATCACGATATATGTAATTATACACTGTAGAAACATCCACACAACCTCAAGACTGTATTGTAGTACCACCAGATTGTTAACTGGTAATAAACTGTATTAATGGAGATTTTGTGTGATGATTACAAAAATATAATAACCTTATTGTTTCTTATTTTTTGCAGGACTTAATTTTTGCGATTTTTGTCATTTTCAAAAAATCGCGAAATTAAGGACCCGCGAAAATTTATTTTAAACGTTTTTTTGCCAAATCGCAAAAATAATGATTAAGTCCCGTGAAATATGCCGGTTCTATTTTTGTTCTATTTTCCACGAAAATAAGTAACAATAAGGTACTTCAATTCAGATTTGGAGCAATTCTAGTTTACAACATGTCCTATAGACCTTTCCTGCATTCATACCATTGACTATGAACAAGTAACAGTGAATATATGACAATTAACCACCCAGGCCCCGACGGGCATCGCCACGTAAGATTAAGAAGGATGTGTTTGGTGTTTGTTGAGAAACTCTGCATTTAGAAATTAATGAAAATGCAAAATTGTATTAAGTGTACACAGTACATTTCATTACATTACAGTCAACTCTCTCTAAGACGGACACCGTCGGGACCGGCCCCAACTGTCCGTCTTAGAGAGGTGTCTGCCTTATTGAGAGTCGAGGTAACGTGACACCAGAAATTTTGAGACGATAAAGCTAAACGGCTATGCACAACGAATACACGTCTGTTTTGAGTCGCTTACGTTAGCAAAACCTATAAAGTGGAACAAAAATAATATCAGAAATTCACCCTGTTTTTTAATAACAAACAGTAATACTGTAAGTAGAAAACTAAATCTTTGGTGCCCATATACCTAAGCAGAGAAGTGATACGTTTTAGCAGATTGTTTTTGGTAAGTTTGGTATTCTAAAGGCGCTGACGTAATATGTTATATGTCGATAACAAGTTTTAAAGTATTGTTCACTAAAAAAAATAACTTTTTGTGCTGTCCGTTGGCGGTTTCAAAGTGTCTGTTGTCCGTCTTAGAGAGGTGTCAGTGTCTTACAGAGAGTTTTCTTACTGTAAAATGACTGAAACACGGCAGGGACCATGACCAGGTGTCCGTCTTATGGAGGTGTCCGTCTTATAGAGGTGTCCATTAAGAGAGAGTTGACTGTATACCACTACCAGAGCCTATGTGAGTAAAATAAAGTGCATGTAGGAGGGCTATTTTTATTTTACAATGATATTTCTCTGATGTGATATGAGAGCTATATAGCCCTTTTGTTCTGAAAAGTTAGGGACTATAAGCAAACAGGAGGTTGTAGTCTGATTTGTGGCGTACTCATGTCTTCAGTCCAGACTACAAATGGAAATCCACAGTAAGAAGTGTTCTGTCTTTTGTCCTCAAAGAATGGAACAGTACCAGCTGCTCCAAAATCACCCTAAAAAAGAAAAGAAAGAAAACATGCAAATCAAATACCGTAGAATTCCGGTTATAAGCCCTGGGCTTATACAACTTCGTAAGGGGTATCCGGGAGGGCTTATAAGCGGAATGAAAAAAACGTTTCGAAAAGAGCCACGGGAGTGTTGATCGAAATACGTTTTTAAGTGAAAACGCATAATAAAGCAACATTTAGCCCTGTTCAGTACTGTCATCTGGTAGAGGGGGGCTTATAATCGGATGTATTTTTTTGTTTCCAGGTAGATGGGCCTATAACCGGGAGGGGGGGGGGGGGGCTTATAACCGGAATTTTACGGTATTCACAAGACAGTGAAAAAGTTCCGAATCACAGTTGTTGAGTGAATTAACCGTATGGCAACTATGGCCCAACTGCAAATAAAGTCTGATAAGGGCTAGCGAGTTTACTGTTGGGCTAATCAATTTTATCCATCAAAATTGATGGAAGTCCTTTTTAGTTGGGACTTGGGACTTCAGCCTTTGGGCAAACACACAGTGGTTCTAACTTGGCCCAAATGCAAGCTTTGTGCTGGAAAATCCATTTTCTATATTTTGTTTATGTACGTGTATTTAAATAACAAATTTTATCTTATCAGTTTTACTGTATATGATTATTTTGCATTTTTAAAACTCAGTTACCGTTTTGTTGATGGCGATCAAGGCCATTTCAAATGGTTTTGAGGTTGTTCCTGCTTTTCTCTGTGCCTCTTTTACAACCAGCTCACATGACTCTTGAGGTGAATGACCCTGGTCAATAAAAAAATCACTTTATTTAGTGTCATGTATTTAGCACTGCTGTGCTAATTGAGGGCACTGTAAATAAACAAACAAAGATTGTTAATTAAAATACAACAGAAACTTATTAAAAACCCAACTGGCAGGAGGCAGACCAGTTGGCTATTTACAAAGCGTAGAGGAGCTTAATTCAGAACAAACGAACGCAAATTATCCATCCGGGGGGGGGGGGTGATCCATCTAGTGGCAGGGAAGAGAATTTAAACCCCGGACATCAGGATTACAAGTCCAGTGCCCTGCAACCTTAACAATAACAGGTAACAATGTGATCATTTGGAAAGCTTTTGCAAATAAAGTTTGATCATTTCATATGTTCTGTTTACAGTCAGTATTTATATTTTAATTTCATCAAAAACTACTAGTACTCAAGAAGACAAACAAACCTCCTTCATAAGTTGGACTACATGAAAAGCAGGGCAAAACCTCATCATTTTGTCGCCATCTCCAGTAGCTGTCAATCAATCAGTGCAGTCAGTCAATAAGACACTTAAATTGTTACAGTGAGAAAGTACCGTATAATTTCGGTTATAAGCCCTGGGCTTATGCAACTTCGTAAGGGGTTTTGTGTGGGCTTATAAGCGGAGGGGCTTATATCCGGGAGGGCTTATAAGCGGAATAAAAAAACGTGTCGAAACGACCCACGGGAGTGTTGATCGAAATACGTTTTTTAACTTAAAAACGCATAATAAAGCAACATTTAGCCCTGTTCAGTACTGTCATCCGGCAGAGGGGGGTTTATATCCGGGAGGGCTTATAACCGGATGTATATTTTTGTTTCCAGGTAGATGGGCCTATAACCGGAGGGGCTTATAAGAGGGGGGGCTTATAACCGGAATTTTACGGTATTATTAAAGTGTTGTGCGAAAACCAAACCAAATTGTTGTGGCATTTTGCTCAGTACAATGCAAATATTTAATCCAGTTGGAAAAATTATTGAAGATTTTAAGCCCGGTGATATCAATTAATAAATATTCATAAGCATTCTATCTCTGCAAGTATCTCTGCAGGTATATCGAATGTGCTATACTGTTGTGAAAACAAACCTGTTGCAGCCCCAATCTGTAAAACAAAAATAATAAAGTATTTTAATTTTTAACTATTAAAATAGTCACCAGGCTAATGATGCTACTAGACAATATTTTGACCACCATCAAGCACACAATTCATGTATAGAAATATGTAACGTAGCCTTTTGGGCTACCGTTATAGGCATGCAATGCATGCAAAGAGCAAAGAGCAAGGTGGCTGTAGTTCTGTGGGCCTATGATGCTAGTCAATATATTGGTCAATAATTTGTGAATGTTTAATACCTCATCATCAGCATACAATCCTGACCCAGGGAGGGGTGAGTCTCCCACCCGGCCGGGATGTTTGAAGGCCATACCACTAGATGAAACACCTAAATTTGCAAACAATGTAAGTTCAGGTTATTGATTTTATTGAATCTGAATACATGTACATAGGAACGGACATCTTTCGGTCATAAATTTTAATTAAAATAAGTGGTTTACCTGCAGCCATTTGCCTTTTTGTGTCCATCACTAGGATACCTTTTAGAGGTAAATGAACAATGGAAAACAATTTATAGATCTATAACAAAAATTTATTGACAGTTGTGAAAAATAATGTAAACATAAACATGTCTCACCTATTGTGTCATGACTGCCTGTTTCTTGACCTGACTTTGCAAGAAACTTCTACTAAAAAGGTAAAAGAACCAAAACAAAACAAATTACAGGTCATTTTTAATTAGGTAAGTTTGTGGTCTAATGGCTACTACATTAAATTGAGTGCTCTGGGTTTGAACCCTGAACATGATAGTACTAAAACAAAGTGTAATGTGTTCATGGTCAAGACACTTAAGGCTCACAGGGTTGGTGAATTGTTAGGGCACCAGCCACCTTAGGTGTGCTGACAAATTGCTGTCTGGGGCTGAGAGGAGGAAAACCTAGCTGGTAGAAGAAAGGACTCCAAAAGCTTTTTTTAAACTACTTCAGAATAAAATTTGTATTTTTCAATGCAGTTTTCCAGACCTGAGGCTGATTTATAAATTGATACCCAATACCCCATGGATGTTAGACCACACCCTACATACCCAGGAACTGCTTAGGTTTGAGTAAATAACAATATCAAATAAAAGTATCAGTGACTGCACCTCAAATGCTTCTCTTGACTTGTCGTTCTGTAACGTTGAATTTGATTCCACAGGGAACCCATTCCTAAAGGCAAATTCCTGTGCACCTTCCCCCACCAGCATACTGTGAGGTGACTTCTCCATCACACTTCTGGCAACTGAGAATGGCATTGAAACTCTGAAAAAAAAAAAATAAAAAGCAGACTTGAGTTGAGTAAAATGGACCAGTTGACATATAAACTCAATTTTATTGAGAAGTCTCACACACAGGGTTGAAGCTCTGGCCATTGTCCTTAAAACCATACATGTAGGTATGTAGTATTTCAGACCAAAATGTACGATTTTCCTAGTGGACATTTTTACAGACCAGGCCATTGATATCTGTCCCGATTAGTTTGCTCAACGTGCAATCTTACCCTTGCAAAGCAGCAACTGCTCCAAAACGGCATTTATCTCCCACCATAATGGCTGCATCACACTCCAGTACACCCTTAGAATTTGGGAATCCTCCCCTTCCAACAAAATAGCAGCCTGTTTCAGGGTTGTCTTCAATAACTAGAAAAAAGAACCATAACAGAGGGTCTATCCGTATACGGGGTCGTAAAGTCTGCAGACCTTTTATATTTTTTTATCTTTCTAGACCGCAAAGTTCTTTTATTTTCTCCTAAAGACCAAGACCACCATAAGTTTCTTGACTGTAGACTGCCAGATAATAAAGAATATTCCTGCAGACTGGCGCTCAAAATCAACTCAATTGGCCAGACCGCCAGAGTATAGACCCTTATAACGATCAAAACCCAATCAACCGTAATTGTAGCTGTCAAAATACCCTAAGTTATAAATATACATGTAATCTTGGCTGTTGTCTCAGACAACCCTTCCTCTCCCCAAATGGGAAATGATTTCCAGTGACCTGTATTGGGGGGGGGGGGGGGGGGCATATGGGGGTTGATAATGGATACTAAATTCCTCGAGTTGCTACACATTGTTAATTTACAAAATTTTTTTTTACAGATTTTGACCACTTCTAGGTCTACAAAGTTTAAGCTATCACAAAATCAAGACCTTGCAGAAGGGTCATTCCATTTTATATCCACAATCACCCACCCCCACCCCGTCAGAATTTCCCCCTAAGAAAAAAATCGGTGCCGTCATGCATGATGCCTCCCTAAGAAAAAAAAACAAAAAAAAACTTTTACTCTAATGCCTCAGAAATATTCAAAAGATTAAAGAATGCCGACGGGGCTAAAAGCGCTACCCTCTCGGAAAATTATGACTTTCAAAGCCCTTTGGAGATTGCTGTATATTAAAATTCTCTAAACAGTAGCTTACCACAGACATTACTAACCATTGACTCCGCTTTCCAGAGCATCAACACAATCGCTACCTTCTCGTAACTTATCGGAGATTAACTTTACTGCCTCCAAACTAAACGACCAAGTACCCACAACGACCGCCATCTTGGCTTTTTAGGCCGTGTCAACTGGGAACGAAACTGCTCACCGCTGACCGCATTCTCGTCCCCATAGCCCTTTCGTTTCTCTTAGCCGGCTGGGCCTTGGCACGAGGAAACGTTTTCTCGTGCCAAGCAGGCTAAGAGAAACGAAAGGGCTATGGGGACGAGAATGCGCTGACCGAGGCGCCACTGGATCACAGGAAAGGCAGTCACCGGGATTCACAGGTATCCCACACGATTTTCCTGAAGTTTTAAATTACTGAGTGACTGTCAAAGCCCGTTGGCAACTGGACTTCGCGGTAACCTTACCACCCTCCCCACCCCCTTCCCCTCCTAACCCACCCGCATTCAATCCCCGCAGGCTAGATAGTGACGAGGAACAGTGTCCACAAGTTCATTTTACTATCGAATCTCCAGATAACTTGAACCAAATTGCAAACAAAGGTCGCTTATCTTCTCAGTTCTCAGTCGAAAACACCGAATTTTACGCCCAATTTCTCGAACCAATTTCGTTTCCATAGGAAGTTCGAGAACTGGGATCCCACTGTATTAGTTTTCGTATGGGATTCAGAGTATCCTATAGGAGAACACAGTCCTCATGAAATTTTAATTAAAAACCATAGCATAGATTGAGGCGTTACAAGTTCTCACAATTTTGAAACTCCTAAAATATGATAACAAATATGTGGAACAACTAGTAATATTTTCAATTAAGATCTGTGTAAATTTGGCCCTGTAATTACAATGTACGTTATCAGGTTCAATAACAGAGATTTGTGAGACCCCATCTTAATAACCTTTAATTGAATATCAACCGTGATATGGTCTCCCAACCAAGTCTTCTAATCGACTACGAGGATGATTGATGAAGTGCAAAAACGAGTGGCAGTAAGGATGATGCCCAGGAGAAACCATACAATACACTTTGAAAAATTTGGGCTCCAGTTGTTCTCATATTTTTCCAGCAGAACTCATGCATAGACTACCTTACTTGTACTTAATTTCGCGGGTACTTCATTCCGCGATTTTGGCGAGACAGTATTTCGCGGGGTTTTATTTTCGCGATTGGGCCTAAAAGTATGTTTTAACATAAAAAAATATGTCAAAAACGTTCAAAAAGAACGTTTCGTGCGGCTTTAATTTCACGATTTTTTGAGAATCGCTAAATAAATTACCAATGAGGTATTTAGTTTTTCTTTCTAAATGTTTGCATGCTCATTACGATTTACAATGTTGTGATACTACTGCCAACCTCTATAATTAAAGGAATAAATAACTGACTTCAAACTAAGACACTCTTACTACTCTTACTCTTCTTGAGAGATCAAATTTTTCATGTTCCTGAGTTCTCCTATGGCTCAGTACTGCATTATACTTGGACTTAAAGAGGCACTATCATATGAGTTTGCAATCTAAAAGAGGTATTTATCTCAATGGGAACCTAAAAATAGTGGGCAAGGTTTGTTATATTAGTGCGCTGAAGCTGTTGAAGGGGTGTTTGCCGGAGACAAATACGCATGGTCTTTATCTTAAACTGAAAAAATGGGCCGACTCTTTCAAACGCTGCCCTAGCTTTTGTTTCGAAAATTGCCAAATTACAATTGTTCTCCCTTCAATGGTTCACTAATAGTATCTTCATTGTGGTGTTGTAGGCAAATTTCGTGTATAAGCAAAAGTACTTTTAGTCATCATTTACGCGCCATATTTACCAAAAATGCAGAAAAATCCCCGTAATAGTGCCCCTTTCAGTTCGAAACTGAAGTTGTTTCATTTTTACTTAGCTTTTTCCCGGGGACTATTTTATATAGTAAACTACATTAATGCAAACCAGGCAGAGAAATAATCTAAAAATACAACTCTTGCGTCTATTCTGACGTACTTTCTCAAATATTGATTCAGTTGCTATTATAGCTTCTGTTTGAAAAAAAAAAAATAATTATTTGTCATTCAAATTTGCCATTTAAATAAAAGTGCTCTTTGTTTTATAAAGTATGGGATTCCAGTGGAGGGAATGGAATGGAATGGCTCATCTTTCTTCCTGAAAGGCATGCATCTTAGCCTCCCGCTCTCAAAAGATGTCAGACCGTCAGTCATCGACATTTGATATGTCCGCATTTTGCGAACATATACTTATCAAATACCGTTAAGTTATAGTTAACTATCTTATATTATTTATTACACATATAGACAGGAATATGTATGTGGTTCAGTTCCCGTCTATTTTTCCGCTTACAAAGTTTTACCGCTAGTTTTACTGCGTAAGAGGAGATAAAACGATTGTCTGCTTTCCAGCCAAGTGTTCCCATCAGGCCGGAGCTTATCCTGGTTCCGTAGCATTTATAAAGAGACTAGGAGTATTTCTACACCCACTCCCCTCCTGGATGGGGTGTTTGTACATCGCAGGGTTACCCCCAGCATTAAATTTGCCCGTACCCCTTTATACACCTAGGAGGAGAGAGGTACTGTAAGAGTGAAGTGTCTTACCCAAGAACACAACGCAGTGACCCAGGCCAGGGCTCGAACGCGGACCGCTCGATCCGGAGTCCAACGCACTAACCTGATTAGTCCACTGCGCCTCCCCCATCAATAAGAGCTCTAACCTTTTTGCTCTCCTGAGTCTAAAAAAAGTCCGGAAGACCACTATAGAAGACATAATATGTTGTCTAAACTTTCATTGGACATTTTATTTTTCCATATTAATTTTGCTACTGAGCGAATTAACAGGGTATGAAATTTTATCGTAATTTGCAAAGCGATTCTTTAAAATCTCTTTTTTCAAAGCGGCGTGACCAGTCTTTAGCCGAATTAGTTGCTCGCTTTCAAAATAAACGACCGGACGCTATTTCCATTCGAGGGAAATGTCGCTGGACTTTAAACTGTAATATTACTTTTGTTATGATGGCTAATTTAAAAATTTTCCGGAAAAATTTTCAAGGCCAATATCTAGATGTGTCGAGTGTCCTTCAGTCCCTACCAAAACCCGACTAGTGTAATTTCGCTTTTTAGTTAAGCTGAATTTCTACTATACTAAGCTTCAGTTCCATTTCATTTACGTTTCTGGCAAATAATTTCATGAAATTTTGATTTCTACCAGCTTTAAAATGGGATTTTGGCACTTTCCTAAACTCAAGTAAAAGAGTGTGTGGTTTTCTCGCACAAATGGTTTCCCGCAAACAACGTAAAATATTGCAATTGTTTTCACGGTTAAGTACTTGTTTATTAATTGTCACGAAAATAGTTGCAATAAATTTTCTCAACTAGTTGTTCGATATGAGAACTGGTTGTTTTCTAAATGTCTTCTTAGATAAGGATTAGTTTTTTTCCTAGCATATTTATTAAACAAGTACTGGCGTAATTTTTGATTAACAGGATGCACTTGTTGTTTTCCGCCGGACGGGATTTTCCCTCTGAACAGGAAGCATTATGCGAATTAGATGTACTTAGCTACACGAGTGCAATAATTTGGGTGTTTCTGTCTGAAGCTGACTTGATCATAACTACAGTATAACTTCAAAGACAGCATTTGAGAAATTGCAAAAGGTCGATGGCCTTTGTCGTGTATAATGGGTCTCTAAGGTTTAATCTTACGTAAACTACACGATTAATTTAAAAGGCTAGTTAGTCAGTTTATATTTACATCAACTTACAGTGTTGGCTGTTAAACTACATGTGAAATGATTTATCAGCGTCTAAACCAACTCGTTGTTAGACCAACTCGTTGTTAAACCAACTCGTCATATCTTGTTTTCAAAATTTCTTTACTAAGAATTTTTTCCTCAATATATTCTCGGGGGGGGGGGGGGGGGTAGTAATACTCCTAGTCGATTAATGCTACAGAAACCGGGATAAGCTCCGGCTATATGGGCCATATTTCTTTTATATGTACTCTAGCTGGTATACAATTTTCAATAAGTATTCGCGTCTCTTAAAAGACTCCTTCTCTATTGACCTCTTCCACCTCCACTCTAAAGAAATAAGTCCTGAAAAAAAAAAATACGATTAGCCTCTGAAGGACGAAGTGAGCAGTTACTGTGGTACGTGCTACTAAGATCTTTAAGTGCACGCACTTATAAACCATGCAAGTGCCTGCTTGAGATATACTTAGCTTGATGGATGTGTTTAGCGTATATTGTTTGTGTCTCGAAATTAATATTGTGTCGTTATGTGAGATATTGTTCTGGGTTTTGTGAGCTGTTCTGAGTTTAAGCTGCTTTCAGCTAATGTAGCAGCTAATTAAACGAGTGTTTTTTGGGGGTGCAAACTGTGATCATACATTGATCCGAAAATCACCAAATAAACCGTATTTACTTATAGGAAGTAATAGTTTCAGTATGGTTGAATTCAGTGATAAGCAATGAAAGTTACAAAACTTACCTAGCACAATGCAATCCTAATAGCAACAAAACGTACCGCAACTAACTGACGTCATCAGTTATATACAAGTTCTTTTTGATATTGAATTACTGTTTCTTTTAATAAATTTTTCTTATTAGGCATTTTAGTTTCAATGTATCGTTGTCCATTTTTAAGTATTGTAGTATTTTGACGATACCAAAGGGCAAATGACAAGTTAAAATGTCGGGGAATAAAAGTTTTTTTATCCAACGATTTAAGTTTCCCAAGTCCTGATTTTGGAACGTTCGAGGGGCTTTCGCGCGACTTCAGCCGATAACCTGTAAAACCGGTCTCCCAGAGTACAAATACGGTGAGAGAGCGTTTGGATTGGTTTAGCGTTTTATTAGTTCTCATGGATTAAAAAGGCGGCTTATTTTTACAAGTCGGGCGATATTTGCCTGGCTTTGCGCGTCTACAATATAACTTATCGATAGAAAATCGTTAATAAAACTGTTTATTATATAGTCTGTGAGAAATTCACACTAATAAACAAGGAATTGAAAGACACGCAAACTCCTATAATCCTTCTTTCAACGGATCTGCGCTTTTTGCGGACGCTCTTAATGGCTGTTACGTTTGTGGTTTTGATATATTTATTTGGGTTTACAAGGTTATGTGTGGGTTTTTTCAATTCAATAAAGCAATATTTTTTTTAAACGTTGGGAGGTCTAATGGATACAGTAAAAAAATAAATTGTATAAAATTGTCAAAAAAGTATCAGTGTTACGTAGTTTGCAGGCTTTTCAGGGCCTATTTATATATATGGAAGAAAGCTGTCCCTGGAAGGAGGGCACTTTCAAAACCGAGCCATCCCGGGCGAGAGAACCTTTCATAGACTTAAATAGTAACGAACCGTTTACATGAGAAATCGCAAAGTTGGCTCGGTGGTGAACCATATTTTCACAAAGTATGTTATATCGTGTCGTTACATGTAATTGTTTATTTCGGAGGACAGGGCGACCCTGACCCAGCCCCAGCCAGGTGGAGTTGACCAGCCAACCTTTATTCATATATAAGCGTTGGCTTTTTTGTTTCGCCTGCCAGGCGCAAGTCGGAACATACAGGGCATTCGCCAACCCAGGCAAATCCGCGAGGGCCAGGTTTTCGGCTTTGTCAAGAGGGAAAGCATTTTTCTTATAAACTCTTGTTAAACTTGATAGCTCGTGGGTGGGGCAGCCCTTCTTCTTATGCCGGCGTTAAGTTTTCTCTGTGTAAATCAGTGAGCTCTTTGCATGCGCAAGCTAAATCAAACGCCCTGTTTGAGGCGATATCAATGGTCTTCTAACTATATAACAATTGACGACGATGTAGAAGTCAGATTGCGTAGCTTTTCAGATTCCTCATCTTTGAGGCGAATCAATCAAAGCCAACTTTTCGCGCCGTGCAAGCCCACCGCAAAAAATCTTTTGGACAAATATAAGCCCAAATTTTGTTATCGAAATGTTGCAGTATAAAATAATTATGGATATTCGTGACTTTTGAGTGTATATCAATTGCAGTAAAAATAAGCCGCCATATATTCATAAGCAAAAGCAAAACTTCTAAAAGCATTAATTATATAGTTCTACTTCCTTTCAGATTGCAAGGTGATAAATTTGGAACTTCTTTCAGCGTATAACCAATGAAATACACTGTATACGTTCTTCATGACGTTCAAAGATATTTATACCGGGAACTGATTGCGGTTAAAACGTTCCTGACGTAAAATGGCTAACGCGGTTAAACTATATCGGTAATTTAGGATATTGTATTGAAGTTTGGAGTGAGTTATTTGTTTTGAGAAGAAATTAAATTGTGTTTATTTAGGATATGGATTTATTCTGTGCGATATCAATTATTGTATTGGGATAAAAGGTCATAAAACTTCCTGTATGACTGTCTTTATAAAACCTTGTTTGTGTCAATTTGCAGTTGGCTATTAACTTGACGGGCTTGATCCAGGAAAATTGGCGAAGTTCTGTCACCGACGCAAGGTCTTGAATTTCATCATGATATCAAACAAAAGACGGACGTTAAAGAGGTTCTCAGCCGTTATTTTAATTTTCATGTTTACTACTTCAGCCTTATTGACCGTCCATGAAAACCAATTCCAACGTAATGTCGCCGGGGTTGCAAGCGGTCCAATTGAGGATGTCGTGGAATCCACCAACAAAAGTAAGGTCTCGCCGCCATTTATTTATCTTACACAGACTGAACAATGTCTTCCGCCATACCTAATTCAAACTCTGGAATTAGAACACAGCTCAAAATGCCGATGCGATGTCATTGTGCTGAGCTTTAAAACAGAATGCCAAGAAAACAGCGGTCCTCATATCACGTACATGTTTGACAATAAAACATCTTGGGGATCTGGTCGAAACAAGCTCTTCGTTCACGCAGAGGAAAGAAGACTCGATTACATCTACTACATATTTCTTGACGACGACATTGCTCTAAAGTTCAACGATGCAGCTACTCCGGAGATGAGACGACTCCCTCCAATCCACGTTTTCCAAAACTGGCTTCTGGAATATGAACCCGCTCTTGGTGTAGTCGATTACGAAGTGCATGATGGTAAAAGAATGCTTCTTTCAAGAAGACGAATGGTCTGTGATAATAAGCTCGTCAACAACACCTCGCATGCAAATCCCACCATATTATACGACCCTCTTTTAAATGCGTTTCACGCCAAGGCAGTTGGACATATATTTCCGCTAGATTCACGATACGAGAACGTAAATTGGTGGCTAACAGATAAGTATCTCGCCTCAGTTGTGGAGTTGAAATTTCGCGGTCAAGCGCTACTGTTTTTCCCAGTCACCGTAGAAAACCTACTTCACCGCCCATATCCACAGTCATCTCGCGGAACTATAAGTGCTTGGCGAGGATTTATTAAAGATATTCATAAGCAAGTGCCTGTCGAATACGAAAAACATACTTTATTCAAGAAATTTTACTCAAATCCAAGACGTTACGTAGCAAGATCATGGACATATTGTATGAGCATAACTCGTAAACAGGACATTAAACCATTTGCGCACTTTGCGAGAGAAAGTAAAATACTGAAATATTGAGCGATTTTCGATTGAGTGTCGTAAAAACCTAGAAAGAAAGATGTAAATAAATTACAGATGGCTTTCGGTCGTAAAAACCAAAACCAAAGTAATCACTCTGGCCAATCACAAAGGACACAGACTATCCAATGAACCAATCAAAACTCGAAGCAAATACATGTAGCTGGTGCAAAGCGCGGGAAAATGTGTGCGAGCGAGTCACGATTGGTTTTGGTTTTACTCCTGATTGGTTAAGAAAGTGGCACGAGATTTTTAAACCAATCACTAGGCGAAGTAAAACTAAAGCAAACGCAAATACCTTCTACACTCAAGACCGCTCTAAACTGCATTGAACATAATAATTGCCCATAAAGTGGAACTAATTATACAATAAAATATCTAAATTTAGTATATGCAATATTGGTGTTATTGTAATTTACGACGTAATTTTCATTTCGACCAACGTCATAATTGAGTTCGAATATAATGTGTTGCTATTTTAAAAACAAAGGTATACGCGTTGTGCACTTTATTAGTTGATTTTCAGAGCTTACAATTTATTGCTCTTTATATAGAGAGACAAAGGATAATATAATAAGATAATGAATTGAAGACTTCGCCAGCTATTTAAGTGTTTAATAGATAAACTAGAGCGATATCCCTCCTGAAAGATTTGTAGAGTTGGATTATTCGTATAGAAAGAGAGAGCAAAGCAGGAGAACTAAAATCTGCTTAGTTTAAGATGTTGACAGGCCAGATATCCTAGCGATAAAGCGATCCCCTTTTTTTCGTTTATCGTCGTATGTGTTTTCTGATTTTGGGTCGGTAGGTCAGAATAAAGAAACAACAACAAAACAAGTGGATAAGGAGGCTGGAACTAGGATGTCCGGTATTGGTACCATTCTCGTCCCCATAGCCCCTTCGTTTCTCTTAGCCGGCTGAGCCTTGCACGAGAAAACGAAGGGCTCTGGGGACACAGGATTTCCAGTCCTTGATTCTAGGACTTCCGGTCTTCATGTATGCAGTCATGACATTTCAAAAAAACGTATGAGAGAGTCGTTACGTTTTCGACTTCCGTTTAGGAATTCTTTGTTCCAAACAGCCAATCAAAAAAATCGAATTAATTCAAAAATCCTGTGTCCCCAGAGCCCTCCGTTTTCTCGTGCCAACCCGGCTAAGAGAAACGAAAGGGCTATGGGGACGAGAATGTATTGGGCCTCAGCATATTATCCGTGGAGCCTGGAAACAGGAAGACATGGTTACAAAGTCAACATGGCGGCAATGAAGGAAGGAAAAATCTTTCCATGGTTAAACTCAAACGAGAACAGCGTAAAAAGGATGAGCCATTATTTAAAATAATGTGTCATTGCCTTTATTACCTTCTGAATAACATTTTTTTTTGAAAACGCGAAAATCTGGGTCGGTCGGACGACGCTAAACATAGAAAATAACAGGGGATTGCCTAATAGGTAACGTGACCGTGTAGTTTAGCTCTAACGAGCATGTATTTCAGGGATCTGCCCCTTGTATGGGATTAGCAGCGTGGATCTTTGTAAACTTTTCTCAGCAATGGTTGATTTTGAATTTAATGCCATTTGCTCATAAGTATTTTCTTGAGGTAAGGCAGAGATGAGTGGTATGTTGTTGTAAAAGGCGCGCAGGAATTTTTTTTGTTATTTTACGAAAATATGAGGGTGTCTGGCCTGTCAACATCTTTAACCAAATCGACCTAGCTAGAAACTTCACCGCGGAAAGATAAACGTCTGAAGCGATGTAAGATGCTTTTTATTCCAAACTCGTTGATTTTTTCAGGTGATTTTTTTTAATGTCTTTAATACAACCGTTCTCCTCATACAAATCTTTATGTTTTAAAAGCTGGGGTATCCCTCCAATGGACAGGAATCCTTTTCCAGAGGGGATTAGAAATGCTCCTAGTCTATGGAAATCGTGATAATCTCCGGCCTGATCATGAAGAGCCTCTAGGACCGAGCGCCGGTTTTTATTTTTATTTTTAAAAATTCTTGCATTAGCCTGATTTTGTTGAACATAGCCATGGGTCAAAATATAGTTTTCCTCGACCTGTGGGGAGGCGGTGGGTTCTTGTCCGACCACACGGGCAACTCAAAATGACGATTTTGGCCGTTGTGATGAAATTCCCTGATCACACGTAGATCACGAAGCAATATTTTCACTCGAGAAACACCAAACACTGCTAGTTTGAAACTTAACACTAATGTTCATTTGGGGCCTTTGTAGGTTAGGTAAGGTAAGGTAAATTTCTATTTATACAGGGTGGCCCATTCAGCACAGTGGCTGGTCTCCAGAGGGGCCCTGCTAAATACAATTTCTAAAAATATAAAATATCTAATAGTTTAAAATAGTTATAAAAATAGAGTTAAAGGCTAATGTTTAGTAATTGTAATAATTATATAAAAAAAAGTTTAAAAACTAAAACGAATTACAAGCATGAACTGGTATAAAAAATTAAATATCATAAATTAGGTGCTATGAATAAAGTGGGCTTTGACAAGATTTTTAAAAGAAGAGAGTGATACAGCTTGTTGGATTTTAAAAGGTAGTGAATTAAAAAGGGCTGTGCCAAAAAATCTAAAATGCTTCACCAAACAGACTTGGTACGCAATTTGGTACACCAAACAGACTTGGTTCGCAATTTGCTACACCAAACAGACTTGGTACGCAATTTGTTACACCAAACAGACTTGGTTCGCAATTTGCTACACCAAACAGACTTGGTACGCAATTTGCTACACCAAACAGACTTGGTACGCAATTTGTTACAACAAACAGACTTGGTACGCAATTTGCTACAGAAAACAGACTTGGTACGCAGTTTGTTACACCAAACAGACTTGGTACGCAATTTGCTACACCAAACAGACTTGGTACGCAATTTGCTACACCAAACAGACTTGGTACGCAATTTGCTACAACAAACAGACTTGGTACGCAATTTGCTACACCAAACAGACTTGGTACGCAATTTGCTATACCAAACAGACTTGGTACGCAATTTGTTACAACAAACAGACTTGGTACGCACTTGTTACAACAAACAGACTTGGTACGCAATTTGCTACATCAAACAGACTTGGTACGCAATTTGCTACACCAAACAGACTTGCTACGCAATTTGCTACACCAAACAGACTTGCTACGCAATTTGTTACACCAAACAGACTTGCTACGCAATTTGCTACACCAAACAGACTTGGTACGCAATTTACTACAACTTGGCACGCAATTTGCTACACCAAACAGACTTGCTACGCAATTTGTTACACCAAACAGACTTGCTACGCAATTTGCTACACCAAACAGACTTGGTACGCAATTTACTACAACTTGGCACGCAATTTGCTACACCAAACAGACTTGGCACGCAATTTGTTACACCAAACAGACTTGCTACGCAATTTGTTACACCAAACAGACTTGGTACGCAATTAACTACAACTTGGCACGCAATTTGCTACACCAAACAGACTTGGTACGCAATTTGCTTCACCAAACAGACTTGGTACGCAATTTGTTACACCAAACAGACTTGCTACGCAATTTGCTATACCAAACAGACTTGGTACGGCATTTTGACAGGCATGTTTTCCCAAATTTGTAATTTCGCGTGTTTCTGTTAATAACAAATAACTTAAATAGAATTATTTTTACCTTTTTACGGTTTTAAAGCACATTTTTATTGATTTTGTGTACTTTGCAGTAATTTTTGGTGGTTTTCTGACATTTTGGGAAAATGCTGAAATCCAAGATGGCGGATCCAAGATGGCGGCTGTCTTGACATCATGATTTAATTGTCACTTGATGTGACGTCACCATCCACGTGACGTATAATAAAAGAAAGATGTTCGAACATACAATACATCCTATTAGCCTGCGAATACAGCCGCCTCTCATTCGCGTCCCGCAACGAAGAGCGAAACGCCAAGAGAGACGTCTGCGATTCACGGGCAGAAATTCCATACTGATGACGTTAATCACTAATTAGATTTCCGCACACCACACACATTTGGTCTTGCATAATTATATTTTTGTTTTCAGCCGCTCATTCACAAACACTTTCAAGGCAGTCAAAGACACATTTACGGGTCACTTACACCAGACAACTTCATCGTGAAAATTGGGAATCCCTATATGAGTTGTATATTAGTAAGATTTGGGAAAATAGGCTGTGAAATCAATAGATGACATTGTTTTGGAACATGAGCGCAACTCTGGGAGGTGTTGGGCCGTAAATACCGATACTGCAACGATCATAACAATTATTCTGAGTTAGTTTCTTCTTTCCCTGCTGTTCGTCAATTTAATATCATCGAATGTGCTTCTCTGTAGCATTTATTCTTTGGTTGTGGATGGTTCGGGTCGTTCAGGTTATCCGTATTTCACATTTTTGTTGCTTGCCTTTATGTCAACAATAAAAGTTAGGTGTCAAAATTGATCTATTTTTAACGGCCGCAGTGGCGCGTCCTTTCTGTACATCTTTGAGGTCGTTTATCTGGTTATAAAGCAGTTTCTTTTTGTTTCCCAATTACATATGAATTATAGAAATTATAGAAATTCTAAGGTATAGCTTCAGTGTAGTTTCACGATCCTTCCCCCCGGTCAACTTTTAGTCCGCAATAACATCCGGCTTTTTACCGTTCGTGTAATGAAGTGTTATATTTCGCATACATTATGTAAATTAACTAGCTGACCAATCAGCGCTCCTGTCCGGATTCTGGACAGATTTACGTCATCAGTATGGAATTTCTGCCCGTGAATCGCAGACGTCTCTCTTGGCGTTTCGCTCTTCGTTGCGGGACGCGAATGAGAGGCGGCTGTATTCGCAGGCTAAAACGAGTCTCGTCATTGTTGAAAAAGTCATAACAAAACATTTAGCCTTGTTCAGTACTGTCATCCAGCAGAGGGGAACCTATATCCGGGTGGGGGGAGCTTATAAGCGGATGAATTTTTTTTTTGGTTTCCAGGTAGATAGGGGGGGGGGGGGGGGCTTCTAACCGGAATTTCACGGTAATCGCCTTATCTCGTCCTAATTTTCACTGATGGGGAAAACACTGAGAGCAACGTTTCGACCTAGCCCACGCCTAAACTGGGGCAAAATATAGCATCGTCCATTAGGAAAAGCTTGGTTACCAATGATGGCTTAGACCGTCATAGATTAAAAATGCCATCTATTGTTCACGAAAGGGAAATGAGGAGGGGCGACCGCATCCCAAGCAAGCTAGTATAGTATAAAGGTTATCGTGGGGAGAAGAAAAGAAACATTCTTTGTATTTATTTTCTTTTTTAATAGAAAGCACTGTATTTATACAGTTTGTACTTCGCGTCAAACAAGCTCAAAGCCTAACGGCATGAAAGAAATTATTTACATTTTTATTTTACTTTTCTACCTATGCACAAGGATTTGATATTTTTAGAAATCTACTTTCTCTTCCAAAAGACCATAAAAAACCTACAATCTCTCTTACTCTTTCGTTAGAAATATATTTATAAAGAATATATAAATTTACCACGTTTCTGAAGGGCGGTTTTAAAAAGACTGCGTTCCCTTTCTCTAGCTCTGATAAGTCGTAAACTGGTTAAGGCTTGCTCGTTCTGAGCAATTAAGAGTTGAGCCTTAGTCCATGCGCGTTTTTCGACCTAGCATACTGTTGAGTCAAAACTGGCTAAGCCAGGTTTTAACTGGGTGGCTCGCACGTCCCAAAAAACCGCCTTATCAGACTAGAGCTTAGGC
The DNA here is from genome assembly GCF_052425735.1 of Oculina patagonica. Lineage (NCBI taxonomy): Eukaryota > Metazoa > Cnidaria > Anthozoa > Scleractinia > Oculinidae > Oculina > Oculina patagonica. The sequence continues at coordinate 26,026,186 of NC_135765.1, forward strand.
TTTGCGTCTCACACAACACACACTACGCAGAGGGGAGGGAGGGGGATCATTTCAAAGTGAGATTATAGAATATCTTCCAACATTTTGCGTGTCCGCTTGAACAAGAGGTTCCGTGTTTTCAAAAGAGTCCGTAGGTGACATGCTTTCTAACGGAGGCAACATACCACCCAACATCTGAGCGCGCTTGTAAGAAGATGTTCGAAAAACTTGTTTATGTGGATTTTGTTTATAAGACGGTGTCCGCCGTAGCGGGTTGTGCCTTGCGTCGATATGAAGTTGTTGCAGTTGATGATGCAAAGGCTGAGGATATGGAGCTTGATTATCCGGTTGAAAACTAGATTTTTGTTCGGCAACCGGCTCCATTCTCCCGCCTGTTCTTTCAAGTTCATTGACAGCCATAAGTTCTTCGTAATGTTTTTGTAGTTCTTCGCGCATTTGCTCGTAGTTCTGTTTGTATTCAGCGTGCACCGTCTGTTGATCCGTAAGTTCTGAGGGCGATAGCGACTTTTGGTATTGTTCTTGTAATTTTTGATGCTCCTGTTGCAGTTTTCTTATTCTATTGTGCGCGGTTGTCACGCGTAAATTCTGTTGAAACGCGAGCGCCACGGCGTTGCCGTCCGACGCACGCCGCGAAAGCGGCACGTGAAAGTTCGATCTGGGTTGGTGCAAGTGCTGCCCAGAGCCTCTGTGCGACATGAACGGTGATACGGAATCCCCGGAGGTATTAGTCGGCCCACAGTGCGAAACCACGATAGCTGGTTTCATTTGAAACGTGGGTACGTTCGATTCTTCTAGCACTTCCTCCGAGCTGCCACGCGCAAGTCGCAGCGGATGATTTGGAGGCACGATTAACGGTTGTTTAGGCACTGTGTGAACCGTATGCCGCCTAACTTTGGGCTTTTCTTCATCCGTGTCCTCGCTTTCCATTTTTTCTACCGCTGAAGAGTCCGTTTCTCTGCTTACACTGTTGTCTAGTGATAGCGCGGGCCCTATCATTTGACGCGGCGAGATCGACCGCGCTTTGAGTCCAGGCTCGCGTATCGTCGACAGTTCTTTTACGCACTCCGCGGCGATTTCCCGCCGTATTTCAGGCGGCGTGGGAATGCGCTCGTGCAGTTCATTGATGGCGTATTGCAAAGGGATATAAGGTCGCGCTGGTTGTGCCGGGACCGTACGCTGAGCGGCGCGAGTGGGCACGACAACAACCATGTTCCTACTCCCTCGTACAACAGCAGCTTCCGCGATCCCACTTGGCCGACGAAGTCTGGTTTCTAGTTGAGTTTGTAGAGGGTAGCTTGCCCTGTGTTGTCGCAATCGATCCACAAGTAAGAAATAAATAGCTGTGTGGTGGTCGTATGCGTTGTCAGCCAGGGCCTGGTGAAGAAAAAAAAAATGTATAAGAGAGAGCCAGTTGATATTATAAATAAAGCAGAATTCTTACTGAAATTTCAAAAGTTTATTCCCTGATTTCTTTACGATTCGTCCACAGTCCGAAGCGAAAACCATCTAAATGCTACAGGCAGGATACTCCAATGTTTTTCTTTTTTGTCTTGTCTTGTCTTATGTTTTTCTTTTTTGTCTTAAAAGGGACGGGTCATTTATGTGTTAAGGGGGGAGGGGGTATATTTCTGAGTGAAACTTTTTTTTAGCATTGTTTTTTTCAAGAATTTTCTCTACCAACATAAACTTCTGCAAGAGGCAGGTGGGGCCTGCTTGATTTTGTGCACGAACTCTTTTCGTAATTGCCCAACCCCTCTTCCTCCTCTTAAAAATCACATGGTCATCCCTTAGTTATGGCTTAAAATCGGTAGCTTTTTCGATTTCCTAAGATGTTGTTCGTTGCAAATTTTACAAGAGGCTTAAAATATCGCTGAAAATTAAGGAACTACTCCTGTCTCGTTTCCCGGTACACAACTGTCCCGTCCCTTTAGACAGGAAACCCGTCCCGCTGGTAGCGGTTCCGGCATTTTGCGCTACCTGATTTTCTCCATACAGAAAAGCCACAATGAATTTTAATTTACCTTCTTCGTTCTTTCAATATCAATGCCCAATCCGTGCATGAGCTCTAGCGCTTGTTCATTGTACTCATCCAGAATTTTTTCTCCCTCAAAGTTTTCCTGTTCATTGTAGGCCAGAATGGTTTTGACGGCTGGATCAGCTTGCATCCATTTGTGTTTTTTGATCTGTTCAATGGTGTACCGCTGGTTTGGGTCTTTGACGAGCATGTGGCGAATCAAGTGTTCGCATTCTGCGGGGGGGAAACAATAAAAATGATTACTTTCGAACACACCATTTTTGACAAGAAAAACGTGATAAGACTCCCTTCCCTCCCCTTCCTCCTCCGAAAAAAGACACGAGTACGAGGAGAAATTCTCATACTGCCCGAAGCATTTCCGAACCTAATTACCCAATCACAAAAAAACACTAGCGCTCACGAGCCTGTCGTGTTGCTTAGCAACTACTAATAAAAACCGTGGGCTCAATCCCGACCACAAAGGAATGTTTGGTCTCTGGAATGGTCGCTGTGGCTCAGTTATACAGTTTGTACGAAGTTTATCTTATGTCTGGAGATCAAATTTTATTCTAGCATTTCTTCCTATACTCCTTAAGCTTCAATTCATCTTGTGCTGGTTTAAAGCAATGCAACAACAAAAACAGGTGAGCTTCGATTAGTTAATTGCCTCCATTTTGTTGTTGCTGTTAGTCGTAAATTTTTGTGCGACCTTGCTCAGAAAGAAAACTGTTCCGGAACAGAACACGACCTTTACAGAAAGCTGTGGCCAATGCGATCCACGTTTTCTTTCCAATAGACTATAAAGCGTAATCTCATAAAGTGTTTGGCACATAACACAAAACTTGTCCATTTGCAGTTAATTTACCTGTGGACATGAAGAAAGGGATCCTAAATCGTCCTTCTAACACTCTGTCCCTAAGAGCTGGTAGAGTTCCGCCATCAAACGGTAAGGCACGGCAGATAAGTACATATAGAACTACACCCAAACTCTGAAAAAATAATACAGTTTATTGACATCAGATGGGATTAAGTAATTTTTGTACAGGTTAAATTGTTGCCTTTATCTTTTAATCCAAGATGATCATTTTCAATCACCTCCAAACAATGTCAATACAAATTTAATAAACACACAAGTTATAAGAATTCAAATGTAAACAGAGTGAAAACTCGATTTTTCGAAACCCTTGATTTCTCGAAGACCCCAGTAACTTGAACCAAACTTGAATTCGCTTCACAAAGTTGGACCCTACTTTTTTATCACAGATTTCTCAAACTCCTCATTTCGCAAACCAATTTAAAAAAAGTAAATATGGGGATTTTGTACGGTTCTAGCCATAATGGGTTATAAAATTTCATGTAAAACCTACCCAAATGTCCAACTGTGGACCATGATAAAGTTTTCCTTCAAAGACCTCTGGGGCAGCATATGGGGGGCTGCCACACCAAGTGTTTAGAGGGCTCCCAGGTGTGTAGTAGTTTCCAAAACCAAAGTCTGAAAGACACGTATCACAGAGTGTTAAAAATACTTCCTTAGAAACCCAAAATATAATGCTAGTAAATGGCTACATGTAGTTTGCTTTAGAGGATCTCTTCATATGAGCCTGGTTAAACTGGCTGCCAGGGTACATTCTGTGTACACGCCGCACCAGATATGTCAAGTTTTTTTTATAGGTCTACGCCAAGGTCCTTTATTATTCATACCTAAAATTAAAATAAATCATCTGTACGCCAGTTCAAAGGTGCGGACTACAATCCTAGGCCAGTATGCTGCACAATTTTGAAGTACACGCCAAAGATCTTTGGCGTAACCTACGTAGACAGGAGCCCATGGGCTCCTGACGTAGAATGCAGCCTGCACTGACTGGCCCAGTTTCTGAGATAATTGCCTCATCACTATAATTTCTTTGTCAAAATTTATGTATTTTCACATATGAGAAGGAAGGCTTGCTCGCTTACTGAGATTGTAGTTATTGCTTTTGCTACAGCCTGGTTACTAGGGCAAAAAAAACTTTGTTTCCACCACTGAGTGGTCTTTGCTTTATGCTTGCATCCATACTTCCTAGGCCATCTTACCTGCAATTTTTATGTTTAAACCTTGGTCTAGTAGAAGATTTTCAGCCTGCAATTAAAAATACAAAACAAAGATGATTAAGCAGTGATATATAATGGGTTGTAGTTTACTAACAATTGTTTAACTTGGAAATGTTTGGCAAGTTTCTGATATAGAAACATGGTATTTAGATTAATGCCCAATTCCGTTTAAAAGATGCATGTACAGGGAATCATGGTAGTTGTATTATAATTTCAACAGAACATGTCCTAAACTTGGCAATGCTGAATACATCTACCGCAATTCAATGCAGGCATGTCTCATAGACAAAATTGCACATTGGAATGGGTTAACCTGATTCTGTTGGTTGGTTTTTGAAGACCATCAACACAGTATTCCATAATTAATGACTATTACAAGCCTTCATATTTGAGTATTATTAAGTCACTATTTAAATTGTTTATATATCTAACCATATCTACAGTGTAATCTTATCTTACTAATTTGATCTATGGCATAAAATTCTCACTAGGAATAAATGTGTCCAGGAACGTTCACACAGGGACCATATTCGCAGTCGTCGGCGTCGAACGAAAAACATCGTATGGGCGACCAAATGATTACATAAACTCGTCCGCTGGACGACTTAAGTTTGACTTAATAAAAAAAAAAAAAACAATTTTTAAGTTTTCTTATGAGTTACTTGCGTTCTGACCACTTGTCATCCATTCATAACTTTTCGAAAACAGAACATAATTTCAACTTTCTGTCGCGATAAAATCATAATTTTGGCCGCCATCTTGGCTGATGCGGTATTTTCCATCAATGAAATCATTGCAGGCTCAATTTTCAAGCTCTCAACCACTGATATTTTGTACTGCAGCTGCATCCGCGAAAACACGAGGCGATCGCATCAGCTGATGTTTCGATCAAAATTTGCCGTTATCTTGGTCTGGCGCCGCCAGCAAAGAAAAAAAAAGCAATGTTAACACTTCAGAAAAACAAACCAAATATGAATAAGAAGAGCAAAAGCGTTCTTTTCTTCTATGGTTGCAGTCGAAGAGGCCCTGGCTTACGCTTCCGCAACATCGCAAGCCGCTTGGGGTGTGATGTTTTGCAGTGTTTCGTGAAATTTGTAAACCGGCAGCCAAGGTAGACAAGTAAAAAGTCTCATTAACAAATACTTGTGAATCAAACTTTATTAAAACAGATTCGTTGTCTTGAAGATTTCATGTATACACAGTGTTACATATAATTATGTGATAATAACAAAAAAGTCAATTTTTCATTTACTTGTTGTACGGTCGCCATTCTTCACTACTTTTGAACGGGCAAGTAAAATTTTGCCAGGGCAAGTATGTCATCTTGTATACTTGCCCGGCTGACGACTTGGAGAAAAAATGAATATGGATCCCTGTTCACATACATGTAATATAAACAATACAATTACAAAAATGTTTCAATTAAATATGTTTACTCAAAGCTTGTTTTGGTGCTAAAGTAATAGGCTTACCTTTAAGTCCCGATGGACCACATGCCTCTTATGACAGTACTCCACTGCACTCAAAATCTGTGCAAACTTTTTCCGTGCCTCTTTTTCTGGCAGAGCACCATGGGACAAATAATCTGTAAAGTCAAGCATAACAACTAATTAGTTATTTTGCCTCAGGTCTGAATCATTCTAGCCTTTGCGCAGGCAGTTCATATTTATTTTTAAGTACTATTTCAGGAAAGTAACGTAAATCTACAGTTGAAGCAAAAGTCTATTTTTCCATGGAATGTGTAACAACCTTTATCCTATCCCTGTCACTTTATATTTCGAGTTCATCAATTTGCGGCATTTTTTTTTATTTATTGTGTTGTTTATTTTCACCCTTGAAAAAGCAGACCTTGCGAGGAATTCTACTTCATATGATACTAATTCAGGTGGACATGACAAATGTCATTAACATTCTTATCAAAAATCTTATAAGCAAAACATAACACAATTTATCACGACTAGATAGCAAGTTATATATTTGCATATATAACTCTCTTGGCTGATTTCTTAGAGCATTTTGACGATTAACATAATAAATAAGCCAAGAAATTTATGATATATCAGTTGTTGGCAGATAATAATATACGTCAAGAACTTTCGAAAAAAGGTTTCTGGAAAAATTTGAAATATAACATATTTTCTGCAACACATGTTAAGTATTATTACGGAAACTATAATAAACTACACTGATTTTGTAACTATGAAGCAACTGAAATATACATGTATCAGAGTCAGTTTTGTGTGTGGGTTTTTTTTTCACAAATATATATGGTGCATTGACTGTTAAAATCTCTTTGTCACATGCAAATAGGACAACACTCGCATTTTATTTTATCACTATTTGCATTCCGAGTTGTTGCTCAAATGTGAAAAGGTTATTTATTTCTATGCAACAGTGTTAACCATTTTTTCTTGCCTTTAGTAAAATATGTAGTACCCTAAATACAATGCTCTGTAGGTTGACCAAAGTCAATCCATTAAAGCGCCCCCCCCCAAACCCCCCCATGTGTTTACCTTGCGCGTTTGTCAAGTTGCGATCCCACCTTGCCATACTGGGGGAGACCCGAAGCACGCGGGCCGCGCGGGGCGGCACTCCGCTACCAATCAGGCGTCCCATGAACTGATAAAGCCTGGGTTTGGGATTCCCCAAACCCCCCCATTGTGACCTAATAAGTGTTGACAAATAACTATTATTTGGGAGATAAACAACATAATGTTTTTTCAAAAATCTTTCTGGCTCTATCATAGTGAATACTGGAGCAACTTAAAGGATTTGCAAATCATTATAAAAGTTAAAAACAGACCTTCGAGAAAAATATAAAAATCTATGATCACTAAGCACAATCACTTGAAAATCAATTCCGACAGAATCGAACGCTACTAAACAAATAATTATTTCTTCTTTTGAACTGGCCCTGAATAGAATTAACATGTACTTAATGAATTAGCTAGTTCAACAAAAACGTCCCCAGTTTCTACTGAAATACTTCATAAAACGTAACAATTTAAAGGAATTTAGCTTAGCATGAAAACAACACCCAAGATAATCGGCGATGTTTACAAACATGGACCCTCCAGAACGATACGATTCATGCAGCTTAATATTTCGCAACCAAACGATTCAAAATCTTGAGAATTTGAAAGATTTTTTAATCAAAGATCTTTTGTCTGAGTACTCAAAATTTGTTTTTGTTAGAACCGCTGTCACTTCATCTCCTCGCTTCGCTGCATTACCGGCGAATCGGCGCCATGTTGGGAGAATATAGATATTTTTAACTTTGATGGTGGTATGGGATATGGGACGTGGTACAAATAGTCACCAAGAAATGTACATTGATCGATTGGCAGTCGATAAAAAGAAAAGAAAATTCGCGTAGATAAATACGATATTTCATAATGCACCCAACAAATACGTCACGCATGCCAAAATACGATGAAACATATTGACAGAGCCACAAAAAAGCATAGCGCGATTTCGCCGGAAAACGCACTGACCTCTCGATTTTTCGCGGAATTCCGAAGCCCATATTCCTCTTATTAATTTCAGAAATCTCTGAATACTTGAAGAATTTGGTAGTGTAGTAACGTGAATGATTAATCGCCAAGGAACGAGGAATAATATAACGGCTCAACCGCAATCACACTCTTCTACAAATTGTAAATCGCTAGTGATATTAACATAAGGGGGTCTTTAAAAACATGACAACTTACTAAACATTTCTCCGTTGCTCGCGTACTCGGTGACAAGGTATAGCATGCTTTTCGTTTCCATCACCTTACAAGGAGAGAAACACAAAGATGAAATTAAGGTTTACAAGTTGACTTTGGTAAATAATAATAAAATAAAATGGTTTGAAGCTATGTGACAAATGAGACCTTAGTGCCTGTACAATGCAGCGGCGAAATTCGCCGATGCGCTCAAGCGCTGCGAATGGAACTTATGTAATGAAAGACAGCTTTTGCACTGAGTTGGTTTACCTGGTAAAGCTTAACGATGTGAGGGTGGTTGAGGAGTTTCATTATCTGTATTTCGCGGTAGACTTTCTTGAGGTTCGTTTCGTCCAACTGTGTTTTGTCGATGATCTTGATGGCGACCTGGCGAAACGGAGAAAAAAGCAAAGATTTTAGTATAAATTCAAGCTCTTAAACTGCAATGTTTTCGCCTGTCGCACGAACGCAACATTGAAAAACAACCAGTGACAAGTTTTTATCGATTCCTTTCACCGCGCATGAAAACAGCTTCGATTCGCTCACCTGGCTTTTTGTTACTCGATGCCTTGCTAGCTTCACCACCGCGAAGTTGCCTTTGCCAATGGTCTTCTCGATGTCGTAGAATCCAACTTTAATCGCCCTCTGCGTGCGTTCCGTCGCCATTTTAGGCCCTGCATCCGAAGAGATGCGCCTGCGAAGGCGAAATACAATGCGTTTGAGCGACAAAATTCACAAGGAAATGCGTTATTCATTTGACAAAGACATTTTCGCCTCCAGTCTATGCATGCTTTTCATATGCAAGACGTAGCTAATGACGTCATCGGACGTAATTGATGCCACGAACGCGTAAGGTTGCCATAGTGATAGGACGGGTCAGCGAGCTCAAAGAAAGGGTGACGTCAACGTTATTATGCCCTAACAAAAGAACCTTTCGAGGTTTGATCTCCTTCGTTTGTTAGTGAAACTGACCGCACAATTCGCTTTAATTACAAACTTAACAGACATCCTCTTGCTATTTTGCTTTGAGAAACCAGCGCGCGACAAAAGATATTTTCTTTGCGGAAATGTCAAAAGCCGATCCTACTTGAGGCATGACCTGTCAAATTGAGTCTAAAATTCGCCTCATTCTGCAAATGACTCGAATTGAAGGCTGGATGTGACGGGATCTTGTTAAATACTAGCCCAAATTTTTTGGAAAATATTAGAAAATGTGATGTTTCTATTGCCTTGCACAGGCAAAAGTTTTTCGTGCAAGATGAGAGGCGCAAAGCACTTACATTACATACGCAAGTTAGTGTCAAAAGTTCGTCAGGTTTGTGTATATCAAAGAAAACGAAAAACAAAGAAAAAATCATTCAAGAGGCCAGTTGAATAGCCTGTCAAAGCAACCGGCTTGCAATTGAAAACTGAGCTAAGCAAAAGCCATAACCTCACTTAGAAAGCCATCCGATGAGTTTTCCGGAGAAAAATATATTTATCAGGAAAAATGTGCGGGAAGCGCAAATTCTGCAAACAGGAAAAGGCTGGCAAGCTGATGAAATATAAGTCGGGAAAATGTCGAAAAACACGCTCTGCAAAAATATGGCTAAAGACCGACCTAAAGATGATTTTAATTTGCCCGAATGTTTTCGTATGTTCCGTAAGTTTATGATAGTTTTATGATTTTATATTCAAATGACAGCCTGCTGGCTAGGCAAGCGTCGCCAATTGGTTTGTTTTCGTTCGCTTAGACTACTTCAAAGTTGAAAATCTACGTCCTGAAAAAATATACCACAGATTTTCGATAACATGCGAGTGTAAGAAATTCGACAAAGCATTCTGCTTTTCTGCAATCGATGCAAGAACGAGGCAGTGAAATAATATCATCTTTAAAACCGGGCTCGCGCGGAAATCCATTTAACTGCAACCCTTCAAACTGTGCAAACATCAAGGCTGTTCTAGCTCACCTGAAAATTCCCTTTAGCACAATCTTGATAGCTGTTGCTCAAAGCTTAATGCAAAAGGCGTTTTGACCGTGTTCTGGGAAGAAATAAACTTGCTGCCTTTCGCTGTCGAGTTTACGCTGTTGTGGTCTGCATTTATAAAATCAAATTGCAAAAACACTGCGATCACATCCTAAGACCTGATGACGTCACGAGGAACCTTCTGGCGTATTGTGGAAAGCTCCTGGATGCAGCTGAACGTACTTGACATGCAGCACGTCAGCTACTAGATAACACGAGAAGCGCTTACAAAGTAATATTTCGATTTAAAAAACGCTGCCGAACTTTGGTAAATAAACACTGCCTCTATCTATTCATTGTCGACCAGCGAAATTAACTTCTAAGATGTTTTGAATTGTAAAAATGGAAGCGTTGAATTAAATTTTATGATGAAATATTTCAGCGGGGTTCCACGAGTCGCAAAAGTGACCAACTTGCAATTTCTCCTTTGCAGTTTTGATACATTGTCAAACAGATGAGAAACGAGAAAATGGAAAATCATCAAAATTGATTTGGCCTGTCTTAGCACTATTTAGACAGTTGCTTTTTCGAGTATGGAAAAGCAAGGGCTAATTAAAATTCCCGCTCCAGCTGTTTCGACTAAAGTTTACACTAAAGTATCAATAAATACACGAGTGTTGTCTTTTAAAAGCGTTTTGTTTACCATCTCGTGTCGTTTTCTGCGCGCTTTGGTTCTTCACGAAAAAAGCAGGATGTCTTTACGAGTAAGCTGGTTCGAAAATTACCTGCTCTAGGCGGCGGGACGAAGTATGCTAGAGATCGCTAGAATAATCGCTTTTAAAAGTTTGTATTACCTCGAGCAACGGGGTCTTCTAAAGCTAAAGCCTCTCGCTGCGTTTTTTGAATAGAGAATTGTAAACATTTGGAAAGTTCTTTTCCAATTCTGGTACAATTCGGGACCACAGCATAATACTAACTGACTTCGTAGGTTAAATTGTCCGGGTCACTTATTTCGAAACCAAGCTATAGCTCTAACTTCCTTGTGGGTTGTAAATATAAACTTATGCTCGCTATTTTTAGTCTGCACTTTGTAAGAAAGGTCAAATGAATTGTAATACGGGTGACTGGCGACATGAAGGCAAGGCTGTTGTTTATTGGGGGGGACTTTATTGTCATGCGATTTCAACCGTGTAGGGAGCACTCCCACATAAACTGCGCCCAAGTCACGTTCTAAGAGGACTGCTCGCAAACTGCAAAAAAAATCAAGCTTTTCAGTGTCATTTTTTTTTTCTTCTTCTGGAAAAAAGCAACTTCCTCCATGTCATGCAAATCCTATTTCTATGTCACTAACATGTGGTCTAATTTCCAAGTAATATTCGTGGCACGTCGACTACTGTTTGTAGTTTTAATTGACTATAATTTGTTTGTAATGGCCAAGAATCAATATTTTATCCCTTTTTCGAGTGCATTGCGTGGCGTCCTTAAAAGGGCGCACGTGTTCAAATGCAGAGTAGGCACTTAACTAATCGTGACCACGCGTGGGTTCCTCGCTAAATTCATCACAAGTCAGCAGGCATTGTTTTAAAAACGATATAAAATATAATCAATGGTAGATTAGAATGCCTTCTGTAGTTATAGATAAAATTCATTTTTCAAATAAAACAAATAAATTGTAAAAAGTTAGACACGCGTTTTGAAGCCTGCATTTTCATTTTGAAGTTCGGCGTTTGTTCTCAATCTTCCTCGGTCTAAGTTATCCTCCTTTCTACTATATTATAACTTTTTTTGTTGTTTACGTACCTTAAAACCGTTGTTAGTTTTGAGGCTCCCTTTTTATTATCTCACCAAAACCGAGTCTTTTCACAAAGCGTTGTATAATTTGTCTCTATCGATTCTTTATCTCCGATCGAATCGTGCTTTTAAAATAACGGCCATAAATCGTATGTACTACAGGAATAGATCGAAAGTGGTAAAAAAAATACACTTTCTTGCCAAGAAAAACACTTTTACGCTTCCTTAGGTCCGCTGAAGAAGTCAAACACTAATCTCGACCAAGAGAGGATGAGGGGACAGAGAGGAATTAGAGGGCGTTGGCCGGATATGTCAAAGACAGAAAAGTTATTTTTAGATATGCGGACGTCCACACAAGCGTAGTTCCGGTTCTAGTCAATTCGGGCGTACTTTTTTGTCGGCTCAACTAAGCATGTATTTTTAGTGGGCATTTTACAGGCGTTTGGACTTCGGCACGATAATGTCAATTAGATTGTATCGGAGCTTTCCAAAGTAAGCGTCTCCTGAGATGCTAAATAAAAATCATGACAGGCAAGAGTAAATTTATTTTCCGCCACCGACCACTTTTTACTATCGACGATTTTGACCGCTGGTCAAACGCTCTGAGAAGCGTGTTTTAGGCGATTGCTTTAAGCGACAAATAGGATAGGTGGCCGAAAAAGGCCTTCTCCTCTCACACTATTTATTGGGAAGCGTACAATAGACGTTAGTTGATGAGTCACGCGTTCCTGCGACTTACCCCCGTATTTGCCTATTTGGATCATGGATTTTTCTCCATGTCCTGAGTTTTTTAAGTGTTTTTTTGTGACGCCCTTATGGATATCTCAAGATAAAGGTAGGGAGAAGGGAAAAAGATAAATTTTTCAAGGAGACGCTGTGCCGTATCGATCGGGCGTTTTGTCGCTTGAACTCGACAAAACGGAGCTTTTCATTCCCCTGTTCGCACGTATGGTCTGGCACCGCATGAATGAAATGTAAGATTATCTCTAGGCGTACTGGGGTCTGTTTTCTGTTATCTGTTTTGCCGTTTATGCAGGTTGAATTATATGGTTTGACTTTATTCTTCGCGAGCATTGGATTGAAAAAAATAGTAGATCTATCTCTATTCCGAATATTCCTGCGATTTTTTCACACCGCTCTCATCAATGAAACGTCCGTATTGTTAATGACATTTCTCACGCCTTGATCATGAATGGCGTGTGCGGAAGCAAGAAAAACAGACACTTCCGTTTTGCACGCGGCTAAATATAACTTTTCTGTCTTTGACATATCCCAAGGCCTAGACTAGGAGACTACCTCTCTGTCCCCTCATCCTCTCTTGTCTCGACGAATAAACAGTGAGGTTTGTGCGGCCTTAGTTAACTCAGGAAAGGTATAAAAGAGTTGCGGAAACTACCTTTCATTTCATCACGTCGAAGTCAACCCTTCTTTCTGGGAAAGTCCTAATGGCCGTTTGTTTGCTCGTTAAATCGTCACTTAGCGAATGACGAACGAATCACGCTGGCTTCAGCAGGAAAACCTAACACCGTGTGTTTAATACGATGGGAAGTCGTGAATCAGATCTTGGCCAAAGCCACTTGACATTTTGACATTGGTTTCCGCTTATGACTAAAAGCCCCATTCAGCTTCATTGGTTTTTTTCCCATATCGGATCATGCACAATTGAATCATATTCACGTGCTTATAAACGCTTTGTTTCTTAGAAAAAGGAAAAGGAAAAATTTTAGATTCTTTAAAAATCACCTTATGGTCATTGTCATAAATTTCTATCGATGTCATTGTCACTTCTGGGAATTTTGATTAAAGTTGACGATTTTTTTTTTCATTCTTTTTCACAATGTATTGATAATTTAGGAAGAATTAGCTGCTGGACAATTTTTTGTTGCTTTCAATTCTTCTCAATTGTACACCTGTTGTAGCCCAACTGACAAATGTCATGACTTTGAAGTATTTGTCACCCTAAAAGCTTTACTTTTACAAAGCGAACTGAATGCAAAACCTCAGTTAAGCGATTCGTAACTTAACAGACTTTTATCATAGAAATATGTTGATAAAAAAAGCAATATAACAACACCCTGGAGGCATATACTTGTTTTGTCTACAGTCTATTGTTTTAGCACAAACATTTTGGTTTTTTTAAAAAACTGATAGAACAACTGTTCCTGAAATTGAAATGAAACCGAAAAGTTTGACAAATAACAACTTTCTGCTTCCAAATTTTCGTTGCAACTGTTTCGAATTTACCGAACTAAAGATGTTTTTAACTCAAGTGCGTAATATTCGTGCCGGCAGCATATATAAATAGCTACGTAAACAAAGCCACTTCAATTCAATGACCCCAGTGTCACGCACGTGCGCTCTCGTGGCCAGTCACGTCATAGTATTGCACGAGCGCTTTACGAAATGTTGCGAAAGTAACGACGACGCCTACGAACTTTCCCGAACAGTTGGCGAGGCACGAACGTGAAGCGTGCGTGATGGCCGTGACGCATATAACTCACTTCGTATTGTTTCACATGTGTTTTCATGACGAAGCCTAGCTACTTACGATTTCGCTCTAATTAAATACCGCAACTATTTTACGTTTTCACTAAGCAATAAATTTTTGTTTCCTACAACCTAGTTTTGGGATTCTGGACACATTTTGAAGAGGGAAAACTCTTCTTTAACGAAAAAATCCCTATGAATTTACATACTGTCATAGGGACAAAAAAGGAAGTCGTCTTTGAAAAGTTGACAAATTCTTCCTTTTTTCACTACACAACTTCCCCTGAAAATAATACTTCTTGGAGACTGTAACTACGTGTGAAATTGAAAAATTCACCGCCCAGTTCATGCTAATATTTTGACAAATTATGTCAAATTCAAATTTAAATTTCACTTTAGAAGATAGCTGTAATTCACGCATACGTGGTTGAAGATTCAACGATTATCAAGACAAAGCTCTAGATTAAGTAAATTTCACATAGTTATCACTTTTTGTCAATCTATTTATTTGTTTACATTTTTAATAGTGTGGTTGAAGACTCAGTAAAAGTGTGAGCGATTAAAAATAATTCAAAATCATTAGGTTTAAAAAGTTGCAGACAATCTACGGTTACTGCAGACAGCTTCTCAAAAATATCTTACTGTTTTTGATACGTTTTCTTGCTATTCGCCTTAGGAGAATATCGTTTTTTTTTTTTTCAAAAAAAATTTCCCCTGAGACTATGAAGTCATAAAATGAGTTCCAAACAGGCAAGTTAATGCTTGGGATACAAATTAAATTTTCTACAATTTTTTTTTTAATGTTGCAGTCCGTTTAAGAGCTGTAAGAGTCATGTAATGTGCATTGCATACACAACAGTACCTCGCGTTCTTATAGTAATGACGTTAGGAATGATCTATTCTTTTAACGATTGATTGATTGTTTGAAGCGCGTAACAGCGTAAGCCAGTTGACGTAACGGTTGCCTGCGTTCTGATTTTTTACTGGCTGTTTATGATCGTGCGCACGTTTTTTCATGCCGGATGACAGAAATTAAAGTGATTGCACGACTGTTGACAATGTACAAAAGCCTGGGATTTCTCAATCTCCTTAGACGTGTCAGCTAGCAAAATGCATTAATATGGTATCCCAAAATTGAGACTTGCTCTGACGGCTTTTAAAAGAAAAAAATAAAATAAAGATTTTCATTGCACGCGTCGTAAGAAATACTAAATAAAAGAAATTTCATAATAAATCTATTATACTTCTAGTCAATTACTGTACGAGAATCAATAAAATTCACTCGATAAGCATTCGATAGATTCAAATTAAATTTTAAATGACGATCGAGCTTATGCAAGGCTGCCCTAAAGTGATTTTACTTGTCGAAGTTCCGTGCCGAGTCGGATTTCCCTTTACAAGATTACGCAGAAAACGATTAAATTAGCATTATAGTCACGGAAACATTTCTCCTGCAAACGTAAAATGCAAATTTACGATTATTGCGGGGACAGTGTTAAAAAATAGTAAAGATAAAAGACATTGCGAAATGCCTTATACACCCCTAAAATTGAAGCTTGTCCAGCTTTTACTGATCACTTAAAACTGATAAAATATTGCACCTCAAAATACAAAACAATATGGGTCTCCTCTACGTAAATGTAATCAAAACATTTATTATTTTTTTATTTTATTGGAAAATGTCGGAATCTTTTGAAAACATTTATCCAAATTTAAGTTCTCTTTTTCTTGAGATTTTTGTGTGTTCATTGCCGTTAATTCAGAATGTATCAAAAAAATACCAAATGTAACCATCAGAATCGATTGCAACCGCGTCGCGAAATTTTGATGAGGAGTGGTAGTTTAAATATCTATTCACCACATAAAAGCGATTTTAAATTAAATTTATGCCTGGTATCGTCCTAATCGTTGCTTACTTTTACTACAAGTAGAAAATACTTTTTCTATATTTTTCTGCCGTTGAATACTAAAAAAATTTAGCTTTGCAACACAGCACGTACTATCGCGCTTGAGAGATCTATTACAGAGTTCAACACATGAAGAACGTGTAAGCTTGAAGCAAGATTTACAAAACGCTCACATCGAATTAAAACCTTCTGAAAATAATTTTGTACTCACAGATAGGGGCTTGTATCCATGTGCTCCTGAAACTCAGCGACGACCATGCTTGCATTAGACGCCGCGAAATCGAACTTCGTTACTTTCAACCTTAGCTGTCGTTCTGACTGTATGCAAAATACACGTCTCGATCTGTTCATCAAAGACACTACTATCCGGTCTGACGTCATTCAAAACAAAAGCTTACGTCATCCGCTTCTCAGTACGTCATGTAAAATTGAGTCAAACTCCATGTTTTCCGCTGTTAAATCTCCGAGCAGTTTTTCAGCGTTGCGCAATGATATTGTTGCTAGCTAAGGTACACATTGGAAGATTAAAAGTGATCTGAATGTAAAATTTTGTAAAAAAGAAGATAAAAGTATTGCGTGTTCCCGCGGAGGTTGGCGTTATTGAGTTCTACCGCCCGCGTCATAATGATCACGTGATTATTGATAACCATTTCACAGAAATTATAATTTGTAACGTAATATCTTATTAATCTCGATAGTTCAGTTTGTTTATTTATGAAGTAACAGATCGCAATAAAATGATTCGAAACAGTTACTCACACGGGCAATTGTCGAAATCTTTTCACGTAACTTATAACTCAGGATGAAAAAGAATTAAACACAGAATTGGAGAAAACGATTGTAATTTATTTTTACGAAATTTATTTGCTGTCAGCATGAGCTTATAGTTCCCATGAGTCATCTCTGTTTTGGTTGTGTTATTGCTTTCGAAAATTAATAAGTGCAGTATTTACTTCGTTACTGCTGGTGAGTCTGTAGCGCAAAAATTGGGTTTCTAAGCTACGTAGGTCGAACATAATAGACAATTACATAATCCACTGTTTATACTCACTTCAAAATTAAAACAATTTTTAAAATAAAAAATGTATTGATTACTGCTATGACTAATCTCTACATTTTTGCCTCAATCAATTCTATTCCATTTTTGGAAGAAAAATGGATTCTTGGAAAAAAATTCGTCAGCCAAAAATAACGGGAAAAACACTTGAATTTATAAAGAAGCCGGTTCCAATCACCGGATATGGATATGTTGTAAAGATTTTTCCGCAAAGGAACTTCAATTCCATCGGAATATGAGTCATCAGGATTATGTCACGGCACCGGAAAAATAGCACACCTATCGAGACTGTGTGGGGTGTTCGTTATATCAGTTAAAAGGACCGCTCACGGTCGAGTTTAGTCTATTTTATTACCGGCGTTTTAACAAATTCTCGCTATGAAACTGAATGTCAACAAATAAATTACTTCTATGGATCTCAGTCAATGACAAAACCACAGCTTCACTGCAAACAAAAAATGTCTCCCTAGCGTTATAACTAAAGCTGCAAACAAACGAGACAATTTAAAAAACTGTTCAGCCTAACATTTTTTTAAAAAAAAAACCAGATCCATGTCTAAACTTAGCTATAATCCGTGAAAAAAGCCTTGTTAAATTCTGAACAAACAACTCACACTGTAATTGGTTGTAAACGCGGTTGTGACGTATTATGTTATGACGTATAGTCCATATAGTCTGATGCAAGTTAAAGGGACTGTGTCATGGCTGAGTAAAGTTTATTTTATTAATTTTTGCAGAAAACTCGCTATGAAACTTACTTTTGGAAAGAAATAACTTGCCTGGATCTAAATGACAAAACCATAGCTTCATTGCAACCAAATTTACAAGTCTCCTCGGCATTATAATTTAAAGTTACAGACAAACGAGATTATCTTTGAAAACTGTTCAGCCCAACAACATTTCAAAAACCCATATCGCAATCCATTTCAATCTTCGTCACTTTTGGCCATCTATACCTTCTTTTGTATTTGCTGTGTTATTGAAATGTTCCTTCACTGTTTTAAGAAGTTATTTTTATATTTTTCCGAATTTGATGCTAATTTCCCATGTCTAAATTTGGATAAAATCCGTGACACAGTCCCTTTAAGGGGGTGTAGTAATGTAAGACCTCGTCCTCTTAGTTCTGTAAAAATCGTTCAAAAGAGCTAGTGTGAATGCGTGACTGTACGTGCGTGTTTACGATAAAGACATGTACACCCATTCACACTAACTCTCGTGGACAATTAAAATAAAAATAAATCAGTCGGGGGAACAAGTGCCAGTTGATGGCGACATCACTAGTTTCTTAGTGAAATAACTGAACCCGCAGTTTTCGTCCAAGAAGTTGCTAAGCGGACACGACGAATTTGTAAGCGGAATTGTTTTCGATCGGAGTATACTCGTGAGCGCTCGCGCTAGTTTTAATTTTGATTGAATGAAATAATTCGGAAACTCTTTAAAACCGGCACTTTTTCCCACGACTGAAATAGGAATTTAAGGCGGCATATCCAAGGAGTGGCTATTAATCACTTTTTTCCAGATCGAATTGGAATTTAGATGTGTTGACTTTTGTGAAGGGAGGAAAACCGGACGGCCTGAAGAAAACCCTCGGTGCAAGGACGTCGGGTCCGGCAGTCGCACGGAACTCGGGCCACATTGGTGGGTGTTGAGCGCTCTTACCACTGCGATCCCTGCTTCATGCAATGCTACAGAGAATGCTACCTTCGTGGAGCCCAGCCGAAAACAGTCCTTTGATCAAAGGACGGAAACTGAGAACTATGCAGCGATGTGAATCTCTCTTGGCAAAACTAAACTTATCACTTGCTAATGCGAGCGAAATTTGCCCCAGGAATTTGATGTGCGTAATATCCTTTACATGTTTCTTTGGAATTAGTCAATCGTCGTCTCTTTTGGTCATCCGTACCTTCTTTTGTATTTGCTGTACTGAAATTTTCCTTCACTGCTTTAAGAGGTTATTTTTATAATTCATTAAGAATTTGGCCAAAATCTGTGACAGTCCCTTTAAATAAGAATTGGCCACCTAACGGAAAAAGGGAAATATTCTATTTACTAGTGATCCTCTAGTTCTGAAACAAACTTTGAAAGTAGTTTTTGGTTTAGCAGTTTTGAGGGTTGCCTGCTTCCCAGACAGTCAAACCCGTTATATCGAAGAATTTGTGAGATGTCCAGCTGCAACGCAGGCTATTTTGAGGGCTGAATCTCTTCAAAAATCAAAAATCGTACTGAGTTTTGTCTCGGGGATAATGAATGTATATCATACATATATCAACCAACAGAAAGATATTCCCAAACGGCAAATTAAAACTATACCTCCCCAATGCTAACCTCCCACTCAGATCCTCTTCAATCTTTTAACTAAGTTATTTATAGAATACTCAGACGAAATATTGGTCTATTTTTGCACACGTGGTACTCCAACGCAAAGGAAAACAAACGCCTTTACTCAAATATTGGTTGTTTGGTCACGACAACCATCAGTCTAGCTTGAAATTTGTTTTAAACTTTAACTAAGTTAAGTGTGTAATTTCAGAATGTGGATGAATTGAATTGTTCAGCATACTCACTAAATTTCTCTTCAAGAGAAACTAGGCGTGCTATTTGCTAAACTGAAGAATTCACACGGCCCTGAGGTTGTCTTTGCCGACAAACTATTAGCTCAGTATTGTACTGTAATTACCGAGAACTTAGCATAATTGTATAACTGGACAGGAAATTTCTAAATTTTCTTTCCTTTCTAGCGCCAGTAGATAAGACTTATCGGCAATTTGGAATCTCAGTAACGGTTCTATGACGTAAATGTCTGCCTTTCAACGAGTTTAGATTCCATTTAATCAAAATTGCTGCAATACCTAGAAAGTATTTTTAGATCAGTATATTGCAATAAAATTTATTTTTACACTCTCCGACACGAAACTGCGGTCTAATGTGGGACTGATGTATTGCGTGTTTGGAAGAACATGGCATAAAAATTGATTTGACAAAACAGCAGAGCCAAACAAAGCACCAAAACATTTGCAAATGTTTCGGAGTATCCATAAAAGAGAGATTAGCCTAGGGTCTTACACATTAATTTATTGCTGTTATATAAAAGGCAGAAAAACACAAGGAAAAGGCGGACAAATAACGGGAAAATATTCGCCAATCGTAAACACTTTAGTTTAAGGTGATAAATTGTTTGAAAATTTTAGTGGAACGCCTTAGAATGGGTCCGCCATGTTGGTGTAGTGAATGAGTACACCAACAGTGTAAATAAACATAAGATCAGAGGCTGTGGGAACGTGCAAAACGCTATATCTCCATAGCAAAGCAGTAGATTGATGGCGTGAAAATTCCCGATGCTGCTTTATTTGAAGAAAATTTGTTCCTGTGTGGAAACATAGTTAGTAGGAGGAGTCCCCTCTACTAACTATGGTGGAAACTCTGTGACATTAGCTGAATATAATTACAACCATGTGCAAATCAAATTTGTAGTTAATTTTTTTCAGCTGAGGAAGGCAATGGGATATTACTTTATGCCGGGGTCTCCTACGCCAACAATTTTTTCATCTATATCCTACAGAGCCTGTTGTTTTTTTTGCCTTCGTGAAGTATAATAATTTTGAAATTAAATCTCGTTGTTTCGCATGACTTCAGTAAAGTGATTTGCCTTGGAGCTCCACAGGATAATGATTTGTTTTTCTTAGTTTCTTGCCGAATAAAAAAACTCTTAGATAGCAAACTTAAACTACTCTGCTAGCCATGGAAAAGTGTAGCGGTCCGGATGCAAGATGTGGATTTGTGTTCCTAAGCAATACGGGTACAAGATGTGTAAACTCTCCATGCTTATTTGCACTTTTTTTTTATAAAAAAAGCTTCTTTACCTCTTTATTTTCCTTAAGCGCTTGGAAAAAGGAGTTAAGCTTATTCCGTATATATAAGAAATGTTTTGTTTCTTGGCGTGATGTAATATTTATAACTAGTTCAAGCCGTCTCCAGCACCATTTTGCCAACTGTTCGTCCGTATTGCCTCTGAGTTGCCACTCTAGCGGCCTTCCATAGCTTTGCAGTGGCTTTTTGATTGCCTTTGCAGTCAATTAGAAGCAAAACCTAAGTGAAAAGTCATAGCAAGAGCCAAAGTCGATTTAATGGTATGACCAAGTTCGAAGTCAACCAAAGTAAAAGTCGATGTTCAGGTATAACCAAAGTCAAATACCGATAAGTCATACTCTGTGTCAAAGTCGATCAAAGTCAAAATCATGCTTAGAGTCAAGTTCGATTTAAAGGTATAAAAAAAGTCAAATTTATACCCAGAACCAAAGTCGATTTAAAGGCACAACGAAAGTCAAAATCATTACCAAAGTAAAAGGCGATTGAAAGGCATAACCGAAGTCAAATTTATAACCAGAGTCAAAGTCAACCAAAGTTAACATCATACCCAGAGTCAATGACATAACCAAAGCAGTCAACCTAGATTAAAGGGTATGACCAAAGTTAAAATAACTCGATTTTCGGGGATAAATCATACCCAGACAGGGGCGGATCCAAGAATTTCAAAAGGGGGGGGGGGGGGGGGGTTTTTTTTTTTTTTGGATATCCCCCCCCCCCCCCCCCCCCCCCCCCCCCCCCAGAGTCAACGTTGACTTAAAGGCATAACCTAGTTCAAAATCATACCCAGAGTCAAAGTCGATTTGAAGGCATGGCCAAATAGAAAATCATAACCAAAGTCAAAGTCAATTTAATGGCATAACAACAGGAGTAAAGTCGATTTAAAAGTATGACCAAAGTCAAAGTTGTAAACAAAGTAAAAGCCAATTTCAGGCATAACCAAAGTAAAAGTCATACCCACAGTCAAAGTCGATTTAAAGGCATGAAAAATCATAACCAAAGTCAATTCAATGGCATGACCGAGGAAGTAAAGTCGATTTAAAAGTATGGCCAAAGTCAAAATCATAACCAAAGTAAGAGTCGGTTTTCAGGCATAACCAAAGTGAAAGTCATACCCAGAGACAAAGTCGACATAAAGGCACAAAACTAAAGTCAAAATGCTGCTCTATGTGCCACTCAGGGATGCGGGCAGAAAGTAAGTAAAGTCAAAATGATAACGAAACTTCGAGTCAATTTTAAGTCATAGCCAAAAGAGTCAAAGTCGATTTAAAGGTATGACCAAAGTCAAAATCATATCCAAAGTCAAAGTCGGTTTAAAGGCAGAACCAAAGTCAAAAGCCAAAATCATACCTACAGTCATTGCGGATTCCAGGTATACCAAAGTGAAAATCATTACCCAGAGCCAAAATAGATTTAAAGGCATAGTCAAAGTCAAAATCAGTCTTAGAGTCAAAGTGGATTTAAAGGCATAACCACAGTAAAAATCATTACAGAGAACCAAAGTCGATTTAAAGGCATAGCTAAGGTCAAAATATGTTTGGATTAAAGTCGATTTAAAAGCATAACCAAATACAAAATCGTACGCAGAGTCACAGTGAATTTAAAGCATAGTCAACTTCGAAATCAAACTCACAGTCAAAGTCGAATTACAGGCCTAACTTAAGTCAAAATCATACCCAGTCTCAAAGTGGATTTTAAAAGCATAACCCACGTCAAAGTCACACTCACAATCAACTGTCGAGTTAAAGGCATAAGCATCCGAATAAGCAGGTCAAAATCATACCCAGATCAGAGTCATAGTGGATTTAAAGGCACAACCGAAGCCAAAATCATAACCAAAGCCAGGAGGGATTTGAAGGTTAACACGAAAGTCAAAATCATTACCAAAGTCAAAGTCGATTTTTGTTCATAACCAAAGTAATACTCAAAACCAAAGCCCAATGGAAGCCTAAAGTGAAAATCATAAAAAGGGTCACCATCAAACCTGAAGTCAAAGTCACCAAGTGAACATGACAACTAAGTCAAAGTGAAACTTTAAAACAAAGTCATTTCCAAAGTCAAATCTGGCAAAAGTGAAGTTAAAGGTCACACCTAAAATCATGCAACCTGACTACCGAAAGTCAGAGCTCACAGTCAAAGTTGAAGTCATACGAAAAGTGAAAATCATCAAATCTTTTCTGTGCTTTTACCACGCGCTTCGACTACACGATCTTACAACCGTCCTGATTGGCTCTTAAATTACTAAAATTTGTTTTACAAAGGGCAAAGTAACTTTGTCAACGGTTTATGACATGACTTACTTATTTACTTTCTTCATGGGTTTACTACAATGCCATAAATGAGCACTCTAAGATTTACGATTCCTGATCTGCACCTGAGACCAGCCAGTTATTGTCTAGCCAGCTCAGTCGGTATGGCGACTGAAGATCTATTTCCGGAGGTCAACAAATCGCTTCTCTGTTCTAGAGTGATTCTTGTTCTTTTCGGTCCAAACAAAAGGTCGATAAACGGGACTTATGGCAACGCAATTTATACATTCACTTTCCTATCTTTCATGTAAGACAGGTCGTCTGTATAAACAGCACAAACCGTAAAATAATACTGATGCCTAAAACCAACACACTCTTAATTGACTTACTGTTTGATGATCCTTAATGAAAACTGACCAAAAGCAAGCCACTGGCCTTAAATTTTCTGTGTCCCTTTCCAAGCCACTTGGCTTCGAGAAAACTCATGAAACGCCGGCCGCTTTGGAATCACATCTGTATCCTTTTCTGGCATGTTCACAGCAAATCTATTGCGATCAACGAACCGCATCGCAACCAGCGTTGCTCACATTTCGCTGCTATTTGTTTTGAGATTGCCATAGCAAAAGTCCCGGCTAAAAACGAAACGTGCTTGACGGCATTTGAGGGCCTTTTATCTGCGTTCGTTAAATTAGAATATTAGTTGTGTAATTTGCTATATAGTTACAGTGCTTCACTCGGTTATGTATTTGAGTCTAGTTATATTAGCCTACCCATTCCTCTCTCCGCGAAAACCAACACATCCTATTTCAATTATTTCAGCGGAATCCAATTGCCCTGTGAAGGATCGAGTTCAAAAGAAACATCGATTTGTACGGAGAAATCAAATAACTTCTCTTTTATACCCTTTTGGTTTAATTCAAAACGAACTTTTTTAAACTAAGAGCAACATTTTAGAATCTTGCGGAAAATTCTTCACATATTTCACACGATTATGAGGTAACATAACATACCAAAAACGTACTCTGCGGGGTGGGGAAGGGTATTTTTGAGCACGGATGACGAGTTCTAGCCCTTGACATTCAAGTGCTTATACGGTGTTTATAGCGTTGCTATGGTGATAACAAAGCATTATCTTTTCTGTGTAACTGAGCAGCAAAGAGCAATCTATTAACCTTGCCTAACCTTAAGATGGCAAGATTCGAACCGAAAAAGAAAATCTACATATAGAGAAAAATATTATTTAAAAGAATTTTAAATACATTCTTCTCGGTCTCGTGATGTTGAAAGTTATCTACTTTAGATGTGCAGGACCCAGTATACAATTAAACCAAAAGCTTCTAAAAGTGCTCAGGTTCAACATTGAAAACAAGAAAATCCAAATTTAATTTTACCAAATATTGACTGAAAACAATTAACACACATGAAAGGAGTGCCCGATAGCTCTCATTTGAATGGTAACAAGCAAACGTTTCGACCACAAATTTATAAGTAAGAATTCCTTAATTTTTGGAAAGCTTTATAGGAAGCACTTAAGAAGAGTTAGGACTAAAGGTTAGAACTACCTTGAACAGTGTAATAAGCAGTGCCAAACGAAAATACCGAAACGTAACTTTAGTTGAAAATATACGGTCACATATGAGTTTAATAAGACAAACTAAAAGAAGTAAAGTTTCCCTCTGGGAGTAAATTAAAATGCCATAAAAAATACTCTATTTGAACATGGAGATACTGTTATGCATATCAAAATATCCATCTTTTTTTCTGGCCAATATGACGACTTAGCTATAAATTCAAAAAGGTTCACCAACTTCATCCTACCTGCAAAAATTTTGCTATAAGCTCCCCTAAGTTTCAAGCAATGTGCTGGCTTTTTGTTTGTAGCTTCACTGGCAATATGGTTGGATTTAATTTTCACTGTTGTTCTGGCTACTGATATCTTAGTGATACAGGCACTCAACTCAATATCGTGAACGTGGTTGTGAGTGCGTTGGTCCTTTCCATTATCTCGAGGCATTTGATGTTTATAGATTAATTATCGTGTTCTTGATACCTGCTACATTGCATATTTAAAGGGACTGTGTCACGGCTGAGTTAAGATTATTTTATTTAGTTTTGCCAAATAATTGATTTGAAACTTAATTTTTAAAAAGAAATTACTTCTATGGATCTAAATGACAAAACCATAGAGCCTTCATTGCAACCAAATGTGTCTCCCAGGCGTTATAATTTAAAGTTACACGCAAGAAAGATTTATTTCGAAAACTGTTCAGCCCAACAATATTTCAAAAACCCATATCGCAATCCGTTTCAATCTTCGTCGACTTTTGGCCATCCGTGCCTTCCTTTGTACTAGCTGTGTTATTGAAATGTTCCTTCAGTGTTTTACGAGGTTATTTTTATATTTCACCGAATTTTGATGTTCATTTCCCATGCCTAAATTTGGCTAAAATTCGTTACACAGTCCCTTTAAGATCGAAGTCCTGAGGCACAGATGTCCACAGAAAAGAAGGTTGCTATGACTCCCAGAATCCGGATTTTGTTGTTGAGTTTCCCCGATAAAGCACTTTTCTCTCACAGTGTCTCTCTACATTCTGAACTGTAAAAGAGTGCAGGTGAATAGAGGTAACTTTGCGATGGACTAGCATCCCATTCAGAAGGTCGATTACTGAGTTCTATAAAAGCCGTAAGTTAGTGCAGATTTGCAGACTCAAATTTTTTTTAACCGGTTCTTTCTTTTCAATATCAGTAATGGCAGTATGTTTTACAGTTTCAATAATTAGAACTGTTGTCTGTCTATTTACAGAAAATTTAAACAACAGTATTTACAGATAATAATTAAATAGCTTAAACTGATAAAACAATAAATGAAATGGTTAGAAAATGGTGCCTGATTTCAAGGCCTGGAACAATAGTTTAATTACACCCTGTCAGCTGGAAACCATTGTAGATATTTGCTGCATATATAATTGTGCGGTAAATAAGTGAATTAACGCATGGGTTATAGGGCAATAACAAATACTCGAGAATAGATTTGAAAGAATTTACACGTTTAGTGCATCTTTGATATAAGGTTTTTGATCAAGGCTTTTTGCCACGTTCTTTATGGTGAAATTTACCACACTACAGCAACCTTAGTAAATGCATGAAAGGTGTGACGACTTCTATATTTAGCGACTCAGCCCGTGTAAATGCATGATAAAATGGCCGGAAAACAAATACAGACAGTTACTGCTGTATTTTTCATGTGCGTGCAATAAGCACTGATTCTGGTCTTCTGTCAATATAATCAATTCAAATACGATTGAAGGCTTGATATTTTCCTTTACCTTACTTTCAATAAGTAAATGTTGTGTAATCAGCCACAATTCTACAAGTGTGGTCGTCCAGAAACTATTACAGTAAGCTATGTTTAAAGCTGTCAAACACGGAATAAAATGGCGATAAAAACATCAAGCTTTTACATTAATATTCAATGTGTGACAACAATCAATTTAGCCCTGAAATGAAAAGTGCAATCAATTTCGCCTCCACGACAACCCTCATAAAATTCCCTCGCAAAATAACTTAATGCATGGAGTGTTTTTGAGCATCATCCCCAAATGATGTTTGAAAAATCCACTCACTTTCTAAAGATGCGAAAAACACAATTTTGCGTTGCTCCAATATCGAAAATTAAAGTTTCGTGAGGCGATGATATCTCCCTTGCTCTTTGCTGTCAAACCAGCAATGTACCGAAGATAATTAAAACGAGCAAGTAGATCGTGCATCATGTGCGAAATTCACTGCAAGTTCGATAAGAAAATAACTACATTGGGAAACCTAAAAAGAAACATTTGACCCATCAGGAAGTGTGATTGCCTTACCTTTCAGTTCGATACAGATCGCCGAAGTCGTTCGGCCACTCCATAATATCTATCTTGATCAGTCGCTCATTTTCTTTGCAACACTGCCTTAAAAATTTAGCCCGAATCGCCAATCTCGCTAGCTTTGCGCCTTCCACAGCTAAACGCTAGCCAGAAACAAGCCGTTTTTAATCGACGCACGAATTCTGGATCCTACACCGCATTATAATTAAGTTGGTCCAGCATAATTATTCCGAACGTTTTTGTTGCAAGCGTCTCCCCGCCTACGCGTCACCTAGAAATAATTCACAATGACGTATGTACTCCGGAAAATATCAAAAGGAAAGAAATAGCTAACAGCTAAATTATGCCAGTACAATCGCTTTTAATTTTTGCATCCTTTCGCGAGAAGAATAAGCTTCAGATTTTAGTTTACAGCTTATTTTATAACTGACAGTTTCGTGTTATTTAAGGTCTTCGAAAGAACGCACGAACAAGGATGTCCGACATTCAAAATTAGTTGAACAGAAATGAAAGCTTGCAAGTACTTTCAAGTGGCGGTTTCATCTTCGCAGCAAACACAAACTAAACGCGATTGCTAAAATGGCCTTTTGGAGAATAGACCTAGTGTTCGATGATGCCATATTTTGTCAGTGTTTACTAGAAGAAATATGTTTGCGGTTAGTCCAATTTCCAAGTCGATCCAGGGGAAAGAAATGGTCGAAATGCATTTCCGGAATTTAATTGCTACGAAAATGTAAATGTTATTGTTCGTTCAGACAGCTAAAGACATCAATTCTCATGTTTGCCGAAACACAATTAATGAAACATTATTTTCACCTGTCGCTGCCGTAAACGAACAAAAATACTCTTTTAACACAGAATCAGGTTTGGCCTATTGTCCGTGCGTTTGAACGCACGAAACAAAATGCTCTTCTACCAGCGATGCAAAAAACAAAACGATTTGTTGTTTACCACGCTTCGGTTTCAGTACCGTGTATTGACAAAGTTCTTGGCACAAATTTACCAAAATTGAAACTGTCTTTATCAATGTAACATCCGTCTACAATTACAATTGATAAATCAACCACGTGATAAAGGACTCTTCCGCGCAGCCGCAAGTCGAGGCTCGCTCAAATTCCCGGATTAAGATGTCGTACACATATTATAGAAGTGTCGCGACTTCAATTTGAAGTTCACTTTAATTTTTAGCCACAATTTTATACTAAGAACTGTCGATCCAAAAAGGCTGTTCTTTTAGCATACGGGGTATTCTCGAAATCAGTGTCTTATATTATAGAGCGTTTTCACTTGACGTCATAAAAATTCGAAATTCAAAACTATTGAACCTACAAAGCTGTTCCTTTAGTATATTCTGAAGACAAGTGACACTTATTGCTGGGAAAAATTTTGTGCCAGAAGTGTGCTTTGTTTTGACCTTATAAAGCGTTTTGAAATTTAAGACAGCCTAAAAAAATAATAAAGATATTTTAGCAGGGAGCCCCCGGCAAAAAAGGGGGGTTTAAAGGGGGGGCCGGAAAAAAAAAAAAAAAAAATATAAAAAAAATGGAAAAAAAAAAAAAAAAAAAAAAAAAAAAAAAAAAAAAAATTTTTTAAAAAAAAAATATAAAAAAAAAAAAAAATTATATTATTTTTTTTTTTTTTATTTATAATATTATTTTTTTTTTTTTTTCGTGGTTTTCGCCCGCGGGTGGTTTTTTTTTTTATTTTTTTTTTAAATAAAAAAAAAAAAAAAAAAAAAAAATTTTTTCCCCGTCTCTGATTATCTCTCAACGTGATCTCAAATGTTACAGGAAATAATATCTCCCCAGTTTTAAAATGCTTTTTTGGATCTGTTCAAACTCGAAAAACGATAACCAAAGAGGTGAAACGCATGACTTTTGTAGTAAACTGTACTTTTTTTCTCGCAGGCAGTTTTGGTGGGCCCACACAAAGCTCTAATTTTCCGAACTTTGTTTATTTCAATAACTTGGCTGCAATGAGCACTGCCAAGTTAAAATTTTGGGAATTTTTCCACTTACCCTACACTCTTTGAGTTTGTTGACGTTTTTGATGCAAGCAAAATGATCTGCTTATGTCTTGGTGAAAACGCTATTTTAAAACAGAGTACTTTGTTTTGAAGATAGAGCGTTTTGAACTTTGAGTCAACCTTATTCAACGAGATATAAAAATGATACAGGAAGCAATATTTTGCAAAACGTTGCTTTTTCTTAAGAAAATTCCTCTAAATATACGCTGTCCCTTTTATGGTAAGATTTCTAAGCATTGCAACAGAAGTATCCAAATAGAACATAACATGCCAAATTTTGTTGAACAACAAGGATTTCTCTCACTGAGAAAAACTACGTTTATCCAAAAACTGTTCAAAAAAAATGTTCGGAAACGTTCGTGTGGCCCTTGAGCAACAAGTTCGGGAAATCTTCGAAAAACGTCGGTCTAAAAATTGCTAAGAATGCAAACATGTGGTGGAATGGAAAATGTTGCCAAAAGGTTGCCCAGCAAATTGTGGACAGCTCTAAACTGTAAGTCCCGTATGTAAGTGCCGTATGTAGGTAATGTAAGTGACGTATGCAAGTAATTAACTGACGTATGCAAGTAATTAAGCTAGTGACGTATGTAAGTAATGTAAGTGACGTATGCAAGTAATTAAGTGACGTATGCAAGTAATTAAGCTAGTGACGTATGTAAGTAATGTAAGTGACGTATGCAAGTAATTAAGTGACGTATGGAAATAATTAAGCTAGTGACGTATGAAAGTAATGCAAGTGACGTATGCAAGTAATTAAGTGACGTATTTCAGTAGTGTAAGTGACGTAATCAGGTAATGTAAGTGACGTGAATGACATGTAAGTCATTAATTGAAGTATGTAGGTATTGTAAGTGATGTATTTAGGTACGGTAATGTAAGTGATATATGCAATGTAAGTGACGTAATGCAAGTAATAAAAGGGCGTATTTAGGTAATGTTAGTGATGTATGTAGGTAATGTAAGAACGTATGCAAGCAATGAAAGTGACGAATGTAGCTAATGGAATTGACGTATGCAAGTAATTAAGTGAAATGTAAGTAATGTAAGTGATGTATTTAGGTAATGTAAGTGATATATGCAATGAAGTGACGTAAGCAAGTAATTAAGTGACGTATTTAGGTAATGTAAGTGACGAATGCAAATAATAAAGTGAACCAGATAGTTTGAAAATTAGTTTCGAACCATAATGTGCCATTTAAGTTATACTGAAAAAGAACCTGTCATTCACAAATGGTGGAAGTTAGCTTCCTGGAAAATTAAATTATTCCAGTCTGGCAAATGGTCGTGATATCATTTAGTATCTACTGTGCGCATTTAAAGTTGTAAAAAGAAAATGCTTTATGGCAAGCTTCGTTTCTAGAAAAAAAAAATTGTGGAATCATTTAGAAACTTTCATAAACGTTAAACTGTTGTAACAACTTGTACACTGCCAGTGTTTGGTATGGAAAGTCTGAAGAACCATCGAGAGCTGATTCAAGCGACAACAATAGGGAAATTAGCATACTGTTTGTTAAGGATGGTTGAACCTTGAAAAACTTATAATATCATGCACTAGAAAGTAAATATATAAAAGTCATATATGTATAATAGCATGAACGTTAAAAACTGGCAACAAATAGCATTCTGCAAGTTATGTTCGGGAAAAAATGGGTTTTCGAATGATTGAGAAACAAAACGTTGAACACACGTTTCCGACCTAAAATCAGCGGCATTTCTCACAAAGTAATTCAATTTCTAACGTGAACTGAGGGCGAACAAAAGTGTATTTTACTGAGCAAAATGGCAAATCGCTGTGAAAACTGCAGGCAGGCCAAATGGGCCAAATTTCTCCAAGTTTGACCAGTGCAGGTTAGGTTACGCGACGCGCAAAATTCATTCCACCATGCATTGTAGCAACTTACATCATTACCCGTATCATTAACCCGTACTTAGCACACAAGATGGTATAAATATATATAAAATTTGTGTTTCACATACCGTAAAGGAATTTTCTTTATCATCCCATTGCTTTCCGCGTGCTCATCGAGCTCGCTAATGGTCTTTAAATGCATGCGACCGGCAGAAGTGAGAGATATACCCTGGAAGGTGACTTGCCCTGGCGAATGTTTCAGTTGTTTTTAAATTTGCCAAGCGTTTTGGTAAGGGTATGGCATGAATGACGTCAAGTAAAGCTGACGGGCATACGTCATAAGTAATGCAAAGTTTCCATAGTAACGGCTCTAGTAAGTTAATTCTTACTCTTCCCGGAAGTGCATAATGCACTGTCTGCATGTAATGTTGCAACTGAACGCGCAGTTCATTCTCAATAATTTTACCTACTTTATTAAATATTCCATACATTTGTCTATATTGATCTTTCCTGCGAACTTCGTCAATTTGCGGAAAAAATATAGACAAATGTATAAAAAACTGAACGCCTTGAATTCTAGCCCAGCTACATCCTTCAAACTTTGTGAATAAAAACGTTTTCCTAGTATCGTAACTTTATGATTCATAAGTTGTCCAGGAATCAATTTTTTGAAGAAAAAAAAAATGGCCGTTGGATTTCTATAGAAACACTGTAATTTCTAACCGCGTTGCCGCGAAAAGGTCTATTCCGACATGAATAAAGCGCAAAATATTTTCCTGAGCAGAGTAGGAAACTATTACGAGTAATAATTTGTTAAAGATTGGCTGGTGAAGTTACGTAACGAGCTGCAAAATTCATTCGACCATACATTGTAGCGACTTGAAAAAATCAGCCTGACTTTTTCAAGTTGAAATCTAAAGTTCCTGATGGCATGACAATAATATCACTTGTTGATAGCTTCAGTACACTTGCTTGGTGATTTTTAACAAAATCGGACCAGTATTCGAAGTTTCCATATGTCTTTAGGCTGTTGAATTGCTGAAGTGAAACTGGTGACCGTGTACCTTTAAATGATAACCCGTACTTTAAGCCCGAACCAGGAGCCAGCATAAAAAAGATTATAAAGATCTGTACATATATCTACAAAAAATCACTTACAGTGAAGGAATTTCTCTTATCATCCCATTGCTTTCCCCGTCTTCATCGAGCTCGGTAATGGTCTTTAAATGCATGTAAATGGCAGTTATGAGTGAAACTCTAAGCAAATATTTCAGTTTTCTGTTACTATTAAGTTTCATTTCGGCGAGGGCCTTCTGTATATGTAGTGTTCTGGTAAGGGCGCGGCATGAATGACGTCGATTAAAGCTGAGGAACGTACGTCATAACCTACGTCATATTTACTAACATTGAGAAGTATCCATAGTAACGACTCACGGGAGTTTTTTACACTTCCCAGCAGCTTTTTCATGGGAAGTGTATTGTTCGATGTCTGAAATGAATAAAGTGATTCTCGCAGTAAAAATGCAATTTAAGCAATTGCATTTTTAGCCTGAAAAAAAAAAAAAAAAAATCAAGGATCCAAAGGGATTTGAACCCATAAGCTACACGATACCAGTGGGTTGGACTACCAACTAAGCTATAAAGCCTTGATACGCTGGGAGCAGGTCAATGTAGGTTCTATTAATGGTCCGCATGTGTGGTAGATGACAAAGTGAATATATGGGAGAATTATATGTGAGCTGCGAATTAAGCAATTGCCTTTTTTAGACTGAAAAAATTTAAAGGGTACAACGGGATTTGAAACCATGACATCAGCGATGCCAGTGCGTTGCTCTACCAACTGAGCTATGAAGCCTTGATACGCTGGGAGCAGGTCAATTGTAGGTTCTAATGTCCCGCATGTGCAGTAGATGACAAAGTGAATATATGGAAGAATTATATGTTAACTGGGAATTAATGATGAAATCAATGACGTTATCCTCGAGGTATATTACTAATTTAAGCAATTGCATTTTTTAGCCTGAAAAAATATTTGAAGGCTACAACGGAATTGAATCCAAGACATCCGCGATATCAGTGCGTTGCTCTACCAACTGAGCTATGAAGCCTGGATACGTTGGTAGCAGGTCAATGTAGGTTCTACAAATGGTCCTCATGTGTGGTAGATGACAAAGTGAATATATGGAAGTATTATATGTGAACTGCGGATAAATGATGAAATAAATGAACAGAAGTGATTCTCGCGGTGTACAAATAATTTAAGGGTACAACGGGATTTGAATCCATGACCTCCGCGATACCGGTGCGTTGCTCTACCAACTGAGCTATGAAGCCTTGACACTCTGGGAGCAGGTCAATGTAAGTTCTAATGGTCCTCATGTGTGGTAAGAGCGAGGTTTGAGTGACGTCGATAAAAGCTGACGTTCGTACGTCATATTCACAACACTGCGAAGTATCCATAGTAACGCCTCCCGAAATTTTTTGACGTTGCCATGCCAACGTTATAAGCACAGGCAGACCAAAAATCGTTTTCTTTTGACATTATTTGTTCATTTTTCCACATTTATTATTTTATATTCATCTTTCCTGGTTATATTACGAACCAATTTGGCTTGTTAGGTCAACTGGT
Source organism: Oculina patagonica (assembly GCF_052425735.1). NCBI lineage: Eukaryota > Metazoa > Cnidaria > Anthozoa > Scleractinia > Oculinidae > Oculina > Oculina patagonica. The sequence continues at coordinate 26,059,669 of NC_135765.1, forward strand.
TAGAGCGTTGCACCGGTATTGCAGAGGCCAGGGTTCAAATTCGGGGAAGCCTACATTTTTCAGGATTTGTTTTCGCAACTACATAAGTTGCGTGAATAACTGCGACGATCTTAATTCTGTACATTCATTTCTTTATTCCGGAGTTCAAATATATGAGATTCATATATTCATTATTTCAAATAATGAACAAGCCAGAAAAAATATTAAAGGAATAATAAGTGAGCAAACACCTTTTCACTAATGGCGATGTAAAGCAAATATATTTGATGCGCAGAATATGCGTTGTAAACTTCGGTCCATTCCAAGACCGTCTTATGCAAAACGACAAGGTACAACGACCATTAGGCGGTGAACCGTAGAAGTTGTCTTAACATATTCTGCTAAACAAACTAAATATATTCAAGTAATTATGAAACGCAAACAGAAGGAAAGTTGACTAGCCTGTAACGCAGGCGTATTTTAGCGGGCGAGTGCATTTTGACTGGGCGAGCACCATCTTAGATTCGAACTCGAGGCTTGAGGAGAGACTTACAGCAAAACGCGTCCTTGGGAGTAATTAGGAGTAATATGCGAACAAAATTATCCAACGCTCGCCAATTAAAAACGTCTGCATCGCAAGTTAAGAGTTGACTGGTGAGAGTCGAACGAGGGTTTTCTTCAAGCCTCTTCGACTATCAGCGGGCGGTCATATGAGCTTAGTAAACATAAAAACTGGACACCACCCGCCTGCATTCTCGTCCCCATAGCCCTTTCGTTTCTCTTAGCCAGCTGGGCCTTGGCACGAGAAAACGGAAGGACTCTGGGGACACAGGATTTCCAGTCCTAAATTCTAGGACTTTCGGTCTTCATGCATGCAGTCATGACGTTTCAAAAGAATGTATGAGAGAGTCGTAATGTTTTCGACTTCCATTTAGGAATTCTTTGTTCCAAACAGCCAATCAAAAAATTCGAATAATTCAAAAATCCATATGTCCCCAGAGCCTTTCGTTTTCACGTGCCAAGCTGGCTAAGAGAAACGAAAGAGTTATGGGGACAAGAATGCACCCGCCTGCTTAAGGAGCGAAAACATTTGTCGACTATCATGAAAATTTGGGTTGCTTTAAATTTAATAACACAAGACTTTTTGTCTTCTATCAAAAAGTGATCTGAACTCTCGCTTACACTCTTTTCGCTTGATCCATCCTTCGGCAAAAATAATTTATTATTTTGTCAAGTGCGTCGTCCTTGGTGTTTCCTTCGTAGTTGCTCACTCCTTGTCAGATCTTAAGTTCTCATAACCCTTTGTCTTAAATTTGTTATAAAAGGTAACGAGAAGTTGTAAATTAATCAGTGTTCAGGTATAGTCTTCACGGTGTTTCTCTGTACTTGAGTAAGTGAATGTTCTCCTTGATACTTTCCAAAAGGCTTTCAGGTGTTGGTTCTGGTATGGCTGTTTTGGGAGCTTTGTAAGAGACGTATGGCTTGAGCTGGCGAGAAAGAAAGAAAATAAAATACAAGGATAAATCTTTTTTTTTTAACTTTAACTTAACTTAACTTTATTATTATTTCTATAGCGCAAAATCCATGCATATATGATCTAATGCGCTTTACATAAATAGTTATCATAGTATTACAACAATAATGTACTTTTATATATACCTATAAAAACTGATAATAATAATAATAATAATAATAATAATAATAATAATAATAATAACCTTTATTTACCCTCGGCAGTGTTTATAGCACAAAGGCTAGTGAGGCCGAGCAAATGACAGAAACAAATAAATCAAATAAACACAACAAGGTTAAGAATCCCAGATGGCCGGAGGCAAACCAGCTGGCTATTTACAAGCGAGGTCGAGAATTTAAACTTGGGACTACCAAGCACAAATTCAGCTAGCGGTTAGGGCGGGACTTGAACCCGGGGACTTCGCATTGCAAGTCCAGCGCTCTAACCGCTCGGCCACGCTGCCTCCGCTGTAATTGAAATCGCTTAGAAACTTAAATAAAAAAGATTAAAGCCCCCAATACACATTTCGCCCCTGTCTAGTTCAGTACCTCAAATCCTGTCAAATCAGGAACAATAAACTCTGGTATCTTCTTCTGCACTATCATATAACCACCTAGAGAGAGAAAAGAAACACAATTTAACCACCTCAAGTCTAGTCAATAAATGATAATTTAGTCTTTAAGAATCATGAAAAATTGCAATATTTTTTTCTAGCAAGATTCCATTGCATAATGATTGTCTGTTTGAAGAATGGATTATGCTATACTAGAAACCCATAAGAATTGAAACGTGCTACTCCCTATAATTGGCATTGTACAAAGCGTTTGCACACATGTTTCCAGTAAATACTATATTTTAAAAATCACACGATAAAATTAACCAATCAAAAATTGCAACACTTGGATTAAATTAACAGCCCAAGCCGCATTCTACCTAGGTTAGGCCGAAGATCTTCCAGGTGGATTTTAAAATTGAGCGGCGTACTTGTGTACGATCGTAGTCGGCACATTTGAACTGGAGTACAGATGACTTATTTTAGGTAAGAATAATAGAGGACCTTGGACTAGACCCATAAAAAGTGGCGTATCTTCAGCGTGGAATGTAGATGGAATGCACCCTGGTTAACAGCATGTGCTAGGTCGCGCTAGATGGCGTAATATCAATGGACATATGGAAACCAAAAGTCAAGAAGAAAAAGGAACTAGAAAGATCTTAGAATAAATTGATTTCTTACCTTTTCTTGTGTGGAAACCTGGATTTCTGACTCCACGTCCTGTCATAGGAATTTTAAAAAAAATTGTGTTGTTTGGTTCCAGAAAATATTTTATACCCTCTCCACGGCCACAGAAGGTCATTGCAAATTCCAAGGAGGTGGGGGTCTTTCAATGAAACTAAACTGGAATATGCAGAGGGATGGGGCAGGGGGGGGGAAGGTTCGGCAAGATTTCCGCAGAGTACCCTACATTAATTATGCATACAATTTTGTAACTCTCGTTCTGTTCATGACTGCCGTTCGTGTGTGAAGGATTATATGGAATATTTGTATGCATAATTAATGTAGGGTGCTCTGCGGAAATCTTTCCGGGAGGTTCAAACCCCAAAAATACATGTTCCTCCAGGTACAGACGTACCCCCCCCCCCCTTATAATATAATAATCTCCCCCCCCCCCGAAGTTATATATAATAATCTTGGTGCTGTGCGGCTGATCAATCTACTGATGACCTTGACCTGCTAAACTGTTATTTTAGAACTCGAAGATCATGGAATTACCCGAGCTCGAAAGACAGTTTAATCGTTGTATGCAAAAAAGTTTCACATATGGCTTCAATACCTTTGTAAAAGTTCTTGTTTCCCCTTTTTCCAGTCATCACACCACGCGTTGCACCTCTAAAGAGGCCTCGAAGAATATTAAGCGGCATGTCTCTCCTTTGATCGCTGTCAAATCAAATTAAACGCCATTACAAGCAAGCAAAACCTTTTCGTCTCCCGTGCGAATTTCCAAGATGGCGGCCATCTGCTTAGCATCCACGCCTGTGCTTGACTGATCCTCGGTCCAGATCCCTTCTCTGCGAGCGTGACTCGAAACGTGACAAATAAAAACCATCAGTGACGCTTGGAATATGTCAACTCAAACTCAGAAGAAATCAACCTCAACTGGAAGAAACAAAAAGGTTGTTGCAGCGAGAAAAACCAGTGAAGGAGCTGTTGTAGATCATTTCGCTCAGGCCCGAATCAAGGAGGTAAAGAAGGCTATGTTTATGTTGACTCTTGACTCTGTTTACGACTGTTCTAGTCAGGTAAACAGACAAGCTCGCACTGTGCAGCAATTTCAGTTAGAATTAATTGTTTATAATAATTAATTCTTTTGATTTATAAACATGGCTCTATGTGACAGGACGACCCTTAGTTTGTATTGTAATCAAAATGTAGTTGTTTCACTTTGTTTTATGTTTCCAAGTGTATCTTCAGACACCCACAGTGAAATGAGTAAAATAAAAGATCGAAGATCTGAAAAACCGTTTGCAACGAAATGAAAATGATTTTCTTTTATAATGAAGTATTCATTTGATGTGGTTTCTTATCTTCATGTCCTACATGTAGGTCTTTATAATTTATTTCGGGTTAACAAAATAAAAATAAAAAGTGTTTTTTGCTGAGGAGCACTCAGTCAGAGTGAAGTTGGTTAATTAAAAGTATTGCCAAGAGTATGAAGATATAAACTGCCTGTGTACAACAAATGTTTTGGGGATAAACACTATTTGCAAAACACATTTTTTTTTATTTTTTTATTGAAGAGAATTTAGTAGACTTTACAATATTAATTATTAAAAAAGAAAACGAAAAGAAAATACAATATTGATAATACAAAGAAAAATTTTCCAAAACACAGTTACTGTAGCACTCTTGATGATACTTTTTTATAAATATGAGCTGAGACTGAATTGAAGTCTAGACTGAAGGCTTGATCATTTTTGTTTGTTTTGAATAATGGCCTTCAAGTAAGCCTGTGTTTAAGAAAAAATCTTGTGGACTACATGTAGTGTCTGTTCCACAAAATATCAGATTATTATACACTGTTCTATTCTTGCCCAATTTTGAGGACTAGTACTTTATTCTCTTCAGCATTTAGTTAATTTGAGAACAATCACAGGTACCCCAAGCTCCATAAGAATTGTAGGCCGTGTGACTTTTGTTCAGCATTGTGTGAGTGTTGTTAATTGAGTGTAATGGTGGTCGTTGTGTTATAGTTCTATTGCCTTTATATATAGAGAGAAAAGGCAAATTTGGTACTAAAACTCACTGGAATTGGGCTAAAGCACTCGGAAAACCACAATCTCGCGAGACGAGAATCTCGTCTCGCGAGAAACGAGACCAGGGGTGGTAACTTACTTTTGAGCGGTACTGTAGGTAAAAGAACAACAGATATAGGACTTCAGGTAGGCTTTTTTTATGGAAAACTTGTTAACATTTTCAAATAAAAGTAGGAATCATTATTTCCCATTCAAATCTGTATCTCACTGTTACGCAATGGCCGCTGTTATGCTCAAATAATATTTACAACACTCACACAATGCTGAACAAAGTTCACATGGTTTAAATCTCCCATGGAGCTCAGGGTACCTGTGGAACTATCCATTCTGTTACCAGTACACTAGGAGTATGTAGCTTACATTTGACTTGCCTCATTTCAGCTTGAGCATCAAGTCTTGGACCTAAAGAGACGCCTGGATGAGCTCCGCAAAGCTAAGAACACTACCATCATAAAGAAGGACAAAGAATACATCACCACAGGTACACCACACTTGGGTGAAAGTACTTCCACAGGGTCACCAGACCTCCCTGAATGCCATAAAGAGAGAACTGGGTCTGTGGAGGTAGAACTTAAAAGCAAGGTGCAAGAAAGCAACCAGGAGGTAAAGAAATTGCAAGAAAACATTGCCACCTTGAAAGAATTGCACAAAGCAGAGCTAGAAGAACTTAAAAGGGAAGTGGAAAAGCAGGTACTGAAATATTGTACAGTTAGGGACTAAGTTCCATTTATAAGTCTGCAATGCAAGTAAAGGGCTTCAGCTTGGCTTTTAGCTTCAGCTTCTGCTCTGCACGCATTGCATGCCTATAATACTATACTTAACAATTAGACTATGAGCCCAAGTTTTCTATGAGCAAATAGTCAACGAGGCGCAGCCGAGTTGACTATCGCTCATAGAAAACGAGGGCGAGTAGTCTAATTGTTTTAGTAGAAACTCTAAAGGATTGCAGTCCAAAACCTACAATATTGTGCACTTTGAAGACAAAAATTAAGAAAATTTACCGCTTAAAGAGCTACGCGCGCGCGCGACTGTTTTCTATCGGCGAATAGAAATCAGTGGGAAAACCAATCAGATTTGCGGATTTCCATTAAGAACACAGCCAAGTTTTACTAATTAAGGTTATTATTACTTGAACAGCCATATCCACATAGAGACATTTTAACAGATACTGTAAGGGATGTTGCTAGAAAAGATCTCATGGCAGGAGGGGGTAAAACAAACAAAACATCAAAAAACAACAAACAAACAAAAATATTGGACAGGTACTTTTTGATTTACTGGTGCCCACCATTTTTCTCCAGGCCCCCTTCTTAACTTGTTGTCAGAGTTTTCATCATCCTTGTTATCATCACATTAACACATGTTCACAAAACATTATGTCATTTGACAATCAACAAGTGTACATAATACGGCATATTTCTAACAATAATAATAATAATATTAAGCGAATGTTTATCCTGCTAATCAACAAGTGGCACAAACATACTGTCCGCAGAGCCTTTTTAAGTCGTGAATGCAAAGAACGACTTATAGCGGTTTGCTGGAGAAATTCAATTAAATTTGTGTAAACTCCCTTGGTAACCTGGCAATTTTATATTAAGTTTAAATTAAGTTCAAAATGGCGGATGAACGTGTACAAGGGCTGGTTTCCCGAGTTGTAATGCAAACTTGTGGATGTACATCAGGAGAATACGAATATTTTTTCCTTTCTGGAAGGAATTTTTCTAGTGAGGCCAGTGCTCGAATCCACATTTACACACAATGCAATGGAAAGGATGGCCAATGCAAGGAAGCAAGAAACTTGCACGCCGAACAATAGCTTATTTTGAAAGTCCGCGGATATGAAATTATCTTCCATTGAAATGCAATCAAATAGTGGGTAAGTAATAAATCACCCTAAATAAGGCAGTATTTTCCGCTACAAATTAGTCTCACTCAGCAAGATTAAACTGATGCGTTTGGAAACAATTAGAGATATCTATAGTTGGCTTGCTTTGTCTTTCGGTCGATCATTCATTTGCACGTTCGTCAAGTTTTTGTATCTCGTAATATTTTATATTCGTTGTCACACTCTCGTTAACGAAGTTCCCAAGTACATCTATCTCATGACTTAAACTTAAATCAAAATTTCCTCTGACATTCGTAGCTCATTAGGTAGCAAGCCTTATCATGTTATGTGAATGATAAATTTGCTCTGCTTTTGAAGGCAAAACTACATTTGTAAACACAGTATTATGCATCAAACCCTTACAATTATTTTTTCTTCATACACATGGTCTGTCAAAAAAGGGACATATTAGTTCAACTGTGGTAATTGTAGTTCTCCAGGGGTGTATCATTGCACTCAGGTAATTTTTTGCTTTGTCAACATCCATAGGCGTACGAGGCGGGGGGGCGAGGGGGGCTGCAGTCCCCCCAGTGCCGAAATTTTTCGGGCAAAATGCTTGGAATTCGGGCAACAAGCCTAGCGAAAAAATAGAAAATAAGCCGAAAAAACTCAATATTACGTTCAAAACTAATTACATCAACAGAAAAAGTATTGGAAATCTACCGAACTTTGTGGTTCAAAAGTCCAAATTTCTCATTCACCTGCTTTCCTTTCCTCTTGCAAATTGTTATAATCATGTTCGATTTTCCTTGCAAATTCTGCGTGACCACTCAGTTTGATTCAGTTGCAATCAGCTTTAATTTTCTATAGCTTGAGCGTTTGCGCGCGGTGGACCCAGTGTAAGACCTTGAAACAAAGCTGTTACAAATGTGATAAAGCTGATGCTTTTCTCAAATGTTAAGTTCTCAGGGCAAGCTTAACACTTTCGACCGATTCATCCCTTATGGTTTCACACGCTTTTGTGTAACTTTCAAGTGGGGGAAAAACAATGTAAATTGGCTTGCCCAAAGTACTTTAATTTTCGCTGAACTAAGGTGAATAAATAAAATATTTCCGAAGAAAAAGGATTCAGTGCATTGACACCTTCGGGCAATGCTACGAAATTAACTAAAGAACTATCGTTTCCTTTAAAGTGAGTCAAATTATTATTAAGCAAGCAGGCAAGGGTTTTTCACAACTATTTTAATGCACGTTTTGTTTTGCATATTATATAGGCCTCTTCCATGCATGCCAATTTTTTTTTCGGGCAATAAGGTCTCCGCCCCCCCAGGTCCGAAGGTGCCCGTACGCCTATGTCAACATCCACTGAGTGCTATGGGGTAGACATTCAAAGAAATACTGAGAGAGTACTATTGTTAGCAGCTATTAATTTTAACGATTTTTTCTGAGCAAGATTTAGCGACTATATAGGGATTTTCCAAAAACTTCAAAAAATAGTAAACCAGCTTTTACTGGCTGGTGATGAATATATGGCTAAGATGAAAATAAATGTTCAGTAAAAGAAAAAGACTACCATATCTTGACATTGAATGAATATAAATTGCATTGCCTAAAAGAACAAAGTTACCAGTGTCCATTTTTGTGTTCGATTAGGGTGGGAAGGGGGTACCGGGGAGGTACGGGGGTACTTGAAATTTGACCAAGACAAATTTTAGCAAGTACTAAATTAAGCGATTTTCGCCCAACTCACTAAAAGCGCTAAAATGTAATAGCCACTTATATAACAATAGTAACCTTAAGGTCGATTTCTGTACATGTCCTATGCCTCCCCCCCCTCCCTTATCTCAGCCAAAAAGGAACCTGGTTGCATGCCATGCTGATAAATAACAAATTGCTTACACTTAGATGGTTTGTTGTAAGTGTTGTCCTACAGATTTATTTTAACAAGGCACATAGAATTTTGAATTAATTTATAGATTCGCCAAAACAATATCCTGCAATACAACACATCACTGAACTCTGCATGGGGCTAGGCTGTCAAGAGGTGTGGGCTGGAATGAACATCCTCCTGCCGTAACGTTGTATGAAACACATGATCAGAAAAAGAATTTTATTTCAAATTTACTCTCATATATTTTTCACAAACAGTGAATACTGCTCTCTATAAATTGACTTTTAGCAGACTGTACAGCTTGAAAAATAAAATATTTGGAGTTATTGTTATTGACTGCTGAAAACAAAGAGTAAAAGATAAACAAGCTTTAAGGTTCAGATCCTTTAATCCAACATGGCCACCAAATCTTTGCAGGATGGCTGGCAATGTATAGAGATTATTTAAAAATGAATTAATAAGGCTGATTAAAATGCATTGATGATTTTCGTGGCATGTAAAGGGGTAAAGTAAACTTTTTGGTTGCAAGTAAAGATACCAGAAAAGGAAATAAGTAGCAGTTTTCATTTGTTACATGTATCACGCCTCTAAATTGATAATAAATTATGTTGGCTTTACTGTTTCCTGCCAATTTCAATTCTTAGAAGTCACATGTATGAGGCATCTGTTAGTTTCTTTTAATTATTTGCCTTCTGTCACAGTGTCTGCCATTCTTTAACAGAGAAAAATGTATGTCGAATAATACCACTGTCCTGTATAAAATGGCTGAGCTACCTGGTTAAAGAATTAAAGAACCCTTTAGCAAATGTGAAACAGTTTGGTGGAAAAAAATCCCTAGCTTCTTTCCATTACCAGCTTCGCAGCATCTTAAGGTACCTCATATCTTGTTACCACTATACGTATATACGTGTCTCTCTCAGCATTAATTATTTTAAGCTCTGAAATAATCTTCACTTCTTAGCTGCTTAGCTAGAAGGCCTCGATGGACTATTGGATGGTTAGTTTTCAGTTATCTAGAATATGGGGTTATTTATCACTTACCAGCTAGAATTTTAAACATGACTCAACTGTGACATATGTTAACAGATTTCATAGACAATTACAAAAAATGTTGTTTGTCAGCAGACATTTAAAATTTATTTTGGCTAATTCTGGGCTATCAGTTTATAATATACCACATTCACGACTTTGCTCATAGAGCCTTTGATTTTTACCCTTTTTCTAGTAGCTGCTTTTATACACCTGGAATAACCTAATGTTACCCTACCCTCTATATCTTAGTTTGAGTTTATCCCAATGCAGTTACAAAAAAATTTCACGGGCGGGCACTATCGATCCGGGAACTTTTTCAGCACTATGGGCTGACAGTGCCCTTTGTGGACGAACACTATCGCATCATGTGATCAATTTAAACCAATCAGAATCGAAAAAATTTAGTGGTGAACTATAAAATTTAATAGAAATACTCTTTGAACACCCTACAGGCCAAAGAGTCAGACTTGAGTCTCACTGCTGAACTGGAAAAAGTAAAACAGCAAAACAGAGAACTTCAAGAAGAAAATAAACTGTTGCGTTCTAAAGAACTAGATCTTCAGCTGCAAGTCAATGATTTGCTAGAGGAACTAAGCAAGAAGGAAGCTGAATGGTGTTCAAAAGAGGAAAAACTGATGTTAGAGGTGAGCATTTAACAGTTTCGAACTAGACCTTTGAATTTTCTTTTTTGTTTAGTAAGTAAGTTAAAGTAGGATCTTAATTATTTAATGAGGGCAGCACTAAATAGTGTATAACACTAATAAACTCTTGGCTCTCTATGTAAAAACTAAAAATAAAATTTTTAAAAACTGGTTTTTAGTTGATTGTAGCTCACAGTTGAAGCTTCCCTCGGATTGGTAGTCTCAAGTGAAAAACTTTCATATGATTTTAGTTAAATATCTTGGAAATAATACGCACTTTTCGACTCCACAATTCATCAGCTTATTTCTTATTGTAGTATTGTGTGATGCCAATTCCTCCCAATTCCCCCACTTATAGAGCATTTTGTCAAGTTGCCTTACCCATTGTACTTCTTTCAGCGCGCTAACCATTGTGATGCCAGGTCTTTGACTGTCTTTCGTGTGACTTGGAACAATATTGCATCTTTTAGATTAAGACATCTTGGGGTGAAAAGTACCAAAAGTGGATGGCACAAACTGAACAGAAGATTGAAGAGCTGCAAACAGCCAACGATTTGCTGTGAGACTTTGTTTCTTGCTTCTATATTATCAGTAGCTTCAGTAGTTTTGCTTATTTTGGAAATTTAGGTAGACTCAGGGGCGGATCCAGGAATTCCTGAAAGGGGGGGTTGTACACTTTTAATAGGTTTCGACGTAATCTGCGTGGATAGCGAGCGCCACAGGCGTGATCTTCTAGGGGGGGTCCGGGGGCATGACTTCCCGGGAAATTTTTTTTTGATTTTACCCTCTAAAACGCCATTTCCAGCATTCCTGAGACTCGAAAAGCGTTTGTGAAGGCATAAAGTAAAATCTGGAGGTTGCGTTTTCAAAAAGAAAACCAAAATGAATAACGCATGGTTAAAAGCAGTAAAAACGATAGTTATTAGTCGTTTTATAATATGCCTTGTTAATCGAACAATGTACAAAGCCCTCTCATATCTCGTCTACCTCGAATCTCTGAGAGTAATGCATAGAAATAACAGCGAGATATGAGAAGCGCTCTTTAGACAGTTTCATGAGCGGAAAAGACCACTCTGCTTCCGCACTACTGACTGGTAGGGTGCATACGATGAGGAAAAGACGATGGATGTTTGGAGAAGCATTCTCGTCACAGACATCAAGTGCTAGCAGAAGATTGCTTGGAAGCTCCTTCTTTGCTAACTGCCAATTAGTTTGCCATCTTCGAAAACTAAAGAAACGATTTACCCACCACTCACAGTGCCGTAGCGAGAATAAAATAAGTGGAGGAGCACGCAAGCGCCGGAAGTGCGAGCCGCTAGGGGGGTTTGGGGGCATGCCCCCCAGAAAATTTTGAAATCTAGAGGCTTGGAAATGCTATTTCCAGCATTCTCCAAGAGCTATTTGTGATTCACGCATATCGCGAATTATTTACTTCGTACACCGTCTCAGCAAACCAATGCACATTGAAGAGAGTATAACACTTGCAACGTCAATTACAAAATAGAAAACCGACTGTCTCTGTATCTTGAAACCAGCAAATGTTTCACCTTTCAGAGACATCTTAGCAAGTTCGTAGTTATTAAACTGTCTGAGTTGCCTTAGAGGCAAACGTAGACCTCATCGGCCGGTCGTTTTTTGAAAACTTCCCAAACAGGTGCTTGCACCGCTGGTTGTCCCCCACAAATAAATTGGCGACCTCCACCATGTCAATAGCATCTGCCAATTCCTTGTGGACATGCAGAAGCATGAGGTGGTTGAGCCTGCCCTCTCCCTTGGTTAAACGCAGGTAGGTCTTGACTCGCTTTAAGGCGGAGAAGGAGTGCTCGCTGACGGCATTGGTAGCTGGTATGACAAGCATAAGCTTACCAATGGTGCAAATCTCACTCAGTAGGAGATTGCGAGCATTTCCGAGTGACTGAAAAACGTACAGCAGATCAGCGATGTTGAATCGGGAGGTGTCGTACCCCATTGCCTGCACTATTTCTGAAAGCAGGGCTGGGCTTCTAGCTTGTACTGCCGCAGGTCAGTATCCCCGTACACGGCTATAAAAGTTTTATTTTCAACCTTTTATACAGGTCTGATTTTACTTTTTGGGGAAAAAAAAAACTGGAGAGCACGCCCCCCCCCCCCCCCCAGCCCATCCCCTTGCTACGGCACTGACTCAGTTTTCAAGATGGTGCCGCGATAGAGGCACTTTGTTAAAAACCGATGGTATTCTAGTTGTTGCTCATATTGAACTGTCGCGAAATATACCCTATCTTTTCTTAACTTGACAATCAGTCAATTATTAGTGGAAGTGACACAACTACGTATGAAACAAATAAAACAAATGCTGCTCAAAGGGAGGGTTGCAACCCCCCAGAAACCCATAAGGGTTGAAACGTGTAACGCGCGCGCACAGCGTTAAAATATTCATTTTGCTAAGTACCATATTTGGAAACACGAAGAATTTGTACACGAATGCTTTATACACGTAATGACACACGCAACATAATTTTTGGTTTTGCGGTAAGTTGCTTGAATTTCGACCTAAATGCCGTAAATTTCTTATAGAAACTAAAGAAATACGTTAAGTGTATCGATGCGAAGTTCTCCAGACTACTTCATGAAGATGAAACAGGATAATTTAACCAAATTTAACTTTATTCAACCAAGCTTTTTCAAAAACAAGATTACGCCATCAAGAGCGAGCTAGCGCGCGCTGTGAATTTAATCCAAACTAGTAATTTTGATTGGTTAAGGGCCCACTGACGGATTTCTCGCGCGTTGCTAAGGTGCTAAAAGAGCGCGCGCTGTATTGCGTGTACGGGTTACTCACGCTATCTGTACGCGCCAGATGTGCAAAAAAAATTCCTTTCGAGCACTTCTTCAAACTCGCCAAATAAGATGAAACAATAAGAACTGCCGAAAAACTTCCTGACTAATAGTTGACTTCACATCTGAGAATCAGTCAGATTAAATTGAACCAGTAAAAGCAGTTTTTTACACATGCAAAGTAATCTCAAAAGCGTACGCGTACAACTAGCGCGCGCACTGTTCTCTTGTCAGATGAATTACGCATGCGTTAACAAAATGATTTCCGGTTTGCAGAAAAAATCTAAATACTTGGCGGTCTTTAATTTGATTCACTTTTTTTCGACGTTATATTTTTCCGACCTGGGTCGGGAACATAACTAAGTATTCATTTGCTTAAATAATTTTTAATAAAAAATTTATGGACAAATCAATATTTTAAATCTCTCTAAAAAAATTATTTTCCATAATGAAATGAAACCCATACTTACCAAGATACAAAAACAAATACAGATCATGACACCATTAATGATTTTCTGATAACATGCAAAACATCAAAAAATTTTAGACTTTTTCTTTATTGGTCACGTGATCATGGGCGTGGCCCGATGACGTCATATTTACGTTATGGACTGAGTAAAAGATTCAACCATAACTAAACAAGAAAAATTGCTATAACTATATAACCGTGAATGGCCCTAGCAACGGGTCCAAATATATACGTCAGTGGGCCCGCAAACGCTTTGTACAATGCGAATCATCGGGAGTTGCACGTTTCAAACCTTATGGGTTTCTGAACCCCCTCAACCCCTCCCCTGGATCCGCCTCTCCGTAGTTTGTTTCAAAAACAAGAAGTATGTATTGTATGTCAAAGCAAAAATTTCTATAATCGACTGTAATTAAAATTATCTACCTGAAATTGCTGTTCTTTGGTAACCTATCCGCTGGGCGAATTTCAAAAGCAGACACCTCGAGTGAAAGCCGATAGCAAGTAATGCATTTGATTTAATGAACACAGTAGCACCCCTTCCCTCCCCCCCCCCCCCCCCAAAAAAAAAAAATACCGCCGTCCTTTGGGCTGTCATGCAACCTCTCCTTGCACAAAGTACATCTGTGTAGGAGACTATGAAACACAGACCGTGCCTTCATTTCCTGTATTAACTGTTGTATTCCATTTTGGGTGCATTTAATTAAATAAGTCTGCAGCTGTCTGATTATCTCTCTTTTTTGTAACGTATTCTTGAAGTGTGACTTTTAGCTCACTTTGACGCCTTGACAAACCAGCAATACTTTGAAGAAGTGGAAAGGTTTTTACTGAGGCATAAAACTCATTCCGTAGTATTTTTAAGAACTGCCCGTAGTAACTTTATCTTGATTATTCACACAGGAAAGGAATGCTTCTAGAGAAAGACAAACCTGGTATGAACTGACCTGTTGAGAACAGACCTGGATCTGAACCATGTTTGCGAGATAGCGTGTTGTTTAGCAACACCGCTGGCGAACTGAAAACTGAGGGCTCAGTCAGTTCTAGGAAACGGTTCCATATCGAAAAAGGCAGTTGGTATCAGAGTTTACTCTCTACGAGATCTAGAGCTGAGAGTGCTACGTCACCACTCGACGTAGGGTCCAGACTCCTCTAAACCGAGAGCACCCAGAGACTTGGCTGGGAAACAACAATAACAACAGCAACATCATAATCAACAACAAGTAGAAATTTATTCAGCCTTCCCTTATCCATATAATGATACTACCAAAACTAGTTCAGCGTGTAAAAAACCTGAAAAACATCTTTATATTTCTAGGCGCTTGAAGTTACCTTTGTTTGACTAAAATATCTGGCTGAAGTATCAATGATTTTTTTTATACATTCAAATCACATTCATTTTATCGCTTCCGCGCATATCAATCAAGATCATAATGATTCCTTTTTTCCCTACAAACACGCATATGGTATTGCATTTGACTATGAGATGTACCAAACAGATCTTGAAGTTCGGTTTCATTTTGTACAGTTTGCTACAAAATCTAGTAGAGTGAAAAACGTCGAAATACTTCACAGTCATACATGCTCACTAGCTGTCTCAGAATCATCACTAGATGTCTCGGAATGTTATTGGACACCAACCTCGCTGGTTCAAACTGTCCGTATCTATTTGGTTTTTAAAGGAATACTATCAATGTAGAGTATTTCACTATGAACGGAAAAGTGTACGATGTTGTAAACGATCTACATTTTTACTCATATAATCTATACATTCTCCCAAGCAATTGGTGTTACAAACTAATCTGATCTGCAAGTGTAAACTTACTTGTAAAATGTAATTGTAAGGGCAGATCTTATCGGTCTTATCTTACATTACAAGCTATAATTCTAATAAGATTTTAATGATATGTTCTTGTGTACAGGTATTTTCCCTAAGATCGCGATTACTGTAAAACCCAGCCCATAATATTGCTATGCACCTAAACTTAGTTGCAATTACATAATCACACTTTTCTTTACTTAAAGTTGCATGCACTGAGTTACATCAGTTCCATGCAGTAAAGTTACAACGAAGTTTGCATTACAATTTTGAAATTTCATGTCACGAAATCTTATCATTCCGGTGTTACATTTCTAGTATTATACAGTCTATATATTATTTTAAACTATTAAGTCATGTACGCAATCTTTCATGGCATAGGTGAACTATCTCTCCCCCTCTCCCTTATGTTTATGCACCGTTTAAAGAGCTGAAAATGCCTGTTTTGGTGCTGTACACTCCTTTTTTAAGAACCATTTTTATAACAACGCCAGTCGAGGGTGAGATTTGCTCCAAACTCCGCCCCAAATGATGGCCTAAAAAAAGAACATCTTCAGGCTCAGCCAAGTCTTACGCATTCTTATAAAAAGAGTGTAGCGCTACAGTGTTACAGTAGCTTTCAAATTTTCCATAATGTTAGGTAAAGTTCTTCACGAGCAAGCAATATGCTCGATGTTATGCGTGGTATCTCATTGTCTCATACAAAAAATGAATTCGGTGTCTTTTAAGGGTTCCTTTAAACCATTTCCGCCGAGCATCGCCATCTTACCTGAGAAAAAGTGGCTTGGTTAAATGTAGATCTAAAGTTTCTACATGTAACTAGTCAAGTGGAATGTCGTCCATTTTTGCAGTGGGTTGTTTTGGTTCGACACTGCTCAGCATTCTTTTCATTCTTCCATAAACGTTCACAAAGCCATCTACGGGGAATACTAAGCTATAGTCCCTTGGAGAACCGAGAACACCATCCCCCAAAACCATGTGCTTTATCAGTTTTATTTCGTTTTTCATGGCAGCCAACATGGCCTCCTTGGTGTTAAATTCACAGTTCAGAAACATCCTTTGGTAGATTAGTTGCCATCGGCTTTCAAACTCTTCCATCAGTTTTTCAGGACGAAAGTTGTACACGCTGATAAGCTCTCTGATTTCTTCCACCAAAGACCTTTCAAGTGGATCGAGTTCTTCTGTGCTTCCATCTTCAACTGCCATTGTGAGTAGTTCAAGACAGGTCCGGATGTACAGGTCCTTCAAATCGTGGAATCGAGCGCCCTTCAAAGAAGTCGTCCTAGTTTCTCGAGAACCGTTAATTCTGATTGCATCTTTGGCAGTGCCTGACTTTGTTCTTGACGCTTGTTCTTGAGACGGACTTGCTTTTTTCTCTTCGTTCTTTTTTGCAAGCAGTCCACACTGTTTTGGGTCACTTCTTGGCAAGGTATTTTCAGTGGAAGCCTCTATGTCTTTCCCCTGTTTTGCTATTGCTTCTTCACCGGGCCTTCTTGTTCCCTGAACCGGGATCAAATTTGGCGAAAATGCCATTGGGTTTCTCATGAACTGTTCAACTTTCACAGCAAGTGACTCCAAAAGAAGCGGAGTTTCGATATTTTCCATATCAAGTAAATTGCATGCTGTTATAAAGAAGTGACTCAAGTATTTCTTTGTAAGAGCCTTGTGGAGATTTGCCAGTAAGTTCATCATGCAGGCAGTCCTGTTCTCTTCCGTCCACATCTCTGCTCCAGTTTTCTCGCAGGTCTGCAAGAAAATCGTCTTTAGATGGTATGTCACCAAGCACTTGGGCTCTGTTCGAAGATACACGCTGTGATATTTCTTGAGACCACGGTAACACTGCCGCTGAATGTCGTTCAACTCCTGGCTCAACAGAAACTCTGCGTGCGAAAAGGACAGCCTGAAATCAGTTTCGGGGCAGCCACCGCTTTTGGGAGGTTTAACCACAATGTGGAAGCCCTCTTGTATGATTCTGTAGACGGTGTCAGGAGATGGCCATTTTCGCCTTCGGTTAATCCACTCCCGAGCAACCTTGGGCCATCCTCTGGCTTGGAGGGCTGGAACAACGTCAAATGACAACGACTGTGTACACTTTTGTGATTCGTCGGAATAAGGGAACTGTAATTCTCTTACTGGTTCAGCCGTTTTAAGGAAATCGAAAAACTCTTCTTCCTTTTCCTTTTTTAGCCAGTCTAGAAATGCCTCCATATCTTCTTCAGGTATGCTTTTAAAAATCTGACTAAAAGAGCCACCCATGTGATCTTGGCAAAGGTTTTCAACTTGATGAATGTCGTTTTCAGCAACACGTTCGTGACCGTGAAGCTTGGCCTTGGAAGTGTCGTGGCTGTTAACATCCTTCCCACCAACGCATCCTTCCATTCCTTCGTCACCTAATGTCTGCTCTAAATGCACGTTTTCGGCGAAATCCGAAGATGAAATAGTGTGATCAGCTTGTCGGCAATTCGACGACCTGTTTTCATTTTCATCACGAGCGACAGCTTCTGGCGTGACGGCCATCATTGATTTGTCTTCCTGTTTACTTCCGCTTTCGATTTCAGTACCATTTTCGATATTGCAAAATCGGTCCCTTATCTCTTTCGCCTTCTCGCTAGACCAAATCTCTCGAGCGAAGCTAGGAATTCCTTGAATGATACCCCCTGGATTACTGCAAAGGGATTGTACAGAATCCTTTAAATGTTGCACAAAATCATCGAACACTTCTGCATGCTGTGGGGTGTAATCCACTTGCCCAAACGCGCACAGCGTTGCAGGTATAAGCTCCAACTCACCTGGGTCTAGATTCTGAATGTTCAGCTGTTTTAATTGTTCAAGACGACGAGACAATACGTCGCGAGAATCCATTAGTGTGGAAAAGTCGCATGTCAAGGCAGGACTGTCAGCATTCCTTTCTCGCACACTGGAATTTAGCGGCGGCTCAGGAAGATGCGATGTCATGAGCTTGACAATGCGAGGAAGAACGGTAGCACCAAACAAATAACTGTCAACAAAAGGATTCAAGTCCTTTATCTCTGAAGTAGATATGTATTCTGTGTCCTCGGCCAGAATTGACTGCAACAGCGGATGCCCAGTTCCTTTTATCTTCACAAATGCTGGATTCGTGGGTAAATATTCCAACATGCATTCATCAACAACATAGTCTTCGCCAAGAAACAGCAACAGGTCGAGATCTCCAACGTCGTCAAAGGAATAAATTTTCAAGTTTTCAGCTGAGCTACCATAGACCCGTGCCTTGACGATCTCCACTTTACTTCCCATGAACTCGTGCATCAGTTGCAATATATTGAGAGCACTTTCATGGTATTCCTTCCATTTCTGACTTTCCTCGTCGACTTCTCCCAAAGACTTGAACAATTCGTTAAGCAATTTCGCTCGGTCTTCGCTTTCGGACATGCTGTAGCCTTGGACAACACTCTTGGAATGCCTAAAACACAGGCAGTTTTACGAAGAGAAGGAATATCTGTGTTTCCTTTTCGCGTGCCTTGTTTGTCTGAGCTGAGCGAAGTAACTATCGTTTCGGGGAAATATTGCGTAGTTCTATTTTAGGTAACATATCAAAATGTCCACCCAAGCCAACCAATCACAATTTTGTAAAGCCAATCACCGTCCCGGTCTACTCGTTCAGACGCTCCGTGTCAACTAAAGCGATGATGAGTCTGGGAACAATCGACAACTGGGCTAATTTTTATGATTAAACTTTTAGTCGCCATTCAATCAACGTTTCGTGTATTTGTCGAAATCGCAGGAACACACTGAGTTTTCCACGAATGGAAAATGTTAATTTGCAGCATTATGTCCTGCTTTGACATCACCTTTGGCCGAATATGAGTAAAAGGGAGGGGAGACCATAAGATATTACATGCGTTTGATAATTCAGTTCGACAGGAGGATCAAAACGCAAACAAGTTGATAGGTCCCTGACAAAAGCCAAAATTGGTTATAGTAGGTAACATTTACTTATCTGATCACTTCACTTTTTTGTAGGAAGAAGAGTGTAGAGATTAAATAAGAAACGTCAGAACAAAAGTAGATTTGGTCTTATTTATGAGACATAACGCCATGCTGCTTGACCTGTGTTAGTGTGTATGACAGGCATTCATTGACGGTAAAAACCGAACGTTCTGGCGTGACGTATATTTTAACGTTTGAACCAATCAACGACACCAGTTCATATACTCTACTCTTGATTGGGCAAAAAATATATCGTATTCACACTACATAACACAGTCCAAATTTTTCCAAAATTTTTGAGTGCTTGCGTTGTTGTGGTAGCTGTGGCCTCGTTCGAAGATCTTTTTTGCTCTGCCCCACCGTGACATTGGAGCCTGCTCGCGGCTAATTTTATACAGCAAGAAGCAAACTCGCTGCAATCCCAATGTAACGGAACCACGGTAGTTTTTTGGGTAATCTTATTTTTGTTCAGAAGGTCTAGTCCAGTGACAACGGAAAAGAGCTCTGAGGACACATTTTTCCTCCAGATATGATGAAAATTTGTTTTTTGCTGTGGAGGCGCAGAAACAAGCTCAGTTGCTAAACATCTGAATTGTTTTAATCCATCGAAGGATCAATCAAACTCCAAAATGGCTTTCGCCTAACACAAAGAAGTATTTTAAACGGCTTTCATCTTGCAGTTAAACCCGGCAAGCTGACGGCTTGGTAAAGGTAAAGTCTGTGTCCGAGCCATGAGGCTCATACAGCCGGAGCTTATCCCGGTTTCCGTAGCATTAAGCGACTAGGAGTATTGCTACTCCCCCCCCCCCCCCTGGATGGGATGCTAGTCCATCGCAGGGTTACCCCCCAGCAGTAAATTCGCCGGTACCCATTTGTACACCTGGGTGGAGAGAGGCACTGTGAGAGTAAAGTGTCTTGCCCAAGAACACAACGCAGCGCCCCGGCCAGGCCTCGAACCCGGGCCGTTCGACTCGGAGTCGAGCGCGCTAACCATTAGGCCACCGCGCCTCCCACAAGCTGACGGCTTGAGGTTGTCCTTTTCCTACGCGACGTATCTCTTATTTATCCAACGGCGAAAAGACACCCAGCGCTCTTTTTAAGCCAAGAGCTGAATGACGGCCAGCTACAGTGTTTGCGTGGCCTCAAGAAACATCAAAAATTCTTTCTTTCAAAAAGGAACTGAAGTGTTTGGTGAGGCACCGTCTAACAAGGTTTGTCTTGCAGTCGTGCGACGAAACTGAGTCGGGGACGTAGACATGGACGAGAACAGGGCACCTGCATGATGAAGCTACTGGAAAACCTTCACAAACTCCAGTTTCTTCTCGCATAAAATAAAAACACGTGCTCGAACGGGAGATTGAAGTGGCATCTTCCTTACCATGAATTACCACCGTGATTTTAATTTACCCCCGACCCGCTCCCTTTTGGCCTTGTAGCTCAGTCGGTATATGAGTTGAGCAAAAGTGTTCTAATCCGGAGCTCCCACTGAGGTAAAAAAAAAATGATTTCTCTGCCTCTTGGATACCAATTTCCGTTCTAGGGCCAACGCTCGGAAAGAAATTTACGGGTTATTTCCAGCACTCTAAACTACTACAGAGTTAAAGGAGCGACGTCACTAGCCCGCGGAGCAGGCGTCGAAAGGGGAGGGAGGGGAGTTGGGAAGAGGGAGAGAAAGAGGGAAAAACGGAGAGGGAGTCTATCGTAATCCATTTTAATCTTCGTCAGTCGAAACCATCCTTGTTTCTTTTTACGTTTTTATTACTCCTTTGTTGTTTTTCTTTGTCAGACAACTATTATTTTGAGGTTTTCTTCAATTTGAACGTAAATCAGAAAAATGACTAAAATATCGTGACATTGCTCCTTTTATTGCCTGATCTCTAGCTACATGAATGCTGCATGGCTGAGCATTGCATTGCATATCTAGTGCCATCACTGGTAACCAAAGCGTACTATGAGAGTTTGTATGGATGTACTATAAAAGCTTATATGGATTGAAATAAAATTTAGAAAAATAGCTCTTTTTATCGGTGAAACGTTATCACTTTTTTGTATTTCTAGTGCTTTAGAAAGCCATACGCGCGATTTTTGTCTTAACCATCTGTTGCGTACTAAAAGAAAGACAAGGTAGGAAAGCAAATTTAAAAAGCGAACGCACACCTCTTCGAAAAACTCGCTAAAAGTATCTTAAAACTAGACGTACCTCGATCTTTTGCCTTCACGATCCAAGTGCGATAAATGTTCCATCTTTCTGTGTAATTGAATTGCATTCAAGTTGAAGTTTGAAGCCAAAAACTTCATTTGAATTCACAACTTCGGCATATTAATCGGTCGCCATTAGGCCGAGAAAGAAAAAAGGCGTGCACCTAGCTAACGGTTAAACCTCGGGCGAGTACAAAATTCATCCCATCAGGGGTAGACAACGGAGAGCTATAGTCGACACCATATCACATCCACTACCACCCCTGTAAGTTATTTTTTGTAACGGCGGAAACGGTGCACGGATTTGAATGTTGAATGGGTTGCTGCTAGATACCCAATTTACACCTGAGCATCTTAAAAACTGTATTCTTTGGGTCCGGTTTTGTCGGGGGGCAAATAAGAAGTCTTATCGAAAATCAAAACATATTTAAAATGAAATGTTTATCTTGATGCTAAAACTTTATTGAAGTCATACCCAAGATTCTGGCCTTTCACCCCGCCCCCCTCCCCCGCCCCACACGCATACACACACGGTTTGCTTATATCTCTAATTTCACTGATTTGTGTCGGTATCTGGTAAAGTATGTTTGAAGTATGTGAATATGAAAACCGTAAAATGTACTCGTGCGCCGCTGCAACTAATATCATTGGCACTTAAAGAAAGAACCTTTTTACAATTAATTGCTACTTGACAAAGTAATTGAGCGGTGTTTCTGCAGGCATTTTTAGCTGGTATTAAGTGTTAAGGTTCATTTGGAGGAAATATACCAATGCAATGTTAAAACTAGCCGACAAAGGCTTACTCTCGACACGCAAGGTGCAAGACCGACCGGCTTCAGTGAAGCTAACCGTGACCCACACTAACTACTTATGGTCAATGATGAACCAAGTGTCCTTAATTACCCGCTGAATGCAATACAAAAGCGAGCATGCCATCGTGCGTTTTCCACGTTGCTTATGTTGTAAATCATCTTCATTCTTTTCATCATAAATCCTTGGTCCCCATAAAGTACTTGGCTTTTGTACAGAATCAACTTATTTTTGGATTAACATATTCTACTTTGGTATAAATGGATCTTCTTGAAATAAGGCTTTTAAAATAGTTGACAGACTGACTGAACTTTACCTTGCATTGTAGCAGAGGCCAAGTTCAAACTTGTGAAATAGAACAAATATTTTGTTTACTTTTACATGTTGGCCCCAAGTGTTTGGATAGGGGTTGCCGGATGGATGTAAGCAAATATTTTGACTATATTGTAGGCAAAAGTTATTACACATTATCCAGTTTCGTTCACAGGCTTCCCAAGCTCAAAAGTCGTCTTTTTGATTGTTTTTTGGAGCCCTACGGGCGGCTGACTCTACATACGTGGTGTATGCGACAGCTTGTGTATATAGAGAAATGTATGGGAAAATCACGGATTCCCTAAAATGGGGTAAATAACTATCTATTTTGAAATAAAGTTTACCTACCTCTAATGTGTCGCTTACTTGTGTCTTGTGCCGAATTTGAAGCCATTCCGACGCCATTTAGCGAAGTTATTCGAAGTCGTTGTCTTCGAATAACTTCGCTAAATGGCGTCGGAATGGCTTCAAATTCGGCACAAGACACAAGTAAGCGACAAATTAGAGGTTGGTAAACTTTATTTCAAAATAGATAGTTATTTACCCCATTTTAGGGAATCCGTGATTTTCCCATACATTTCTCTATATACACAAGCTGTCGCATACACCACGTATGTAGAGTCAGCCGCCCGAAGGGCTCCAAAAAAACAATAAAAAAGACGACTTTTGAGCTTGGGAAGCCTGTGTTTCGTTCTGTTTATTTCGATTTTCTGGTGGACCAAGCTAAGGGGATGGCTAACAACCCAGTCATTCGCCCCTGTTTTTCTCCCAAAACTTGGAAGTTACAAAACATCCTCGTAATAACATAATAAACAGCACAGGCCACATAAAAGCTTTTCGGTAAAAAGTACTAAAATTCGCGAATAGATCTTCTCGTACATGAAATGCACCTAGTACATTAAGATTGAGATATAAAGTAAAATGGTTATTAAAGGGAAATAGCAGCCATAATAATTTTTTGATGTTTTTTTTTTCAGTCCACAAGGTCAAAACTTGAGAAAATCAGCCTGACGTTTTCAATTTGAGATCTAAATTCCTGATGGCATCATAATAATATCACTATTCATAGTTTTCATGTCTTTAGGCTCTTGAGTTTTTGAAGTGAAACTGGTGACAGTGTCCGTTTAACCGGTATGCTCCTTAAATGTAGCCTTACCTTTATTTCCACGGAATGGTCGCACACTAGGGTCTCATCAACAGCCATATAGATAAGATCTAGTGTTAGGTGTTGGTCTGGATTTCTTTTGAAGATGCCCCTATTTCTCCTTCAAAAAGCTGTGGTTAAGATTGAAGTATTTTTAACCTGTTTTTTTTTCTAGTGCTTCTGTAAGCCATCTGAGTAGCTTTTTGTGTGTTACCCCCCCCCCCCCCCCCTGCGAGAAGCTGTTAAAAAATGTGTCTTATGATTTTCAATCATGACTCACGACTACTTGCAATTGGCAATTTCACATTTCGCTCCCACCCATCCCCCCCCCCCCACCCCGCACCCAAAAGAAAAAAACTCTTACTGACCTCATCAGATGTCCTTTTCGCCAGGTGCAACGTGAAACCTGTTCTGATAATTCTAGCAACTAATTGCGTTTTCTGTCGCACGAAGGAACCGGGAGTATTGATGCGCCAAATAGAGGACATCAAGACAGATTACCCCTACCCACTCCTCATCCCCCTCAGCATTTCTCCAGGTTGCCTTACAGTTCGGACCTTCCCCGCCCTTTTGATCAAATTCAGTAACATCTGGTCACCGTGCCTTCCACTTGTCCTCCGTGTGACTTGAAATAATGTTGATTTTTTTAGATTAAGACATCTTGGGGTGAAAAGTATCAGAAATGGATGGCACAAACTGAACATAAAATTGAAAATTGAGGACCTTAACGACTAACTGTAAGTCTTTATTTATTGTTATAGCTTTCATTGATTTTTTTTAGTGGTGAATGAAACTAAGGATTCTGAATAAGTTAAGCAGTGAAAGGCTGAGATAAACTGCATACAGTTTGTTTCTAAAGCAGGTAGTAACTAGTGTTAATATCCAGCAGAAACCCATAAGGGTTGAAACGTGTAACTCCCTATGATTTGCATTGTACAAAGCGTTAGCACATTCGTTTACACTAAGTACCATATTTGGAAAATTACGAGAACCATTTAACCAATCAAAATTACTATATTTGGATTAAATTCACAGCGCGCGCTACCTCGCGCTCGATGGCGTAATCTTGTTTTTGAACAAGCTTGGTTAAATAAAGTTAAATTTGGTTAAATTCTCCTGTTTCATCTTCTTGAAGTAGTCTGGAGAACTTCGCTTCGATACACCTTATGTATTTCTTTAGTTTCTGTAAAAAATTTACGGCGTTTAGATCGAAATTCAAGCAACTTACCGCAAAACTAAAAATTATGTTGCGTGTGTCATAACTGACGTGTATAAAGTATTCGCGTACAACTCTTCGTGTTTCCAAATATGGTACTTAGCAAAATGAATATTCAAACGCTGTGCGCGCGCGTTACACGTTTCAACCCTTATGGGTTTCTGTGTCCAGACAAAAAGTCTTGCATCCACACTAGCACCGAAACATGTTTACAGTTAAGAGTAAACACATTTAAGGGATAAATTGAAACGTTTTCCCCTAAACATGTCTGTATTTGCAATGCCCACATTAGATGTCCATTTCCAAACACTTTCACTGCTGGCACTTATTATTCTTTATTACGCTTAGAACGAAATAGACCGAAAACTAGAGTTTGAGACTGCTATTGAATTCCTCCTGTGTTTAAATTCACTTCCTCTTTTGAGCAAATCCGTTTAAAATCTGTGTCACGTTAAAAAAAAGGTGCAAAGGCTCTTTTTCACAGGCTATAGTAACTTTATCTTGATTAATTATGCAGGAAAGAAATGCCCCTTGAGAAAGAAAATCCTGGTATAAACTGACGCGTCAAGATGGATCTCATTGAGGGGCTAACATCGGGTTGCTTAGCAACACAGCTGGCAAAAACAGCGGGCTCGTCAATTCTAGTAACCATAAACAGTGCGTGGTTCCAGATTGCACGTGATGGCACGTTACAACAGCTGAAGAAAAAAAATAAATGGCAGAAAGAAACAACGAGACCATCAACAACAACGGCAAAAATACTATTACAACAAATTTATTTAACATCGCCTTATACATAAATAACAACCACGAAAACTAAAGCAGCGCGAAGGAAACACCATTAGTTCGAAGGCATCCTTAGTTATCTTAAGTTCGAGTTTGCTGAAAACTTGGGTTAAATTTCGACAGATGGTGCTTGCAAACGTTTTCTCCGAAAAATCAACGAACATTCAAATTGATTGGTTATAGAATGCAATTATTTATTGATTTATTGATTATGATCAAATTTTTCTTTCCTGCACGAGAATGTAGCTGTATTTTATCATTCAAAACAAATGGCATGATCTATGGCAATTAAAGGGACTGTCCCACGGATTTTTGCCAAAAATCACCACTTAGAACAGTGGAATACAGCAGATACAAAAGAAAACACAGATGGATTAAAATTGAAGAAGACAAAAACAGATTGCGATATGGGTGTTTGTAAAACTGTTGGGCCTAGGCTGAACAGTTTTTAAAGTTAATCTGGTTTGTTTTCGTAGCCAGTATTTGGCAAAAATTAATGAAATAGACCAAAATCAGCCGTAACACAGACCCTTTAAGCTATTAAGGTTCCCGTTCGGTTTAGATGATCATGGGGTGAGTTCAGTTTAATATTGGACGCTAGCAGGAGCGTGCTGTCGAGTTTTTGTTTTTCGTTTCTTCTACAAGAATTCCGTTGGAACGAGGGACTGGTGGAACTTTATTAATAAGCTATACTATAAAATATTTTACAGCTATAAATACACAGTTTTTTTAGCCGTCATTTGCCTCCTTCCCTGATGGCTATCTCGTGATGGCCAATTATCAGGCCCAGCCGTCAAAAAATGGCGAGAAGGAAAGTCCATCACAAGGATAACTATTCGTCCAGGGCCCGGTTGTTCAAAGCATGATTAAGCTAATCCAGGATTACCGTGAAATTTGATTTCAATTTTATATAATTTCGTTGAGGTTTTCTGTTAATATTTTCTGTCCCACAGTTTTGACATGGACCAATCTCAAACTTAACAAAATATTAGCTTTGGGAAACCCTTTAAAACAAGAGAAATTAAAATCTTGATCATCTTTTAATCCTGGGCTAGCGTTAATCGTCTTTCGAACAATCCGGCCCAGGGGGGTGACTCTCTAGATGTTCTTTATTGACGGGAATTTTCAGTTTAAATGTTTTTCAATATAGCAGCAACAAAGGTTTTCTTTTAAAAATACTTGGTATGTATAGAGGCAGAATTTTCCTCAATATTGTTACCTTAGTTGTTATCTTGCCGTCTTATGACAAACACTGCCTAGTCCAGTGGAATGTCATCCATATTGCCAATGGACTGTTTTGAGGGATTTTGTTTCATACCGTCCAGGACTCGTTTAAATCTTTTTTGAAAATTTACAAGGCCATCAACAGGCAAGAACAGGCTGTAGTCTCTCGGAGAACCGAGAACGCCACTTCCTGATAACTTGTTCTTAATCTTCTTGACGCTTGTTTGCATGGCAGCCAGCATGGACGTTTTCGTGAAGACCTCGCTGTTTACAATCATGTCAATGTATACGGCGCCCCAAACTTTCTCAAATAGTGAAAACAGGTGCCAAGGATCAAGGTCATACGTGTCGATAAGTTCTTTGATGTCTTCCAGTAAAGACGTTTCGAGTGGATCGAGGCCCTCCATGCCACGACCCTCGACTGCTATCGTGAGTAGCTTAAGACAGGTTTCTAAGTACTCTTCTTTCAATTTGTGGAATCGGGCGTTTTGCAAATTGGCCTTTCCAGATTTTATAGAATCGTCCATTGCAGTGCCTACCGTTCCTTGCACCGCTTGTTCTCTAAGTGAACTTTGCTCGCTCTCTTTGTTCACTGCTGTGGCATTTTCAAGAGCTTTCGGTTTTCTTCTCGGCATGTGTTCCTTGCCAAAATCATCTCCGTCATCATGTTGCGTTGTCACCTCTCTGTGACATCTTGGCAGCGCATCCTCAGGCGACAGCACACCCTCGGAACGTTTTTCTCCCTGCGTGATAAGTTCATGGCAAAATTCCATAGGATTCTTCATGAACTGTTTCACTTTCACAGCAAGTGACTCCAAAGTCTGCGGAGCCTCAATATTCTCCACATCAAATAAATTGCATGCAGTTATGAAAAAATGCATCAAGCGTTTCTCTGCGAGGGCATTGTGCAGATTCTCCAGTAGCTTCATCATGCATGCAGTCCTGTTCTCTTCCGTCCACATCTCCGCTCCAGTTTCCTCGCACGTCTTCAAGAAAATCGTCTTCAGATGGTATGTCACCAATGACTTCGGATCCGCTCGAAGATACACGCTGTAATATTTCTTGAGACCACGGTAGCACTGCCGTTGAATGTCGTTTAGGTCTTTGCTTAAGAGGTACTCCGCGTTGGAAAAAGACAGTCTGAAGTCAGTTTCGGAGCAACCACCGCTTTTGGGAGGTTTAACCACAATGTGGAAGCCATCTTGTATGATTCTGTGTATGGTGTCACGAGATGGCCATTTTCGTTTTCGATTGATCCACTCTCGAGCAACCTTGGGCCATCCTCGAGCTTGAAGGGCTGGAACAATGTCAATCGAGAACATCTGTGTGTGTTTGTTCACTGACTCTTCAGTGGGAAATGATACTCCCTTTGGAGGTTCCACCGTCTCAAGGAAACGAAAAAGATCTTCTGCCTTTTCTTCCATCAACCATTCAAAAAATTCTTCAAGTTGTTCTTTAGAAAACAAACCAAGGATACCGCTCTCTTGGTTTTGCCGAGTATATTGAATTTCTGACAACTCAGCTAAATGTCCTAAATTGCCGTCGCTTTCAGCAATGACACACTCGTGAACTAGTCGTTCTGCTTTAGATATGTCGTTGTTACTGCTTAAATTCTTCCCACCAACGCAGCCTTCAATCCCTTCGTTGTCTGACCCTCCAACTACTTTCGCTTGTTCTGCAAAATCGGTGGATGAAGTTAAGTTCTCTACTTGTCCATATTTTGACCATTTGTTTACATTTTCATCAACAACAAGATTTTCTGGCGTGACAACCGTAGCCGATTTGCTTTTCGGTTTACTTCCGCTTTCGATCTGGAACCCACGTTCGAGAGTCGTGATCCGGTTTCTAATTTCTTTTGCTCTCTCACTGTACCAAATGTCTCGAATAAAATTTGGCATACCATGAAAAATGCCGCTTGGATTTGTACAAAGAGATTGCACTGAGTCCTTTGCAATTTGCATAAAGTCGTCAAAAACTTCTGCATGCTGCGGAGTATAATCTACCTTCCGGACTGCACACAGGCAAGCGGGTACAAACTCTAGGTCGCTTGGATCTAGATTGTGGAAGTTCAAGTTTTTTAGTTGTTCAAGGCGTTCAGACAGTATGTGGCGAGAATCCGCCGCAAAGGAGAAGTCGCATGTTACAGCAGGGCTATCGCTATCTTCACGCACACGGAAGTCAATGTGAGATTGCTCAGAGAGCCGCGACGCCATGACTTTAGCTATTAGAGGAAAAAACGTAAACCCAAACCGAAACACGTCAACAGCGGGATACAGTTCCTTTACATCTGAAGCGGAAACATAGTCTACACCTTCGGTAAGGGTCGACTCTAAAAACGGATGCCCTTCTCCTCTTACCTTTACGTATGCTGTATTCGTATGTGAATATTCCAACATGTTTTCGTCAACAACATAGTCCTCTCCTGGAAACAGCAGAAGGTCAAGATCGCCAACGTCTTCAAAAGAATAGTTTTTTAAGTTTTCAGCAGAACTTCCATAGAGTCGAGCCTTAAAGATATTCATATCCGATTTACTTGCCATGAACTCAAACATTAGTTCCAAAATCTTGACTATACCTTCATGGTATTGCTTCCACTTCTGACTTTCTTCGTCAGCTTCACCCAGTGATTTAAAGAAATCATTAACCCCTTCACTGCCTCATGACGTATTGAGTACGTCATGATTTCTGACTTCAGTGCAATGACGACGAGACGCAGAAAAAAGACCACAGTTGACCCGACACGAACCAAGGCCACGGAGAGTGACCCAGAAGACGGCCGCAGTCGTCACAGTCCCCAGCTGCCCCCTATGACCGCCGCGGCGGGAGGAAGAGAAAGCCGTGAAAAAAGATGATAAGGGAGGCGGGAACAGAACGGAAAGCAAGGAAAGGGGGCGCGGAAGGACGAAAGCTGAGGATGGCACGAAGGAGGTAACATTTTGAAATTAGCTAGTAGCAAATGTTTCAATACAGTTTTAAAACCATGTGTCCTGTCGTTATTTTATCAATTTTTTAACATTTTTTTTTCTTTCTTCGGCTTCCTTTTTCTCTTTTATTTTTCCCCTACCCCGGCCCCGGGGGGGACAGGGGGGGGGGGGGGGGAGGGGTTAAGCAATCTCGCACGTTCTTCGCTTTCGGACATGTTGTACCGTTGGCAACAGCCTTAAAGTGTCTTTAATGACGAGTTTGTTCAACATACAGGGGAAATATCTGCGCCTTCTTTTCTAGTCCCTTGCATGTCTGAGCATTGAAAATATGGCTTCGGGGAAATTGTGCTATTTTGGGTAACTACAAACAATCAAAATGATTGCCCAATCACGATAAGGAAGGACCAATTTCTGTCCCAGTCACCGGCGTCAAGTGGAGCAAAGAGTCTGGGTACTGTCGTGAGCAAACGTTGCGTTGTTACTACGGATATTGTTAAACGAACAGATTTATTTACTGCTCTAACAGCACTTTTGATCGAATATGAGTAAAAGGAAAGAAAGACCAAACGAGATTGAACAACGAGTTTGTTTAGTCTCTAGACGACAGTCGACCATGGTAGAACAGGCATCAATCTTTCGCCTCTTTTTCTTTCAGGAGAAAAAAAAGAAGTGAAGAAGTATGAAAGATAACGCCATGCAGTTTTTTCTTGCAAACAAAAACGGCAGACCTTTGTGTGAAATCCGTTTGTCAGTTGTCTAAACCAAAACCCGTGCGCTCTTGCGTAACATACAGGTTATTTATGTTTAACCTAGGGAACTAATCAAGCAGGTGGGGGTCTTTCTTAGTTTTAGACTTAAAAAACCGTAATGACTGGACTATGGCAAAAACCTATTTGATTTCGAGGCGGCCATTGACTCTCCATCGGTACTCAAATGGTTATGTGTTGTCGAGTCACAGAAGGCGCAGTTGCTGTCCTTTGGCATTAATTGTTTCAGACCTTAACCCTCGCGGCTGACCCAAGCACCCTGACTTTAGGCCGTCCTCTATTGACGCAGAGTATTTCTTATTGAGCCAAGAGCTGAACGATATCCCGCGCGCCAGTGTTACCGTGGTATCTTCACCTTTGAGCAGAATCCAAGTGCGTGTAACACCATTTAAAGACGCTTCTCTTACAAACATGCAAGGAACCTGATTTGGAGATGTCATGGAAGAGAGAACAGGACTGCATGCATGATTAATTCAGAGGCATACCTCCACAGCGCCCTAGCAAAGATATGCTTCAGACATTTCTTTACAAAAGCGTGCAATGTATTTGATGTGGAAGAGATCGAACCTCTGCTGGTTTTGGATTCGCTTGCTACAAAAGTTGAAGACTATATGAAAATGTTACATGTCGCACTGTTCACAGAGATGATCAAGACACAAGTACAGTCAACTCTCTCTTAACGGACACCTCTATAAGACGGACACATGGTGTTGGTCCAGTCCCTGCCATTTTTCAGACATTTTACTGTAACTAAACTCCTTTTAAGACGGACACCTCTCTAGACGTCGAACAGTTGAAGCCGGTGCCGAAGGCGTCCGTTTTAGAGGGAGTTGACTGTAGTCAGAAAGTCCTGTGTGTGCCTTCGAATACAATAAGAGAACAAGTTAAAAGAGAGTGTGAATACGTAAAAAGGTTTGTTTGCCAATAAGTTACCTAGAACAATGAATAAGGAAAGTGAACATCGTTCATCTATATAAGTACAAGCGACTACAAAAACAGAAGGTACTACCAAAGACAATTTTACAATGTTTGAGTTGCCGGAAACTGCTAGAAAACCGTCTGCGCGGTTTGCAGCGGTAGCTAATGATTATGACTAAGTGGACTCGACCCGGTAGAAAAACAGAAGGTATTTAATCTGGAAGATGATGTAGGAAGAGCCATCAAAACACAAGGTAGTTAAAAGGGACGACGTTCCACTAGAATAGGAATCCTACTGCGATACTTTTGTTACTGCCGTATACATGTCGTCTTCAAAGTTTAAATCTTTTCAAAACGAAAAACTTTAAGACTCGAAAATACTTTGGGTTAAGTTCACGGTAGTGGTTACAAAACCGCTTTCGGAAAGTCGAGTTGCAAAGAGATCGGCTGCAACTAATATAATTGCGAAAGAATGCACCACTTTACAATTAATTGCTACTTGACAAAGTAATTGAGCGGTGTTTCTGCAGGCATTTTCAGCTGGTATTTCAAGTGTTAAGGCTCAGATTGAGGACATATGCCAATACAACCCAAGCCGACAAAGGCTTTTTTTCGACACGCTAGGCGCCCATACCGCGCGGCCGGCTTCAGTGAAGTAAACCGTGACTCACACTTATATACTTATGGTGAACGATGAACCAAGTGTTCTTTATAATTACCCGCTGAATACAATACAAAAGCGAGCATCGCTCGTATTTCACTTTGCTTATGTTGTTAATCATCTTCATTCTTTCCACCATAAACCATCCTCGGTCCTTATTTACACAGTACTTGGCTTTTGTACAGAATCAAGTTAGATTTGAATCAACATATTCTACTTTGGTAAATGGTTCTTCTTGAAATAAGGCTTTTAAAATAAATGACAGACTGACTGAACTTTACCTTGCATTGTAGCAGAGGCCAAGTTCATGCTTGTGAAATGATACAAATATTTTGTTTACTTTTACATGTTGGCCCCAAGGTGTTGGACAGGGGTTTTCGGTGGATGTATTAAAGCAAATATTTTGACTATATTTTAGGTGAAAGTAATTAAAGAGTGTTTTACATCTTACCCAATGTCATTGTGTTTATTTCGACTTCCTGATGGATCAAGCTAAGGGGGATGGCTAGCCAACCAATCATGCGTCTCTGTTTCCCCCAATACTTGGAAGTTACAGAACATCCTCGTAAAAACATAAGCAGCTAAGGCCACATGCTCCTAAAATATAGGTTAAGTCTGCGCCCGAGCCTAGTGGCCCATACCGCCGGAGCTTATTACGGTTTCTGTAGCATGAAGCGACTAAGAGTTTTTCTACTCCCCCCCCCCCCCCCTTTAGATGGGATGCTAGTCGATCATAGGGTTACCCCACAGCATTATTTCGCCGGTACCCATTTATACACCTGGGTGGAGAGAGGCAATGTGAGAGTTAAGCGTCTTGCCCAAGAACACAACACTATGACCTGGCCTTGCCTTTATTTCCACGGAATGGTCGCACACTACGGTCTTATCCAAAGCTATATAGAAGACAATGTACAACGTATTAAACTGTGCCTATTCTAATAGAATTCTACTGGTACACACATGCAAATGCGACAATCTGATTGGTTCAGCTACTCGTATACTATCAGCCGTTAGCATACTCGCGAGTTCGCGCGAACTCGAATATATGTAGTTTAATTATTCTTTATAATGCGAAAAAATTGTGATTGAAAATCGTTCAGTTCGATGTACTTTAATTACTCACAATTCCACTAAAACAATTGGATTATTCGCTCTCATCAATTTCTATGAGGTGGTTATTGGCCGTTTTTATACTACAGAAGTGTTACCCGCCTGGACGAGCTTCTGCAAAATATTTTGTTGTTCGTCTGGTTATGCGTCTCCAGTATAAAGACCTGCAAAAGACGCGTTACCCCGGTCTAGACGAGCTTCTTTTCGAAATGCATCTTGGAATACGGATAACGAAAGGAAGCTCGTCTAGACGGGTAACTCGTCTTGTGCCCAGGCGCGTTTACACGACACAAAAACTTAGGTACGGACTCGTCAAAAAGGTGGTCCGGACGAACCTAATCACTTTTGTAAACGCGCCTTGAAGGCGCGTTTACACGACAAAGAAATTTGGGTACGGACCTGTCACAAAAAGGGTCCGCACCTAACCACTTTTGTAGAGAAACAGTCAAATCAACGGGGCCATAGGCGCCTATGGCCCCGTTTTGATTTGACTGTTTCTCTACAAAAGTGGTCAGGTCCGGACCAATTTTCTGACGGGTCCGTACCCAAATTTTTCTCTCGTGTAAACGCGCCTATAAATCAAAACGGGGCCATAGGCGCCTATGGCCCCGTTTTGATTTGACTGTTTCCCTACAAAAGTGATTAAGTGCGGACCAAATTTTGGCGGGTACGGACCAATTTTCTGACGAGTCCGTACCTAAGTTTTTCTGTTGTGTAAACGCGCCTTTTATACTAGAGACGCATAACCAGACGGACAACAATTTTTTTTGCCGAACTCGTCCAGACGGGTAACAAGTCTTCGTATAAAAAAAAACGGCCTTAAAGATTGCCTGCGGCATCACCAACCATCACCTTATAAAAATTCCGAGTTCATAATCTTCGTTAATTAGGTGTAAGTTCTGACTAATATAGCTTTCAGTTCAATCAGTGGTTACACACTATTAAAGCTTCGTCCACAAACAGGTAAAAACATCGAACCGCAGGCATTTTAATCGACTCCACATCGACTAAAGCAAGTTCTTTGAGTTAAAATTAAGGCTATGAAGGTAAATTCCCTCTGCCTCAACCGCCGTTTTTCCTGTTAAATTTTTACAGACAATGTTGACATCATTTCATGCCTCATGGCCGTTAAGTTTCGAGAGTCATTTCTCGTACTCGCGTGTTTCAGCATGTTTTTCATAATATCCGGTCCTCGCAATCTTCAAAACGCAATTGAATTCTTCGTTTTAGCCACGAACAATACAAACTACAGAATTTCCGATTGCGGTCTGTGAAAGCTTTAAGCTTGTCCAATATCCCTTCCGTATACTAAAAATTCCTATTTGAAGGGTGCGATCTGTTTTCTCCTGAAAATTCCGGAAGAGATATGCAATTCCCCGGAACAACCTTTTGAAATTTCAATTACTGGTCCCACACTGAAAGAAAGAATGGACGTCACACCTTAAGGAGTTGTGCATTTTTCTTGTATGAGAAGATTGGGGCTAAAATTCCAAAAGAAAAGTGCGCTGTTTGTTGTGTTCCAAACTTTGAAAAGTTGAATTAATTCAAACGGCATTGTTGTCATCAACTTCAAGTTTACATTTACATTGGCAATGAACATAACGACACATTTGTGTTGATGTTTTATTCAATTCTCCAAACTGAAATCCAAAGTAATGTATGACAGTTATGTTATGAGAATCACGATTTCCATCAGGGAGTAAAAAGTCGATTGCATGTCGAACTAACGTCTGTTTTCTCTTCACTGGTTTTATCAACCATCTGGAACATTCACTTAAATTGTTTACGGGCCGATATTTCTCATGTCAGCACGGTTTTTTTCTATTTGTTTACTGTTATTTACAAAGTTGGTTTCTACAGAAACTGACCATCATTAGCACGCAATCGGAAACACTCAAAGTAGAAATTGATGAGATCACTAACCGCCGTTGTGGTGAAGTTTTGCAGCCGCATGTTTCGAGTGTCAGCTATTTCCAGAGGAAATCGAGCTACTTTCCCCAAAGGGCATACTACTCTTGACAACTCTTTATCAACTTATAATAAGATAAAATAAAGTGTTGGTTTTTATCGCTTCCATGGATATTTATCGGCAGTCGGCACCGGATATTAGGCGGGCATTTCACAATTCAACTGAATTCAAGCATATGCCTAAATTTCTGAAACAATATCATCTACCAAACACTCAATCAAATTAGTCAAACTGAAATCAAGTTACACCCGCTTTCAGTGACATCCATCTTTGGACGAGCTAAACAAACAAGACGGATCGATCTCTGCCAATCACAGCACAGTAGCAGGACCTTCTGAACTTGTGAGCTCATTTGCATGAAACCAACACCGGTATGCAACGGTCTTAATTGGCTCATTTCAAACAGCACGTCGAAAGACGATGTCGAAAGATGGATGTAAAAAGATAGCTATGCACGTAACACTGAAAACGGGTGTAAAAATATTTAATTTTTTTATCAGATATGTCCTAGATTTTAGACCGCATTTTCAAGAATTCAACTTACTGCCATTAAACTCGCCCTAGTCTTCCGTGTTCCTCTCCGTGCCATAGAGAAAGCCAGTGTTACTTTTATGTTACTCTTAATCACACCTTCCTATTTTCACAGCTCAACACGGGGTTAACGGAAATATCTCGTTCACCGTTTCAAGCAATCCAAAAACTCTCTCATTATCCCATACATGTATATCTATGTTTAACGGCGTTTTGTAAATTTTTTGGTGATTTTTAGGGATGTTGGGAGAAGATAGTTTTTTCGCCAGGGATTATTATTAAGAGAAAGAGGAAATATTGGAGATTTATTGTGATTTTAAATTAGATTTTTTTTAGTTTAAAATTGGTAAAAGGACACCAGACAGTCCCCTGACAACCTGGAGTGCTCTTTTGTGGGGTCAACTGTCTAGTGGTGTTTTATTTTTTTTTTTTCGTTCTTCAATCCCTTCTTCAAACCTCTTAAAATTTCATTCGAATTCAGGT
Source organism: Oculina patagonica (assembly GCF_052425735.1). Taxonomy (NCBI): domain Eukaryota; kingdom Metazoa; phylum Cnidaria; class Anthozoa; order Scleractinia; family Oculinidae; genus Oculina; species Oculina patagonica. The sequence goes on from NC_135765.1 coordinate 26,095,984, forward strand.
ATGATCCCCCCTTAAAGCTTGAATAAATATGTGACGTCTGTCCTGATTCTGAGAGATTTTCGTCCATTTTCGCGCGTCTTCAGTAAGGCTGCGAACGGGGCGTTTGAAAATACACGTAAATACACCCGCGGCTTGAACTACACGCGTACAACGTACTATCGTCCATGTTCGGATTGCGGAAGTATCTGTCGCTGTTATTTGAGGCTCTGCCAGGGTAAATTCCGACAATTGACATGGCCCAAAAAGTAGCGACAGCATTAAAATACACCTGTAAAATCGCGACAAATGCAACCCTCTTGGAAAAACTTAAATTCCGACAAGGACAAGTATTTTTTTTCTTCTTTAATTTAACTACCGACAGAGACGCGAAGTTTGAAAAAACAGCGACATGGTGCGTTTTTAAATTTAGACATGCGACACGGAAAACCTCCCCCCCCCCTGGCAGGGCCTCTTATTTCAAACAGACACATTCCGCACCTGTAGAATGGCACGAAAAAGAGGTTTAATCAAAATATTTACATCTCAAGCAGAAGCTCCTATCTCAAACCTGTTTCGTCTGCGTTGCTTCTTTTGCAGTTGAGGTGAATTCCACCTTTACTCGGGTCAATTTTAACTCGTAACAGCTTTAAGTACGTTTTTTTGCAAAAATGAATTCAACTGGAATTCGCGCGCAAAATGTAATAGAGCAAATAGATGAACGCCTTGCATCTGGAGAAGAAAAACAGTAAATTAAAGTTTAACTTTAATTTTTTACCCGACGCGAAACGTCGATGCGTCGGTTCTCAAAAAAAGAATATTTTCTCTTGCCTGGGTTTTTTGTATTTTATTTTACACATGAAAACCAGTTGAATTCATGTCATGTCAGTCAAAAGCCGGATGCCGGAAAACTAGAAGTACATCTCTTTTTTTCTCAAACAAGTTCACTTTTTCATGATGTACTATCAACAATATTCCGCATTTTAACAAAAATCAACCAAAAAGAAGAATGACGAATTAAGAAGTAAATGACGTAAATTGGTTCACGAGGCGTCGCACGATTTGTACCTTTTTCCCCCTTCTATAAAACAGAGGAAGTCCGAATGGGAAACAGCCTTTTCAAAGTCATAAGATTTTTTGCACGTGCGGCCATCGGCCCTTTGATTGGCTGAGGAGCTTGGGAAGCCATCACAAAGACGTCCAAGTAGTTGCCAAAAGTAAAAAAAATGCAAATCATTAGCGAGTTTCGAACCGGGAAGCGATATCTTTTTCGCGCCTAAACGCGGAAGACTAGAAGCATCACATCTGATCGATGTGAGCGTGTGATAAGACGTTAAGAAACGCGTCCAAATATCTGAGTAATCATTGATAGTTTATTTGCAAAGCGGTACTCTTGCGAGTTTAGTGTGCGAAATCGAATTTCACTTCCGTGATATTCTTGTTTTTTCTTACGCTTTATAACGCAATTGTATACTCACGCGCATAATATTTATCGCAGCGAAGATCACGATTCGCTTATTTTCCGTACTGTTTTCGCGATTACAAATGATCCGCCCGGCCGTAACAGATGATTTGCTTGCATCAAAAACATCGCATTATCGCGCAACATGGCGACTTAAGATAAGCGCAGCTTTCGGAACACAACAAAAAGGTTCAAGAACGAGTTTTCTTTTTTTGTACAGTTTCATAAAAGCTGCGGCTTAATTAAACACCGATGACAGTTCAAGCATTTTAATTTCGCTTTCTTAATACCGTATGCCCTCGTTTTCAATTACCTTGTCGCGTTCATTCGAAGATTTCACTGTTTTTTTGACAGCTTAAGCACAGTTTTTTGTATTCCATTTCTTTTGCAGCGAGCCGTGACGTAAATACTGCTATGTATTTCTACCTCCGGTTCACTGTACGATTCAGCTGTCACATTTTGCATTATAATTCAGATCCTCTTGTTCTGGAAAAAAAAAATAAGAAAACAGAAAAAAACATGCAAAATTACACACGTAAACCTAATTTCTTAGCCACTGACGAGCCACGTTTTTCCCAGGCAAAAGTAACGGATGTCTTAAAACAAGGAAATGAATGTTTTCTAGCAGTTTCGAGGGCAGCTGCGAATCGTTATTTTATTGCAAAAGTCGACGACGTAATTCTAATGAAAAAGTAGCGCGGATTTTTAGGATTTCCGGTCTGGTGTTCCACGCGTGGACCTCGCGCGTGCTGTTCCAGCATGCGCAGTTTGTGTCTTGGGAACATGTAATCATGCGAAAATGGCGGATAAAACGCGAGGGCATAATCGCCATGGCAGTGTGGTTCGAATTGGTTACTACAATATCGAAAAGACTATTGGAAAGGGCAATTTTGCAGTGGTCAAGCTTGCTACGCACTGCATTACCAAACAAAAGGTACTGTGTTTGCCTGTATGTGCGACTTTACTCGATCTTAACTTGGCCGCGATAACAGACTCAGACAATTTTGCGCCGATTTAAGGACAACTTAACGCTATGTAACGGGTTTGTCGAAAGAATTGACAGCCTAACTACTAATCCAACCTTTCACCGAATCAATCATCTAGTTTATTTTGTGTTTTCTACCTTCGTTTCGAAGCGCATTAATTTTTTCGCTTGCTTCTCTCCCGACCAGGTTGCCGTCAAAATCATCGACAAAAGTCAATTAGATCAGGATAACTTGAAAAAAATATTTCGTGAAGTACAGATCATGAAGATGCTGGATCATGCCCATATTATTAAACTTTATCAGGTAAGTCGAAAGTATAAGCTTTATAGTATATTTTTTTCTCTCGCTGTTTGTGGCTCATTTCGCACTTTCGTCGCCAATAGCCCGACGAGTTACATGACATGTCCTTTCGCAGATGTGCACATCTTTTCAACGCCGACTGATGTCTTCGATTTGCGGCTACGATTTTTGTGGTACCACAGGAAATTTTATTGTGGCCTAGGTTTGATTAAGAATCATTAACAAGGCTTTTGAGGAAAAGAATGACTGCAATTCTTTTGGCTACAGTTCGTGACAGCGAGCGTGGAGAAAATCACAATACGTGTACATGTATACACAGAGAGCTTGCCGGCGAGACGAAAAAAGCGTCATATAGGCTCTGCATTTCAAGTGCCCGTGTCACGTCTTGCTTCTGTTGATATCGGCACAGTTTTTGGTCTTTCTTGATCTACGTGGAAGCGAAATCACCCAGAAAAAATTCAATCCTTAGAATCATACATACAGGGTAAACCAATTTGCCTTGAAATTCACATTGTTGTTGGTTTCATGGATGTTCTGCCGTCGCGGAACGTTCGATCTTTGACAAATACTCTAATTTTCGCTTTATACACACAGAACAATAGTCTCATATTGGGTCCAATTTCGTTGTCTTATTCTCAAGAGAAATTTCCACTCTTTCGCTGTAAAATATTCTCCTCCGCCAAGAGTGCAAATGCCGATTTTTTTTCCCTCGATGTTTTTGTTTACAAATTTGCGACCGCGATTGTTTGACAACTATCGCGCGAAATTAACCCAACCAAAATTACGAGCTTTATGTTAAGTTACTTTAAGTTAATACTTTCATTTTACAAGAGTTCTGAACCTGTGGAAGTCGCGGAAACTCGATGCTTTCGGAAATTGCAGAAGGTGACATTTTGAATTGTTGTTTTGCTAGATCAACTGAAGGGAATTTAGCCTAATAAATATTCCATTTCGCTTCTATTTTGTTGATAAGTAGCGGTGCCTTCGCTTTTTCACATAGAACTGCTGTTTTTTGCAAGCATCTGTTTGGATCGCTACGCTTTGTCCGACTACCCCCAGACGTGAGTTCGACACACTTGATTGCTTCCAAAATTTCTATTCAACTCGAGTGTTGTTTTGGCGAAACAAGACGCTAAGCAATGGGATTTATAAGTAAGCTTTAATCCTCAAAATTCACTATACCGCTCTAATTTGCATGTAAAACCCAATTGTTTTCCAAATCAATGATTGTGAGGGTTATTGGAGCTGTCCTTAGTAAAATAAATCCAAAGGATATGGGTGGCGGTTTCATTTCTCGCAAAGGTTATCTTAACATTTCATCCCCAGCTGCAACACCTCATAAAATTGTACAATGACTTTTTTGTATCAATATATTTTCATGCACTATGTATCTTGAACTGCACTGCATAATCTGTCACATTTCAGCGCGAGCTAAAGCGAGATCGTAAAGTATTTCCAAGGGGTGAAAAATTCCTTCCGCAAATGTGTTTATCGTTCAGAACCAACCACAGTCATTTGAAGTGCTTTCAAGAAGTTTATGTAGCTATAAACAATATAGTCTGTGTGTGAGCAAATAACAAAATTATCTTCAAAGATGTTGACAGCATCAAATGGAATTATAAATATTTGAGTTGAAGTGCATGTAAATTCTTTTGGCCATAAATCTTTGATCCTTCCCCTTTGTCCATGAATTGTGCAACTCATGTTTTCAAAGGAGTAGAGAAAACTTTAGGTACACTTCTGGGCACCCTTTGTGAATTTGATGCACAATCTCAAATATTTGATTCAATTTGTATTTTTCGTCTGGATAATATATAAATAATGCCTACAAGTATTTGTTTATGTTCTTATTACACTACATGCGTTCATACATGTACAGAAAATGATACAGTATACAAGTTATGCTGTGAATTAATCCTTCAAATTAATGTTTTTTTTTGTTCCCTTAATAACATTAAAAGTAAATAAATTAAGAGTCTTTTGGAGTAAGCCCTTGTAAGTCTTCTATTTCTTGTATTTTTTTATTTGCCTTCTAAATAAATTGTATTTTGTGCAGTTATTATTATTTTTTAATGGTACTAGAGGTCTGGCCTTCCAAGGATAGCTGTGTCGCAATGTAGCATGTTACTGGGAACCAATGTCGCCTAGCCAACATCTGTAAATGTTGCTGTCGTTTTTCCCGCTATTGTGTTGCTGTCGCACTGTGTCGCTGTCGCATTTCAGTGCCATAATGATGACACTTGTTGCTGTTAATTAAAAAAAAAATGTTCCTGTGTTGCCAGAATTTAGGGTCATGTCGCTTGTCGCTTTTACCCCTTGGAAGGTGCCACTAGACACTGACGATACTTCACACTGGTTTCTAAGTACTAGGAGGCAAGCGTGGCCGAGTGGTTAAGGCAGGGTTTTCATTAAGAATTGTAATAGCAGGAGAATAGTGTAAAGTAACCGGAGAATGATTTTTAAAGGTTGCGCATCTTTATAAAAAAATAGTTACAGGCCTTTGAAATTTAGCCGGAGAGTTCTACGTAGTAGAAGGAGAATTCTCCAATCTCCGATGCCTAATGAACACCCTGTTAAGGGCGCTGGTGTTGTAATCTGGAGGTCCCCGGTTCAAGACCTGCCCTTGCCACTAGCTGGATTTGTTTCTCGGTTGTCCCGAGTTCAAATCCTCGACCACGCTTTGTATATATAGTCAACTGGTCTGTCTCCTGCCAGTTGGGATTTTTAACCTTGTTATGTTCATTTAAAAATATTTGTTTCCTCTGTTTCAGTGGCATGCCTGTAAACTAGCTATCTCGTTGAGATATGAAGCTAAGTGCATGACCACTATAAACATATTTTATTTATTTATTATTTTTATTTTTAAAGCAAATATCTTTACTCATAACCACTTATAATTCCTAGATGATTGTGCACACATATTCTATCTCATTTATTCATTTGTTTATTGTTATTTTTGCTGGAGAGAGAGGGGGGGGGGGGGGGGTCAATTCTTTTCAACCCTTAAAACTGTTTTTCCTGCATGGCCAGGACATGGGTCAAGCTAATAAAAAAGTGATTTTGTTTCAGAAAGGGAAGTCTTCAAATGATTCTTAGGAAATTGTATGTATACATGATGATAATCAAGTAATGATTTGTAAAGGGGTCCTGGTGAATTTATTGCTTGGGTAACCCTGCGATGGACTAACAGGAGGAATGGAAATACTCCTTGTCGCTTAGTGCTGTGGAAGCCAGGATTCCCGTAGCTCAGGCCTGATGGGCCACAAGGCTGGGAGGCAGACTTTTTACCCTTTCTGAATCAGGTTTGGTCTATTACAACAAGTTGGCTTGTACTAGTTTGATAAACTTTGACTGTAGCGATCGGCATGCCACTGACAACATCACGGTTGACACATTGACCGACATCAGCGGTCGACCCTCAGCCGATAGTTCACTGGTATATCGGTTGTCTGTTGTATGGCCGATTATCAGCCCACTATCCGTTGTTATGTTGGCCAAGTATAGGTTGAGTTTGGTATCAGTTGATAAAATGACTGACATTAATAGCGATCAAGAGTGAGTGAGTGAGTGACACTTTATTTAAACTGGGAATTCCATCAATTTACAATTGGTTTTCATGAAAGCTGAGTAAAGTTTAAAAAGAGTATTAACACAGTTATTAAAGTGGGACAAACTATCAATAAGAAGATAGTAACATATCAAAAAAAGTCAATATCTTCCAGTCCTCTTTTAAAGGCTGCAAGAGATTTAGCTGACTTAATTGAATTAGGCAAGGAATTCCACAATTTAGGACCAGCGTAAAGAAAGCCCCTTTTCATAAAATCATTTTTCGGTAATGGTAAATTAATATTTAATTCATTGTTCCTAATATTGTAAAGATTTCTTGCCTTGACCTTGAAAAGTCTGTCAGTTTAATAGGATGGGGCTTCACCAGTAGAAATGTTAAACATTTGGGTGGGGCTTACTGTACTTTGCGAATTGAAACGAAACGAAATGGTACGTACTTTGCGAAAGGGTATTTTGCGAAATGGTACTTTGCGAAACAGTACTTTGCGAAATGGAACTTTGCGGAATGGTACAATAGGTAAAAATATAGGGTGGAGATTGATCAAAGAACTATCATGAAGTTGTTGCAGAAAGTGAAGACCAATTCGTCGATCGCAGACAAGACAAGTCTATTCATTGAGTTGTTTTCCAGCATACCGAATGTCTGGGACGGCGGGACAGGACACACGTGCTTTGTCGTTTCTGACTACTATCGAGCCGTAAAAATCGTATTACTAAACACTAATAAATGCCATAAATTCCTCAACCTTCTTTCAAACTTTTATTCGATCTTAATAAACGTTCACCATGTTACAAAACAGAATTTTTATTTGGGCGTTCTCATGACTTCACATTACAAGAAAGCATGACAGACGTGACCATCGCGACCTTTATTTAGACACTGGCGTGCCGGGCGGTGTGAGGGGTCATGAATGGTCTATCAAAATTTTGTAGTGCTCGCAAAATTAGGCTTCTGCTCGGAATGCTCGCAAAATTTTAGTGGGTGCTCGTTTGCTCTTGCTCGCATAAATATACAAGTGCTTGCATGGTCGGTTTTTATTGGAGGTAGTTTTTGAAAAGTGCTCGTTGCTCACAAGGCTAACTTTTGTTAATGCTCATGCTCGCAAAGAAAAACGCTGTGCTCGCATGCTCGCAAATGCTCGCAAAGACCATTCGATACCCCTGGTGTGCACTGTCAGATAATAAAGATAAAAAATCCTAGGCGGCAGAAAGATTTCGCTTCCTTCATTTTCGGATGACTAAAACGAGAGTAATGCTTTAACAGGCGTCTTTATTTTTTTTATTTTTGATGTTGCTTGCATTCACTTTTTGCGTTTTCGATTCATGTTAAAAAATTATTTCGCGACGCGACAAGTTTCGATTTAAAAGCTTCTCATGCAAAGTACCATTTCGCAAAGTACCGTTTCGCAAAGTACTGTTTCACAAAGAACCATTTCGCAAAATACCATTTTGCAAAGTACCGTTTCGCAAAGTACCGTTTTGTTTTGTTTCGTTTCGCAAAGTACCGTAAGCCTTTGGGTGGCCTTATGCTTAGCTCTTCAGTTTTTTAAATCAGACCATCCAAGTTCAAGACACCCTATATGCTACATGATCCCTGGCCTCTGTTCGCCTTTCTTACTCTGATAAGGGTGGTCAGAGCCCATGGAAATTTAAGTCAATAGTCAGTCTAAAGATCTATCAGATGAATTGCAACGTAAATATTCCATTTAATTTAGCTTTTTCCTGATTTCCCAAATAAAATATTTGGTATTCATTACACATCTATGTATGCATGTTGTCTTTGGGTCGGTGTCTGACATGTGCAGACTGCAGACTTTTCACTCTGTTTAGCCTACTATGCACTTTGGTTAGATTGTTTACAGTGAGCTTTTATTAATGGTAATGATAACATAATATAATCTCTTACATGTTGTCTGCATTCTGCAGTCTGCAAATGTCAGACACAGTCTTTGGGTGGAGAAGGATGTACTACACATGGGATTTAAGTACATGTATGTTTACTTAACAGTTGAATCCCAAGTGTCTGGACCTTTATTGTCTGTAGATCCTCCATACTTTTCATTAATTTTACTGGCCAGAATTACATGTATTTCTATGGTCAAAAACTGTAGTTCCTTTGTACATGTAGTTTTTTACTGTCCAGACTCTCCATTACCTTAATTTATGTTAATGTTACTAATTTATTTTTGTCACAACCTAATTTTATGAATAGAGAAGAGGCAAATTTTGTGAGACTTAAATTTTTGAAGGTATTTGTCACCGTCCACCCACGTGTAAATAGTCGATGTTAAGTTAGCCAATCAGAGTGCATGCTTTACTTTAGTTGTGTTATAAAATCATGTAAACAAAGTGTTGGCAGGGTATTAAATTTTGTGCCGTTTCATTTTTGCTCATCTTAAATAATTTTGTAATGTTTTTTGCTATCATGAAAATTTCAAAGCCTTGTGAAAATAAGTAAAAATAAGGTATCCAGACCTTTGTTTTTTCATGACTCCTTGTTAGTTGTAGCATAATCTGGAACTGAACAGGAACTGAACAAGACAGTGGCTACTCTGAGATTAGAACATTTTTCCTGTAGATCTCCCCTTGTGCATAATATGTTGAGACCTTATATTGCGTGGTGTCTGAAAAACAAGTGACACCTGATATGATTGTAGCATTTCCTTCCTCAATTTTGCTCAAGGAAGAGTTTGCTCATAGGGTCGAAGGTCATTCTATTAACTAGATGTGTAAGGGTTTTGATTTTATTTCCCCTTTGGGGTCATTAACACCTGGTCTTGTTTTCCTTCCATGTTTAACCCAGAGAAAAAAAGAAACAGGAAATAAACACAAGCTGGCTGTTTTTTAAGTGAAAAATGCAATACAACCCTCCAAGTTAAGACCATTTTAGTCGCCATGGCGACTAAAATTTTGGAGCTGGCGACTAAATTGAAACCAAAGTCGCCAACCTGGCGACTAAAATTGAGAAGAAGGATTGAAAGCGTGAGCTTAATTTAGCAACTAAAATTTTTCACTGGCGACCAAACCTGAGCAGTCGGTGGCCAAATGGCCACTAAGGAAAAAAATAAACTTGGAGGGACTGGGTTGCAATAATTAAAGAGAACAAATGTATTGTTGCTGTGTCAAGTCAGGTGTACTTGTAGCTGTTTTGTAAGCATTGGATCATCACTGAGTTTGTGATTGATCTGAAGTTAAAACAAGTTCTTGACCCACGTTTGGACATGGTCTCCTCCCAACCAATTCATGTAGTCCCAAGCTGAAAATAAATTCTCTGCAATGACTTGCTTTAAATTTCCTTTAGAGCTGTGAATATTTGTTGGTACATCAATACAGGATTCTTTTGTTGGTGTTTTCATGAAGTTCATCAGCTGTGTACTAGACAAAGCGTTTGTTAAAATAAGAAAAATAATATTCTTTTAATCATTTTTTAGAACTAAAGTGATGAAACAGCTGATGACAAATTGTTGTTATTTTAGCTACGTTTTCCTTCTACAGTAAAATAACGTAAAAATCTGTGACAGTCTTTTGTTGGCAGCTTTTATTGCAAAACAAATAACATTGTTTAATTAAAGTAAAATTTTTTGATGTACCGGTAGTTCATACAATAGTGTTGCCCAACTTTGCTTTCTCTCTCTCGGTTGCTGTTTCAAGTTGCCAGTACTATTTTTCTAGCAAACATGAAAAAAGTTCTTGTTATACATATAGATAGGGGTGGGTGCTATTCCAGATATCTTGAGTCAAACTTGAAATGTTCAGTATGCTTTTCAATATTTGATACTCACGCTTTGACCCTCATTGGAATTTATTGTTTTCATATTGGCAATCAAATGTTAACCTTTTGTTTCAATGCAGCTTGGCTTTTTTCTCTTAATTTGAGTTTAGCAATCAAATTCTTTCTATAAAATGAATACAGATCAATTTCTATGGCAGAAGAAATATATTGCAACCATGTACTTTACCAGTACTCCTAAAAAGATAATTGTGGCCAAGAACACTGTGTGCTAGGAACATCGATGTTAAGTGTGTGCATCTATCATGAAACATACATTATTGTTCCTTGACAGCTATGCAATACATTTATTGTTGTAGTTTATGCTTTGCTTTCTTCCTGCTTTTTTGCTCTCACAAAGCGTTAATTTAACGGTTCAAATATGAACGTTTCTGGAAGCTGATAAAATTTTGTGAATTATGTGGTATATACAAGGTTTTCCTGCTCCTAAATGAACACCCTGATCCCCCCCCCCCCCCCCCCCCCCTTGTTATCTAAAAATTTAAGTTCCCTTAAGGTAAACAACCAACAGGCAAAGTTTGATTGAAAATCTATGGGCAGTTCTGGAATTACCTTAATTAATATAGAAAAAGGACAATTTCAGCAAAGAAAATAATCAATTAAGTGATGTCGGAATGACATCACATGGCACTATATTGGCACCAAAGAATCTGTAGCTATTAGAGTTGGTGACTATACTGTATGTGGTTGTAGAGTAACAGAAGGCAGGCTTCTGAAGCCAATTCCACACTATTTGCCCGTATTTCAACTTTTTCTTTAATTCCTTCTTGTTATAATGACATTATTTTTGTCACGGTTTTTTCAAATGTAGTTTTATAGTAGTAGTTCATTGTAGCATCCCATCACATTATTGTTTAACAATGTGTTTTTTTTCTTGATTTTACCTTGTTTTTAATTTCACGAACATTGTTTTAGTGAAATCCAAGCTGGCCCATTCATCTTATCTTGTAAAGCAAGCTTCAGGCACTCTACTAAAGGCATTATGCTTTGAAGATATCTTATATTATTAGAGTCTTACAAATGATGAAATGTACGAGGCAGCAAGGTGGGCGAGGTGGGCGAGGTGTGCGAGGCAACACAGCAAAGCATGTAAGGCGAGGCGAGGCGAGGCGAGGCATACTAGTACGAGGCATGGGAGGCTAGGCAACGAGGCATGTGAGGCAGAAATCCCTATTCCAAATAAAAAGGATAACTGCAAGCTACCAGTTACCTACATGTAAGCTAACTGTAGGCTAACTGGAGTGCTATTTAGGCTAATCAATGAATTGCACACCTTGCTGCCTTGCACTTTGTGACAACCCATATTTTTATAATAAGAACTGAATGGGGGATCCATCAAACCCCCTCCCCCTGTACCTGTAGACATGGGGGGATGAGTTTGCATGTACCTCTGAGGGTAACAGACACATATTTTCTTGGTTGTTTTGCAACAGGTGATGGAAACAGACAGAATGTTGTACTTAGTAACAGAATATGCCAGTAAAGGAGAGATTTTTGGTAAGTGATCGATAAAATACAGGGCTTCTCAAATCTTACACTCCAGTTTGCCCTTCAGACAAAACTTTCTTAGATTGAGTTGGAAGATGACTTGCTTGGGCCCTTGGTTATTGGGCAAGTGAGAATAGAAAGTTGCTTGCCGACAAGGAAATCTACTTGTCATGGACGACTGGCTTTCACTTTTTAAAAGCCCTAAAACTGTGCTGTTTATTTTTAAGCCTAAATGTTAGTAATGTGTTACAATCACTGCATAAAATAAGTTGTTTTGCCAAATTTAACACATCAGAAATAGATAAGCATGGGGAGGTGCCTGGGAAGTTGGTGGAGCCAAGAACTGCATCTAAATGCATCCGGTAACCATGACAACCCTGTGGGTGGCAACCACCTAGGCACTGTCACACTTCTAATCAGTGGAAAACTTAACATACTTTCCATATACTCACCGAAGTGAGGGCGGGCCCAGAAACTTGTGAATGTGTGCAATTTGAGGCAACACAAACTAAATGACCTAACATCAACAGGGGAGCTGTAAAATCCTGGGCAGCCCCTGCGAGGTTAAGTGTCCACCCCTAATACTTAAAATGGAAACCGCTGGCCAGCATGTTTCAAGTTTAACTTAGCCTTAATTTCATTTAGCTACATTAAAGGTGGAGCTTAGGGATGGGGTGGACCCTTTTGTCCTCATACAAAAACCTTGTGCTCATTTTGCATATTTGTTCTTGTTTTAGATCATTTAGTAGCCCATGGTAGAATGAATGAAAAGGAAGCAAGAAAAAAGTTTCTACAAATTGCATCCGCTGTTGACTACTGCCACAAGCAGAATGTTGTTCATAGGGATTTAAAAGTGAGTTTACTGACCAAGTTTACATGGTTAGGTAAAGCCAAAGTCTGCATACCAGCCTAGTGGCCTATCAGGAGTAGCTTATCCAGGTTTCAGTAGCATGAACTGAAGGGACTTCTCCCCCCCCCCCCCCCTGGATGGGATGCTAGTCAATCGCGTGGTGACCCCCCAGCATTAAATTTGCCAGTACCTATTTATACACCTGAGTGAAGACAAGCACTATGAGAGTACATGTATTTAGAGTCTAAAAGTTCCCAAGAACACACTGTTCAATGCGGAGTGCAGCTCACTAGCCATAAAATAAGTTTAGGCCACCATGCCTGCAAAGTTTACATGGGGTACAAGTTTAAACATTTAAAGAAAGATGTAAATAAATTACAGTATATTAATTTATGGCTTTCGACACACGTCTCTGAAATGAAAGAAAAATTGCATGCCCCGAGCAGGATTCGAACACAATTGAATTCTGATTTCTAAAATCTTGGATTTCTTGTCGTTTGGACAGTCAAACACTGTACTTTGAATCCAGACTACTTGAACCCCCTGATTTCTCCAACTAATTTTTTATTCCCTTGGAGAATGCAGAAATTAGGATTTCACGTTTTTGGTGCATAGTCGTAGAATTGCACTGCTACTCTACCCAAAGCAGTTTAGAAAGTATACACCTCATGTACTCGTCATGAAATAGATGTTAATACTGTCCGTCTTGTTCCCTTTCAGGCAGAGAATCTTTTATTAGATGAGAATTTCAATATCAAAATAGCAGGTAGGATTATTTTTATGAGCATATCATACACCTCCGTAAAAATGTTAATATTTATTGAGTTCACTTTTGCAAAGTAAACTGTTGAGTACACGCATGTACGAGATGTGAAATAACTCCAACTGTGTAACAAATTTTCAGCCGTCTGGTCCTCATAAGCTGTGTTTCATTTGCCTTTTATCTGTTTTATCTGAAAAGTTGAATGAAGAAATGGTTCTTGTTCACAGATTTTGGATTTAGTAATTTATTTCAAGAAGGAAAGCATTTGAAGACGTGGTGCGGAAGCCCGCCTTATGCAGCACCGGAGCTCTTTGAAGGAAAAGCGTATTGTGGACCCGAAGTGGACATTTGGGTAAGTTTACATAACGTATCCACTGCAAACATGCCTGATTTACAAGCAAGTATACGTTTGAACGTTATCTGTTTTGAACTCCTTTTTGTCCTTGTGAATAAAAAGAACAATTGTTTTGACTGTTTGGGTTCGTAATCGGCGGGTGGTAATCGGTTTTCTGAATGAGCTGTTGTGGTACATCGGCGATCAAATTAAAGGGCCTATGTCACGGATTTTACCAGATATATGAAGAGCCGAAATTTATATTTGTGTCGCAGGAAACCTAAAAATAATAGTCCATTTTTATAAAAAATTGCTATATTGGAGCACTGAAACTGTTAACGAGCATCTTTGGCAGCGGATGGCCGGTTGGAAACGGAGTGAATTGAAAATTAGGCAAGTTTAAGTTGTTTCCGCCCGGCTTCGAAAAATCGATTTTTATAGACGTAGCTTGATTTCTATCCGCAAATTAAGGACCGTTATATTGTTCTTTTAGATGCTCAAAGATAATGTTTATTTAGGGTTAAGTTGCCTTCAACTAACAAAAATCTGCGTAATTCCCGTGACATAGCCCCTTTCTGAAAAGGTAAAACTGCTCAGTTTAACGATTTTCTGGATTTTTTCTTGTCGTGACCTTGAAACTTAGAAGGCTTTTGGTTCATTGCCCGATGGCAGTAACTGCATGTATATCCGGAATGTATAATTGTATAATTGTTATAAAACGCCCGTTTGAGTAGGCGTAAAAACAAAGTCCATTGCCGGAGCGATTAGCCTACACATCACGCAGTTTGAAACTATCTTTTCAAGGGGAAAAGCAAGTGAATACTTTTGGGAAAAGGTGTTGTGTTTCTGTGCTAAGATTCTGTGCATTGTATCAACAACTTGGACTCGGAGAGAACGTGAAAATTTCGCACAAGTTTAAACAGAAACGTTTCGTGTGCACTTGACCTTTAAAACTGCCAGCTTTTTAAGTCTTTTACTCGTAACTCCCACGAGTGCGAAAGGGCAAAGCTAAATCAATTTAAAAAGTTTTGCAAAATATTGAAAGTACTACTCAAAAGCTTTTATTTGAATGGTCACACTGTTGGTTTTCATTCACAGACTTGAAAGTCACAACCACACAAGTGTGGGCAATTGTTTCTGGAAGTTAAGCGTGAGTCACCAAACTATAACATCTCACTTAAGCTTGAAATGACCGGAAACACCTCCGTTGAAGGAAATTAATTTTCAGTTGATCCGTCGTTTTGCGTTTGTTTTGTTTACTGCGAGTTTTCTCTCTAAAGACAATAGACATAACGGGCGTAAAATTTAATTACAATGTATCTTAACTCCCACTCGTCGACCGTTTCCGTTAACTTTTTTTTGTGTCAAATCTGTGCATTCACTAAAAGAACTGACTGGTTTGTTGAGCAAAAAGACAACAGTTTTGTGGCATGCTATTAATATTTCCACGCTTTCTGTAGAAATCGGACAACGTTGGTGTCGAGTCTCACGCGCTTTTCCACGCGAGACGCGCGTTTCGTGTGCCACGTATGCACGTGCCAGCGTTTCCGACTTTCTCGTGCGAAGAAAGCACTGCTCGAGTAACTGATTAGTCACGTACGAACTGTTATCAGTTTTCTGTGAACAGAGAGAAGATATAAAGCTTTCAGATATCGTAGATTTAGACGTATTCAGCTTTATGCGCCAATGTTTTCGTTGTTGCTTTCCCGACCTTGTTTAGTAGCCCCACCCGCTGCGATATGCTAGCGGCTATTTAGGATCAACTGAAGCAAAACGCGACGGCGGCTTCGTAAAGCGACGATGCGTGAAAAAGATTTGTCCACGACGCAACGTGCGTGATAAATCCATTAGCTAAGGATAGCGGGTTTGCTGTACGCATAAATATTCGTTTACTATCATCAAAGTTTGTGAATACGGAATAATGTTTTGCACGGGAAAAGAGATCATAGGGCAGCGGAGGGCCGTCATGCATAAATGGTCATATAAGGCATCACCAGGTGTACCGCTTGATACAGTCGCGATGTGTCTTTGCCAGCTGTTGCGTGGCATTAGCACAGCAAGGAGTAAGGATTTGTTTATCAAAGTTGAATACAAAACAATAGTAGCGGACATTTTAACTTGAAGCTCACATGAAGACAAAAACAATTCTATACTTATCCCGACATACGATGTAGTCAAGTCAATCTTTATTTCTATAGGGTTGGTTACAAAAGCTAATTTGTTCCACAAGGGGGTCCCACTATAGCAAAAAAATTCTTTTCAAATAAAGCTTTCAAGGTGACAAACCCTCTAAGGCAAACATCACTCTAGTGCTGACACCTCTCCTAGACAGACACCCCTCTAAGACAGATATCTCTCGGCGACAGACACTTTCTTAGACCCTCTCTAAGGCGGACACTTATCTGAGAAAGACACCTCTCTTAGGCAGTCACCTCCTTAGGACAGACATCTTTCCAAGGCAGGCACTTTCCTGTGCTTTCTTAAGGCAGACATGCACCTTTCTAAAATAAAACACCTATCCAAGGTCAAAAATCTCTTAGGACAAACAACTTACAAAGTACTGCAGCTCTATAGCTTTTTAAAAATTTGAATGGTCGCATAGTAGGGTTTTATCCACAGACTTAAAGGTTAGCTAGGACTACCTTGTACAAGCATAATAAACATTATCACAAGAAAGTACTGCTCAGTAGTTTTCATTTAAATGGTCACACACTATAGTTTCATTTACGGACTTAAAAGTTAGAACCACCTTGTACAGCATAATATACAGTACCACATGAAAGAACTGCTAGTTGCTTTAGTCTCATATGTATTTGTATTTAATTGTCACACACTAGTTAGGATATTTCTAGTCCATCAGAATCTTAAAAGATATAAAGAATGTAAGGAGGCTCGCCTTGTACAGCACAATAAACAGTATCATAGAAAGTAAGCCTCAGTAGCATGTTTCATGTATTATCTATTACTAGTACGCCTCTAAAGCTAACATTTCTCAACGCAGATACTCATCTAAGACGTACTCCCAGCGTGTAAATTTCACCAAAAATGTGCCTTGAGATAATAAGTGAAAAGCTTGGTTGCCATAACTGAGAAACTTACAAATGTCCTCCTCTCTGACGAAGGGTGAACATCTCTTAACAGTATCGATACAAAATCGAGTATCGGGGACAGGAGAATTTAGAAAGCGATCAGCAAAGGCGAACTTTCTTGATATTCAAACAAATTCTCCCAATAAGTACTAAAAGAACTATACAGAGATCGGTTGGGAGAATTTCTTTACTGACCAGTTTGTATTTTTGCAGAGTCTTGGTGTGGTTCTTTACGTGCTGGTGTGCGGTGCTCTGCCGTTTGATGGAAGCACATTGCAAAGTTTGCGCTCACGTGTGTTGGATGGTCGATTCAGAATTCCTTTCTTCATGTCCACAGGTCAGTGAAAAGTTTGATTAACGTTATGTCACCATTAAGCAGAGCTTCCGAGCCCCTTCTTCCCGAAGCCCTTCCTTTTGGGAAGTACGAGTTTAAACCACTTTGAACGACTTAATAAACAGCACCACCTGTGATATCGTGACTATTACTATTTAAAAAGAAATGTTTATAAAAGTAGTGAAGAAATAATGTAATAAGTAATGTATTGTAAGTAGCATTGTAAGTAGTGTATGTATTCGTGTTGTAAGTAGTGTTCTTTGTGTTGCAATAAATAAATTAATTAAAAAAAAAACAACAACAACAACAACAGCACGCACCTGAAAGTACTGCTCATTAGCTTTTATTTGAAGAGTATACAGCTGGAGGTTTTCCCACAGGCTTAAAAGTAAGTACCAACAGTACCACATGGAAGTGCTGCTCAATAGCTTTCATTTGAATGGTCACACACTAGGGTTTCATTCACAGACTTAAAAGTTAGAAGCATCTTGTACAGCATAATAAACAGTACCACATGGAAGTGCTGCTCAATAGCTTTCATTTGAATAGTCACACACTAGGGTCTCATTCACAGACTTAAAAGTTAGAACAACGCTCAATAGTTTTTATTTGATTTGCCACACACATTTGCTTACGCCGACGGCGCGTAGTTTTTCATTTTCTTGGGTTTTGGTTGGTTGTGTATTTATTATAGTTTACCTCTCTCGCTTTTTGCAAGTTTAATCCTTAGGAAAGTCATACACCTTATTCCAAAATGGCGGACAATACATTATTCTTTTGTCTTCATGTTAATTGGCCCTCGTTGCCTCGATCGTATCTGCAGAATTCAAAAGAATAATGGGCTTAAAACGAGGCAATAATGGCTAATTAACATATAGGCAAAAGATTAATGTATTTGCCGCCATTTTGGAATAAGGTGTATTGCATATTCGAATTATTACTTTTTTGTACTACTGCTTTTAATAAGTGTGCCGAAAAACGTCCTTTTAATTTCTGTTTGAAGACTGAGAAATAAATGTAAACTATTTTTCAATTTCATTGTTGTAAAAGCAGCAATGCGTTTCTGGTCTTTTTTCCGCTTGTCTACTCTCCATTAGACTGAAAGAAACGATTTCAATCGTACATTAAAGGGACTGTGTCACGGATTTTAGCCAAACTTAGCCATAGGAAATGACCATCAAATTCGTTTAATATAAAATACCCTTTTAAAACAGTAATGGAACATTTCAATGACAAAGCAAATACAAAAAAAGGAACGGATGGCCAAAAGCGACGAAGATTGAAACGGGTTGCGATGTGGGTTTTTGAAATATGGTCCGGCGGAACAGTTTTCAAAGTTAATCTTGTATGCTTGTAACTTTAACTAATAACGCCCGGGAGACACGTTTGGCTGCAATGAAGCTATGTTTTTTTCATTTAGAATCATAGAATTCATTTCTTTGCAAACATGTAGTTTCATAGCGAATATTTGACAGACTTAATAACATAAAATTAAATTAGCCGTGACATAGCCCCTTTAACATGTTCTCGCAAGTTCCTTATTCACTTATTAGGCAGGCAATTATACAAAGTATCGACATTCACACTTCAGCGAGTCGCTCATAGCACGCGAAAGTTAGCGATCAAGCTGCCCTTTAAGTTCACGGGTCATTTCCAAACTAATGAGTTGATTGTTAAAAGATTGTGAAAGTATTTTAATTGAATGAACTCAATCGGTCACAGTCTAGTAGAGCGCCGAGACCAGGCAAAGAAATTTCGCGGATGGCGATCGTGGAGTACACGCAAATTGTTGCAAAGGTTATCTCGCGAGAAATCGCCCACTCGCGCAATGTGCCATCAGAAACAAGAGGTTGCATCCCTCGACAAAATTCAGCTGATGTTTTAGTATTTGATTGTCTCCATTTTTTGTTTTCAAGGTGTAATTGGCCGACCGTCTTTTTAATTACAAGGTGGCCGCATCTAGCACACTTTGTTTTTGTTTTTGTTCTAAGTTTGCCCTTAACAATCATATACCCGTTTAGTGCAGCAGAAGAAATTTATTCTGCAATAAACCTGTTATAACTCAAAGCGAAACTGTGTAATTGAAGAGAGGGCTAGGAAAACACGAAACTGGCAGTAACCGCGGGAAAATGAAACAGCTAAAAAGCGCGGGAAAACGTGCAGCCGACGGCAAGCGAAACGCGGGAACGTCGAGGTTTTTATTTTGCAACGGGTTGGCTGTACACGTCTTCGCTGTCTTGGTTTGAATTTTTTGGCAGATTGTAGACGTCAAGTGTCTTGCCCAAGAACACAACACAGTGACCCGGCTCGAACCCGGACCGTTTGATCCGGAGTCCGCGCCTCCCTTGTTAGCAACTCTAAAATTCGAGGCAAATAAAGTTGATGTTATGTTGTGTTGTGTTGTGTTGGTTTTGTGTGTGGTTTGTTGTGTTATGTTATGTTAGCCGCGTCTTGTTGACTTACCCGTAGCAATTTTTTTTCCTGTCTAGAATGCGAGCATCTTATCCGTCACATGCTGGTCCGTGACGTGGCAAAGAGATACAACATGGCGCAGATCATGAATCACAAATGGATAAACGAGATGAATGAAGAAGACAAAGCCAGCGCACTCATAACTGACTCCAGCTCTGATGCGGACCTCAGTGAAGAAGTCTTGACCATGATGCTTGCAAGGGGAATCGATCGAGAAAAGACCATTCAGGTGCTGTTTCTCTTTTTTAAGATTGATTTTCTGCACATTTAAAGAAGCAACGTCAAGGGGTTTTCGCAGATTTTTCTCTAAACTGCTGGGCTGAAAGTACATGGTACGAATAACTTTCGCTATAAATTTGAGCCCGATGTATTAAACACTTTTTTTTTCCGTAACGCAGGTTTGAAAACTTGATATTTTACACAGGACGTATGGGCTCATAAGCGCCACCCAGAAAATTTGCAGTTTTTGAACACTTATATCTCCTTGAAT
Source organism: Oculina patagonica (assembly GCF_052425735.1). Taxonomy (NCBI): domain Eukaryota; kingdom Metazoa; phylum Cnidaria; class Anthozoa; order Scleractinia; family Oculinidae; genus Oculina; species Oculina patagonica. The sequence continues at coordinate 26,115,885 of NC_135765.1, forward strand.
ATTGCACACAAAGAGCTGAAAATTTCGCCGATAATTTCACAAGCTCTTTAAATATCTGGAGTCACTGTGTGTAAAGCATGATGATGCCTTGTCTACACAAAGTCGTATGAGGCAAAACGTTAACATTGACGTCAGCAAAGATCGCCCTATTTCCTTGTCCAGGATTGTAGAATCGCAGATGTAAGAAGCATCCAATGTTGAGATAGAAAGGAAACAATTGGTACATTTTAAGCTCGGTTAAAGAATTGAGAAAGATGTAATATTCTGTTGTCTCGTGCGTAGAGCAAAGAAAAGTTGTTAAGACGGAATCCACCATGGAATCGAGTAACATAATTTTAGTTTGACAAAAATCGAGTACCAGACTATAAATCCTATTGCGTTATTTTATACTCTTTTTAAAAGCCAAAGATGTAAGTAATTATCCGTGATAACATCAACAGCAATTTCTTATCAGAGCCTTGGAGAAAATGAATTTTAAATTCACAAAAACCAAAATATGCGTAATATCGTCTTTTAAGCGATTTAGTGGAATTCAGTCGAAATAAGTTTTTGATGTTTTGTATTGTTAGAAATTATTTCGTTTGATAAGATACTTGTAACAGTAACACAGAAGTTTGCAACAAGATGTAAATAATTTTGGTACATAATTGTGTCCAAGGCCATTCTAATAAATGTTTCGTTTCCTATCGCCCGACCGACCCATTTTTTTCGAAAATTAAAAAAAAATCCAGATTCACTAGTCAAAGAAGCAAGTACTTTAATTTGCAAGCACACGATCTTGTTCTATTAACAACAATTGTTGTAATGCGATGTCCTTTTCTTTAATTAACATCAATACTATATTTTTTAAAGGCTGTTTAGACATTTGGTAAGGGATAACGAAAGAAAAGATCACGTTTTCGAGTTGACTTTGTAACCAGGCTTTCTTACTTAGCAACCCAACCTTCTCTGACCCCGTCCATCCTTTTTTTTTTTGCCCGACCGACCGACCCACCTTCACAAGAGACGGGGCGGGCGATGGGAAACGAAACATTTTATTGGGATGGGCTAATCAATACTTGTAGTCTTAATCTTACAGTACTGTCCTTATTTTCTTTGCAGTCTCTTCGCCAAAAAGATTACGATCAATTTGCCGGTATTTATTACACACTCATGGAAAAGGTCAAGAAATCTGCCAGCACATCACACGACCCTTGCGCCAACATAACTGCCACCGCTGGTAACTCGGAAGATTCGGAAATGATGGAGACGGATACTGAGGGGACTGGTTCCGATAAGCCATCCATGACGGTCCCTACAGTGCAGGTCACTCCAGACTCGCCCACAAGACGAGTCAAGCCGCTGCAGGACCAGTGGGATCTGTCCCAAGAGGGGGATGAGGAAGACGATAAGATGCCAGACGAGATCCTTCCAAGCTTGAAGTCGTACCTGGAGAAGCGCCGGCACACCCTTACTGCGGTGGACCCAATGATGGAGATACCGCCAGAACTCCGTGAGGTGCTCTCTCAGAAGATGGTTCAACGGCCATTAAGTCCCCTGGGTCAAGCCACCGAGGATGCGTTCCCTGGAGCTATGGGATTGAACCCAGGTTTCCCTCCATATGGGCCCACGTTGGACCTCCGGTACAAGGAGCAAATTCTACAGGTGCCCACAGTGTTCCAGCTAAGACCGCCCATGGATAGAAGGGCCTCTGATGGCGCGACAAGCTTAGCTGCTGGAATCGCGCAGTTTCATGCGCTACGTGCCATGGCCGGGTATGCAGATGATAGTCAGGGTAATACTGGCTCGCTAAGTGGTTCGCCGTTAAACAGTCGCAATCCTATCGTATGCCAGTCACCATTCTCTGTCTCGCCAGGACCATCAAGTCCGCAGATAAGCGAAGGAGCAAACGACAGCGGGTCAGATCAAGAGCCTGATCAGGACGCCATTGCGCGCTACATGGCTTGCCGAGGATCACGGCAGCGTCACACGTCACCGAATGAAATGCCAGACGAGCTTCAACTTCGACTACTTCAGGTACCGTTTAAAACAAGACGGAACGTGTTTCCTCCTGGCAGGGGAGGTGCAGGACGCGAAGGATCATTCATCCCCACCCCTACCGGGATTCGATACAACGCATCTAGGCGAGCCTCGGACGGTGCGGCGTCAGTGCTCGCTTACAAGCAGCATCTAGAACGCATCGGCGGCAGCGGCTCCAAACGAAACAGTCTGCGTGAGCTTCAAGAAGAATGCTTGCAACTACAACAGCAGTACGGCCAAGCAGCGGAAGAGGAACAGCAACGCAGGCAACAGGAACAGCACGTACAGCATCTGCAGCAGCAGTTTTACAGCAGAAGGGCGTCAGACGGCGCTGACTCGTTAGCTGCCACTCTGGCTCAGTTCCAAGCACAGTACGCGCCCGCCTACACCACCAGCCAGGAGTTGGACCTGGAAGGGCAAAGGTCAGATGTGGAGGATCTAGAGGAGATTCCCGCCCAGCCGTCGATGGAGCACCCAGATGCGCTTCATCAGGAAATGCAGCGCTTGAACATTGAACATTGTGCGCCTTCCCCCTTCGACTCTGCCGGCATTATCCACTCTCCGTGTGGTGGTATAGGCCCAGACGGTACCGCTCTCTCTACTCTAGCGACAAACCTTGCGTCCAACTCCCCAAGAAGCAGCATTCTAATCGAGGACTCGCCGCCTATTTCTTCCACTGAGACGTCGAACTTTCTGTCTCAGAATATTTTATCCTCGCAGGCAAACACGTCGTCGTTTATGCCCGACGGTGGCGCATTGTCGTCCCCAGGTGCTTCGCCGCCGCCCTCTCCTCTTATAACTGCGGTACCTTTGAGTCAGCGGTACCCCATTCCTAACATCGCCACCACCACAACGAGGACTTTGTCGAACGGAAGCTTGACGGAAACTGTGCCGGAAACGGGCACTATCCCGCAAATACCCGCCAATATCCCGGGTGTTATGATGGGAAATGCCATGATAAATGAAAATGATCTTGAAGAATTGGCGAGAGCAAGATGGCTGGGTGGAGGGACTCTCCCTATAAGTCCCGTAGCCCTTCTCGGGACGTTCGGGACAAATCCCGCTGCTGCGCTTCTCGCGGGTAACGTCGGGCAGAGGTCGCCCGTGCATCACCGTCGACATCACACGGTACCGTCTGCGCAAGACGCGTGGAATTCTATGGACTTGCTTAGAAGAGCGACAGCGAATAACGTCTTGTCGCAAAACCATGCAAGAGACATGTTAAACAACAATATCAATTTGGAAGAAGGTTTAGGGGTAAGGGACGGTCTATTGTATAGGACTCTATCTCCCAACGGAACAATTAACCAGGATTCTTTACTTGAATCTCCAAATATAGGAGACGGCAAGCCGGACTTGACGCAAACGAATACGCTACGGATGGCTTTTTCTGTTAATATGACTTCTAACAAGTGCATTCCGGATATCATCAGTGAAATAAAGAGATCGCTAGATCAGAGATCCGCCAAGATAGCTTACGAACAGTCGGACCAGACATTCACCCTTCAGCAGGGGAGTGTGTGCGTTGAAATCGAAGTTTGCCCCCTCCAGGGGAATCTTAACGGACTGCGCCTGCGACGCGTCAGCGGCAACCAGTGGCACTACAAGAAACTCTGTAATGAGGTATTGGCGGGAATGAATCTGTGACTGAAGGAGAGCGGTGTGAATTGAATTCAGAAATTAGTTTTGGCTTAATAGTTAGATTGCGTGACATTTGTGCTAGCGTGACTTTATGCGTCTCTCATCTGCGTGACCTCAAGGTAAAGTGCTTTCTTCTTATGTAATTCTGTTCCCTTGTTTTTCTGGGTTTTAGAAGACGAAGGTAATTCCTATACTGGGGAAAAATCTGTGTTTCTGTCGTTTCCAGAAAGAAATATTAGTTTCGTGAACTGCGCAATTTCGTTTTGGAAAACTCGAGGACACTTTACTTTCCTCGTGTAAGTTTCTTTCTTTTTAAAGTTCACAGTGTGAATATGATATTTCTCGGGTATGTGGGAATTAAAGTGCACATGAAGTTAAATGATTCGTATATTGCATCAAAAACGCGTTATATTTCCGTTTAAAAGAGTAACCTTTTTTCACGGAAACATTAAGCGTTGACTGGCTTCCACATTTTTCGTTTGAATTTCGAGGCTCCGTAAATAACGTGTTTTTGGCAGCATGCTTCACGGGTTGAATTGCACGCGTTAAAGGAGCAATGTAACTTCGCTGCAAATCAAATGAACGTTGCAATTACTGTTTACTGACACCATGATCTGTTACTGATTCAAAATGGTAAGAGGGTGGTTAAAATTCATAAAGATTATTGAAGACAGTTAACAAACAGCGAATTTAATCAAAGGGCACTTAGAGCCAGCTCATTCTTCTGCCTTTTTCGGGGGGGGGGGGGGGTAGGGTTTGGGAGTGGTGGTGGGTAATGAAAATGTACTGGTACAGTAAGTCAAGTACAGTCCCTTGTAAAGTCAAAATCCGATACGCATGTGAAAAGAAATGAAATCACAATTTCACATCTTCTTAAAATGGTGCAACGTGAATCAAGTTGCCCAGCTGTTTAGACCTAAGGGACCCTAAACGTATTTTCACGTATTTTAACACGCGCTGACACAAGCGATCAAGTCCATTGAGGCAGCCGGAAGTAATTTTACATGGCCCCATTCCCCGCTACGTAAATGTCCACAAGCAGTTATTTAAAAAAGAAATAGTATTTCGTTTCCGGATCGCGGAACGATAAGCAAAATAAAAATATAAATGATAAGAAGAGAAGATCCTAGGTCGAGAATCAGTATTACGCGGGGAGGAATTGCGAAACAGTGGAGTTTTTGCATGCATGCACATTCCTTTACCCTTCTGTGCCAGCAAACACACGAGACATCCGAAGACATCCAGTCTTGTTTGCTCTTCTTAGCGCTATTATTGATGGAAAATGTACAAAGTCAACAACAACATAGACAGAAAAGCTAGAATATTTACATAACAATTAAACACGGAAAGGGCTTTCACAATATTTTTCACCAATAAATCGCTTTAATCGATCTTAGAAGGATCGCAGTCGTTTGGTATTTCTATTGTGTAATTAAACTGCAAAGCTTTTCGTCTTCTTGACAAATATAATTTCGTTATTTGAAGAACATGTTTTTACTGCTAAAACGTGTGGACATTGTGGTTACGAGCTTTCTTCTGGCTGGATAGTGTGTAAATAGTTCACATCTTCCACGAAGCTCAGATACACATGTGAAAACCTGTCAGCACGCATCTACCGGGCAGTGACAATCATTGTTCATGGATTGAGCAGCGAATGAAATTTGAGAGAAAGATGCGCACGAACACGTCGTGTTAAACGGATGACGTGAGTCACGGGAAATGAGATGACGTGACAGGAGACAAAAACGTGCTGCTCGGATATCGTGTTTTTATCAGTGAGCTTTATAAACGTTAATTAGAACACGTTATATGGCAAGCGTCACTCCATATTGAGATTTCTTCATGGAACTTATTTTTGACTTTTACTAACGGGAGAGGGGTAGTGTATTAAATTTACTTCCGGTTGCCTGGCGGGACTTCATTGCGTGTAACAGCGCACGTTAAAATGAACCTTGATTACGTGTCAGCACATGATAAAATGAACCCCCAGGTTGTCAACATTTCGACTTTTTGATACACGTTTCCCTTTTTAAAAGTTCCGAAATTGTGTTTTGATGTGAATTTATTTATTAAACTATAAAAGGATTTCGTTTCTTTTCACATTAGGGGGGAGGGGTAGCATGTAAAATTACTTCCGTTCTACAACTTCCGTCCACACATTTTTTGTCCACACATTTTTTGCCCACGCGCTGGACGACAACCGCTTCCGTCCACATCTGATCCATTATAATACTCATTCTTTTAGAAAGAGCTAAAAAATAGATATTTGATACTAATTTTGCCACGTGCGCAGATCGTGCATTTCTAAAAAGAGAGTTGACGTAATTTTATTTTTGGTTCATTGTGCACGAACAGAAATGCGTGCAGGGTCGCGTGCGGGTGAACATCAGCTGCGTCACGTCACCAGCTAAAACCAACTCTGCTTCAAACGTACCAAAAAATTCCATTGAATATTTTATTTTTTAGATCGCTCTTTATACTTTCTCTTGGACGTAGACAGATTGGGGTCAGGGCCGAAGACATGTTGAGGGGTCTTAGAAAAGAAAAAAATGAAAATTTACATTTGATAAATTTTTGTAATAACGACGCGTGCGGGTCGTGCATTACTACAATTAAGAGAGTTGACGTAGCTTTATCTTTGGTTCATTGTAGACAGTTCCGAAATTGTGATTTCATCTAAATTTATTTATTACCCTATACAAGGATTTCATTTCTTTTCACATTTGCATCTGAGCTTTATTGAAGTTATTTTTGACGTTACTAAGGGGGGAAGGGTAGCATGTAAAATTACTTCCGTTCTACAACTTCCGTCCACACAATTTTGGTACACGCACACGCGTGCAAAACAACTTCCGTCAACATCTGTATGACTCTAATACCTCATTCTTGAGAATGAGCTAAAAAACGTACTAAACGAAACTTTTAATTTCCTATCCGTGATGCAGCTCATTTAAGTTCAACTTCCCGGCTTGATTCCACTGCTGAAAAGAATCTTTAGATACAATCTTGATTGAACGAAAATGTATAGTTAAAAGAGTCGGAAAAAAATATTTCATGTGCGCTTTAAGGGGTTGCGGTCGGATACTGAAAATGCATGAGGGTGATTCGACTTCCCAGTGAAAACCAAATAAGTTAAAAGGGACCGTGTCACAGCTGAGTTAAGTTTATTTTATATCGTTTTGCCAAATACTGTCTATTTAACTCAATAAGAAGAAATTACTTCTGTGGATCTAAATGACAAAACCACAGCTTCATTACGACCAAATATGTCTCCCGGACGATATAATTTAAAGTTTCAAGCAAACGACATTAAGTTTGAACACTGCTCAGCCTATCAGTATTTCAAAAACCCATATCGCAATCCGTTTCAATCTTCTTCACCTTTGGCCATCCGTACCTCTTTTTGTATTTGCTGTTTTACTGAAATGTTGCTTTACTGTTTTAAGCGGTTATTTCTATATTATACCGAATTTAGTGGCCATTTCCTTAGCCTAAATTTGGTTAAAATTCGTGACACAGTTCCTTTAAACTACTGTGGTGATCAACGTTTACCTTCTAATACCAATAATGATCAATTCTGATTTCTCCCCACGATTCCAAGACATTGTTAAGAAGACAGGTGGTAAGAATTGCGATAATAATCAACTAGGAGATTCTATCTTGATGCAACACTTAATTCTCAAAATGATATTACAAGAAATGTATTAGGTTGGTAAGGAGAAGTCATGTTTCACACTGGAGAACTGTGAATCAGTTTTATTTGATAAAGTACACGTTATTGCACAATTACTGGTAACCTACGTATGTTGAATGTCATCAATCGATGACGTTTTGTGCTTTTCTATCTCTTCTGGTTTAGTTTGTTCGGTCAAGGGAGGCAAAACCATGAAGATCTCGCTGTTTAGTAACGGTTTTTTGGTTGCGTGACATCAATCACGCAAACGCATTCTTTGAACGGTGTTTTAATGTTCGTTGTGCCCTGTACCCTCGTTATATTGTTGCATGTCAGAAAACATTTTCACTGTAACAAGATTTCCCGCGAAACCTTCTGACAAAAATCGAAATATGGTTTTCCCTCCCATGGCTGAATTCTATTCTTTCTTTCGAGTGCAACACAATTCCTGCAAGTTTTAACTAAGTCTTCTCAGTAAAGGTCTTGATAAAACAGCTTAACTGGAAATATCTTACGTTGGGTGGGGAGACTACATGAAAAGTCATCCTCTACACTCGCTATTCTCAGTGAGAAATATAACATGGCTTTAAAGGCGACATGTCGTGACACTCGGTGAATGCGTGACTACTCCCACTCCGTTGAATGCGTGACTTGCCTCACTCTCCGTTGAATGCGTGACTACCCTGTCTCGGTTCAATGCGTTATCCTTTCCTCTTAGTAACAGTGGAAATATATTTCTGCCTGTCTTTTTTATATATCACTGTGGATTTATTGACTTGCAAAATTGATTTTCACGACATTTCACCTTTATTATTTTCCATGTATCTACGTTTAAATGCAGTGGCATTTGTTAAATGTGTAGAATTCCACGGAATGAAATCTAATCTTGCCCAGACCATTTCACTTTGATTTAATCGCACGAACAAATCCCGAACTATAGCTAAAGTTGGCTTTCAAAGTCGATTTAGTTTGAATTGCATAGTCGGGAAGCCTCGGAAAATCACTCGGTGATCTTCGGCAGTTTCGTAGCTTCTCGTGGTTGTTCGTGCGAGTAATAGAAGTGTGGTAGGCCTGTGCAGCGTATACATATTTGTACAATAATTAAATCCTTGCTTGGCCAAGTAAAATAATGTAATATATTTTCCCCCGAAGAAATATCACTGAGGTAAAGAATTGTATTGCTCGACCATAGAATCTTTGTACAGTAAAGAGTATCAATGTGTCTCCAGACATTGCAGTCATTGCCTTACTGCGTGCGTTTTTGGTAGAGTAGACACCTTTAGAATCTGCCCGCTTTAGTGGATCGTTTTCACGTGACGTCATCAAGCATTAAAATCCAATACTAAAGACACCCTGAAGTTTGTATCCATATCGGGCATAAAAAGCACAAAAAATAGAATGTTTTCAACATTTCAGCTCAATAGCGGCCTTCGTTTGGAAACCAGCGCATTTTCAATTTCAGAGTTATGGCGGTGCGTGACATAAGGTTACGATCATGTTTATGAAAAAAAAAATATATTTATCTTGTGTTTTTTAGCCCTTTGAGAAGTTAAAGTAGCATGAAAAATGTTCATTTAAGTGTTTGTATGTCCAGAACAGATAAACAGTGGTCTAGATAGCCAATTTGAGTTCTAGATGTACACGCTATTTTCCGGCAGCCATAATGGCGTACAACAAAGTAGACCAATATGGCGACTCCATACTTCGCTCTGTAAATTTGTGCAAAACGTTTCGACGAATATCTGAAGTTTGGGATAACGCACAGACCTGAAATTTGGAAAAAAAAAATCTTCTCCATTATTCTACTATAATATCCGGTTTTCTTGACTTCATTCACTGAATGGGTTTTTGTTGTGTAACGGTAAAAACGATCTATACCTGTAGTGTAGACAAAAAATGATTCTTCTCAAAGACGCTGACGTCACGATTATCTTTCTCCTGGCGTCTGCGAACGCTCGATCCGGACATTGCGCGTTTTAATGTGGACATGACAAACGATTCGAAAACGATAGCGTCCACGGAAAACTTTCAATTTTTTTCATTCCCAGTCACCCAAAGAAATACCCTGGGTACCAGACGAGTATTTTGCGCGCGACGGAAAGTGTTTAGCTCATTCTGTTGTCTGCTAATTGATTCTTAGTCCAGGAATAAATCAAGGCAAAGTGTCCGCTTTTCAAAGACTAAAATGTGATTTATATTTGAGAGATAAGGTAAAAGCTCTATGAAGCCCGCCTTTGGGGTGGGGGGGGGGGTTATAGGAGGGGGGAGTAGCGGTGGAGGGGGGGGTTGGGTGTTGTTAGTGGCGAAGGCTTGTAAAAAGTAAGTAAATCATTTTTTCGATTAAACGCTACGGGCCTTTATTTCAAATTTAGCCTGGTGGACCCGGCGGTTATTTGACTCCTGCAGTTTATTCGACCCTAGTTTCCATTAAGAAACGGTTTTTATTCTTTTTTTTTTTACAAAAATGAATCTGGCTAATATAAAAAAGCTTACAATACCTTAAATAAATACCTGACGGGCCGATTTTCAACTCAACCTTAGAGACACGGCGTTTAATCGGTACACGGCATTAAATCGAAATCAAAGGGCACTTAGAGCCAGCTCATTCTTCTGCCTTTTTCGGGGGGGGGGGGGGGGTAGGGTTTGGGAGTGGTGGTGGGTAATGAAAATGTACTGGTGCAGTCCACTTAAGTCAAGTACAGTCCCCTGTAAAGTCAAAATGAGATACGCATGTGAAAAGAAATGAAATCACAATTTCACAACTTCTAAAAATGGTGCAACGTGAATCAAGTTGCCGAGCTGTTTAGACCTTAGGGACCCTAAACGTATTTTCACGTATTTTAACACGCGCTGACACAAGCGATCAAGTCCATTGAGGCAGCCGGAAGTAATTTTACATGGCCCCATTCCCCGCTACGTAAAAGTCCACAAGCAGTTATTTAAAAAAGAAATAGTATTTCGTTTCCGGATCGCGGTACGATAAGCATAATAAAGATATAAATGATAAGAAGAGAAGATCCTAGGTCGAGAATCAGTACCGCGGGGAGGAATTGCGAAACAGTCAAGTTTTTTGCATGCACACACATTCCTTTACCCTTCCGTGCCAGCAAACACGAGACATCCGAAGGCATCCTGTCTTGTTTGCTCTTCTTAGCGCTATTATTGATGGAAAATGTACAAAGTCAACAACAATATAGACAGAAAAGCTAGAATATTTACATAACAATTAAACACGGAAAGGGCTTTCACACTGTTCACAATATTTTTCACCAATACATCGTTTTAATCGATCTTAGAAGGATCGCAGTCGTTTGGTATTTCTATTGTGTAATTAAACTGCAAAGCTTTTCGTCTTCTTGACAAATATAATTTCGATATTTGAAGAACATGTTTTTACTGCTAAAACATGTGAAAAGAAATAAAATGAATATTTGTTACCGTTTTAAATTACTGAATTGCGTTTTGAATAACCTTTCTGTCAGCACGCATCTACCGGGCAGTGACAATCATTGTTCATGGATTGAGCAGCGAATGAAATTTGAGAGAAAGATGCACACGAACACGTCGTGTACTGAAACGGATGACGTGAGTCACGGGAAATGAGATGACGTGACAGAAAACAAAAACGTGCTGCTCGGATGTCGTGTTTTTATCAGTGAGCTTTATAAACGTTTATTTAGACGAGTCATATGGCAAGCGTAACTCCATAGTAAAAGTTAAAAATAAGTTCCATGAAGAAATCTTGGCGTGATATCTCTAGATTTTTACCGACCAAATTAAATGTAGATGTAGAATCTCAACAATAGGAGAGGGGTAGCGTATTAAATTTACTTCCGGCTGCCTGGCGGAACTTCATTGCGTGTAACAGCGCACGTTAAAATGAACCTTGATTACGTGTGTCAGCACATGATAAAATAAACCCCCAGGTTGTCAACATTTCGACTTTGTGATACACGTTTCCCTTTTTAAAAGTTCCGAAATGTGATTTGATGTTAATTTATTTATTACACTATACAATGATTTCATTTCTTTTCACATTTGCATCTGAGCTTCACTGAAGTTATTTTTGGCGTTACTAAGGGGGCAGGGGTAGCATATAAAATATACTTCCGTTCTACAACTTCCGTCCACACATTTTTTGTACACGCAGACTTCCGTCAACATCTGTATCACTTCCGTCCACACAATTTTTGTACACGCACACTTCCGTCAACATCTGTATCACTTCCGTCCACACAATTTTTGTACACGCACACTTCCGCCAACATCTGTATCACTTCCGTCCACACAGTTTTTGTACACGCACACTTCCGTCCACACAATTTTTGTACACGCACACTTCCGTCAACATCTGTATCACTTCCGTCCACACAATTTTTGTACACGCAGACTTCCGTCAACATCTGTATCACTCTATTACTCATTCTGGAGAATGAGCTAAAAATAAGGTACATATAAAATGAATAAAGTGGACTTCCACAGGCAACAGTAATAAATAAACGTGGTGGATCACTGAAAAGCGTAAATTTCCTTGGTTTTGTTTTGTTTAAAAATGTTCATTATACTACCATTTAGGGAGGGGTGGGTAGGGATAAGTTTAAAAGGGAGGAAAACTTAAAAAAGTTAAAGTTAATTGATGGGCAAAAGGTATTGGTAAAACTTCATTACCTATTCAAAAAGAACCTTAATTTAGCATTGCAAAAGCACAAAACCGTCATTTTAAGTGGCTCATGCAGTATTTTCTTATTCGATTATTTTGGAACTGGAGTGAAAAAACAAAAGACGAGTTCAAGTGATACCTTTTTTTCAAAATAGATCCCAACTGTACATTTCAAGTCTCAAACTGGCCGGTTTTGCTGGATCTGGAGTGAAAATAATCTTTAATCTAAGCGGTGGTATTTCAACACAAGGGCCCAAAATTGTCATTTTCAGTACCTAATGTTCCTATTCGATTCCTTAAGACCTGAAGTGAAATTTAGGATGAATCCACGCGACTGAAGTTTGTCAAAAAGACCCAAACTGTACATTTCAAGTCAGCTCAAATTTGCCGGTTTTGCTGGTTCTGAAGTGAAACAAAGCTTTAATGTAAGTGGTGGTATTTCAACACAAGGGCCCAAAATTGTCATTTACAGTGCCTTATGTAGCATTTTCTTATTCGATTCCTTAAGACCGGGAGTACAATTTAGGATGAATACACGTGATGGAATTTTGTCAGAAAGACCTAAACTGTACATATCAAGTCTAAATGGCCGGTTTGCTTGATCTTGAGTAAAAATAAGCTTTAATCTATGTGGTGGTATTTCAACACATGAGCCCAAAATCGTCATTTTCAGTAGCTCATGTAGCACTTTCTTATTCGATTTTTTAAGACGAAGAGTGAAACTTAGGAAGAATCCACGTGATGGCATTTTGTCAAAAAGATCCAGATTGTACATTTCAAGTCTCAAACTGGCCAGTTTTGCTGGTTCTGAAGTGAACAAAAAGCTTTAATCTAAGCGGTGGTATTTCAACACAAGGGCCAAAAATCGTCATTTTCTGTGGCTCATGTAACACTTTCTTGTTCGATTCCTTAAGACCGGGAGTGAAATTTATGATGAATCCACGTGATGGAATTTTGTTAAAAAGACCCAAACTGTACATTTCAAGTCTGAAACTGGCCGGTTTTCCTGGATCTGGAGTTAAAATGAGCTTTAATGTAAGTGGTGGTATTTCAACACCAGGGTCCAAAATCGTCATTTTTCAGTGGCTCGCGTTGCATTTACTCATTCGATTTGGTTTGACGTGGTGTGAAACTTACGATAAATCCACGTGATGGCTTTTTTTTCAAAAAGACCCAAACTGCACATTTGAAGTCTCAAACTGGCCGGTTTTGTTGGAGCTGGAGTGAAAATAATCTTTAATCTACGTGGTGTTATTTCAACACAAGGGGCCAAAAATTGTCATTTTCAGTGGCTGGTGTTGCATTTTCTTATTCGATTCCTTAAGACGGGGAGTAAAATTTAGGATGAATCCACGTGATGGCATTTTGCCAGAAAGACCTAAACTGTACATATCCAGTCTAAACTGACCGGTTTGCTTGATCTTGAGTAAAAATAAGCTTTAATCTACGTGGTGGTATTTCAACACATGAGCTGAAAATCGTCATTTTTAGTAGCCCATGTAGCACTTTCTTATTCGATTTTTTAAGACGAAGAGAGAAACTTAGGAAGAATCCACGTGATGGCATTTTGTCAAAAAGATCCAGACTGTACATTTCAAGTCTCAAACTGGCCGGTTTTGCTGGTTCTGAAGTGAAAAAAAGTTTTAATGTAAGCGGTGGTATTTCAACACAAGGGCCAACAATCGTCATTTTCTGTGCCTTATGTAGCATTTTCTTATTCGATTCCTTAAGACCGGGAGTACAATTTAGGATGAATCCGCGTGATGGAATTTTGTCAAAAAGACGCAAACTGTACATTTCAAGTCTGAAACTGGCCGGTTTTCCTGGATCTGGAGTTAAAATAAGCTTTAATGTAAGTGGTGGTATTTCAACACCAGGGTCCAAAATCGTCATTTTCAGTGGCTGCTGTTGCATTTTCTTATTCGATTCCTTAAGACGGGGAGTAAAATTTAGGATGAATCCACGTGATGGCATTTTGCCAGAAAGACCTAAACTGTACATATCCAGTCTAAACTGACCGGTTTGCTTGATCTTGAGTAAAAATAAGCTTTAATCTATGTGGTGGTATTTCAACACATGAGCCCAAAATCGTCATTTTCAGTAGCCCATGTGGCACCTTCTTATTCGATTTTTTAAGACGAAGAGAGAAACTTAGGAAGAATCCACGTGATGGCATTTTGTCAAAAAGATCCAGACTGTACATTTCAAGTTTCAAACTGGCCAGTTTTTGCTGGTTCTGAAGTGAACAAAAAGCTTTAATCTAAGCGGTGGTATTTCAACACAAGGGCCAAAAATCGTCATTTTCTGTGGCTCATGTAACACTTTCTTGTTCGATTCCTTAAGACCGGGAGTAAAATTTAGGATTAATCCACGTGATGACATTTTGTTAAAAAGACCCACACTGTACATTTCTAGTCTCAAACTGGCCGGTTTGTTTGGATCTGGAGTGAAAATAAGCTTTAATCTAAGTGTTGGTATTTCAACACAATGGCCCAAAATCGTCAGTTTCAGTGCCTTATGTAGCATTTTCTTATTCGGTTCCTTAAGATCGGGAGTAAAATTTAGGATAAATCCACGTGGTGTTATTTTGACAAAGAGACCCAAACGGCACATTTCAAATCTCAAACTGGCCGGTTTTGTTGGATCTGGAGTGAAAATAAGCTTTTATCTAAGCGGTGGTGTTTCAACACAAAGGCCCATAATCGTGATTCTCAGTGCCTTTTGTAGCTTTTTCTTATTCGAGTCCTTAAGACCTGGAGTGAATTTTAGGATGAATCCACGTGAGGGCATTTTGTCAAAAAGACCCAAACTGTACATTTCAAGTCAGCTCAAATTTGCCGGTTTTGCTGGATCTGGAGTGAAAAGAAGCTTCAATCTAAGCGGTGGAATTTCAACACAAAGGCCCAAAATTGTCATTTTCTGTGCCTTATGTAGCATTTTCTTATTCGATTCCTTAAGACCGGGAGTTCAATTTAGGATGAATCCACGTGATGGAATTTTGTCAAAAAGACGCAAACTGTACATTTCAAGTCTGAAACTGGCCGGTTTCCTGGATCTGGAGTTAAAATAAGCTTTAATGTAAGTGGTGGTATTTCAACACCAGGGTCCAAAATTGTCATTTTCAGTGGCTGGTGTTGCATTTTCTTATTCGATTCCTTAAGACGGGGAGTAAAATTTAGGATGAATCCACGTGATGGCATTTTGCCAGAAAGACCTAAACTGTTCATATCCAGTCTAAACTGACCGGTTTGCTTGATCTTGAGTAAAAATAAGCTTTAATCTACGTGGTGGTATTTCAACACATGAGCCCAAAATCGTCATTTTCAGTAGCCCATGTAGCACTTTCTTATTCGATTTTTTAAGACGAAGAGGGAAACTTAGGAAGAATCCACGTGATGGCATTTTGTCAAAAAGATCCAGATTGTACATTTCAAGTCTCAAACTGGCCGGTTTTGCTGGTTCTGAAGTGAAACAAAGCTTTAATGTAAGCGGTGGTATTTCAACACAAGGGCCAAAAATCGTCATTTTCTGTGCCTTATGTAGCATTTTCTTATTTGATTCCTTAAGACCGGGAGTACTATTTAGGATGAATCCACGTGATGGAATTTTGTCAAAAATACCCAAACTGTACATTTCAAGTCTGAAACTGGCCGGTTTTCCTGGATCTGTAGTTCAAATAAGCTTTAATGTAAGTGGAGGTATTTCAACACCAGGGTCCAAAATCGTCATTTTTCAGTGGCTGGTGTTGCATTTTCTCATTCGATTTGGTTTGGACCTGGAGTAAAATTAAGAAAAATCCACGTGATAGCATTTTGTTAAAAAGACCCAAAATGTACATTTCAAGTCACAAACTGGGCGTTTTTACTGGATATGGTGTGAAAATAAGCTTTAACCCTATTCAGACCGGGGGGGGGGGGGGGCTTTTGAGGCCCGCGCTGACTTTGAACTTTTATAACTTTTTTAAGATTTAACCAAACGCTGCCAAACTTTCTGAGTTTTCCTAAAATTTATCTGGAAACAAATTGGTAGGGTTGGATGATGTGTCAGGAACTTGACATCACCATGGCAACGGCGTTTTGACAGGCATGTTTTCCCAAATTTGTAATTTTGCGTGTTTCTGTTAATAAAAATCAACTTAAATGGCATTATTTTTACATTTTTACGGCTTTAAAGCATATTTTTATTCATTTTGAGTACTTTGCAATGATTTTGGGTGGTTTTCTGGCATTTTGGAAAAATTTTGAAATCCAAGATGGCGGATCCAAGATGGCGGCTGTTTTGACATCATGATGTAATTGTCACGTGATGTGACGTCACCATCCCACGTGACGTATACCAAAAGAAAGAGTTTCGGACGTACAATACATCCTATAAGTTTCATAGTGATTGCTTAAATATTCTGGAAGTTACATAGGGGGGGCTTCCGAAGCCCCCCCCCCCCCGGTCTGAGAAGGTCCAAAAAAGCCCGGTCTGAATAGGGTTAATCTACGTAGTGGTATTTCAACACAAGGGTGGAAAATCGTCATTTTCAGTGGCTCGCGTTGCATTTACTCATTCGATTTGGTTTGACGTGGTGTGAAACTTACGATAAATCCACGTGATGGCTTTTTTTTTTTCAAAAAGACCCAAACTGTACATTTGAAGTCTCAAACTGGCCGGTTTTGTTGGAGCTGGAGTGAAAATAATCTTTAATCTACGTGGTGTTATTTCAACACAAGGGGCCAAAAATTGTCATTTTCAGAAGGGAAGCAGGACTTTTTTATTCGATTTTTTTGGGACCAAGAGTGAAACCTAGGATGAGTACGCGTGATGGCATTTTTTCAAAAAGACTCAAACTGTACATTTAACATCTCAAACTGGCTAACTTTGCGGATCTATAGTGAAAAAAAGTTTTAATCTACGTGCTGGTATTTCAACACAAGGGCCCAAAATAGTCATTTTCAGTGGCTCTTGTTGCGCGTTGTTATTGGATTCCTTTAGACCGGGAGTGCAATTTTGGATGAATCCATGTGATGGCATTTTTCCAAAAAGACAGAAATTGTATATTAAAGTCTTAAACTGGCCGGCTTTGCTGGATCTGGAGTGAAAATAAGCTTTAATTTACGTGGTTGTATTTCAACACAAGGTCCCAAATAGTCATTTTCTGTGGCTCATGTAGCCCTTTCTTATTCGATTCGTTTATACCGGGAGTGCAAATTAGGATGAATTCACGTGAAAGCATTTTATCAAAAAACTGTACACTTTAGGTCTTAAAATGGCAGGTTTTGCTCCATCTGAAGTAAAAAAGCTTTAAACTACGTGGTGGTATTTTAACACAAGGACCCAAAATCGTCATTTTCAGTGGCACATGTAACACTTCCTTACTCGATTACTTTACACCTGGAATGCAATTTAGGATGAATCCACGTAATGGCATTTTTTTAAAACAACAAACAAACTTTACATTTAAAGTATCAAACTGGACGGTGTTGCTGGATCTGGAGTGAAATAAGTTTTAATTTACGTTGTGGTATTTCAACACAAAGGCCCAACATCGTCATTTTCAGTGGCTACTGTAGCACTTACTTAATCGAGTCCTTTAGTCCGGGAGTACAAGTTAGGATGAATCCACGTAACACAAAACCACGTAACCACGTAACACACAAACTGTACATTTCAAGTCTCAAAGTGGCCTGTTTTGCTGGATCTTGAGTGAAAATAAACTTTAATCTACGTGGTGGTATTTCAACACATGGCCCAAAAGCGTCATTTTCAGTGGCTCGTGTAGAAATTTCTTAATCGATTTCTTTTGGACCAGAAGTAAACTGAGGATGAATACACGTGATGGCATTTGGTCAAAAAGACCCAAACTGTACATTGCAAGTCACAAACTGGCCGGTTGTGCTGGATCTGAGGTGACGATAACCTTTAATCGACGTGGTGGTATTTTAACACAAAGGCCCAAAATCGTCATTTTCAGTCGCTCGTGTCGCACTTTCTTATTTGATTTTTTTTTTGGACCTGGAGTGAATCTTATGATAAATCCACGTGATGGCATTTTTCCAAAAAGACACAAACTGTACATTTCAAGCCTTCAAATGGCCGGTTTTTTTCTGGATCTGGAGTGAAAATAAGCTTTAATCTACGTGGTGGTATTTTAAAAGAAGGGCCGAAAAACGTCATTTTCTATGGATCATGTAGCACTTTCTTATTCGATTATTCCTTTAGACCGGGAGTGCAATTTAGGATGAATCCACGTGATGGCATTTTTCCAAAAAGACACAAACTGTACACTCCAAGTCTCAAAGTGGCCCATTTTGCTGGATCTGGAGTGAAAATAGGCTTTAATCTACGTGGTGGTATCTCAACACAATGCCCATAATCGTCATTTTCAGTGGCTCATGTAGCATTTTCTTTCTTATTCTATTCCTTTAGACCGGGAGTGAAATTTAGGATGTATCCACGTGATGGCATTTTTCCAAAAAGACCCAAACAGTATTTTCAAGTTGCATACTGGCCGGTTTTGCCTGGTCTGGATTGTAAACAAGCTTTTATCTATGTGGTGGTACTTCAACACAAGGGACCATAATTGTTATTTCACTGGCTCATGTACCATTTTCTTATATGCTTCTTTTGGACCTGGAGTGAAAATTAGGATGAATTGACGTGAAGGTGGTGCAGGATTTTTGTTCAGGTGCTTCTCTTCGCTCGAGTTTTTTTTTAGACATTTTTTTACGAATTTGAGATATATTTTTTGAAGGAATGCCATGTACTGTTATTTTATACCATTTTTTTTGACAAATTTGCTAAATAGTTTGAATAATTTCCATTAAATGTTGTTATTAATCGATGTTATTTTTTAGGGACTGGTGGTGGAGAGGGAGCGTTCCGAAGCGATTGGAAAAGAAGCGGCTGGAAATATCCCACCCAAACCACACCGATGTCATGATCACTAGCGGCCCTCTTGGGGGTCGTGGGCATACTTCCCAGGGGCAATGTTTATATTTGGGCTTTCTGAATTTGGTAGTAATACATCTAAAAGTGCTCAGATCGAGGGATCCATCTAAAACTCCCTACTAAGAACGACAAAATAAACCTATTTACCTCTTGGTTTTCGTTCTAGGGAAAACAAGGTAAGAACGTTTTTAAATGTCTTTCATGTGTGTTCTTTAGCCTCTTATGAGTTAACAAAAGGTTAATGGACTAAATTGGGATTAACCTATGAGTACAAAGTTGTTCGCGATCAATGAAATCACTGCTTTTTGGCGAGATTGAAAATCTCTCGCGTCGCTCAAAATCATTTGCTCAAAAAAGTCTTACGCCAATTAGGAAATTGTCCTTCCAGAATTCTATTAATTCGAATTGAACTGTGTTCAATTTAAAAGTTTAGCACATGGTGGCATTTTATTTCGTTCACGAGAAGCACTGACTTACTAGCTGATATATATATATGGCTTCTCTGTACATAAAGAACATTGGTTTTTATCAAATACAACAGATATAAGGGGTTGTTATGATCAGCACTTTGAGGAAGGTGGAATCGTTTGGTTTGCACGCGTGACTAGCGTTTTTGCCTCATTTGATAATTCAACGTAATTGCGTAACAAGGGTATTTTGCTTAGAGCGGTTTTCACTTTAATGAGTGTCGAAAGTAAATTGCGTTTGCATTGGTTTTGCATTACTACGCTTAGTGATTGGCTTAAAATTCTCGCGCCACTTTCTCAGCCAATCAGAACTAAAACCAAAACCAATCGTGATTCGCTCGCGCAAATCGTCCCGCGCTTCGTGCCAGCTACATGTATTTGCTTCGAGTTTTGATTGGTTTACTAAATTGTCTGTGTCCTTTATGATTGGCCAGAGTAATTACTTTGGTTTTGGTTTTACGACAGTCAATTGAAAACTGCTCTAAAGAAATATTTATAGATCGATATTAAAGTAATACGTTACCCCATCTTACCATGAGATAGGATACAAATCGATTTTTTACTCCTGCCGTGATGTGTTTGATATAGGGTGGGTATCATGTGTTAATGATGTCATGTGATGTCTATTTAGCCGCCATCTTGGATCCCCTTTCTTGGACTTCACTACTTCTTCATGGCGTCAAAAAAAAATCGATAAACTTTGTTCTTAAACGACAATGTGATGCTTAAATAAAGCCCTATTTTAAGATTACTGAAGTAAACATGAAAGAACCCGCATAATCATTACAGCAAAAATTATGTCTAAACAATCTGTGTCCTATTGCAATGAACCGTGGACAAATAGTTGTCACATTAACATAGGCATGAGATGAATGAGCAGCTATTACAAAGGTTGCCTGACTGGATGGAATTTTTACTATTCTAAAAATCCCCATCATTTTGAGTCTTCAGTAGTAAGAATCTTGATCTCCTTTGAAAATTATTTTATATCTTTTATCTTCTCCGGACGGCAGTGTTTCCTTGATTGACATCGGCTTTACCTTTGGCTCGATGATGACGTAGCAATAAGCACGGTGGTTACACAAACCATTTCATGTCTGTCTCCAGCAGCAACGAAGAGTTTTAATATTTCTCTCCACCATCGATATTCCACTCACTTTATCCTGAAGGAGCACTGAAAGAATTTCGGGAAACAAATCCCCCAGTTTTTTTGTGGGTCCCTTGGCAAGATCAAGCGCTTTTTAGAATCCCACGCTCTTCTAAAACAAAGGAGGTACTTCTGTATAAAGAGTCAATCCGGATTTCATTTGTTCAGGATTTTATTGAAAGACACATGAAAGGATTCCTTTTTACTCTTCTTTAAATATTTCATTTACTGACACAAAGAATCAAAAACGAGTTAAAATATATAAGTGAAAAACGAATAAATACAGCTGCAAGATAGATCTAAATTGATGTTTGCTTTGACTCGAACATCTATCACAGTTATGTATTGCAAAATAATTGCGTCTGGCTTTTTGTCTAGATATTCTTCAAATCTATACGTGCAGGTTTTATTCCGTTCTTGGTCAGATATCAATGATATCTTACAGGAAGAAGGGTACGTACTCGATTCGTGTTTTACATAAACCGATCTTCAACTGAAAGTTTTTTCCCCAGGTAACATTCCTCTCTTCTCGGTAACGGGCTGGTTTTATTCTTGATTCTATTTCACCGATAAACGGGAGTTTTGAACGGATTTTGGCGCACCGAAAACCTCATTCTTCCCATGTTTATGAATATCAATAATTTAAGCAACTTACTATATATGAAATTGATTAAAATGCCATGTGCATGAATTGCAATGTGCTCTTGATTGCTAAATTTTGTAAAAGGCGAAAAATGTCTTTTCAGAGGATCGAAACTAAATCCTAAATTAAATATCGAAAATTAGACATAAGTGAATCATTATATAGGCACGTGAAGAGGGACAAGAGAGCCTTGATCACGCACTGTCTTATACTGAAATAAGGCCAATTACTCTGTATAGTAAACTATCGAAGCTACAAAATAGCTTAGTATATCATAATGGTACGTTATTTACGATATAAATATTATATTACTGTTATTATATTACAGAGCATCTTGTGCCTTTTCCTAAAATGAAGGACATTATTTCACTGACTATAATCCTTATCATGTTGCCATTGTATGTGAGTGGCACCGTTTACTTTGTTGATGGAAAAGACGGCGATGACTCAAATAACGGAGAAAGCATCACTACTGCATTCGCAACTATCGAGCCTTGCATCGACAGAATGAAAAACCCAGGTGACGAGTGCCATATTCGAGGAGGACGCTACCATCAATTGGAACTCCAGATCTCTGATAAAGAAGGTACCCCGTCTCAGCCTATCATCATTCGCGGCTATCAGGACGAGATTCCCATTATCGATGGAACAATTCCGCTCACACCAAAAGCTGGCTGGAAACTTGGAGTTAACGGGATTTACAGCGCTCAAATCGATCAGGACATTTGGCAACTCTTTGTCGACGGTGAAATGATGACCAACTCTCGTTGGCCAAACGCTCTGTGGTCAGACAAAACTGTGTTCTTAAACAAATACTGGGCAAAGTCTGCCAAAAGCTCTACTCGTGGAACAATGGTCGACAACGGCGAACTGGACTTAGCTGGAAGCGGTTTAAACGCGACAGGGGCGATGGTTATTCTTAATATCGGTAGCTTCAATACTTTTACCGCTATCGTCAAGAGCCACACTCCCGGGCAGAACTTCTTCACTTACAATGACTCATTTGGTGAAATCAACTTCAAACCATGGCGAAATCAGTTCTTCTTAGAGGACAAGCTGGAATTCCTTGACAAAGTTGGTGAATGGTTCTACGACAAGAACACGAAAACTGTTTATGTGAAGACGCCAGATGGTGAAAGTCCTGAAGGAAGAATACGTGGCAAGGTAAGCGAGTCTTTGTTTTTACAGATTATTCCGAAAAGAACTGACAAAATAAAAAAAATAGGTCACCAAGGGTGACATGAGTCTAATGCCGTATGGCATAGTGATACAGATTGCGCGGTTTTCGTAAGCCGGTTAAAATTGGTTTGAGGTTTGTGTTCGGGAGTTTAATTTAAAATGCTTATAGCAAGCTAGGGGCATCGTGGATGATTATGGATGAAAACGAAACAGTCATAAATGTTATATGCTTCACAAAATTTAAAGTATGAACAGGAGTTGATGTTACTTCTTCCGTATTGTCCGTAAAAGCAGAAACGATTAAACATTTGGACAAGATTGCGTGACGATTTACAAAAAGCATGTTCATTACAACAAGGGTTGAAGAACTTCACATCGTTTTCTTTCAGATTTTTCACCATTTTGATGATGACTCTTGAAACAGATTTTGCAATAAAAGCACTTGAAATAGTGACTGTTACTCCATTGTACTGTAAGCACTTAGTGACAGATTTTTCTAAAAACGGGTGTAAATGCTCACGTCAATATAATGATGACCTTTTGAACGCTGGAAACTAGGCAATTATTATCGAGCTACCATACACAGGAGCGAAGACTGTTTATCATGATGTACAAATTTCGCGAATCATCACTTCCATATCAATGTAACCATTTTATGATTTTTCTAGCTGTAAGAAGAACTTAAGATCTCTGAGAGTCGTAAAAGCATGAAATTCGATTTCAGTGTATAACGCGTTCCAAACTAAAATGTGGCATTCCAATTTTGATAAATTTAGAGAGAATGACGTAAATACTCTGAAAATTACTCATTTTCACTGGTAAAATTTAAACCTAAGTCGGAAAATGGTTTTTTTGCGTTGCAGAAACTCGAGTTTCTTTTGAAAAAAGTCAAAAACCGGCCTAAAATGATTTGTGCAATTTTCGCGGAAAAGCAAAATTACCACTTTATTTAAAGTAATATTTTCATCATTTGCCCTGAATCCAAATATTACGCTAAAATTAAGAAGAAAGACAACTGTGTTTGCTCGGAAGTACAAAATTCTTCCGAGTGGATTTCTTTATTACAAATAAGTCCTCACTAAAACTTTCAGAAATTCTGAAAACGATCAAGTCCTCACTAAATCTTTCAGAAATTCTGAAAACGAACAAGTCCTCACTAAAATTTTCAGAAATTCTGAAAACGATACAACTCACACTAAAATTTTCAGAAATTCTGAATACGATAAATCTCTCACTAAAACTTTCATAAATTCTGAATACGATAAAGCTCCATACTAAAACTTTCAGAAATTCTGAAAACTATAAAGTCCTCACTTAAACTTTCAGAAATTCTGAATATGATAAAGCTCACACTAAAACTTTCAGAAATTCTGAAAACGATACAGCTCTCAATAAAACTTTCAGAAATTCTGAAAACGATACAGCTCTCACTAAAACTTTCAGAAATTCTGAAAACGATACAGCTCCCACTAAAACTTTCAGAAATTCTGAATATGATAAAGCTCACACTAAAACTCTCAGAAATTCTGAACACAATAAAGCCGTCCCTAAAACAGAACTTTTAGAAATTCTGAACACCCTTAAGCCCTCATTAAAAATATATTAATTCTAAGATAAATTTTGATGACCCTTAAGATCTCAATGTCCCTAATGACCCCAAAAAGAGTTCAAAAATTCTAATCTTTCTAATAATCTAAATCGAAAGTTCAAACATTCTGAGAAATTTTTTTTAAATTCAACCTTCTTTTACTGTATAAAGGAGAATAAGATATCCTGATCTTTCAACAAAACCTACAAGCCTTGTCCCTTTTGACATAGTCCAACTTATTTATATTCTGTGCATAGAACAGTATTTTAAAACAATGAGCTTGTGGCAGCTACATGTGCATGTATTTTACACAGTCATGCATGTCAAAGCATATTCAAAATAAACCTATACATGTGCACATTTAAATTATTATCATTTATTGTAAGGTCACAAACCACTATAATGAAGATGGCATGCTAATCCTCAGTTAACTGAAATCAAGACTATTACCAATACAAGTCTTGAGGAGGTCATCAACCCAGTGTCCAGCTCTTTGGGTCATTCTGTAGACTTTACTTTCCCTTTCCAATAACTCAGCTTCACTTCCTTACTCTTTCAGCCACTGACTTTTCATCTTAATATTCTCCAGATGGACAATGACAGTTTCAATAGGATTTCATGTTGCTGTGGTGGCCTACATATCTAAACCTGAATTAAAAAGGCATGCTGTAGTTATTTGCATGTCACAAATAAAAAAAATAGTAGTAGTTACAAATGACTGGGTTTATTTAGATGTGAACTTAAACTTATTTTTGTTCTAATTCATTTTCATAAAAAAAAAAAGCTTGAGACAGAAATATCATAAGTCATTTATTACACATGAATTCTATTTTGAGCATGGATATACATTTATGCTCAGTAATAACAGAAAAGAAATAAAAATGAAAACTAAAACCATAAGCAAATCATCACTAAGAGCAAAAAACATTGAAAAACCCTAGTGAAAATGCAAATACAAATGAAAATCGCTGAGCCATCTGAGTTTCCATACACAACAGTGTTGACTAAAGGGGCGTTTACACGATAGAGAAAATTGGGTATGGACCCGTCAAAAACTTGGTCTGGACCTGGCCATTTTTGTAGAGAAACAGTCAAATCAAAACGGGGCCTATGGCCTATGGCCCCGTTTTGATTTGACTGTTTCTCTACAAAAATCGTCAGGTCCGGACCAATTTTCTGACGGGTCCATACCCAATTTTCTCTATCGTGTAAACGCACCTTGAAATACATTTTTTTAAATTTATTTAAAATTTGGCCTGTGTACAGCCATCTCGCTCTGCAAACAACAAATTGTGGAACGGACATCTGTGTTATGGCGTTCTTAATTGTGTTCGGCTGTGGGTGATTTTCCCGGAATGTGTGGAAAATGATCTGATTGGCACTTACACAAAAACCATACATAATTTATGCGGGTGATAGCTTGTCGCATTCCAAATTATTTCAGCCTACCGCGAGCATTCAATCTGTACAGCCTTTTGCCTCTCACTTGTTTGTGAAGGGCAAAATTAGACTTGCCACAAGTCGACCTCACGAATTTTCCAGTAAATAAGCGAGCGAAGCGAGCCTTTTAGGGCGCAAAGCAGCTGTAGTTGAGGTAACCCGCCTCGGTGGGGTAACCTGCCTGACCATATAAACTCTCATTTTTACTCGATCGCGTTTACATGATAGGTGGGGTCGGTCCTCCTAGCCGGGGTCGTGTTTTGCAAGGTAAACGCTTCAACGTGAGGTAAACTGCCTACCTAGGGACGACTCATCAGGTTAATCTGAAAGTGCGGTAAATGCAAACTACACAAGATATGGCTGCCTACGGCTTTATCTACGGCTGCAAACCCGGCGAGATTTTCCTATAGCTTCATCTGCCCCAATGTGGAACGGCAGTGCGAAAAGATGCTTGAAGAATTAAAAGTGAAAGTGAAGCATCAAGCGTAGGCCCGAGCGAGTCTCATGCTTCGAATATAAACAACAATGACTTCGACAACTGCTTCGACTTCTAATACTTTGCCTAGTCAAATAATCGGTCGAAAGCACAAGATGAGAGAAATCAACCGTAAATATAAAAGATTACAAAACAAAATGCAATTTCAATGGAAGTCTTTACCAAAATATGTCATTGTATTGCCTTCGATTTTCCCAAAAACGAATTCGGCTCTGAAGTTCAGTTATCCAGCCTATGAAACCACTAAAAGGAACGAGAGAAAATAATATACGAAGTCATTTTGTCTGTTTACGTGCTAACCTCGTGTAAATGTCATCCCAGGATCCCGAGGTGATAAGACTGCATGTAAATGCAAGCTAATTTTCGACCACGGCTTGGCCGGTTTCCTTTACCTACCCGAATTCCCCTCTGAAGTTCAGTTATCGAGTCTATGAAACTACTAAAAGGAACGAGAGAAAATAATATACGAAGTCATTTTGTCTGTTTACGTGCTAACCTTGTGTAAATGTCATACCGGGATCCCGAGGTGATAAGACTGCATGTAAATGCGAGCTAATTTTCTACCACGGCTGGGCCGGTTTCCTTTACCTACCCGGGGTCCCCCACCTCCATGTAAACAGGCCCTAAATGTGCCACATAGTCTTTCGTTAGTGCTGTTTGTTTTGGCTCATTTCGATTTGAAAATGTTTGGTTTGGAAGGACAAGCTCTGGAATTTATCCGTGAAGGCAAATGATTACTTAGATTAAATAATCGTGATACCGCGATGTATTGTATGAATGACACTATCTTTGTCTGGTTTGCCTGGCTTCGCCAAAATTTTTTGTAGCTTTACTTCGAGAACGAAAAAGGTTGGTTTTAGAGATTTTTTGCTGTAAACATTTTGCTCCTTGGATTTTATCAATCTAGTGCTTTGTGTTTGAGCTCGATGATTTTTTCTCTCCCTTGTTTGTTGTGTTATATTTGGAACCGCATGATTCAAATCCAGTCAACCAGACACACAGATTTATGTAAAATTTAAATTAATGACGATTTAAATTTATGGACGCCATAACACAGACTTTCCCTTCGCGATTTTTTGGAGCGGAGTGGGGCAACTGTACACAGACTAAGAGTCTTTATAAAGAAACATTTACATGCACATGTAGCCATGGCATGTTCAGTACTGTCATCCAGCAGAAAAGGGCTTATGTTCAGGGGGAGGGGAGGAGCTTATAACCAGATATATATTTTTGTTTTCTGGTAGTTGGGCCTACATGTACATGTATAACCAGGGGGGCATACTGTACATAAAAAACCCATAAGTAAGAACCTACTCCACGTTAGCCTAAGCAGATTCTTATCTAAATGGCAATTAACACAAATTTGGGCTATTCAGGTTATTGTTTTCTAAAAAAAAATTACATTGATGCATATAGAACTTTTAGTGGTATTCGGAAATTTGCATACCACATACTGGTAATTGCTTACGGTATGTAAATACTGTATAAAGCTCTTATCATTCAGAATATGACATTGCAGTGTATATACAACTGTACATGCAAAGTAATGCTTTGTCCAAAATTAGTTCCAAAATGCATGTTTCCAAATTTGACGCTTAATAGGTTATTATAAAAATGGTGTCTTATTTGCAATTGTTAGCCTAACAGGCTCTTATACAGTGTATGTTAGGTTCTTATTCACAGGTTTTTACTGTATAGCCAGAATTTTACAGTATGAGCTCATACCAAAGGCAGACAATCCTCTGTGTTTGAGGTCGCGTGACATGGACATCACTCATAGGCATCATTATTTGTGAACTTTTGTGATTTTATGAGGTTTTTATTCCTTGCTAGCCATCACCACCCCCAACAAAAGCACATAAGAGAAAGAGACAGTCTCTTTCTCTTACTTATGTTGGGGGCGGTGACAGCTAGCGAGGAAAACCTCATAAAAACACAAAAGTTCACAAAACGATAAAAGGTAAGTGAACTATATTTATCTGGCTTACAGCAGATCAACGTTTGTGATTGAAAGATGCAAAATTCAGTATTTTATGGAGCATTTCTTAGAATGACTCAAGCCGAGATCGATCAAGTACAGTGAACGTGTGAGATCAAATAAATGTAGCGGGTACTGTGATGCTTTGATAATGCACGTTACGCGGCCTCAAATACAGAGGATTGTCTGCGTGCCTGTGCTCATACATGTACATTGCCTCTTACTCAATACAACAATCTATATCTCTGAATCGGTGAATTCCAACAAAGCTAATCGATATTTAAAAATCAATAAACTAGTTCAAGAGTTCAATGAATTTAAAAGCTTGAATACACATAGACATCAACTGATAACATTGCATGCTTATCGATCTCTCTGTCCTTTCGGTTGATACCTGTCGTTTCGTCAACAAGTACCGTGTAGTTTCGCAAAAGGGCCGTTTCAAGGAGCATTAGGTAACACTAGGGCGATTTCAAAATATCTGGCAAATTCATATGTGCCGAAAGCCTTGCCGAAAGCTAAAGGAACGAGGAATTAGAGATTACAGGCACTTATAGGTTGGCGAAAAGACCAGTAACAAAAAATACATTTTCTACTCACCTATATGCATTGTGATTAAGAAGAGACTTCTATCCTTCATATTTTCGAAAACTTAAGCATGTACACTGAGCAATAGATACGTAATTCCTTCGCCATAATTGCAGAAATCTTTGCCATCCGTAACTTTGATCCGCCCCCTAAAAAACGGTCATTCTTGAGTCTGCAGTTGAATTCTCCAGCGGATTTCTCTGGCTTAACCAATCATGGTACTCTAATCCTCCCACGTGACTATTGAATTCGTTGAATCGTTTCGTTTTCGACCCGCTCGATTTGAATTATGCTGCTCGTTCAACACGGTTTGTTTACAAAACTGTAAAGCGTTTCTTATAGTATTAATCACGTTTAGGATAACAGATCATGCTTTATAAATCTTGTGTGAAATGGAAATAGTGAACAGAAGCTTGGGATTCTTGGAGCCGATCAAAGTCCTTGTGCTTTGAAGTGTCAGTAGAACACCGTGCAACATGTACACCATGTCAGTCTTGGTCGTTTACAAAGTGTTTTGGTGAGTAGAGCTTTTATATGTACATCTTCTTAAAACCAACCAGAGCTTTAAGCTTAGGTTTAGTCTTTCACGTAACTGGCGGCAGAGGCAATCATTTCATTCACACAAACTACATTGCTCAAATATTCGACCATTGTATTATCCGCCATTTTGTCGCACAAATAGTCGGAACGATTGCAGAAATTTGAGAATACCCCACCACTTCATTTACATGCGTCGGAACGCTTTGAGAACGAGGTATAACTCAATAGGCACTTTTCCCGAGGAGCGATTGCAGAATAGGGAAGATATCTGTTTACAGACATTGCCTTTGTTTTTTAAATGTCCAACAAGTTGAACAAAAGAACTCTTTGTTTCGCTAGTCAATAGTTTTCTTGTTGGCACATAAATAACATTATTATACATTAGAATTACTTTGAAACATGTGATTGGTCGAGAGCAATCAGTCAATATACAGTAACATGTGAACTTGACATGATAACCCAATATCTGCAGCATTTCCAAGCCCCTCATCCCTGCAATGTTAGCGCTGTCAAACTTTTGAAAGTATGACTGAGCGAATCGCCTGCGTTTCCAATGAGGAATTGAAAGTTTTGATCGAGAACAAAGATTCTAAAAACACTAAAGAAAACAGCAAAAACAAGTGTAAAAAATCTGAATGGTTATTTGAGGGAGAAGAACCTGGAGGAACCACATTATGTTAGTGCTTATTTTGAATTAAAGCCATTTTGCATCAGATAAAAGTCTTTGTTTGCAAATTGTTTGAAAACGTACAATAAAACAATTATTGAATTTGGTTTTTCGCATGATATCATGAATTAACACAGATCTCGGTTTTGATAATTCACAAATATCATATCATGCTCAACCTCATCCAATAAATTGCTTACCGGTAATACATGTAGGTGATGACAACAATATCTTTGCTATACCCCGCCTCTTCATTTACATGTGTAGGATGTGTGATGTGTAATAATAAGCTGTTGCGGAAAGAAATATTTACCAGCCTACAGATAAAAATAATTTGATGTAATTTCGGTTTAAGAGCACTGTTTTGGTCAAGAATTTATACATTTTATGCCGTAAACTTCAAAATAAATTTAATTTTAGAACACATGCAAAGACTTATCCCCAGCAAGCTGTGATAGCCCAGGCATAACGGTTTACACTGTACATGGCAAAAGGCTATCCCGCATAAGAGGGTGCCCTGGGCAAGCAGGCCGACTGCCCCGGTAAGCGTTAGGTGGGTTTCCTGTCTAGCATGTAAATGCTTCAATGGATTTTTTACAGAAAGTTTTGAAAAGTTGGCTCGCCTACATGTATGGTAGCTCTTTTAGCTTGACACCCGACTTCGATGCAAACAGGCCCTAATAATTCTTTAATACTACATGTTAAGGTCATTGCTCCGAAATTAAACTGAACATAGATTTTTAACCAAACTTCGCCTACTGGTTTATTACTTCAAGGGAACTAAAATTTTGAAATAAAAAAGGGGGGTCACCAGATTCGTTTAGGAGCAGGACAACCATGTATATTTCATATAATTCCTTTATAATTCCTCTGCGAGTACTGGCAAAGTACACTTTTTCAGCGATAATTTATTTTTCAAACACATGAATTGATCTGTTTTCATTTTACAGAAAGAATTTGATCGCTACACCCAAAATATGACAATTTACTTCTCTCGCGGACTAAGCCGCATAGAAAAAAGCCGCCATGTTGTTGATGTGCTCGCGCGCGCGCTAGTTACACGCAAAATTCTGCGCAGTAAGGATGCGCAATGCAAAACAGGGCAATGACCTTAATTACCTAAAGCTACATGTAAATGTGGAATTCATTTGCTTTTTATATTTTTTCAGGTTAAAGTAACACAAGAAAACACAGAAAAAGTACAAACAACAGTTTTATATGACTGCAGCAGTTTTGCATCTATTCAGAAAACAGCAAGGAGCTAAGTCTGATTTTAAACAACTATAAATTCATACATGTATGCCAATCAAAGGTATCAGTTTAGGCATGTTAGAATTGAACCTGGGGCATTTGTGACAGTGTTATTCTCGTAATATATGACTTGTAAAAAAAACTTTCTAACAAGTCTCCATTTCAATATCTGTGAGTATGCCTAGAGTGTACAAAGCCTTCAGGCCTATAAAAATTCTGAGTTTGTCTCTAGTCAGTGATTCCATACTATTTTTACAAAGCACTTGGGGATTCTGGATCATTTCAAGATATGTAAAAACCTGCAAGTAAGAACCTAAAATTTAAAAACAGGTTCTTACTTTCTAAAGTTGATTAAAAATATGTTTGCTTTTGGGAAAAATAAGTTAAGGTAGGACAAGGCTTTACTGTACATGTATACAATGTCATGTTGTGATGGATTAGTGCTTCATTTTTAAAGAAACACTTGTCAGGTATGCAAATTTAATACACAAATAATAGGAAGAATATCACCCTTAAATTAATATTCTATAAGCAACAATGAAATTTAACCTACTAGAACCTAAATAGCTTAAATTTGTGTTCACTACCATTTATGTAAGAACCTGTTTAGGCTAACCTGGAAAAACCTAGGTTCTTACTCACAGTTTTTTACTGTATTCCTAGGATTTTCTTTTTTGGTTGAGAAGCAGGGAATGGACTTTTAGAACTTCTAAGCCAGAGAGAACAATAGTAGATTGTGGAAGCTCAACATGAAATTTTGAATTTGGAATCTGCCATTCACATTTCTTTCATGAAATTTGGCAATAAAATTCATGGTAACATAAAGTGATCCCCCATTTGAATGAATATTTTCATACATGTTATACAGGTCATGTACAAACTGTAGATAAACAAACTCCATTTGATGTTAAAATATGCAGTGATATTTGTTTCGTGAAGCAAACAATCTTTTCTAAGTGAAGTTTGAAGAAAAATGTGCCCTCTTATGAAAGGCTGATGTCCAAGATTACAGTAATATCAGTGCATGTTGCAACTCAAAAAATGGTTTTATACCTACAGTGTATATTTGGTCAAGGAAACATTATTTATTAGGGATAGTCAGGGAGTTTTGTGAGCTAATGTCTGTTCATCTTTTGGGTTTATTTACCAGTACATTGTACATGCATTTCACAGTTTACGTAGTAATATTATTACCTGTAGCTAGGACACTAGGTTACAATACATGCAATTCTCCAGCACTAAAACAGCCTGTTTGCAGGCTTCCTTGTAGAAATAAAATAATGTACATGTATAGGCCAAAAGGGTGAAGGAATAGAGCTGAGCATGGTCTCGGGGGAAAGATTATTTGTCCTATACTGAAGAATTCTGGTTATAAGCCCCTTTGCCTAAAAGCTTCCTTGTTATAGACCCAACCTGGAACTTCCAGAAAGGAAAGAATAAATCCGGCTATAAGGCTAAGGATACAAGCCCCCAGTGACAGTACTGAACAGAGCTAAATGTTGCTTTATTTTCACTTTATGACTTCAAAACATAACTCATGAACTTTGTCGTGGATCATTTGAAATGTTACAAAAAAACTATATTTTTATTTCACCTAATCACCCAGAAACATAAGCCTCGCAATTTGTAAGCCCACCCAAGACTCCTTACGAATTGAGTATGCCCAGGGCTTACAACCAGAATTTTACAGTACCTTATTAGGAAGCCTGTCCATAGACTACATGTACAATATAGGTGGCATTTTGTTAAATGTGTGCAGCAAAAATAAAAACTTTTGAAATGTTATTTATGTGCCT
Source organism: Oculina patagonica (assembly GCF_052425735.1). Taxonomy (NCBI): domain Eukaryota; kingdom Metazoa; phylum Cnidaria; class Anthozoa; order Scleractinia; family Oculinidae; genus Oculina; species Oculina patagonica. Next base: position 26,148,594 of record NC_135765.1, read on the forward strand.
ATAGAAATCATTGCTTACAATGGGTTATCCGACTTCTACAAGCCTGTTCTTTTATTTGAAGGGTTGGGTTGAGGTGAATATTATTTATCTTTTTTAAATTATAGAGTGTTTGTTCTATTGCATGTACATGTAGATCTCCTCCTGGCTTCACAAAATTTAAATTTAATTTTGGGGGCAACAGAATTTTTGAATTTTTTTTAGGTCCTCAAGGGTGTCAGAAATTCTGTAACAGAATGTACATGTATGAATTTTTTAGTCAGCTATTGAGGAGTGTTACAAATTCTCAAAGCTAAAGTTTTTTTTTCAGAATTTCTGAATTTTTTAGTGAGCTCTTCAGGAGTGTTAAAAATTCTGAAAGCTTAAAATTTTTTCAGAAATTCTGAATTTTTCAGTGAGCTTTTGAGGAGTGTCAAACATTCTGAAAGTTTAAGTCTTTTTCAGAATTTCTGATTTTTTAATTTGGTGAGGTCTTAAGGAGTCAAAAAATTCAGAATTTCTGAATTTTTTAGTGAGCTCTTGAGGAGAGTCAAAAATTTTGAAGGCCTAAGTATTTTTCAGAATTTCTGAAAATTTTTAGTGAGCTCTTGAGGGGTGTCAAAAATTCTCAAAAAGTTATTGAGGTCTTGAGAGGTACAAAAGGTAACGTGGCGATTTGTCGGAATAGGGAAAAAGTTATGTCTTAAAACCCTGTACTTGACGGAATGACAATTTTCCTCAGTGCAATAAGGCCATATCGTTCGGAATAACAAATTATTTCAGCAGGTTATGGTAACTTTGAGCGGAATTTTTCCAAATTGGAACGCCACATTTTAGTTTGGAACGCGTTGTATGGCAAAGGCCGGGACAGTGTAATACTGCAAAGCGGCCAAACAAACGCATTTTGATTTAGTCGCGTAACTTGATTTACATTTATCCATGTACATCTTTTATTTTTGAAGGTTTTTGTTTGCACTGTAAAGAAAAAATTGGTCAAAATTCGAATGACTTAAATACAAAATACGAGGTAAAGTTTTCTATTTTTTAAAACAAAATAAATATTTGGTCGCATTGTGTAAATAAACGCGAGTCGCCGTCGAAATATTTTTTCTCAAAGACGTCTTGCTTTTTAAGCAAGACGAAAACACAAGTGCTTAACTGAACTGAAAACGAAGATTTATTTTCACAAAAAGCTTACAAATGTCTTAACTGGAAAATTATTACGTCCTGTTCAAGTGTTGAATAATCGTGACTTGAGAAAGAACTTTTAATTATGCGTGGGAACACGTGTCGCTGATTGGCTGTTTTTAATTGAAACTAATCGTGCGTGTCCGTACGGAGTCCGTTCTTGCAGCTGATCATTGTTTTCTACATTACAGCGAACGATTATCGATCCCGAACCATTCCCTTGGGATTGCTAACAGCTTTTTTCATATAACAAAGAGTCTAATGCGCATGCGCAAAGCGCACGCAAGCATTAGACTCAAAAATTATATGAAGCCTCTGGATTCGTAAACGTAAATGTGCATGGGTAGTCTTTCTTGGTATTTATTGGCAGATGATGTGGGCGTTTCTCAACTAAGCAATAGGGTTATAGCAAGATTTGTCGATTTCAATCGAATTAATAACGAACACTTCTGTTTGGAATTGCAGGACCGTAGCCAGAAAAAAATTGTGACTGACCGTGGATAAATTCTCTTCCTATGTTCTTACTTTCCCTATTCAAAATAATAATAAAAAAAACTAAAAAAAAAACTAAGGGAAGTACCTCGGTTTGCCGTCTACAGCCTAAATTGGTAAAGAATATAAATTGCTCGCCACTGAAAAATTTGGCACGACATTTTGCCAAATACCTTCCAATAACTGAATGAAGGAAGCAAGTAATGCAAGAAGAAATGAACGATGAGTGCTCGAATGAATGGACGAATAAATGAATGAAGGAATGAGTGAGTGAGTAAGGGGGTGAATGAAAGAATTAATAAACGCCTGTCAACAGTGGTAAAAGTAATTGGGACACTAATTAAAAAAAATAACAACTGGAAACTTTAAGTATAAATATTATTTTAACAGGGCAAAAAGGCACTGAAAAGTTACAAGTTGTATTAAAGTAAGCTCATAAGTATCAAAGCTTGGTAAAATTTATAATTTGAAAGCTGTTGTAAAATTTTTATCCTGGTAGGTACAGACATACGCTTTCAACATTTCCAACTGTCAGTATCTGCATTTCAAGCAGATGGAGTTCTTTGGAACCACCATTAAAGTACCGCGACCACGCAGACGGGAAGTGATAGATGGTCTCTCCTTTCATTCGATCAATTTTAACTTCCCTTCTTACTCCAAGCGCATGCTGGGTGTGACTGACCCTGCACAGTGGACAGTGATCCATGCGAACCGCAAGAACAGCTTCCAGTTAATAAACAGCACGTTTTATGGAACCGATGGCGCTGCACTTCAATACAGCGGTACTGGAGTGCTGCTACAGAACAACCTGTTTGAGTACAATGATTGGTCTGTGGCAAACATGCAAAGGCCCAATGGCGGATTAGGGACTGTCATATCAAGCGGCGAAAACGACCGGTTTATTCGAAATACTTTGCGTTTCAACGGGGCCCTTGATGGATACCGCCCCAGTAAGCGTAACCCAACTGTCGAGCTCAACCACATTCACCATCAATGCTGGGGAGTTTTATTGCACGACGGAGCAGGCATCCAGTTCCAAAGAGGTGCACAGACAAATGGTGTTTTGCAAAACAACTGGGTTCACTCTAGCCCCAAGTTTGGCCTCCGCTTCGACTCCGAGAAGCCCCCTGAGGTTGGACAGAACGGCACCATAAAGAAGAACGTGGTGTGGAAATGTGGCGGAATCATGGTCAAAGGAGAGTTCCACACAGTGCTCAACAATTTTGCCTTCGACAGAAGGAATGAGAAGAGTGGAGATAAAAGAGCCGAAGGGTGCACTTTGTGTGTTCTTAAGCGCTTTCGCGAAGAGCCCATTGATATGAACATGGAATCGGTGGTTCTGAGGAACGCGGCCGATGTTGCGAATGGTGGCAAGATTAAAGGTGTAACATATCGTCTGCCTGGACGCCTCGTGGATTTTAACATAGAGGGCGATGTACGCAAAGAAGTGGTGGACGCGGAAAATTTGGATTTTCGCCCCCGTAAAGACTCCAAATACAACGAGGATAAAGTTGGACCGTACCTTTACGATCCTAGCAGTAAATACTATTGGATTCCTGGAAGACAGCTTTACAAAACCAGCACTCCTGTCCCCCCAGATGGTAGTACCACGATTAAGGTGAAATACATTAAAACTTGTTTGTTTCCACGTCGTGTTAATGTTAAAAACTTTTAAGGTTAAGGGTAGAGGTAAGAGGGAATTTTAATTATTTAAGGGGATGTCATAACGTTAATAGAAAACAGATTAACTCAAGGGAGATCATCGTGGGAGGAAACACATAAAATAATTTAAATAATGTTAAAAATGAAAATTGTTAACGCTATGGCGGCACAAATGAAAAGCGTTAAGCCTCCAGATATATGCAAATGTGAAAAAACGTACTCGCATTAAACATCCCCTCCTCCTAACCCTTCGCCTGTGTACCAAGTCCCACTAAGTTACTAACCTTACAACCTTCACTATTTTCTCTTAAAGTCTGAAAGAGACGCTGTTATGTGGTTAAACGCCTTCGGTGCCTCGACTCATCACGTGTACTTTGGTACGAACAAGGCGAAAGTTGCCGAAGCAACACCGAAGTCACCCGAGTACGGTGCGAAGATCACCAGCAATGGTAACGTGCATTACCTTTCAGAAAGTCTCCAACCAGGTTTTACTTACTACTGGCGGGTGGATGCTGAAGTAGACGACAAAATCATTTACAAAGGAGACGTTTGGTCATTCCAAACAGAGTAAGACAACAGGGAAAACAAATGGAAACGCTGACAAGTTATTTGACAATCAAAGTTATGAGGTCAATTATAATGTCTTCCTTTGGGGAAGTGGAAATGATTTTTGGAGATTGAAATAGATCATCGCTTGAAATGTAAACGTATTCTTTGTGTTTACCGTTTACAGATTCAATTGTTAACAGTTTCTTCAATTTCTCAACCATTAGACCATCTCCAAAGTTGCTTTTTGCTTCTGTTTCAAAACTAGCCTAGATATACAACTTCCAATCAAAAATGAATTTTACTCTTACCGTAATGATTCGTTTTAGCGCCCGGGGCGCTTATTTACTATTGGCCCTTCAAGGAAGGGCGCTTATTCGAGACAGGGCGATTATTCGGGACAGGGCGCTTATTTAATTTTTTGAGAAACAACCAAATGTTCAAAACAAAATTTTAATAAATATTAAAATAACTAATAATAACAAATACTCAGTTCAGTTATTTTTAAAAGAATTGTTCATTATAGCAGTGAATATATGCAAGTACGATACGGTGAATGTTCATGAGTTTAGTATTCGATGTCGATGACTTCAGTAGTGGCAGTAATCCACAATAAGGGAGGGGCGCTTATAAGAATGAGGCCGCTTATTAGAATTGGGGGGCTTATTGGAATAGGGGCGCTTATTGACAAAAACACATTCGAAGGGGGGGCGCTTATTGGAAGTAGGGCGTTAAATCGGATCATTACGGTAACTGCATATCTAAAAAAGGCCAAAAATGCTCCTATGAACGGTTTCGCACCAGCACTGCTTTTTAATATTGATCTATTACGACTATCGATAGAGCTGGGTAAACTTTTTCTTTTACTACCCAGGTCACTATTTCCATATGCGTGATAAAGCGAGAGCTATGTCCACCGACTCTATGAAAATTTAAATAAGTTCAAATCTGAGCATTTGAGATTAAAATGTCGTGTCTCCCTTCAACTCAGTGACAATTCTTCTAAGTAATATTCCTTTTCCTCTTTCTTTTTCCGAATTTAGCATAAGCCGATCGATTAATAATAATTTAACCTACAGAGCAATAGAAAAGAGCAAGAGAATGTGCTTTATATTTTCTTGAAAAGAGATGCAATGCGATAGAGATACGACTTCTGTTCGCTACTCTTCGCAAGTGTTATAATGCCGCTATGCCATCTCATGTTGCGGAATATATAGGAAACAGTTTAGGACGTATTACAAACTTTTAGAGTTCCAGTGTTGTGCCTTTAAAACTCTATATACATCCCAAAAGACCTAATAAGCTTAGAAGGTTAGCTTGATCTTAAACTGGATGTCCAAAGAACACGAATTCATCTAATGTATTGTATATTAACGATAAGTTTATGGCTATTTAGACGCGCATTTGCCTGTACGAGGGCCCTGTGCTTGCGATCTCGTCAAATACCGTAGAATTCCGGTTATAAGCCCCTCCCACCCGCTTATAAGCTCCTCTGGGTATAGGTCCATCTACCTCGAAAAAAACATACATCCGGTTATACGCCCCCCCCCCCCCTCTCCCCACGGATATAAGCCCCCGGCCCTCTGGTGAATGACAGTATTGAACAGGGATACATGTTGCTTTATTATGGCTTTTTAACTTAAACGTATTTAAATTAACACTGCCGTGGCTCTTTTCGAAACGTTTTGTTTCATTCCGCTTATGAGTCCCCCCGGATATAAGCCTCTCTGTTTATAAGCCCACCCAAAACCCCTTACGGAGTTGTATAAGCACAGGGCTTACGGTATCACTGGGAACAGCTAGAGTTCTTGACGGGGTGAGCAAATGAATGGTTTGACAAACAGTGAATTTCACTGCGATGCGTTATTGAGCGAGGAGATAACTCGCTTGACCACTGTCTTGTCAGCCAGAACTCGATACACTGTGTCAGAGGTACAGGAGACTTGTTCCTTCGCCTTACTCAGTGAAAACGCCGCAGAAAAAAAAAAAAGGAAAAAAACAGGATAACACTTTGGATCTCAGCAAAACTTGTCTATTGCAATGTATAATTAGCCTGCGTTGCAGACGAACAAAACCCCGGTTATATCCGTCTGCGAATTAGAGCACAAAAGCTTGTTCCGGCCCCCCGCGTGTTACCAGGGATTTCTATAATAACCTTTGATTGGCTCTTGAATAGGGCCGTTCTTTCATGCGCCGTGATTGGTCGAATGGATCTCGTAACACCATAATTTCGCTTTTGATGAATAACAGATACAAAATAAACTTGGTGGCGATCACGGCAGATCGGTAAGAATTAGCGTTTGAAGCGGTAAAAAAGCAGCCGGTTCGCACAAACCTGATAAAAAAAGAAAACAACAAAAACGTCAAGAAGCAAACACAACTGACAAGCAAAAAGGTTGTGGAAGAAATGTTAAATAATCTACATTTCGATACATTTGTCTTGTGGTGAAAGAATGTCACACAACGCACATCCGTCATCCGTGATGAAAAGCCACACACCTTGCAACACAATAAACAGCCGAACCCGGCATTACAAATGCAGAATGCAAGGACAGTCGACATCTTCACGGAAAATTTAGGACCAGAGCGAATATTTCGAGAGCTCTACAAATATCTTACAAATATGAATGTTCCAAGACATACCGCAATATTAATTACATATGACAAATTTAAAACAGAGGTGTCAAAATATACAAACGGAAAGCCGTGACTTTGACCTCTACACATTTGCTATTAATAAATAAAGCGACAGTCTCTCAACTTAAAACGCCTCCAAATAATACAGCTGACAACATATAGTGCCCTTTCTAAACGAGTGAAAAGCGAAATAAATCGGATGACCAATTCCATCGAACGGCAAATGTACAAATTATATGACAAAAACGTTTTACTGTAATTGACCTAACTGGTATCTGGTATTCATCGAACGCGTAACTATGGTTTCACAACATCCACTTGACCAATTGCGGCGCACGAAAGAACGGCCCTATTCAAAAGCCAATCAGAGGTTATTATAGAAATCCCTGGTAACACGCGGGGGGCCGGAACAAGCTTTTGTGCTCTAAACCGCAGACGGATATAACCGGGGTTTTGTTCGTCTGCAACGCAGGCTATGTATAATAAACCTCGTTGTACTTCACACTTAGGTAAGCATCAAGGAGATCGATCGATCCGCACTATATATCGTCCTAGTAAATACAGTTGTCTTTCACTTTTGATTTCTACTGTAAAGGAGATATATTCTTCATGAATGAAAGTTAGCTTTTCGTGTGAAAGGTTCATTGTTTTTCTAGAATACAATATTTTCATTGGTTGAGTTGTCATTGAAAATCCAGTTTAACGTTTGTACGTTTACCTTGAGAATATAAAGCGGGAATAAAAGGTTTCTTTATTGAAATGAAAAGTCTATTATACCCATGAATAGGTCGACCCATTAGTCCATTTGCTAACCATAGCAGGTGTTCTTTTGAAATCTTTCCTTAAAGTACATATAACTTTTCGTGTCAAAATGTACTGCTTACAGATTTCGCGTTTGAGTTCGGTAAACGTTCATAAAGTAAAAATATTAGACGGCTCAATTGGCGTCGAGCTTTCAGGGTCCTTTAAAAAGGTGGGTAGTTGAGCACTTATGCTCCCTGTAATGTAAAAAAAAAGGATTTTAACATAGCTAGAAGAGCCGCGCAATCCAACTCAATATACGTGAGCGTGATCCAATAGTGCTCGCTGATAGCGTGAGCAAATCGCTTCGCGAGACATTTTTTCTCACGTGCGAGTTTTTGGCGCGGGTTTAAATTTAAATTTCCACCGGCAATGTTATAAAACAATTGGTTCATGGTTTTAGCTGTGCACTATCGAGTTATGGTGCACTTGGGAACTGTCGAGAGCAATCAATGCAAGAAGCTAGAGTTGCTTCCAGCTATCGCCTCAGGCAACTCTTACGCTTCTTTTGTGCTCTCCAATCTTCCCTCGTGCATTCTTAACTCGATAGTGCACGCTAAAGCATGAACCAGTTGTAACATGCACATTAAATAAGGAGATTCACTAACAAAATAGACATATAGACATATAAGTTAAACCATGCAATTTGTTCCCTCTTTTTTTTTTAAAAATGACTTTATGAAGGATTTCCTTTTTCATAAACATCTGAACACCTTAATTACGTACGTATAAATTCATAACCCACCGAGTGCGGGGGGGGGGGGAGGGGGTACCCCAAGGTTTCCGTTCAATTAATGCGCAGCGTTAATATTTTACACTGAGTAAAAGAGTCCTTTGCTACATTTTGTTTACATTTTTTGTTAGCTGTGACGTCATTTGACGTCATTGAAGCCGCCATATTGGATCCGCCATCTTGGATTTAACTATTTTCTTATAAAGTTAAAAAAATTACGGAAATTGATACAAAATCAAACCGGAATACTGAACGTAAAACCAGAAGAAAAAAAAAAAAGAATTTTGTTTTAAAAAAAACGATTTTGGCAAAATCTGTTATAATTACCACAGCCATAGTAACGTCAAGAACACATAGTTGACACACCAAATATTCAGGAACAGGAAGTGAACAGCTAATAAAATTTTCAGCATTAAAAAGAAAATGCACATTTCAAAATTACGAAAACCTCAAGGTCCCCAATATGTTCCAGTTTGGGCATCTCTGGCTTAAGCCAAGACTAGATTCGTAGACTAAAGTGTGATCCATGATTGACAGTTGCTGGTTGGGTTGCAACGAAACGCTGACTCCAGTGTTTTTTCGGAATCCCTGCCTGTTTTACCTGTTTCTGAGTTTCTGATGTAATAACTCAAACCTCTAGATACAATATGGTAACTGAAACTAAAGGCGGCTAAGAACGATCAGAATAAGCAACATATTATTAATCTCTGAATCGCTTCTCGACGAAAAGTAAAGTAAGTAAAATGGCTTCTTGACGCGTTTATGCGAAGTCGAACATAAAACTTTTGTTCTCACAGCTAGAAAGTGGTTAACTTGTAAATGGAAAGTTAATTGGTCGAGAAAGGTTACATGGCTGTATTTTGCGGTGTTCTGAAAGGTCTAGCGCCACAAAGAAACATTTTCTAAAAGAGACATCTAAGGTATTCAGGAATATTTTCCTTCTAGAATTTTATGATGAGACGTGCGATCGGTTTGAAGGTTTATATTAGGAGATGGCGATAATCTATTTTATTAATAGGGTACAATGTTGTCTTCCAAAAAAAGAAACAACAAGACTTCGATCTCATTTACGACAGTAGTTGGTTAGAGGCTGAAAAACGATTTCAGCTTTTTAATGGATGGGGACGTTTGTTTCGCACACGAAACTATCGAACTCTTCTGAGGTATTTGCACTGTATTTGACGCTTTCAAAGGAATTTTGTCAGAAGGATATTTGGAAAAAACGAACACTTTTCAGTTATTTTATTTTTATGATTAGCCTATGTGACATCAAAATAAGGAAGAGATCCAGCGTTTGACCATAGCAGAGGTAATTATGTTTAATATTTATGTAGAAGTGGATTTCCCTGTTCCCTCCCCTCCCCTCCTATTTTATTGTAGGCAAATTAAACGGGTCTTCGGCAAAATATTCACAATCACATTTGTTATATAATAGGTATTGTTTAGATTGTTAGGACTGCGCATGTGCAGTTACACGTGTCATTCGGATGTTCAGATTAAAGAGAATTGAGTTGCGTTTACTCAGTGTTTACTTCTGTTCTCGATAATTTATCCGTTTACAACATCTGGCGACGAGGATGGGATCCTCCAGTGATGTGTTGCTGTCTTCATGGCGATTTTGAAAATTACGAAGTTCTTCTGTGCGTTTCTGTTGTCCGTGCACGTGGTTGCTTGCCTTCTTGCTTTTTGTTCGGCCGCCATTATGGCTTCCCCGCTAGTTGGTTCCATTGGGGAGTTCGATACTTCTACGGAGACTTTTACGGCTTATCAGGAAAGACTTGATCAGTATTTCGTTGCGAATAGTATTGGCCATTACCCTCCTGATGCCTCCACAGCTGATAAAGCAGCTGCGAACAAGAAGAAGGTTGCAGTGATGATTTCAGTTATCGGCAAGAAGACATACGGGACACTTCGAGATTTATGCAGTCCAGCAAATCCAAAGGACAAGACATTCGAGCAGTTATGTGAATTACTTGAGCGACATTTCAAACCTAAACGATTAGAAGTTGCAGAATCGTACCGATTTCACCGTTGTTTTCAAGAAGAGAATGAAACTGTTTCCGTGTACAGTGCTCGTTTACGACATCTTGCTTCCAGTTGTAATTTTGGTGCGTTCTTAAATCGTTCGCTTCGCGACCAGTTTGTTTGTGGGATTCGCAATCCGGCCACTCGTAAAAAGCTTTTAAGTGAAGATCGCACCTTCCAACAAGCGATGCAAGTGGCAATTGTTGATGAGATAGCAGCGAAAGAATCCATGCAAGTGCAGCAGCAATTGTCTCAACCAGTACATGCAGTCACCAAGGACCCACCTGCCCTTCCTTCGCGCCGAAGTTCAAGTACACCTCCAGTCTTACCACCAGCTGGTCGTCAAGGGTCATTTCCTAAATCGCCTCGACGGTCTACCTCCTACACTTGTTTCTCATGTGGTAATTCTGACCATACAAGGTCTAAATGCAGATTCAGAAATGCTGTGTGTCACAACTGCAATGGAACTGGACATATTGCTCGCGTTTGTCAGAAAAGTGGAGTGAATGCCATGTGTGTCGAAGAAGAGTTTCCCGAAGAACAGGTACCTGAAGAAGAAGAGTTGTATGTTGTGTATGATGTTAATGCTATGTCCAAGTCTGAAATTTCTGTGACATTGAAGATTGAGAACAATGATTGTTTAATGCAGTTAGACACTGGGTGTGCTTTGTCTCTTGCACCACTTAGTTTCATAAAAGAAGTTTGTCCTGATGTTACTCTGAAACCAACCAATGTGGTTTTGTCAACCTACACAGGTGAAACTGTGCATCCCTTAGGGGAAGCATCTGTGAATGTTGAGTATTCGGGATCACAGTACTCATTGCCCTTGCTTATTGTACGAGAAGGATCATGTGCTTTGTTTGGTCGGAATTGGCTCATGGATGTCAATTTAGATTGGAAAAACCTGCCAGGGTTGAATCACATTGGCCCCTTACCCTCACCCACTTCATCAGTGCCAGGTTCGACAGGTAACCAGACTTTGGACTCTGTCCTTGAACAATACAGTGAATTATTTCAGACCCAACTTGGATGCTACACGGGCACGCCTGTTGTATTAAATGAAAGTAAAGAGGCTAAATTCCACAAAGCTAGACCAGTTCCTTACGCCCTGCAGTCAAAAGTGGAGAGCACATTGCTTAAAATGGAAAAGGATGGAGTTATTGAAAGAGTTACTTCTGCTGTCAGTGCAGCCCCTATCGTGGTGGTTGGAAAGAAAGAGAGTGACGAAGTGCGTGTATGCGGAGATTTTAGTGTAACATAGAATACATGTGCTAATGTAGAAACTTATCCTATGCCTCAGATTGAGGACATGCATTCAGCCTTGAGGGGATGCACCGTGTTTAGTGTCTTGGATATGAAACAAGCTTACCACCAGATACCCATTGCAAAGGAATCACAGCCTTATCTCACTGTCAATACTCACATTGGACTATTTGCATTTAAGAGGTTGCCAAATGGTATACATTCAGGTCCAGCCATTTTTCAGAGAATTATGGACAACTTACTGTCTGACATTCCGAAGGCAGTGAGTCGACTTGATGACATTCTGGTGGCAGGAACAGATCAATAAGACCATCTCCACACTCTTTCTTTGGTTTTGGATCGACTTCTTAATGCTGGCTTCCGACTGAACAAGGCAAAGTGCAAATTCCTCCAGGCGTCAGTGGTTTATCTTGGTCACAAGATAGATGGCGAGGGCTTACATCCCACTGAAGACAAACTTACAGCCATTCGTGACGCCCCAAGACCTAAAGATGTTGCTGCCTTGAAGTCCTTTCTGGGACTTATAATGTTCTATTCACGATTCATGCCACATCACTCCACAGTTCTGGCACCCTTACACAGCCAATTGAAGAAGAATACACCCTGGAAATGGTCTAAAGTTGAAGAAGATGCATTTGTTGCCGCTAAGCAGCTGATTCTTAGCTCAAAAACTTTGGTACATTATGATGAAACACTTCCCCTTTTTCTGTCATGTGATGCTTCATCGTATGGTGCTGGAGCAGTTCTGTCTCATCAGATAGATGGACAATTTCGGCCTGTTGCCTTCGCCTCTTGTACCCTGACACAAGCCCAACAAAACTACTCCCAGTTAGAAAAGGAGGCATTCAGCATCATTTTTGGATTAAAGCGATTTCGTCAGTACTTGTATGGTCGCTCCTTCACAATTTTAACAGATCATCGCCCTCTGCTCACCCTCTTTGGACCACAGCAGCCAGTTCCTGCTCATGCTGCAGCTCGACTTCAAAGATGGGCCCTCATCCTGGCATCGTACAATTACAAAATTGAGTACCGCAGCACTACAGCGCATGCTGATGCAGACAGCATGTCACGTCTTCCTTTGCCACAAACATGGTCACCCAAATGTGAAAATGTCGAGTGCTTCTTCTTAGAACCTGAAGTTGTAACCAATGTGACCAGTCAGATGATCAAAAGAGAAACCCAGGTTGACCCCGTCTTATCCAAAGTGTACAGTTATGTCATCAGTGGATGGCCAAGTGTAGTAGATCCGACATTAGTACCGTTCAAGAATAAACGAGATGAACTGACAACCCAACAAGGCTGTGTGTTGTGGGGTACTCGGGTTGTTGTACCACCTTCCCTTCAAGAGAAAGTATTGCATGAACTTCATGAAACACATCCAGGAATTTCCAGAATGAAAGCATTATCAAGGTCATATGTATGGTGGCCCAATATTGATGCCCGCATTGAAAGAACTGTTTCTTCATGCAGTACTTGTCAAACTATGAGATCTGCACCTCCTACTGCTCAAATTCATCCATGGATTTTTCCAACACGGGCTTGGTCTCGCATTCATGTGGACTTTGCAGGACCGATCTCTGGACATATGTATATGGTTGTTGTTGATGCATACAGCAAATTCCCAGAGGTGGTCAAAATGACAAATATTACTGCTGGAACAACTATCACTGCATTGCGTGACATATTCAGCAGGCACGGATTGCCCGAAATTCTTGTTTCTGACAATGGTTCCCAGTTCACTTCGAGAGAATTTGAAAAGTTTTGTGTCAACAATGGAATTGTACATCGTACTTCAGCAGCGTACAAACCATCCACCAATGGTCAGGCTGAACGTGTTGTCCAGATTTTGAAATCAGCAATCAAACAAGCCCAGCTTACTCACACTGATGTGTCTGCTCAAATTGCTAAGTACTTACTTGTTTATCGAAACACACCCCATTCCACTACAGGCGAACCTCCCTCTTTAATGCTTATGGGCAGGAGATTGCGTACTCGCCTCGATTTACTGATTCCTTCAGTTGAAAAGCATGTTGAAGCTCGACAGTACAGTACGATGGTTAGTCCCACCGCACACAGAGGTCTACGCCAGTTTCATGCAGGTGATCCAGTACTGGCCAGAAACGATGGGAAGGGAGAAAAGTGGATGCCTGGGGTCATCACTGAGGTACTTGGTTCTCGACACTATATGGTTGAAGTGTCAGGCAAATTGTGGAAACGACATGTGGACCAACTTCTGAGCCGAGCTGTTAGTGATGACCACTCAAACAGCCCCTCATCAATTGATGACCACTCTATGCCACTTCAATTGGCTTCCCCAGTGGATGTTTCTGATGAAGTTGTCCCGCTTCCCTCAGGCTCTCATACAGCCACAGCGGATGAGTCACAGTTGACCAGTACTAGCGAACGTTGTGAAAGTCCTTTACCTGGAGCTTCCTGTTCTGTTACAGACAATGACAATGTTACTGTAGTTCCTCCTGTTTTGCTGTCAGGAATTCCTGATACAAGTTCTATGTTAGAGAAACCAAGTTACTCAGATAAGGTTGCTACTCCCCCTTGTTTAGAAAGACGTTACCCTATTAGAGTAAATCGTGGACTGCCAAGTCACTTGAGAGACTATGAGTTAAAGTGCTGACATTGGTTAACTGTTATGTTATAGAAAAGAAACTGTTTCATTTAAAGGGGGAGATGTTATATAATAGGTATTGTTTAGATTGTTAGGACTGCGCATGTGCAGTTACACGTGTCATTCGGATGTTCAGTTTAAAGAGAATTGAGTTGCGTTTACTCAGTGTTTACTTCTGTTCTCGATAATTTATCCGTTTACAACAACATTCGATCAAATTGGATATATAAGTTTAACATTAAACTCTACACATAAAAATGCTTTTTAAAACTGCTAGGTCCAATGTAAGAAAAAAGCTTACGCTAAATGATTAAACCTACTACATTACAGAAATTCGCTTACAAAATAGACATATCAAAAACAAAGCTAAAACTAAACTTAACTTTTTTGGTTTAAAGTGGATGTCCCAGTCGCTTTCATGAAGGATTTTTTTCTCATAACATAAATTTCCTTTTGGTCAAGTCAAATCCAAGTCTCATATATAGACCAAATTGTGATCATGAATGAAAGTTGCTGGTTGTACAATACACTAACTCCAGTGTTCTGTCGGTACCCTGGTGGTTTTACCTGCTCGCGAAATTCTGATGTAATAACTTAGACAATTCCATGGAATAAGGTAACTAAAACGAAAAGCGACAGAGGTGACTAAAAGCAAAGGAAGAATATTATTTTAGAATCTCCTGTCAACGCAAGTAAGGTAAGAACCTATTTTGATCGTCTTTTGTGTCGTCTTGTGAGTTAAGGCAGGACTTAAACGTGATTAACTAGCACATACAAATACAAAGTTGATCGCGAATGGTGAGAACGTTGTGTTCTGAAGGGAGATATCCAAAAGCTCCCCCGTTCTGTAATCCCAAGATTTTTCTTCTAGAATTCTGTGGTAAGACATGTGATCGCCTTTGTAGGCTAAGAACGTGGTGAAGATTTATTGTATTCACGACGTAATTTTACTACCATGACATGTGTGCCTACAAAATTTAATATTTATTTTTTACATAAAGACCAACGAAACGTTCGTCATATTCATGTTGTAAAATATTTCAGTGCTTCAGAAAGGTGAAATCGTTTGAACACGTTGATGCATGCGAGACTAGCGAGCTCACCTCATTAAATATTTTCTCGGAGTTTCGTGAAAGCGATATTTTGAATAATGAAGAAATCTGTTTAGTGCTTGCCATTGTAGCTGAAGTTTTCTCAAACCCAATGGAGGTTTCTTTCATTGGAACAGAGCTCTAAACTGCAATCACATCGCAAGCATCTCATGATTTTAATCACTGCATCAAAAGTATAAGCCAAATCACAGCTGCTCAAGGAGTGTGGGAGGGGTTTGAGTACTTCCTAGTTTACTGTTGTCTTAAAGGAAACTAAAAATCGATTTCCACTCCAATTTTTTATTCCATGTTGCTCTACTCGCGGAGCCTAGAGAGAAATTTAGTCGGTCAGTCAGCCAAACTTGCTGGTACCCTGTTAAACATAATGCTAGATGTCTTGGCAGGTTCGCTATTTAAGCCCTTTTTAAAACTACACGCTCTTTTAACAAAAAAGGAGACACTTCTGTCTAAAGAGTATTACAGAAAGTTCTTCATTTCTCCAGAACTTCAAAGAAAGTATTGCCTTTTTTCATTTCATATTTTCTTTATCAAGCAACTATTTAAAGACCGGTAGAAGCAGGTTAAAACAAATACTCAATAGTTAAAACGGATGCCTACAAGCCTAGATAGGTGGTTGTACTAACGCGTGCCTATATTCGCCTATATAAAAAGTCAAATAAATTGTTTCAGAGGTATAAAACGTTGATGAAATTTAGAATTTTCAAAAGCGTTATTTCAAAATATTATGCTCACTTTAATATTTTGCAATCAAAAGCAAAAGGTACGTCAAGATGACAACAGACCCTTGATAATGGCTATACTTCAGTAGATGGCATAAAGGATGACAACGCTGAAAACTATTCATGTAACAAAACATTCTGTCCGTAGCTTGGTACTGCAGTCATGAAAATTATTGAAGTTTAACACTTTGAATTTCTTTTCATTGCAGATATTAAGTGGAATATTTCCTCAAAATGAAGGAAATTATTCTACTGACTGCAATCCTCATTTTGTTACCTTTGTACGCGAGTGGCACCATCTACTATGTGGACGGAAGTGCCGGCGCTGACTCAAATAAAGGAATGAGCATTACAAGCGCATTCGCAACCATCAGGGCTTGTGTCGACGCATTAACGAGCCCTGGAGACGAGTGCCAAATTCGCAAAGGACACTACCATGAAGCGGGATTCGTGATTTCTGGTAAACAAGGAACCTCGTCCCAACCTATCATTATTCGCGGCTATCAAGACGAGGTTCCCGTTATTGATGGAACAATTCCCCTAACGCCAGCGGCAGGTTGGGTAGTTGATACGAACAGGATTTACAGCGCTGTTATAGATCAGAACATATGGCAGCTTTTTGTCCGCAAAGGTAAAAAAATGGAAATGATGACCAACGCTCGTTGGCCAAACGCTCTGTGGTCAGACAAAAGTGTGTTTTCGAATGACAACTGGGCAAAGTCTGCCGATACCTCCGAACGTAATAAAATGATCGATAATGGCGACAAAGACTTGGCTGGAATGAGATGGAGCGCGAAAGATGCGATGGCTGTTCTAAATATCGGTAGCTTCAATACTTTTGCCGCTAAAGTCAAGAGTCACACACGCGGGCAGAACTTTTTTACTTATGACGACACATTTGACGACTTTAAGTTCAAGCCGAGCCACAATCAATACTTCTTGGAAGACAAGTTTGACTTCCTCGATAATCCTGGTGAATGGTTCTACAACAAGAATAATGGAACTGTTTATGTGAAGACACCAGATGGTGCAAGTCCTGCAGGAAGAATACGTGGCAAGGTAAACTAAACTGCGTATGCTTTCTTTTTGGCTTTTAATCTATAAACCACTCAGTTAAATACTTGAAATTCTCATCGTCTAACAACCATAATAATACAGTTTTTTTTGAAATTTGAAAACTTTTTTTTACATATATATATAAATTAAGGAGGCTTTAAATTTTACCGACAGATAATTTTAAAGACGAAAAATATATTTAAAGAAAGCTTCAAACAGTTAAAAAAAAACAAGGTTCTGCAATTGCAACGAGCTGAAAAGAACCTGCTTTCTGAAAATTCTTTACTAGTCTCGGAAAACTTCTTTCAAAGGCATCTTCGGATAAGCTGTGATATAAGGCCAAAAATGGAAAGTCTTAAAGATGATTTCCAGTCCGTACTGCGCAGACTCAGGGTTTGTTTTCATTTTTGTTTTGAATTCGTTGAAACGTTACACTTCAGTGATAGCGTACATGAAGTTTTTTAGTTCGCCATTACGGATCGTTTCGTTCAAGAATTCACGACGAGCTAAAACGTCCGTTTGAAATGCCGTCGAGCTTCTTTTACTCGTTATTATTGTTTTGCAAGGGTATCTGGCGTTAATAATGAAGAAAAAGGTAAGTTTTGTCCCGGAATTTTTATTTTTGCTAGTAAACATTCTTCTGTTTGTGAGACTCACAAACATTGCAGGCGGAGATTGCGCAGTACGGACTGGAAATCATCTTTAAGCTGTTATGGGCCACCTTATGAAATGGGGAAAAAATTTTATGAAAATGTTCACATTAACAAGTCAATAAAACCCCACCCCCACTCTACCCCCGTTTGTTTGTTGGTTGGCTAGGTTATTATTATATTTTTCATCTGCCATTTCAAAATGTATTAAGGGCTCGTCCGTCATTTTCTTCTTTTTCGCGGTAGTAAAGTAAGTGCATAATGCTGCCTGGGAGCAGTTTATTATTTGGATCGTCTGTGTAAGCCACTGGCATCGTGTACGAAGACTTACACTTAAAAGACTTAATCATTAAATGATTTTCTAGCATATTAAATATCATTCATACCCGCCTTTGGCAAAGACTCTCAAATTTCATTAACATTAAGCTCAATACAGTCCAATAAGTTTCTCTGATATTTTCATCGTTTTAGGTACAGACATATGCTTTCACCATTTCCAACTGCCGCCATCTTCATTTCAAGCAATTGGAGTTCTTTGGCACCACCCTTAGAGCACCGAAACCAAGCAGAGCTAGACGGGAAATAATAGATGGCCTTTCTTTTGACTCGATCAATTTTAACTTCCCGTCTTATTCCAAGCGCATGCTGGGTATACCGGACCCTCCACAGTGGACAGAGATCCATCCAAACCGCGGGAACAGTTTTAAGTTAGTAAACTGCATTTTCTATGGAACCGATGGCGCAGCGCTTCAGTACAGCGGTACTGGAGTTGAAATAAAGAACAATCTGTTCGAATACAATGATTGGTCTGTGGTCCTTTCCAAAAAAAAGCACGGCGGATTAGGAACTGTGATATCGGAAGGTGTAAATGACCAGTTCATTCGAAACACTATGCGCTTTAACGGTGCGTCTAATGGGTACCGTCCCAATAAACCAAATCCCGTTGTCAGGCTCAACCGCATTCATGATCAATGCTGGGGAAATATTCAGCGCGACGGCGCGAGCATCCAATTCCAAAGAGGCGCGCAGAGCCATGGTCTTGTGGAAAAGAACTGGGTTAACGCAAGCTCCAAGGCTGCCATCCGCTTTGACGCTGGGAGCCCCCCAGGAATTGGACGCGGCGGCACTATAAAAGAGAACGTGGTGTGGAATACTGGTGCGATTGTGGTGAAAGGCGACTACCATCGAGTGCTCAACAATCTGGCCTTCGACAAATATAAAGGGCGTACCGGCTGCACTTTGTGTGTTTTTTATCGCTTTCGTCAAAAGGATAAGTCGGGTAAAGTTGTAAAAATGAACAGAAATTCAGTTGTTCTGAGAAACGCAGCAGGGGCGGGCGTTCGTGCTGGAAGATTAGGAAAAACATACATGCCTAAGATGCATTACCAAAACTGTTAGAGGACATTGTAGGCGACCAGTCGTTTAAGGAGGCTCAAAAGGTTTTTTGCTTGATGATCTATCCTGATTTGTTGCATACAAGAACTACTCGGTATTTCGTTTCTTTTTCAAATCTAGTGCAATTTTTTTTTCTTAAGTGAAACCATTTTTTTTTGAAAATAACTCGACTTCCACTCATATTTTTAAACATATAAAACGGGCGTTTTTAGTCTTCTTTGGGATTTAACATCTATAAAAAAATAATGGAGCAAGAAAAGAAAAATCTGAGACTACGTTTCTTAAACCAATATATGTAGATCAAATTCTACAAAAAAGTTTAGGCTCTCACGTAAATGTGTTCTCAGTTAACCTTATGTTGCGCAACATCATAACTGCAAACAAAATCCTGACGTTGCTTGTTATGGTCTATATGATGAAAACAAAATACAAAATCACAATCTTTATTCAATAAGCTTTCAGAAAATATATACTTACCGTTACCGTTGGTGGTTTACATTACAATTTCACTTGGAACGAAAGCGCCAATATTCCTTCCGTGATACCTTTAAAATTAAGCACATCGCAATATTTAATTCATTTTTTTTGCTAGCCTTAAGAATGGCCTCTCGATGATGCCAAAACGTCTACAAGATGAAGAAACGTTGAGTAAAAAACGTCATTGAAGAGCCTATCGAGGGGATAAAACATATATAAAATATATTACTTTTTATTAACCTTGGCCCAGAGCCTTATATTCATCTGTTTGGTTCCAAACAAATTTCCATATAAAATTTTACTTCTTTGTGATATCCTTGACAAAATTGTTGATAAATTTCCGAGGAGGAGTAGAAAAAAACCAGTGATGGCACATGCGAAAACGCATTTAATTACCTGACCTTTGGGGTCAATTTATAATAAAGATCTAAAGCAGTTGTTAAGGAGTTGCTAGAGACAGTTTTTGGTGGTAAGTCATTTCGGAGAGATTTGTTATGCCAAATGGTGAATTACTGGAGGGGAGGACAACTGCATTGAAAAAAAAGTGGACATTGCGCGCGCGTAACTAGTCCCATTTCCAAACTGCGCATTTGAATTTCAAATCCCGACTTTTTTAAAGGATTAGAGTTAATATAGATTTAGGCAAGCCTAAAAGCGGAGCTCCCAGGTTATATGCCCTTTACATCTTTTTTAGAATGATTTTTTATTCGTGTTATTTTCTTTATATATATATTATGTTTTTCACCATGAACAACAGCACCAAATTAAAGTAAAAATAGTTGATCAATCAAAAGAGGATAATCATCTAGCAGTTTGTGCATAACCTCCCAAAGGTATATAAACTCTCAAAGAGAAACTAGAACAAAGAAAGCGTTGCTCTAGAAAATATCCATACACCCACCATAACTGGTATGTTATAGCTGTACAAAGCATACAACTGGAAAGTTTTGCATGTAGCTTGTCCCACCCTCCCTCCACCCCCCCCCCCCCCCCCCACAAACGGGGGCCCTATTGGAACAGTGACAGTATTATTTCCCGATACTAAAAATAACAGCTGTCTGCTAGCAAACCGGAGTAAAAGCCAGCCGCAAGCAAAATAGTGGCATTTATCATTCTGCCAAATAGGTTTCCCCAAAATGATAACACCATTTTCCCTTCATATGAGTCCCTTTGTCCTTGAGGGGCTTCACTTTACTTAATTGCATGTAAACTAAGAAAAATTCTGGAGAGGCAGACATACTGTTTGTTAGTCTTAAACTCAGGTATAGTCTGTATACATTGTTTGGCAAAAATTTTACCATGCATTTGCTTGTATATTAAACCATGCAACAACAAATAACTGATCTGTGAGACACACCCACAAAACAAAACAGCTGTGTTTAATGTTTTATTATTTAATGACTGAGTTTGGTTTTGGTGATGAAGTAAAAATTTGCCTATGAACAACATATATTTCATCAGTTATTATTGTATTGCAACATGTGATATTAATTAAGAGATTGATGAACTGTGTATCTCATTATCATGATTACTGTTCTTCACAGTGTGGGCACTGGGAATTAAATGTTTGGGTAGGTAAAGCCTGCTGTTGAGCCAAGTGGCTCATCAGGCTGGAGCGTAACCAGGTTTCTGAAGCATTATTAAGCGGCTAGGAGTATTTCTACTCCCCCTGGATGGGATGCTAGTCCATTGCAGGGTTAATCCCCCCCCCAGCAGTAAATAAGCCGGTACCCATTTATACACCTGGGTGAAGAGAAGAACTATGAGAGTAAAGTGTCTTGCCTAAGAACGCAACGCAGTGACCCAGGCCAGGTCTCGAACCCGGACCGCTCGATCCGGAGTCCAGCACAATAACCATTAGATCACCACACCTCCCACAAATGTTTGGGTAGCCGAATGATTTTTATATTTTTTTTTATTTTAGCAATACGCTCAAATTTTAAATGTTTGACTTTTTATAGCTGTATATTTCATTTTGTGTATATAAGTAGTTTTAACCTTTTTAACCAATAATATAATGTAATTTTTTTGTAAAAACTATATTATTCAACCCTTGGGTTGCAATTTAGTTTTAATAAAGCATCTATCCATCTATCTATCTATATTGTGTTGTCAGAGATCCCTTAAGAAATACGTACATGGTTGAACCTTAACTGGCTCTATTTCATTAACTTTAAAATTACACCTGACTACATAAATTGTATATTTTCACACAGAGTACATAAGTGTTAGTTGTACATGCAATGAAGAAATAATATATTCTGATTGTTCATTTATCTCTCTCTGTGTCTGCAACTCTGTGGAAATTCTGCTACTCGTGTTAACCCTGAAAAAGGGAAAATAACAGATACCATTTTGTTGATGATCATTGACATCAAATGAATATTTATAATTTTAATTTAATTTATGCAGAACATTATACAGATACATAAAAAAGAGAGTTATTTTTCCAATTTTTGCATGGGCCAGGGAATGTGTTGGGGGATATGTTTAGAACCAAAAAGTCCTTTCAGAGTGAGTGTGTCAGGAAAACCTTTTTTAACTACTGAAGACACTAATACTGCTATCAATAAGACCCGGCACATGGCGAGACTTTGATGAATGTTTTGGGGTGTGAAACACCGGCTTAATTCAAGAGTTGCCTCCATATTGATGTGTCTTTTAAGACTCTTATATTTATCTCTGACAGGTGATGTTGAAAGTACTGTGATTAAGTTTAGGAAAGCTTACATATTCTCCCTAAAACTTTTATCAGGGATATAGCTAAGAAAACACTAAGCCGGCTCATCAACAAGCCCAGCTGGCTTTTCTGGCCTAAGCAGCTCTAAAATTTTACTAAGTCTTTGTGTTCACGTAAAATTTCAGCTGAGTTTAAGTTCTATTTCTACATTTGCCTGGTACCACAACAAGACAATTTATGTTAAGTTAGGGCTTGAGCTTATTAGCTATTGAGGTTTAAGGTATTAACAAAAGGAATTCAAACACAACAGATCAATTTGCACTTCTCCCACAAAATCATTACAAGTATTCCGGTATTTTGTCGGGTCAGGTAGCAGATCTTGTTGGGTCTTTGCCCTCATACCCCTCCTCCATGGTGGGGGAGGGGTGCATTGTATGAACAACGAAAACATTTTTCTTGAAAAATAAAAACATTTTATGTACATGTGCTGTTACATATATAAATTGTGTATATTAAATTCCTCAATTGAACGAGGATTTTAGAGAAAAATACAATGTAAACTTACCAAGGGGTTAAAACACATACCATTTTTCACACCCAAAAGTTTTACACTTGAAAAACAAGTTTCATGCACTAATGTGTCATGGAGCTTCTTTAATATCTAGATAAAGAAAGGTATAAGCTGACACTAATGTTATGATTACCTGCATCACCAATTTCACTAACTGCACCCCTTGACTGTTTTCCCTGCACTGAAAACAAAATTTATACATATCAAAAACCTGTAAAATTCTTAACTTGCATCCTCGCAAAAAGTATGGAAATCCTATCATAGCAAGTTTTAGAAAGACAACAGATTTACCAAAATAAATGACAACTTCAAACTGCATCTTACACCCTCTATAAATACTTCTCACTGAATTTACCTCAAAAAACTTGTTGTACATGTATTATTTACTTTTAATTATATCCTCGAGTCATCGCAGACAGGCCCATTTTGAACTTATTTTTTTCACGATCAAAAACTAGTCCTACTTCTCTTGTAGAAAAATATTTGATTTAGTCACTGCTTTAAGTTGGAAAACTTTGAAAGGCTTAAAGAATTGTACAAGTCATGTGCAACCTTCAAGAAAGCAATGCTCATAGCCACAGGGCTAAAAAAAGTACCCTCTGATTGTCTGGGGCAAGTAGATTTTTCTGTCAAGCAATTAATTTTTCATGCCTGTTTGCGTAATAGATTAAAAGGCCCAGGCAAGTCGTCTAGATGTAAATTATACAGTCACAAGTTTACTAAGAAACACAATCATGCACAGTCCTAGGAAAGCAAAATTTGAGAGCTGCTTGTCAACCACAGGGAAATCTGGAATTTATTTTTTTCCAAGCCCTTATCCTTCATTATAACTTCAGGATCAGTTTGGTTGTTATAACTTAAGAAAATTTCATGATCTTTTGCATAACATTTTAGAATCTGTGCTAAATTCTTTTATGTATCATATTTATTCGATTAAACGCCACGGCGTTTATTTAATTTTTCGTGATTCGAGTGCGGCGTTTATTAGAGGGAAGCGTTTATACGAGGGCGTCGTTCATTTAAAATTCAATTTATTTAAAATGTCAATTTCAATACCTTAAAACCTTGAGAGTGATAAATGATCGTCGCAGTGAATTTCCAATTTAAGCAATTGGAATAAAGAAGCCTGAAAAAAAATTCAGGGCTTCAACGGGATTCGAACCCGTGACCTCCGCGATACCGGTGCGATGCTCTACCAACTGAGCTATTGAAGCCACACATTGGGAGCGAGGTCAATTGTGAGTTCATATTTTCCCGTGAGAGGAGTGAAATGATGTAATGTATATGAAATGATTCATATATGAACTGCGGATGTATATGAGAGTGATAAATGATCGTCGCAGTGAATTTCCAATTTAAGCAATTGGAATAAAGAAGCCTGAAAAAGCTCAGTTGGTAGAGCATCGCACCGGTATCGCGGAGGTCACGGGTTCGAATCCCGTTGAAGCCCTGAATTTTTTTTCAGGCTTCTTTATTCCAATTGCTTAAATTGGAAATTCACTGCGACGATCATTTATCACTCTCATATACATCCGCAGTTCATATATGAATCATTTCATATACATTACATCATTTCCTTAAAACCTTGTTACAATCAAGAAAATATTTGTTTTGGCCTGCTCAAGCTTGATTATTACTGCATTTGCTTTCCGAATCTGTTATTCAAATGAATGCCGCATGATCATGATGCGGTGTTTATTCGAGGGCGACGTTTATTAATATTTCTGTTCTAACATGTAGCGTTTATTCGAGGGAGGCGTTTAATCGAATAAATACGGTAAGTTATAAAAAATATGAATAAATATTCTGAGAAAGGCTGTTATCAGATAAGAAATACAAAACTTTCACAAAACGTTTTCACTCATAACATTCATATTATAAAAATTTAAAAATAAGGAAAACTACGCAAAGTTCTCAGTGAAAAATAACAGAGGTCATGGAGAAACTATATTTCGCTAAGACTCTCAGCTAGCAATGTCCCCTATATTGCATCTGACTCGACCACATTCTTACAAATTTTCATGTAATTTTTGTTCTCTAATTGTTCTGTACTCTTTCCAACGTTTAAAAATGGTGTGTTCTTCCTACGTACTTCGGTGATTTAAGTACAGAATAAACAAATTAACGCGGATAGGAAAAACCAGAAGTAAGGTATGCTTTGAATATACAATTCGTGTTTAAGACAAAACGAATTTCAGTTCACTAAGTCTATGTCCTTGTTTGACATACCGGTACACGACTGAGAGCTAAGAATGATTTTTTTCCCTCGCGTTTAAAACCGTCTACTATATAAGCTTAGCTGAGTAGAAATCGTTTTTAAAAAACTTTTTTCGCTAAGGCCTTGATATGATTTTTTTTTTGATTTTTCCCGTCAAAAGACGCGGGTTGCCACTGGAGCCTAGCTCGTTCCCAGGCCTAATCCGTGCGTACGTACGGACGTACCCGACAACCAAAATTTCTCGGTTCGATAGGATACCATTTGCCCTGTCTGTTCCCTTGTACCCGCATGTTACCAATGGAGCTACGCTACGCGCCTTCGGCGCGTGGAGCTCCGCTAAAATGAGAGTCAACTATGGCCGTGATTCGAAACACTTAAAGGACTCTTCAATGGAACAAAGTTATGCAGAAAGCTTATCCATAGGAGATTTGGTTGCCA
Organism: Oculina patagonica; assembly: GCF_052425735.1. Lineage (NCBI taxonomy): Eukaryota > Metazoa > Cnidaria > Anthozoa > Scleractinia > Oculinidae > Oculina > Oculina patagonica. Next base: position 26,173,856 of record NC_135765.1, read on the forward strand.
AAATATGACGGTCAGAAACTTTTCTTAGCAAAAAATTAGTTGTTAGACCCCCTTCCTTTAATGATAGTCGTATTTGATGTCCTTTTTACACTCATCAGCCTTTGTACAAAGTTTCTTACTATATGCAATTCCCCATTTTCTTTCAAAGGTTACTAGAGATGCTGTTATGTGGTTAAACGCCTTCGGTGTTTTGACTCATCACGTGTACTTTGGTACTAACGAAGCGGCAGTTGCTGCTGCAACGACAACATCGCCAGAACACCGCGAGAGAATCACCGGCGGTGAAAACGTGTATTACCTCAGCTCCTCGGCCATCAGCCTCATGGCGGGAACCTCTTACTACTGGCGAGTGGATGCTGAAATAGACCCGACAACCCCTACCTTTCATAAAGGAGACGTGTGGTCATTTCGAACACAGTAAGGCACCAGCGTACACAGATGAAACTGCTGACGAGTTCGTAATTGGAATCAAATTTATGTCCCCATTGCTGAATTAAAACAAACAAACAATGATTGTACGCTTTCCGATGAAGAGCCTCATTTTCTGAAATTATGAAGTTATTTGGCGATAAAAGTAACAATAATGAGGTCAATTATTTTTTTTCTTTGGGGATTTGGAAATAATGTTAAAAAGATTGAAATAAATCATCACCTGAACTTGGTTGTGTTCTTTGTGTTTGCCTTTGACAGATTCATTATAAAGCTGTTTCCTCTCATTTCTTAGCAGTTACGTGTCATGGCGCAAGTTGCTTTTTGCCCTCTCTTTCAAAATGAAATATGTTTTTGAAAATTCCATGCTCTTTAAAACCAAGGGAAATTTTTTTTTATCAAGAAATAGCTTTTTCATGGAACAGGAACGGATTTGCAGTTCTTTTCGAATGTCTAGAGAGTAAAGGCGTCACCAGAATGCTTGGATCATGAATAAGTCATCAAACGGTTTTTTTGGATGTCTTTAAGGACCTTTGCGCGAAAACCTTCTAACATTGAGATTTTTCTTAAACTCTCACCACTGCAAGTTTACGAGTTACTTATGTCAGCAATTTAAAAATAATCGGGGGTCACCGAATTCGTTTCCGAGATACGATATCTGAAGAAGGCGCTTGTTTGGATAAATTTGACTTCGTCACTCGATATGACCTCTGCTTCTTCTTGCGACAAAATATTTTAAATGAATTAATGCAGGCCAACTTCGTTTGTCCGAATTTTTTTGGGGTCTATAAAACAGATTTATTTCACTGTTAAAGTCCCATAAGATAACTCGTGTCTTTAACAATTGCATTTGCAAATGTTCAAAAAAGCAAAATGTGACTGATTTGATTGCGCGCGGGAAGAGAAAATAATACATGTAATAATAATAATAAAATAATAATAAACTTGCTAACAGTCAAATTTGACTCATTTTTTGTCAATCGGTAGAGCTTTATCAAAAAAGGGGATCCATCCCGAAAAAAAAGTGCGAGTCACCGACGGCTACCCACCCTATATGTGTTAAGAATTATTCCTCAGCGCGCACGCTTGTTGCATGACGCGGCTTGCGATCGAATTACGTGGGCAGTATGGATGCGCATGAACAAATAGCGCAAGCGTCCTTTAGAGGGTATCAAATTTTGCGTCAGGCCGAAATTTTTTATGGAAAAGTGATAAAATGTTCTGGTTTGATTTCTATTCAGTATAAAGGGGATCTAGTGTACATGAATGTAACACATCCATGCGGAGAATTGTTAACGATTCCAGAATATTATATTTTCATTGGTCGGAAATCCAGAATAATACTTGTACGTATTCACTGACTGGTTCACTGGGTTTGAGTTTCGATGAGTTGTTTTCTGAGCTTGCTAATTTTTCTATAGTTTGTTAGGGTTCTAGTTCTTTTCTGTGGTGACAATGTGTAGTTGTTACAAATTTCGCGTTAAACGTTTCCGGGCAAGGGTTCATACAGTATATAAATATTCAAGTTTGTAGGATAATTGTCCAACAAATATTGGGCGGCTTAATTGGCGGCGGGCGTTAATGTATAGTGTAACAAGGTCCTTAGACTACATGTTACGGGGCACTTGTGATACTTTGACTATAAGGAAGAAAGAAACGCCCACGAACTATGGCTATCCCTTCTAAAATAGATATTACATCAAAACCTGAAAATACACTATTTTGTTTTCATTTTGAAGGATTTGACTAAAATGTTTTCTTAAAGGATTTCATGCTTTAGAAATAACATCATACCTTAACAACTAATGGGATGGATTGATCCCAGTCCCGCTTCATGGTCTTAAGTGCGATTCACGATCATGATTGACAGCTGCTGGTTGGGTTGGGACGAAACACTGACCCTAGTGTTTAGTCCAGTACTCCCTGCCTGTTTAACCTGTTTATGAGTTTCAGTCTGGTGTAATAACTCAGACTTTTAAACACAATTCGGTAACTTAAACTAGAGGCGACGAAGAACGTTAAATATTGTCAATGATCTCTAAATCTCCTGTTGACGAAAAATAAGGTAAGAACGTCGGCTATAAACGTGTTTATGCGATTCTGATTTAACATTTGTTCTTACAGCTAGAATGTGGTTAATTTGTAAACACAAAGCTAATTGTGTCGTGGAAGGTTAGATGATTGCATTTTGCGGAATTAGGAAAGCTCTAGGGTCGCTAATAATCAGTCCCTAAAAGAGTCGTTTAGAATAATCTCAAGATATTTCTTCTAGAATCCTTCTTCTCGATTTGGACGTGCGTTTGATTTGAAGATTTAGCACATGGTGTGAAGTTATTTTATTCATGAGGCACAATGTTGCCTTCAAAATCAAACTATCGTGTACACAAAAGAACAACGAGAATGTCGATCTGAGTCACGAGGGTAGAAGATTAGGGAGTGTAAAAAGGTTTAAGTATTTTAAAGATGTACGCGAGAGTACCGACGATCTCAAAATAATTTCATTTTAATGATATTTTGCCAGCGATATTTTTGTAGTTAGTCTCTCTGGAATCGATTGATGTATTGAATTTTTAGACAGAGCAGATTTTACGCAGAGTCGACTCAGTCGTTCCCTTCCCTCCCATCCGCCATTGAGGACAGGGCTGTTTAAACAATAATGCCTTTAATTAAATTAAGGTTAATTTAAGCAATAAATAGCCTGATTATTTTTTTTACCCTAGCTGGGGTCGATATGTTGAATTTTTAAGCAGGGCGGATTTCTGCGTTCGCTCCCCTCCCGTCTTCTGTGAGGATTGGGCTGTAAAACGTATAATGCCTTTATTTCCTTGAGTGTTTATTTAGTACTGCAAAACCTGTGGCCCTGCGATAAATATTAACAATTACATTGAACCGTTTAAAAAAAAATTCACCAAGTATGAAAGTCTAAATTGAACTTTACAGATACTAAATGCTCTTTTAAACCGCTAGGTCCAATGTATGGAAAAAGGCTAACGACGGCCGATTGAATCTACTATATTACAGGGATTCACTAATAAAACAGCCATATAAAATAACAAGCTGACTTGTTTTTCGTTTAAAATGAATTTCTAAATCGTTTCCAAGAAGGACTTCTTTACCAATAACATTAGTCAAGCGTAGGTTTTATAGACTAAAGCGTGATCATGAGTGATAGTTGCTGGTTGTACAATACACTATTTCCAGTGTTTTGTCGGTACCGCTGGTGGCCATGCTTAACCTGTTCATGAGTTTCTTATGTAATTACTTAAACCTTTAAATACAATAAGGTAACTGAAACTAAAGGCGACAAAGAACGACGAAAGGATATCATCAATCTCTTAATATCCTTTCAAAGAAAAATAAGGTAAGAACGTTAACCCTTTGAAACGCCCTTTATGTGAATATTTTAACGCCGTCTTACAAAGTAATTCAGGCGGCACTAGACTAAAAATAAAATATGACTTACCTGCAAATACAAAGTTGACCGCGAATGGATAGAAGGATGTGTTTTAACAGATTTCCAAAAATACTCTCGCTTTACTAATTAACACTTCACTAACCTTAACGTAAAGAAAATTTGAGTGGATAAAGAGATTTCCGTTCAGGAATTGTAAGACGACACGCGCGTGTGATCGCTTTAAAGGCTTAGGCCATGGTGAAAATTTATTCCATTCACGAGGTGTTTCACCACCATGATATGCGTGTTACTTTTTTCCTTGTGTATATAAAGAATAATGAAACATTGGTCATAATCATGGCAAGATAATTAATGGCTGTGGCTAAGAATTTCAATAATAGCGAAAGGTGGAATGCCTTTTACATGATGGTGCACGCGAAACTATTAATCTCGATTCATTTAATATTTCAGAAGATTTTCTTAAAAAGGAATTTTTCAAAATAAATAAAACTATTTGGTAAGTATTATTGAAGAAATAACTTAATCCACCCAATATGAAAAAGAAATCACTTTTTCGAATATTGCCGCAATATGTGTAAAGGCTCTTACAAATCAGTGGTCCTCCAATAAAATATTAACAACTTCAATTGAAAAACCTAAAACAGATTTAAACAATATCAGTTTAAAATTGAACTTTATGGAGCATGAAAATAAGAATTTAGCTGTTACCACTGTACAAAAGGACGCCAACCGATAAACAAAATACAGCAATATACATAAATAACGTAAGTACAATTACCATGAAGATCGTCGGACAGGGTATATCAGTATTTGCGCCGTTCTAACAGAAACTGACATTCCCTCTTACGTCTTTCTCTTAAAAATCGAACACTTAAAACTTATATTTGAAATCATGTGTTGTATGGCGGAGATGTCCGCAGATGCAGTAAGGGGCATTTAGGCAATTTGGTCTCTTCGTGCACTTAGATCACATACAGTTCTTTGTAAAATCGTTCAAAAGAGGATAATCTTGGTTAAATTGGTAATTTTGTTTTTCATATACCAATAAGATTATAGTCTATTTTTTTAACTTAAAAACTGTTAAAAATTATTTCAAAACGATACTGGGATGCTATCATGAATTAATACAAAATTAAACACAAAAATAGTCATTAGAACAAAGAACTAGGTCTTAAATTGGAGATTTGTCAAACAGGCTAGGAACTGAAAACTTGCCATGGCAATGATTAGTTATCACGTCGGAAAAATTATGAGAGGAATAAACAGGACCTGATCATTAAAACTTTTGCTTCGCAGAGTGGGCCTCATTTTTAATATCGTGAACGTCATCCACTTCCCTCTCTCCTTTTCAATAAGAATTCCGTGTTCCTATGAATGCTATATTTTTTATTTTTTTTCTTTTTTCGTGAGCGGGCGGTATTCTACAAATCCTGCGATCTGATTGGTTCCGGAAGCGGGCGGTATTCTCCCATCCGGCCCGCTCACAGCGGGCGGTATCCGTTGCGAGATAAATCGTCGAGTGAATTTTCCGCGCGAAATCATTTTGCAGTGTTGTACGAGCGAACACATGAAAGATTTGCTATGCAAAATCGAAATAGCTGCTCACCAACCGTTGTAAAGGTGAAAGACAAATTAGAAGTGGAATTAAAGGCCTCGAAGTTCTTCTAAAGGCGAGTATTCATTTCTTTATCGACAAAATCGAGTTCTAGTTTCGTAGTTTGTGGTTGTTTGTAATTTTGCAATCATTTTCACGCCATTACGGTAAGCTGCAACGGTTTTAAACATTAATTTTGAGTAAAAAAAAATGCCTTTTTATCGGCCACTTTTTGCCTAAACAAAACTTTAAATGCTATCATTCAAGAAAATGTGATTCTTAATTACAAAACAGTCAAAATAATTCTCGCAATATTGTGCCGTACGTCCAAACTACGCATTTCATTCAGTTTCACATTCGCACTGTTCATCACAAAGAAATTCTGCTGGGAATCAACGCTGAGTTTATTAATTCGTTAAAAACAAGTATGCATATCTGTACCGAAACGGTCTTTCAGTCAGATAATATTTTTTAGTCCAAGAATTACTATCCTACGAACACAATTCCTTTCACAACATTCATCGGGAAGCCGAAATCGATTTAAAGGTGTTCAGTTTTGTCAATGATATAAATGCTTTGCCTCGATTTTACATTTATGCCATATTTACTAGTTCAATTTCTTTTATTGAATCTCTTCAGTGTCAATTTACTATGCTAAACCTTTCTGTCAGTTCGGTTCATTTAAGCGAGGCTATTTTATTCCGAATTTATAAATAACAAACAGGCAGCATTTTACAATCTTACTAATCCGTCGATCGACACTGACAACATTGAAATGACGCGCGTATACAAACAAAGATTTTGTGAAAAAATCTTCCCAGGTTTCTTTTAAAAACAAATAAGAAGGAAAAAAATAAAAAACGTTATTCACCAGCCTTGGTCGGTCCGTATTGGAAAAAACTGTGCCCTCGATCTTGGAACCATCCAAGACCTCGGGCACAGGTTTTTCCAATGCGGACCTCCCGGCTGGTGAATAACCTATATTTATCTCTTTTTAAGGGAAGATTTTGTTTGATTTACAGACGTGAACTGCCAACGTTAAAAAAAATTAAATGAAAAAATAAAAATAAAAAAATAAATAAAAATAAAAAAAAACTGCCAACGTTGACTAACAATGAAAACACTAGCGTCGTTCAGCAAGTGAAACTGAGGAAAACTAATAATTGTTTCCCTTCGCCCTAGAGATTTGCATTTCTTTCTTCTCAAAGTGCATTGAGACAGCCTTGAGGAAAAAGAGATCAGTGTTTTCTGAAGGATCAAATCTGTCGTAATCGGCTTTTCCGAATCCCTCGTTTTCTTAAAACATATCAGACGAACTGCGTAAAAAGTTATTCCAGCACTGCCTTCGAACAACATACGAAGGACTTTTTTACCTTAAATACTTCATTTAAATATAATGATACAAATGCGAGTCGAAATAAGCTTGACTAAACAAATTCATACTGGACTAGGCAGGTGCTTCTGATAACCCATACAGAGGTCGCAGCGATCGGCGAAAATCGCAATCGCTGCACCGGGCACACTTGGCGATTTTCGCCGATCGCGGCGATTGACGAATAAAATCGCCAAGTGTGCCGCCGGCTTAAGCCACAAAGACAGTCAAATGTATCTGTAGCTTGGTTTCTTTTATTTTGACACTTTTTCAATGAAACACTTTGAATTTCTTTTCGTTACAGATAAGGGAAACTATTTTCCTGAAAATGAAGGAAACTATTAAACTGACTGCAATCCTCATTTTGGTTCCTTTGTACGTGAGTGGCACCATCTACTATGTCGATGGAAATGGCGGCGATGACTCCAATGACGGAAGAAGTACTACCAGCGCATTCGCAAACATCAAGACTTGCATCGACACACTGAGGAATCCTGGAGACGAGTGCCAAATTCGGGAAGGACGCTACCATCAATCAGAATTCCAGATTTCAGGTAAAACCGGCGAAGCAGACAATCCTATGATCATTCGCGGCTATGGCAACGAGATCCCCATCATCGATGGAACAATTCCGTTAACGCCGACAGCCGGCTGGGTAGATGAAGGAAGTGGGACTTTCAGCGCTCAGATAGGTCAGGACATTTGGCAGCTCTTTGTCGACGGTGAAATGATGACCAACGCTCGTTGGCCAAACGCTCTGTGGTCAGACAAAACTGTGTTCTTGAACGAATATTGGGGAAAGTCTGCCAAAAACTCCACTCGTGGAACAATGAACGATAATGGCAAACAAAACTTAGCTGGAAGCGGTTTAAACGCAACGGGAGCGATGGCTATTCTGAATATCGGTAGCTTCAATACTTTTACTGCAACCGTCGAAGGCCACAAACCCGGACAGAACAACTTCACGTATGACGACACATTTGGTACAATCAATTTCAAGCCGTCAAGAATACAAAATCAGTACTTCTTGGAAGATAAGCTGGAATTCCTGGATAATCCTGGTGAATGGTTCTACAACAATACAACGAGAACTGTTTACGTGAAGACGCCAGATGCTGCAAGTCCTGCAGGAAGAATACGTGGCAAGGTATACACAAGCATGCTCTCAATTAATTTCCTGCTCATCCATTTTAAAATCGTTTGAGGCTAAGAACCTACTTTGTGGAAATTACTGGTTTTGTCCAAGCATATAAAAGACTTTTTGCCAATTAAACCAAAACCTCTCTCACTAAGCGTTAGAACTGTGTTATTTTCTTCATAATTTCGAGGTTGCCCTAGATTCTAAAGACAGGCCTTTTTTTAAGCTGTTTAAACGATTTTGTTTTGCTAACAGTACTAAAAATATTAACAGAAAGCTCATACATAGTTGTTTTTAAGTTCTTGTCCAAACAGTAAACAATACGGTGGGCTTCACCACGTTTTACGTCGCTATTACTTTGAGACTCGATGTTTTTAATAACGGTTTCATTGGCGTATTTATTTTGCCTCTCAAATTCTCCTCCCCTCCCCTCCCCCCCCTTTTTATTTCTGGCCCCTTTAACCCACAAACCCTCCTAAATCTTATTAATGCTCGTGCATACATTTATTGCCGTCCTCCTTTTACGCTACATCCATTTGACCCTTCCCCTATTTGTACTTACCCTCCCAACACACTAAAAATGACCGGTCCCTTAGCAGAGGTGGATGGTACTGTGCGTGACCAGAATGCGCGTGATTTTCTTGTTATAGACATCCTTCATATTATTAACAGCAGCAATTGTGCTAAATATGGTTCAATAGTTTACTATTATAATCTGTTCATCGTTGTAGGTACAGACGTACGCTTTCAACATTTCCAACTGCCGCTATCTCAACTTCACGCAATTGGAGTTTTTTGGCACCACCTTTAAAGTACCCCGACCAGGCAGAGGGGAAACGGTAGATGGTCTTTCTTTTCACTCGATAAATTTTAACTTTCCCTCTTATTCCAAACGCATGCTGGGTGTTACCGACCCTCCAGAATGGACAGTGATCCATCCAAACCGCAGGAACAACTTCCAGTTAGTAAATTGCACGTTCTATGGAACCGATGGCGCTGCGCTTGAGTACAGTGGCACTAGAGTACGGATAGAGAACAATTTCTTTGAGTACAATGATTGGTCTGTGGCTCTTAAACAAACACCGAATGGCGGATTAGGCACTGTGATATCAGACGCTGAAAACGACCATTTTATTCGGAACACTATGCGCTTTAACGGAGCTTCCAGTGGGTACCGTCCGAATAGACGAAATCCAGTTGTCAGGCTCAACCACATTCAACATCAATGCTGGGGAGTTATACAGCATGACGGAGCAGGCATCCAGTTCCAACGAGGTGCGCAAATGGATGGTCTTTTGGAAAAGAACTGGGTTCACTCAAGCCCAAAGTTTGGCCTCCGCTTTGACGCGGGAAAGCCCCCAGGATTAGGAACAAACGGCACCGTTAAGGAGAACGTGGCGTGGAATTGTACCGGGATCATGGTTAAGGGCGAATTTCAGGAAGTGCTCAACAATCTGGCCTTCAATAAAAGGGATGAGAAGAGTGGAGATGCAAAGGCTCCCGGCTGCACTTTGTGTGTTTTGGCGCGCTTTCGTCAAGATACGACCCCCATGAATGCGCAATCGGTGGTTCTGAGAAACGCGGCCGATGAGGCGAACGGTGGCAGAATTAAAGGACGTACATATGATCTGCCCGGTCACGAGGATTTCAATATAGAAGGTAATGTGCAGTACGAGCTCGTGGACACAGTGAATTGGGACTTTCGGCCCCGTAGTAACTCCACATACAGGACCAATATGGTTGGACCGTACCGTTACGACCCCAGCAGTAAACATTATTGGATTCCTGGAAGGCAGCTATACAAGGCCAGCACTCCTGTCCCTCCTGAGGGTAGTACAACCGTTAAGGTAAAATTGAAATTGGTTATAAAGTTAAACGTTTTTTTTAGTTAATTGTCTTAAGGTAAATTCAATAAATGTTGGGCTTATTTGTTACCAGGGATGGCGATGCAGGATGATTGTTCGCCTGAAGAAAATTGTTCTTAGCTGTAGTGCATTTCGTATACAGCTAAAATTTGGACCATACTTTCTTAGCTCGGCTTTGAAAAGACTTACTAAAACGGCCGTTAGGAAGAAGTAATTATTGCTAAGGGGCATGGTTAATTTGAAAGAGGGCATTTAAGTGATGATTTTTTCTATTTGTAGAAACGGTGATGGAACCCTCACTTGTTTTTTTTTTAAAGCCCTGTTTGCCTCTAGCCACTGACCAACAACACGGAATCTGTCCAGTTCTAAAATCGTTTTTAGTTTTGTTAACATAGCGACATAACTTCTGCATCTTTCTAGTGCTCCTTTAAATTGACAGATATTTGAACAATCAATGAAAAAAGAAGACATTTCAGTAGAAACTAGGAGCTCTCAGAGCGACATTTGTAAAAAAGTAATGAACCTTTTATTCAGTGCTTATGATTTAAAACATGGTATCACCATAGTATTTAATGTCAAATTTCTGACGTAAAACGTTCCCCTATTTTCTTTTAAAGTCTACTAGAGACGCTCTGATGTGGTTGAACGCCTTCAATGCCTCAACTCATCACGTGTACTTTGGTACGAACAAGATGACAATTGTGAATGCAGCACCGGGGTCACCCGAAAACCGCGAGAACATCACCGGCAATGGTAATGTGTATTACCTATCAGGAAGTCTCAATCCAAGTTCTACTTACTACTGGCGAGTGGATGCTGAGGTAGACCCCTTAACCATTTACAAAGGAGATGTGTGGTCATTCCAAACAGAGTGAGACACCAGCGAGAACAGATGAAATGTTGACAAGTTAACAATATTGGAAGAAAATGTTGTATGATTGTACGCGTTCCGATGTAGAGCCTTATTTTCTGAGATTTAGAAGTAATCTGCCGATGAAAACGATGAAGTCAATTTTTTTCCTTTTAAAATTGGAAATTACATTTTGAAGAATGAAATAAATCGTTCCTTGAATTTAAATGAATTATTTGTGTTTGCCTTGGCCGATTCAATTTTTAACTCCCAAGGTTGCTTTTGAGACGGGCCCAGACTGACGCCCGTCTCATGCTTTTGGTGTTTTTTTTTTTTTTTTTTTTTTTTTTTTTTTGTGTGGAAGGGTATCGAAGGTCACACCTTCTGATTGGCTTAAAACGAGTCATCCTTCACTGGACACGTGAAATTGACGGAATGGGAGGAAGGCCATGGGATGAAGAAATTATAATTACTTTGATTTTCTTGTAAGGGCTTTCTATGTCACTGATTCTGTTTGGCTTACTTCAGTTCATCACTCATCAACCGCTTGAAATTGCTTAGATGATAATCGTTGAGAAGAGGGATTATAATTATTGTGTGTAACACGCATTTTGTATAACATGTTTAGCTCAACAAGAAATCCTTGCTTAGACTACAAAGCAAAACAGAACCGGACAGTAAGAAAGGACTGCTACAGGATGTAAAATGAAATAGACTAGTTCTTTTTCACAAGTTTTAGTATTAGGGGGAAAACACACCTCTCTGACATATCTACATTCAAAGCAGTGTAAACAATACGTGATCAAAGCAGCCGCGTTTGACCTTACTGGCGGCAAAGTATCGCATATCGTATATCTGTTGTCACGCTTCAATTTAACGCAAAGAAAGGAAATAACGTATATTCGATGGTAATTGCCGCCTCTGTTTAAAAAGATTGGAATAGTTTACAAAAAAATGTTAATTTAAATAATTAACAATTATTCGCCGAAGGCGAAGTGATTATTGTTGAATAATCCCCGAGACGAAGTCGAGGGGATTTTTCAACAATAATCACTGAGCCTGAGGCAAATAATTGTTTTAGTATAATTTTTAGAGGTGATCATCAAGAACTTAAAAAAATAACGATAGCAAACAAGTAAACGGCAAACACAAGTGTTCGCTTGCATACGGTGTAAACCAGTTTAATCATCGATTGCAATCAGAATTTATTTAGTTAAAGCAATAAAACGGAACAAAACAAACACAATGAGAAAGATAGATGTCCGTTACCTTTGTATGATTGTAGATGACTTCTAAGCGAATGTGCGAATCCTCTAAAAATGAGTAGCTCCGGTGAGAAGAGAATTAAAAAATGTTTGCTCAATCAATCTGACTGAGTTTCTCATCGTTCGCCAAAACCGCCGTGTTTACGATCATTTCTTATGCCTTGAGAACCATCTCTTGAAAATATTTTCGGTCCAAAAGTCTTGGTAGTTAATTTGTTAAAAATTCCCAATGTTTAAAATATCCAGGACTTGGTCTGGTTTCTTTCAAATCAATTAAATTTTCATTCAGCAAAAGCGGCCATGTTTACTTGCCTGGATGTCAAAGGTGGCGTGGCTAAGTAACCAAGCCTTCAAAGTTATAATCCCCCCGCGCGGGGTGAATATAGCCTCATAAGCTGAGCTTCTCGACCAATCAGAATTCTTCAATTCTTATAATCACCTCTAAAATTATACTAACACTTTATATTGCTTTCTATACACTAGCCTCACCCGAAGAGTTCATTGGCAGAAACTTGGGTTAACTTCAGTGCTCATTTTTTTTAGTGCTGACACTCGACGAAGAGCCACTGTCTTCACTTAGAGAAGAAGTATCGTTTATTAAAAAAACTATAACACTTAGCAGTCCTTGGACTGAATAACGTGTATTATTACAATTTAATAAAAATGTATTAAAACTATCCTGGAACTATATAAACAAAGAAAAATGTAAATGGTTTCACACAATCGTACGAGTGCTCGATGCAAATACATGCAGAGCTGGATACTATAATTAAACGATTGATACTGCACGGACAGTTACTTAAAGTTTCACGCACGAGGCGATCATCAGACTGTGCCGTTAATAGCAGTTGAAAGAAAATTTAAACTACATTCATGGAGGGCGGTTTGAGCGATCCTGCTTTTGATTGGCTGCATAAAACTTGTTTTCGTGCCTGCACTTGGTGATTAATTCAGATCTCTTATTAAGGAGAGTAGACCTGTCAGCGGATAGAATGTCTCGCTGCAATTTGTGTCTGACAGAGAAGTTAAAAGTTGGTTTCAGAGAGACATTCTGTGTTGTAAAGGATATGGTTCTTGCTTTGGTCGAGCGCTTTGTCTTTTGAGCTCAATGTTTGGGGTTTACCTCCTTTGTTCGTTCCGTTACGTTGGCACTACGTACAAGATTCGAATGTAGATTTGTAGATCAGCGAATTTCCTGACCCTGTTGGCTGACTACGAAGACATCCTGGCCGCTAACCTGCTTTTCTATCGCTTTTTGCTATAATAAACGTCTCTACAATCCGTTCACGTGCCACGCACAACATTCGTCATTTTAAACATCTTTGTCTGACAAGATTATTTATGCGGCCTGTTCGGCCTGACGAAAATCTGCAAGCGGAATTCTGATTGGCTAAGGCAAACAAAGGAGACCTCACGCGTCCAGCCGTGCTTTCGGGGGGAGGAGCGCGCGCTCATTTTCCCGAAAAGCGGCTGGAAATCGAGCCATGGATAGTAAAAAGACTGGATAGGAAACTTGCTGACGTGAGCAGGAGGGCATTTTGCGTGCGCATGCGTGCAACCGCTGTACAAAGACCGCGTGATCTTGGGAATAAAAATGGCGCGGAAGATTCAAACTTTGTTTTTTGTACTGTTTATCGTCACATAATTTAATATAGGCCTAAATTTCGCTAAGAAAAAGTGTTTTGTGTGTGGCAAGGCTCTTATAAAGCAGATTTTCTGGCCAGCTTCGGGATCGTTGTTGCAAATAATGGGAAAATATGTGGGACAGGTAGGAAAGCCTTCACCGACAAAAATTAAACAGGCCGTAGAAAGAGGAAAACATTTATCCGTGTGCTGGAGTGTGATATATTAGGATCAAAACTTCACATCAAATCAATTGCTGTAATACAGGCAGAGTGCGAGCAATAATAGCTTGTCGGGTGATTTTTTGCCTAAAGGGACGGCCACCAAAGAAAAGGGTTTTCCCTGAGGGGAACGACATGTTTGGGTGTTCTGCACATGATAATGCAGCTCACTGATGACTCCAAAGCAAAGCCAACTTGCCCTCGACTGGCAAACAGCGTTTCCTGGAACAAGACCTGCAGTTCTTTAAAACACATTTAGGCGACACAGAAGTAAAACAGCCGTTATAACAAAATGAACATCAAACTTAATGAAATAAACGTTGAATGAAAAATTGAAAATAACATTGTTTATAGTTAAAAATTATTTCTTAAGACATTTTATACAGCAGTTATTAGAACGTTTCTGAAAAATATATATATAGCTTGTTCGTTTCATGCTATTTTTTGACTGGTGATCAAGGCTAGATTTTGATAAAGGAGCCAAAAATGTACTAATTAACATAGTAAAATGTAAACAAATAGTCTACCAGCAAAGAATTACCATAACACTTTAAAATTAAGACCGATCGCAGTAATTATTTTCTTGTTCAACAGAATAATTGTGGTATCATCGAAATGTGAAGTTATTTTGACCAATGCTCACGTTTAAGGAAATAATCACAAACGATAGTTTCTCTGTTAGGATAAACCAGCGAGAACGTACGTTAAAGAAAGCTAAAAATTTCCACAATTGACCATTTTTTAACGCTACCTTCGCAGCATTAGACGATAGTTTAAGTACTTCAGGCTCCATATATCATCGGTAGACGCTGGAGATCAAGGCTAGATTTTGAGATTTTTGCATTGTGAAAACGACTAAATTGTAGTTTTATGACAAATCTGAACAAAATCATGACCACTCGCTCAAACCCGGGATACTTGATTATAACATCGTATAGTTAAAATTGCTGTTTCATACTTTTGTACTAAGTAGCCGTAGCGCTTTGTCCGTTTAGATCTTCCGGCTATTAAAAACATGGGCAAGGTATTTAGGTTCTCGACATTCGGTCGCCATTTTGTCCACGTGCAATGTTTAATACACATAGCCAAAGTCGATCAGATAAACAGCACGCCGACACCAAACTTTGCTTGTTGTTGTCAGAAGATAAAGCAAGGACTCTTAGTATTGTATACAGCAAGTAAAACTTAAAACACGTTTCATTTTGAGCTAGAAATTAGGCCATAAATTGTGGAAAATATGTAAACAATCGATAGCAGAACTTCTCTGTCGTGCGCACTAGTCCATATCGACGCATGCGCACGCAAAATGCCCTCCTGCTGCTGACGTGATGGTTCCAACATAGTGGAAATTCGTGACGTCACAGAACCTGCGAACAAAAGCGCGGAAAATCCACCTGTCGCCCGTCGCCATTTTGTAACTCGAAAAGTAAAAAGTTGCTGAGGCATCAGCAAGGTCCAAACCAAAAAAGTTGTATGAGAGAATAAAATTGAAGATACGGTGGAGATATCTGAATTCCTTGGTGATGGGGACGGACCTGAAATTGAAGGATTCGCCATTCTTAATAAGTCAATTTCGAGAGTCGAATCGAGTCGATTTCAGAAGAAAGCGCTGCAAAAGGAGTTGAGCTGGATGCAAACGGTTTTTGCGAGTCTGAAGATGCATGAAGACGAGTGCGTTTAAACGTACTAAGTGGAGAAAGTTTTTTTGCACTGTGGGCTGGTTAAAAAACGTGAAGGTAAGTACAGTGGTGCAAATGAAAATAACAAAAACGCTTGAGTTCAAATGTCAGAACATCATATGAAAATCAATCCGTTCACCTAGCAAGTTTTCGTAGCAGCACTCGAAAGTCCAACAGTGAATTACTGCACCAAGTGCACCAAGTGATCGATAGTTCGCCTCCGGCTTGAAACGAACATGGCCTTTATATTCTTTATCTCTCTTCCTACTTAATAAGAAAGTAATCTTCGGAAGCTTTTTGTCGATTTCATGTGAGAGTGGGCATATATATCTGAAAGTATCAGGGGCACCCAACAAGAACACGTTTTTATATGTTGGCTTTTTTGTGCGATTTTATTTTTAATACGGTTTATTTTTGACCGCTAGCTGAACTTTCAAACTTCAATTTATTTAATTCGAATTTACGAGCCGATGTTGCCTTTTCGAACATTATAGCTGGCCTTTTTTGTACCCAAAGTGACATTTTTCGTTCTCAAAAAACAGCAGGCATTACATTTCCCATGTCACGAAAGTTTGAGCTAAACTTCAATATTTCATTTATATGTCTTCCGAACAGATATTCACCAAAACGGTATACTAGTGGACATGAAAAGTGAAAAAAACGAGCTCAGAGTGGCTTAGTATCCACTGTTGATATACAAGGCAGACAGCATCAGAAAAGCACTTATGTACTCCAACTCAGTGTAAACTAGCCTGTCCCAGGCGTTTGGTTAGTTGGGAAGGGGCGCGAAGAACAGCGAGCAAAAATAAAAAACTAATTTTAATAGTCTTGTGGTCAAAAGTTCACAGGTCATGACCTGAGGAATCCCCTTCTTTTTCCTGCACCTGCTTAAAAATTTGCAATAAGCAAACCCAGTTTAATATTGTTGTCACTGAAATGTCTGCTCAAAGAGGCTTCAAAATAGCTGGGTCAGTGAGTCATGAAAGAAGTAATCATCAAAGCCCTGGTCTGCAAGCATCCGGCCCCCTTGTTTCATTTGATCTTCTGACGTATTTGCGAATGTGCACCAATGCTACTTTGAACATGTCTTTTTAACCAGGCAACATTATAGTAAATGACTGACAAAAAAAGAGACCCAAAGGGTGAGACCCCCTCCCCCCCCCCCACCCCCAATATTTGAGCAGAAAAATGCACCTTCACTGCCCCCCCCCCCCCCCCCCCCTTGAGCACCACTAGATCTGCCACTGGCTTTCAACTTCATCTTTCGGCAGTCAGTGTCATTTAAAAGGGCTCACCATGGCCCTCCCGATGTAGACTCACTAGTCAAGCAATGTATTAGAGCTAAGCATTTGGTCACCCAACTTACAGTCATTTCCAATGAATCAAAATCGCTTACGAGGAGCACACAACACACAAAAGCTAATACAAAGCATATAGAAGTTGGCATCAAATTCCATTTTATTTAAAATACTGAAAATAAAGAGAACATCATAAAAGAAATATGCATTACTGCCAATTAACAATAAATTATCCTGCGAATTCACACGGCATATTGCCTGATAATTAGCCGACAACGCCATAGGCCGAGTTGGATAACATCTGACTATATTGCGCAAGATTGAGCAGGATAATTGTCAAGTTATTCAACAAATTGTCAACGAAACAGATTTTGCAAATAGAAAAACCGTAATTAGATAATGCTTTACAAGATTTCGGATGAATCTTCGCAACCTACGTATACCGCAGGATATCTGTTATGTACGGATGACAGATAACGTTAACATTTTGACCATATATTGGCAGCGCAAGCAATTGTCGAATAATAATGTCATATATTAGACATCCCAGATAACAGCAGAAAGAAAATAATGGGATATATAAATAATAACAGAAACAGAATAGAAACTACCTATAAGATCTCTTAGTATCTAGGAAAATTTAAATCAACAGCCATCTTCTAAGTAGTATCTACGAGGTTTATCCCAACAGGCACCTGAAAAAAAAAAAAGGAGACATAAGCCTTAAGTTATTTCAATTGACCTCAATCCTAATATTAATTGAAATATCCAGATGTTTCAGTTAGCTTAAAGCCTCGCAAAAACTTACCCTCCGAACCATGCAATTATATAGTAAGAAATCATTTAACTCTATTTAAATAATTAAATTAATTAAGCCTAACTCCTCAAATTATCTCACTGGACAAACGCTGCGTCTGGTTACTTCACCCGTCTGTCTGAACCCTCATGGGCTTGACCCATGTTTGGCCGATCGGTCCGCTGGTCTCTTGGTCTGCGTTGGACAATAAATACTTAGGTACAGTTATATAAAAATCTTGCACAACAACTAACCTAAGAAAAAACAAGTCACAGTAGTAAACTAGAGTCTTAACAACTAGCTCTAACATTAAAATCAATTGCAGATACTGTAAGAAGAATATAAATAAAATGAAATAAAATACCTTTTAAGGACGTTCGCGCTAATTGTTCATGCGCATCCCTACTGCTCACGTAATTCATGTCGCAACGCCATGCCACGCCATACTTTGAGCGCGCGGGCTGAGAAAAATTTCTAAGAACATATAATGTGAGTTGCTGTTCCGCTAGCTTCGCTTGCAATTTGCTCTCTTAAATGGTCGGTGACCCCTACATTTTTCTTAACGGATCACTTTTGTTAATTAATATCTACGTTTTGCGAGATAATGAAAAAAAATCTATCGAGTGGAAGTTTGATTTTTTGTCAAACTGACGGTTTGAATTCCACTTTTTGAGCTTTCCTTTTTGCCGCACGACAGTTTCAAATGTGTTTTACCAGGGTTAAGTTTTCCAAAAAAGATGGCAAAACTAGGAATTATTTACGCAACAGACGCATTTCTACAAAATGTGACTAATATCGTTATCCTCCGTTCACTCATCTTCGATATTTTTAACTATAAACCCTGCAAACCATGCTGAATTACGTGCGCCAATTTTTCGAAATCAGGGTAGTTTTCCACACGCTTTTTCTATGAAACGAAGTCGGTGACCCCAACATTTTTTTGCATTTCTGACACAAGTAACTCATCATCTGACCGCAGCAAAAAAATTAAAGAAATCTATGAGTAGAAAATTTTCGCGCGAACGTCCTTAAGTCCACATAATTACCAAAACAGACTGCACAATTCAATTCTGCATAATAATAAGACACAAAAAAATGAAATTGATAATAAATTAAATAGTTTGTTGCTGGTGTAATTTGCATCCTTTACTTACACTGTAAAACTAAAATCTGGAATATTAAAACCTAAAAAACAGTCCTTCACTATACAATCAACAAAGAAACATAGCAGTGGCAGTAGATCTGGCAGTAGCAGTATCATGAGAAGCAGATTTATTCGGTTGGAATACTTCCTAACTCTGCCCAGCTTGCTTTTACCCATGTCTTACTGATCAATGGCAGTGTTTTTATTACTTCAACGCAACAACTGTCAAAATATATCATGTAAACAAGCTCAATATTATTTTTCTACTAATATATTAAGTAAATATTCTCTGATTTAGCCTCGCTAATTGTGAACTACCTGACCTGTGCACGCATAGCGCACATCTACGCCACGATGCAAATTAATCACGAAAAAAGTTGATCGTGTTGTCTTAATTCGCGATAAAAGGTCGTGTAGCGATCGGACCCAAAGCTTTCGACAACTAACTTGCTAAGGATACGACACCAAGAGGGGATATACTTTACGGACAGAACACTCGAATCACATCAATTTATTCGACCAAAGATTCAAGGTCATATCGTAAACTGAAACAAATACAAGCAAATAAAACTAAGCTAATTTCGCGCATACAAAGGTAATATGTAACATTCCAATCATTCCATTACAAAAGGGTACTAAATTTGGACAGAAACTAAAATCAAACAAAATGAAGCAAAAACAAAAAGATACAACTCTAAAACTAATACAACAATGAAAAGGAAATCTAAAGCGAATCACAAAGCTTGTAATTTGGACAAGACAAGACAATTCGACACACTGTCCCAATGCCTGATAGGGCTAACTAACGTAAATCACGCACACAAAAATATTCTTAAACCTAGAAGAGCCAATCAAGGCTAAAGCACGCTAAGCTCCAAAAACGATGTAATGAAAATACTTATAAGAACTAGGATAGACAAAGGCGAAACAATAATTCGAGTCACATGGCGAGCTTACAAATGAAAGGCGATATAAAAACATTTTCTACGCAAAAACTAGTGAAACTGACGAGATAGATCTAAAACGCTTAAAGAAGAAAGTTAACAACTTACATAACAGTCCCGCTTGTCAGTACTTGACCAAAAACGACTCCAAAGGTAGAGGCAAGTTATACTAGCTACTAACTCTTGACTTGTCACTTGCCTAACCGAGAACCAACTAACTAACATGCGGTTCAACGGGACTATATGATTGCTAATGGAAATATCAATAACCTATTGTAACTACATATTTGCGGCTAACATAAACGAATCAAAATAAGTCTCAAAAACAATGTTCAGGATGAGGCGTGTCATCCGCTACAGGTCGTTTAATTAAGCTCAAGCCACAATTTCACGCAAATTCTTTCAAGTAATCTAGAATTTGACTAGCAGTTACCTGAAAAACATACAGATAAATGCGTCACAAAATGTACAACATTTCCTCCTTTTTTGAACCCAAAAGATCTTATTCTGTGACGCGATTTTCTCAGAAACAAGGCACAATAAAAGTAAACAACAACATCAAGTGCTTACCTTGAAGATTCACGTGTGGCTTGGCCGGTTTGAAATCGCCGTAAAACAAAAGATAAAGAAAGAATTATAACTTGCAAATAAAAAAAGCGCTAAAACAAGCAAAATGAACACATACGAATCCTTAATATTTTGCTATACTTACGCTATACTTTCGCCATCCCTTCACGTCACAAATTTCCACTATGTTGCGACCATCTTGGACACAGTGTCAGCCAATCAGCGAACCGGTAACACCCCACGTGATCACCAGTTTCCTATCCAGTCCTTTTACTATCCATGATCGAGCCTAGATCAAAGGCCCTTTGGGCTGTCTCGTGTCACTCTCTTTTCAATATGTGTAATTTGCAATTTAAACTTTCGCTTCTCGCCTCGCCCCGCCTCCTCCCCCCGCGCGTAATTTTTTTTCGCTATAAGCTCGACGAACTCTTCGAAAAAAAAAAAATTCCTTCAAGCTCGACGGACTCTGCGAAAAAATAGGGACTGCTCGTAGTCTATGTTAAACCACGAGGTATAGCCTCGTTTTGGTGCTAAGGTTGTTTTCGTTCTATAAATTCATAAAGTGATTGTTCGTTTATAATTCTTTTTGATGTATTGAGGTCTTGTTTCTTTTTTTTGTAAAGTTCTCAGGCTCAAAGGCTAGTTTTCTACCAGGTAGTTTTGTTTCGTCTTAAAGGCAACTTCACAGTTTCAATTCGCTAAGGGTGCAGAGGATTATAAAAAAGGGGCATTCCAAATTACCTTATTCTTGCTAATTTTCGCGCGTACTCAATTAAATTTCGCGAGTATTAATTTTCGCGATTGCAAAAAAAAATTAAGGCAAAAGTGTATTAAATTTTGCGATTTTGTCAGTGTTTTATGGCACAGTCGTCAAAGACTAAGAAACTACTAGACATATACAAAGATCTGGTTCAAGGAGTCTCGGCAAACGGAAACTTTGGTGACTGTACTAAAAAGGTTTTGGCCGATTTACAAATTGAAGAAAACAATAATCAGATGAAGGGTGCTAGTCGAAAACAAGACGGAAATGTATTTTCCAGGATAAATAGCTGCAGTTTCAAACATTTAAAATTTTTTACTGTTTTGATATAATATGGTATTCGTCGCTATTCAGGACTATTCGTCACTATTCGCAACTCTTCGTTAGTATTTGAAACTATTTGTCATTATTTGTTACTATTCGTCACTATATATGCAACTACTATTCGCTTCTATTGGCCATTATTCACGACTTATCACATACTATTCGCGACTATTCGGGAGTATTCGTACTATTCGCGACTATTCGCTATTCGGTTTTTCCAGACATCTATTTAGATCAAGCCGCCATTCAACACAGGAGAGGGGACTGCTCAGAAGCTTTTAAGTCAGAGAAGCGTGTACTCGACATCAGACTGAGGCTGTTTGGGGCAGGGGTTACACAACATTCACTAGGCGACTACATCTCCGTTCTTGAGCCCAAGAAGCATATCAGACGGAAACTGTTTGGTGAAGAACATTCAGAGACTGCTGACAGTTATCTTTCAGTGGGGGCTACACAACATCCAGTTGGAGACTACAACTCTGCTCTCGAGTCCAAGAAGGGTGCACTTGAAATAAGACGGAAACTGTTTGGTGAGCATCCATTGACCACTAACAACAACCATGAAGTGAGGGTTACACAACATTCACTAGGAGACTACACCTCTGCTCTCTATGTCACCTTGCGCCGACCGTTTTGCGCTGTTTTCGATTTCTTTTGCGATTCATTGCCCGCTTTTAACGATCAAAGAACAATATTAGAAAATAGAGTACTGTCGAACCCCTATTAAGCGGCCACCCATTAAGCGGCCACCTCCTGTTTAGCGGCCAGTTACTAAAGTCCCGAAACTACTGTCAGTAAAATACTGTTAATAAAACCCCTCTTAAGCGGCCAATCCTATTAAGCGGCCGCGGCCACCTTTTTTGCCGTCCCGATGAACGTTTTTTTATTGCTTTTGCCCCTATTTAGCGGCCAGTAAAAATGTAATTTACGATGTTTGGTTTTGTTTTCAACAAAAATGAGAGTGAAGGCTGATAAAATCCTTCGAACACAGGTTTATTGTCGTCTTCACGTGATTCCGTTATTCCTTTTCATGCTACAGTCGAACCTCGATTATCCGGACCTCGATTATCCGGATTTCTCGATTATCCAGACTTCCTTCTCTGGTCCCAATTTTTTCATGAATATTAATTAGTCACATTCAAGACCAGATATAAGTTCTGCGATTGTATTGAAGAAACGTAACCTTTTTATAATGTCTTATGCTAATAAGCGGCCAACCCCTATTAAGCGGCCAGTTGCCATTTCCCCGAGGATGGCCGCATAATAGGGGTTCTACTGTATTTCATACATGTTTTTTGTGACGAAAACGCTGAAAATAGAAATGCCGGTATGTTTGTAACGAACGTCTTACACATACATTCCCAAGGTAAATACAAGGTAAACTCACGCGGGAATACGTTACCGAGGTGTTTGCGGTCACACACTTAACACTTTACCAAGGTCAATCTTTCATACTGTTTTCGGCGCGAAATGCGAAAGTGGATAATTCGAGGGTGCTTGCTAGCATCATCTCGCATTTATTATTCATACTGTTTCAACAGTCCTCTACTGCTTTGTTATGTCAGTGTTTCAGACACCGAAGAATTAGAAAGCAAAGACTCCGTTTATAAATCGAAATACATGTAAGAAAATGCACTATAGATCTTCCTTGACTTGTGTTGTGTTCATTAAAACGCCAAATTTCCAAAAAAGAGCTTATACTTATAAATCAGCAAGCAATTTAGCTTTCCACATTTTAAGAAAGACCACGTTTTTGCTGCCTTGAACACGCAAAGGAGTGTAGCTAATTGTCGAGGGTCGAGAGTCGAGCGTAAAATGTCGAGAGTCGAGGGTAACATGTCGAGGGTCGAGGGTAACTTAAAAAAAATATAAAAATAAATTTAAAAAATAAGAATATAGAAATAACTAATGAAATGAAGACAGAATTTTCTTTCGCCAGTTTTTCTCTTTTTCAATAAAGCGTTGCGTGACACGCCGGGCGAAATGACGTCCCGCTCCTTGTATTCTTGGCTTTTTAAGAGATGACTACCAACAGCGCTCTCTGTACTGTCACGCAAACGTGGTACCGTAGAATTCCGGTTATAAGCCCTGGGCTTATACAACTTCGTAAGGGTTTTTGGGTGGGCTTATAAGCGGAGGGGCTTATATCAGGGAGGGCTTATAAGCGGAATGAAAAAAACGTTTCGAAACGAGCCTCAGGAGTATTGATCGAAATGCGTTTTTAAGTTGAAAACGCATAATAAAGCAACATTTATCCCTGTTCAGTACTGTCATCCGGTAGAGGGGGGGGGCTTATAATCGGATGTATTGTTTTGGTTTCCAGGTAGATGAGCCTATAACCGGGGGGGGCTTATAAGCGGGGGGGGGGCTTATAACCGGAATTTTACGGTATGGGTATAAAAGAATTGATTGATAAACTCTTATCAGTGGAGTGCCCGGAAACATGCACGCTAACTTTCATTTTTCGGTATTCACGCTTATTATTACCATTTAGGACTGTAGAACATTTTAAATTCTCACCAATCAAACAAACTAAATGTAAAACCAACGGAATGTATTTACGTTTGGTGGCAAACTAATGAACAGGAGATGGCATTTCTTTTACATATTATCTCCCGAAATTATCGGAAAGGTATGGCTATAATGGAAAATCTTCAATTCTTGATCTTCATTGCCTTGCTGTGTGTTCAGATTACATGCCCAAGATAATAAAATAACATTGGATACAGGCAAACAGTTGTCTCTGGTTTATTTGGTATTTTTGGAAGCTGTGCAATACTGGACCTCCAGCTCTAAAGCAGGGTGTAACCGTAGTCATTTGAGCGTATGAGGGCAATTAACAGAGACAGGCCAAACACGACGCCCATTGGTCGAGATTTGTATTGTAGACTTTCAAAGTTTTGCTCTAACGAGTACTCGAGTATATCCTTTAGCGACTTCCCTTTTCTGTACGAAAGGATGGGAGGGTCTCAGTACAGAGAGCCGGCTGTTGGTAGTCACCTCTTAAAAACCCAAGAATACAAGGAGCGGGACCTTCATTTAGCCGTCTCACGCAACGCTTTACTGAAAAAAAAGAAAAGCTGGCGAAAGAAAATTCTTCAATTATTTTATTATCTTGGGCATGTAATCTGAACACACAGCAAGGCAATGAAGATCAAGAATTGAAGGTTTTCCATTATGGCCATACCTTTCCGATAATTTCGGGAGATAATATGTAAAAGAAATGTCATCTCCGATCCTGTTCATTAGTTTGTCACCAAACTTAAATTCATTCCATTGGTTTTACATTTAGTTTGTTTGATTGGTGAGAATTTAAAATGTTCTACAGTCCTAAATGGTAATAATAAGCGTGAATACCGAAAAATGAAAGTTAGCGTGCATGTTTCCGGGCACTCCACTGATAAGAGTTTATCAATCAATTTTTTTTAGTTGACCTCCGGAAATCTTAACCTCGCGCCATCATATATTTAATTATAAATTTCTCTGTTTATTTTATTTGCTTATCTTTGAGTTTGCCTCGCATTCGGTAATTTTATCTTGGGGTACTTGAAAAACCTACCTCTTTACCTCGGTAACTTCATGGATAGTATCCATGGTAACTTTCATGGGCAATTCTTTTGTTCTTTTTTATGTATCCAGGGAAAAACACCGCGGTAAATTTACCTTGGGAAATGTCGGTCACACACGATTTGTGAGTTTCCCGAAGTAAAGAGCCCTTTTACCACGGTAAAAGGACGATGCGTAATCGCATCTGCTGTCGGCCGCCGACTTGCAAGCCTTGTCTCCTCTTTCTCTATTACCGACCTTCGGCCGGCTAAATAAGTTAAAAAGGCGCTTAAAACGGCCCGCGCAGGCGAAGAAATGCAACAATTGAGTCGATAAACGTTTCATTCAACTTCATTGGATATTTAGAGCGAAATGTAGCTTAGATATTTAATTTCCAGAGCTTTATTTCAGTAGCCCTTATAGATTTCAAAATTTCTTTTGTTCGTCTCATGTCAACAACAATAATTAACTACGAACACATAGGGTGGTCTGCCTGTGGTTTGACACACTACACTAAGCTACTCTTTTCTTGAAACGCTACACTGCTACCCAATGTTTATGGCAAAGCCACTGCCCGGCTACTTTTCGAACAGAAATCAAGTTATCGCCGCGTAGAACACAAAGCACATGAAAGCAAACTACTCTCTGGCAGTTAGAAAGAACTAATGCAAAGTATAAACGAAAGAGATAACTTATATTTGACGAGTTCTATCATGATTAGGTAGACAGAAATTCTTACATTCGATGTAAACAACTGACAAGACACCGTTTGACCTTGTATCGTATATCAACTTTTGTTGAACAGTCATTCAACACCGCATTTGTCAGCCTCTTTTATTTGTTAATTTTTTGAAAAAATTCCTTAAAAGTAGTTGGGTTAATACTCTAGCTTAGTAAAAATTACTTCAGATGTGAACAGGTCTAATTTCAACTTTTAGAAAACAGTTAAAAAGTAGCCTACTTTGTAGCCGTGGCAACGTATCGTGTTCAAAAGAACCGAAGTGCACTTCCAAAACAATTATTCGCCTCAGGCTCAGTGAATCACGGCGAATATATCTTACGCGCTATCAAAACAATTTCAGGAAATCGCGGAATGTCAATCAAATGCGTTATCAGAACACGCAAGACTTGTATGACACGCTCATTTCTTTTTGTAAAAAGAAAATTCACACAATCACAAATCACGCATTTTGTTCCTTTCGCGATAACTTAAATCGACGGTTTGCAAGAGGAGCAAATTCAGATCAGCCAATGAACGACGGCCAATATTGGCCATTTCCATTGAAAAGCGCCACATTTTATAATCCAGCTGAACTGCGAAGCCTGCCAGCAGGTCCAGAGCCTGCACATGATCCAATTCGCTTGCAATCACTAATTCTACTGGCAAGAAGCACGCCATCGCTGCCATCGCCTCAGTCTTCAGTTGCAAGTGATGTCGAAGTACTTGCTACGGCAAACACAAAACGAAAAAACCTCGCGTTAAGGCTGCTGATAGGACTGAGAAAGAAACGCACGAACTTCTTGAAGCGTGGGCCCCCAAATTCAGTAAGCTGTGGGGAGTTTCACAAAGAGAAAAAAAATCAAAATCTGGAACGATATCTATTCTTTGTATAAAGAAAGTTGTCCAGAAAGCCAGAGAATGCTACAGCAGGTGAAGAATCTAGAGTACGAGTTCAAGCAGTTCAAGCAGCGATCTCGCTCGACTGGAGAAGATGGAATTCAGAAAATTAAAGAAGGCTTCCCTATTTCGACGTCTTTGTTGAGGTGATGGGACACCGCCACATCATCGATCCCTCTAAAATGGCCGATTCCTATGGCCGATTATTAAAATGGCAACGAGTTCTACCTTTATACCTCAGAGCCGAGTGTAAACGAGGGTTCGCAAATCGAAAGTGTAAATGTTTCTCTCGATGAATCAGAACCGCCTGAGAAAAGAAAGGCAGAAAAGTACGACTCCAGACTGGCAGAGTTCTTTTATTGAAATGTGGGAAAAAAGTATGGAACAGCACAACGCAAGATTTGAACGATCGGCTGAAATGTTCCATGACGCAGCAGGCAAATGGAACAAACAAACGCCACAGTTGACATTTTTAAGATTTAGCATCAAAATAATTGTCTTTATCTAATCGTTTATCTTCTGTTATTGAATCGTTGTTATCGTTGTCACCCCTTTTAATACTGCAAAACTCACGTAGCAATCATAGTCTATTTTAGGATGCTCGTTTTTTGTTCAACCTTTTTCAACGCAATTCTCCAGCGTACTTTCAACATGCCAAATGCTACAGATCGAAGCTCACCGAACTTTAGGTTTAACTTTCTCTGCTCCTGAGTCAGGCGTCCTCTGTCCGGGTAAAGTTTCACTAGCCAGTTCGTTAGTGGATAGGCAATGTCGCCAGCTAAAAGGGGCCTTATTTCTGTTCCATTTATATTGCCTGTTGGACCACTAATAATTTGCTCGTTTGCTGCAAGTTCAGAAAACGTCATCTCTTCTGCCTGCATTGTGTGTCGTTTATTAACAGAAAAGGTCAACGCTTAATATTATCGTGGGAGTGCACCGATCAGAAAACCCGAAGAGGACTGTGAACTAACTACAGCAATAAACGAAAAAAAATTTTAAGAACAGTAAAGCGTGCCTGTATTTTTACATAATAAGCCTTTTACAATAAATACTCCTAATCTACAGTTTGATAAACCAGCGCGTTAGTTGCGACCTTTGTTAAGAAACATTATCTGTTCTTTGATTACGAAATTCCGGCGGCCTCAGATCACAAAGCAAATGTTGACATGGCGGGAAAATTCCGCGGCCTCACAAAGCAAATGTTGACATGGCGGGAAAAATGTTGACACGGCGGGAAAAATATTGACATGGCGGGAAAATATCCCCCTGTACAATTATCTCGTGTCGTCATGACAACGTCATACGACACGAGACAAAAACTCGTCGAGAGAAATTTATGCTCACTTGGAATACGAATATAACAGTTTGTCGAGTGTTGGTTTTTTTCTGCGTCTGGGTCTCGTGTTGTTTGGCCGTGATTTGGGTCGGCCTGAATGTTGCATCTTTCTTCGGTCAGAGACCGTGTGACTGTCTGTGATCCGCTTATTTCAATCCCCGCACATTTATTTTGCTTTACATGTTTCCAAAGAGAACTCTATGCTTGTACTATCTAAAGCCGAAATGGTCGTTAAACCGGAAAGGCCTTTTGGATTTTTTTAATGTTTGTGTAGTGCCTTCTCCACGAAGGACCAAACCTGTCAACCTTTAGCGTTTACAGGCTAGCAATAGCTTGTCTAAATTATTAGAATTTGATTTGTAAATCTGTTGGTACGGGCGCAGAGGCAGACAAATTCCTCTGTGTTTAAAGCAGCGTGACGTAATCGTCACGGTACGCCATTTGATCTCATACGTTCACTGTAATTTGTAACGATTGACCTAGGATTGAGTCAACTGATCGCGAAAAATGCTCCATAAAATACTGAATTTTGCATCTTTTGATTTCAAACTTTGACTTACCGTAAGCTAGATAAATAAAGTTCACTTACCTTTTATCGTTCATGTGATCTTTTGTGATTTTATGGGGTTTTGATGCCGTTAATTCCTCTCTAGCCGGAGGGTGACGACTAGCGAGGAATTAACGGTCTCGAAACCCCATAAAAACACAAAAGATAAAAGGTAAGTGAACTTTATTTATCTGGCTTGCAGTAGATCAAAGTTTGGGATCAAAAGATGCGAAATTCAGTATTTTATGGAGCATTTCTCACGATCAGTTGACTCAAACCGAGGTCAATTGTTACAAATTGAGATTGCAGTGAATGTATGGGATCAAACACAGAGGATCGTCTGCCTTTGATGAAAACTTTTTTGTATCAACCAGCTAGCGGTTGTTTTGTATTTCTTGTTTCTTTTTCACTGGCAACGCAGGTACCTTAATAGCCCTTATGGTAAGTTTCTCTAAGGGACGGACCATTATTTTCTTGGGGGGGGGGGGGGGGGGGGGGGTTTTTTTTTTTTTTTTTTTTTTTTTTTTTTTTTTTTTTTTTTTTTTTTTTTTTCATTTTTTTTTTTTTTTTTCCCCCCCCCCCAATTTTTTTTCATTTTTTTTCTCCCCCCCCCCCAAAAAACTCCCCAGTGAATGTAATGAATAATTGCTTTTTCTGTTGCATTATTCTGTTTTACATTCACCGTGAAACCATTTTTTTTTTAAAGCGAATGTATAAGAAGTTAAACATCTGATAAAACAACAAACAAAAACCAGGCCTTCTTATAATATGAAGACACTTCTATGCAAAGAATAAAATCTCCTCCTTTGTTCAGAATTTCGCTGAAGTACAAATAACACTAAAGTCTTTCTTTCAGAATTTTTATTTCAATAGTTGGCAGCACAAGCTGCAAGCACATCAATTTTACTGTATTTAGATAAAGGCCATGTATCTATCTGTTTGTTAAATATTTCATTTTCACATACAATACATTTTTAATTGGGTTTGAGAAAAACTATTGTAACAAAGACCGAGTATATTGGTACAGCTGGAAAACAAAGTAGCGATGCATTCTGATTGGTAAAAGGCTGCCAGAGACCATTTATCATTTCATTTTGACGTTAAAAAAAATATCTATGTGTGCGGACTACATACGCACACGTTTGTGAACATTGTCTCATCAAAGGAACGGGTATGTGCTTAATATTCACAGCTTTAAGATCTTTAGCCGTTTTAATTTTCCTTCTCGCGATTTGTACGCATAAAACTGCCTGTAAATTTGACTAACAAGGAGTGGAAATTACTTTAATTAATTACAGAATGTCCTTTATTTGTTAGAGATGTATCTTGTCGACTGTTAAAATTTAAAATCAACTCGAACATACCTTGGAAGAGATTAGTCACGGGAAAGTTTGTTAAATGCTCAAAATATTACAAATATATCCTCGCGTAATTTTATAGTCATAAATCACAAATAAATTAACGAGTGAAAAGGAAAGTTGCAACCATCGAAAAAAAAATCTGAAGCTTGAAAACATAATGATGTTAATTTTGTGTTGTTTTAAAGGCTGTGAATACGTCCTTACATTTACAGACCGTCGCCTTCCATGAATTTCCTCGAAATGAAGGGAATTATTTTACTAACTGCCTTCCTTATGGTTGTACCATTTTACGTAAGTGGCACCGTTTACTATGTGGACAGCGAAAACGGCGATGACTCTAATAATGGAGAAAGCGTTGGCCTTGCATTTACAACCATCAAGACTTGCATAGACGCACTGACAAACCCTGGTGATGAATGCCACATTCGCAAAGGACGCTACCATCAATCGGAATTCCAGATTTCTGGTAAACGAGGTACTCCGTCCCAACCTATCATCATTCGCGGCTATCAAGACGAAATCCCCATTATCGATGGAACAATACCGCTTAAACCGAAAGGAAAATCTATCTGGAAACGCAGAAAAGATGGCACTTATTATGCTAAAATAGACCAGGATATTTGGCAGCTTTTTGTCGACGGTGAAATGATGACCAACGCTCGTTGGCCAAACGCTCTGTGGTCAGACAAGACTGTGTTCTCGAACAAATACTGGGCAAAGTCTGCCAAAAGCTCCACCCGTGGAAAGATGGTAGATAGTGGCGCAAAGAACTTAGCTGGAAGTGGTTTAAATGCGACAGGGGCGATGGCTATTCTAAATATCGGTAGCTTCAATACTTTTACTGCCATCGTGAAAGATCACGCACCCGGGAAGAACTTCTTCATTTACCCTGACACATTTGGCGAAATCAAATTCAAGGCGGGCCATAATCAGTACTTTCTAGAAGACAAACTGGAGTTCCTCGACAATGCTGGTGAATGGTTCTACGACAAGAGCACAAAAACTGTTTTCATAAAGACGCTGGATGGAAAAAGCCCTGAAGGCAGAATACGCGGCAAGGTAGAGGAATAAATTACAAAATGTTTGAGTACATAACCGATAATTCAGTTGTTTCTTGTTTGTTTCAAGCTTGCCTCTACCCTAACCTACCTTAGTAGGAAAGGCTATACATTTTACTCAGTGAAACGCCAACTTCACATATACCTCACAACGTGTAAAATTAAGAAAAAAAGTTTTTAAATAGTTTTATTTCGTCCCCCAAACCTGGTATTGTAAATATTGTAATGAACGACTTACAAAGCAGTTATTTTAGATGAATAGCCACATAACAAAAAAGGTAATATCAATATGTCAGAAGCTTGAAAATAACTTCGCGTGAACGAGGTTTTTGGTAAATTTTTGAGCAAATAACGTATCTGAGGCCTATTGCAAGCCAATGTACCAAAACGACTTGTTTTCACGATGTGTTGGTAGGTAACTTTTTTTACTTCATTCTCCGTAGGTCCAGACGTACGCTTTCACCATTTCCAACTGCCAGAATCTGCATTTCAAGCAGTTGGAGTTCTTTGGCACCACTATTAAGGCGCGACCAACACACAGACGGGATGTTATAAATGGTCTGTTTTTTAACTCAATCAATTTTAACTTTCCCTCTTATTCCAAACGCATGCTTGGTGACACCTCTCCTCCACGTTGGACAGTAATCGATCCAAGTCGCGGGCACAGCTTTCAGTTAATAAACAGCACATTCTATGGAACCGACGGCCTCGCCCTTCAGTACAGCGGTAACGGAGCGCTGCTACAGAACAATCTGTTTGAGTACAATGATTGGTCTGTTACCAACACGAGATCAAAGAGTGGCGGATTAGGAACTGTGGTGTCCAACGGCATAAACGATAAGTTTATTAGAAACACTCTGCGCTTTAATGGCGCTAGTGCTGGCTTTCGCCCTTCAGGCCGCAATCCTCTGGTGAAGCTAAACCACATTCATCATCAATGCTGGGGAGTTTTACAGCACGACGGCGCGGGAGTACAGTTCCAAATCGGTGCGCAGACGAACGCTCTCTCCCAAAACAACTGGGTTCACTCAAGTCCAAAGTATGGCCTCCGTTTTGACGGGCAGCCTCCACGAGTTGGACGCAACGGTACCATGAAAGAGAACGTGGTGTGGAAATGTGGTGGAATCATGATCAAAGGAGAGTCCCACACAGTGCTTAACAATCTCGCATTCGATAAAAGAAATGACAAAAGTGGCGACAAGCAGGGCGCTGGCTGTTCTTTGTGTGTTTTGAAGTTCGTTCGTTCCAACCCGGTTGAAATAAACAAAAACACGGTAGTACTGCGTAACGCGGCTGACGTAGCGAACGGCGGCAAGAGAAAGAAGCCACGTGGTACGTACCCGCTGGCGGGTAAACTCGTGGAGTTTAACCTGGTGGGCGACGTGAGGCAAGAAGTTGTTGACGCGAACAATTTGGACTTTCGGCCCCGTAAAGACTCCAGATACAACAAGGATAATGTTGGACCGTACCGTTACAACCCAGGCAGTAAACATTATTGGATTCCTGGAAGGCAACTTTACAAAGCCAGCACTCCTGTCCCCCCTGATGGTGGTACAACCGTAAAGGTAAGAGTTTTATTTTCGGGAAAGGTGGCACAAAGTAAGAATAACTATATACACGCAAGGCAAAAAAACCGTCAAAGCGTATGTCTGCATATCATGCTATAAAGCTTCTTTGAAACACTCCCTTGGAGTCTCAGCTAGACAGTTGACAAACAAAATGTTTTAACTTGAGCGACCAACCATTTCTCGCTTTACGGCTTCGCTTAAGTGGGAAAGACCTGATTAGTTGCCTGTTTGGCAAACTTATTACCGTTTTTTTACAGCATATACCAATAATTAGAATAGCCAAGTGAGTAGCCAAGAATAGCCAAGTGTTATCGACCACATCACTGTCGTACAAATCTAAAGCAGTTTACAATACTTTTCCAGGGTCCTAAAATTTGGAATTCTCTACCAGAATCGATCACTGGTTCGAGTAGCTTCTCTTCTTTTAAGAAAAAAATGATTAAATTTCTAATAAAATGAGTCTGAAATTGGCCTAGCTGCACATTCACAGCGAAATTACAAACTTATTGCTAACCCGAGGTGGCCTCCCCCATAAGCCTTGTGGTTTCTTGGAGGTCTCCTCGCCCTATCTTTTTAAGTTATTTTAATTTGTATTTGTAATTCTGAAGTGGCAAATAAATGAGATGATGATGATGATGATGAATTAAAAAAGAACAGTAGATCAGTAATGGCAGGCATGCATGCACGAATGTATAGTCACGCGTTACGAATGGAAAACTCTATAGAAGTTTGTACGGGTTGAATGTGGGGAAACTAAAATAATTTCGGCTTGACCTCTCTCACGCTTACCTCAATTCGTATAAAATGTTATTCATAACTCTTAGAAATCCTTTTTTAACTTATTATTTGGCTGTGCGTCTGCCATAAAAGACTATCGCTCCTTTAATCTCCAGCCTTAAGCCTGGTTTTCACTTGCGACCAGCAAGCTCAAGCGCAAGCACGAGAAAAGAAAAAAAAATCATCCTTGTGCTTGTGCTTGCGGCAAGCACAAAAACAAGGATAAACATGAAATGCGCTTGTGCTAATGCTTACGTTGAAGCCCTTTTTATGGGTGAAAGAAAAGCTGTTATCCTTTAACTTTAGCTTGCGCTTATGCTTGCTTCGCTAGTGAAAACCAAGCTTATCGTTTAAATCCTGTTTTTTTTTTTCTCAAGCGACGCAAGAACAAGCGCAAGCACAGACGCAGGCACAACAGCTCTTATTTCACAATGAAAACGGCCTTGACGGAAGCATATGCACAAGCGCAAGCACAAGCACAAGCACAAGCACAAGGGTATAGTTTTGTTTTGTTGTGTGTGTGCTTGTGCTTGTGCTTGTGCTTGCGTTTGCGTTATGCCGCGTGAAAACAAAGCACCACATAAGAACTGGGAAATTTAAAGCCTGGTTTTTACTTTCGACGCAAGCACAGGCGCAAGCATAAGCGCAATCACGCAAAAAGGACAAATTTTGATTCTTGTTCTTGTGCATGCGGCAAGCACAAGCACAAGCATAAAACTGTAATGTACTTGTGCTTTTACTTGAGTCGAAGCCGTTTTCACGGTGAAATAATAACCTCTTACTAACCGAGCGCGAGGGCCGTACTGGGGAATATTGGCTCGAGGTCGTAGGAGTACGGACCGAGCGTAGCGAGGTCCGTACAAAAACGACCGAGGGCCAATATTCCCCAGTACGACTCGAGTAAGCTAGGTTAGTAAGTAGTTTATTATATGACACTCGAGCCATGCTTGTTTATTTTTCTGTTAAAAAGCACATCCGGTCACTTGCATTCAAAGGGCTTCCTCCGTAAAGTGCTTATGATGACGCGAGCAACTCAGAAAGAACAAGCTACCACGAGTTTGAAAACAAATTTGTCGATCGTGACGAAGAAGACGAATATTCACCATAAAATGGATTTTATTATCGTAAAGATCGGGAACTTTCTGATGTAGAAACTGGACAATTAGCTAACGAAACCAAGATTTTTTAGCTATCATTCTGCTGTTGAAGATGGACGTCTCCGAGCGTAACTTAATATAATACGGACCGGCTTTCGTCTCTGGCTCGTAAACCGAAGTGTAAGGACAAAAACCACCAGACAGTTCTTTGAAGTGTCGCCGACTTCTCCCGCTTCAAAGAGAGCATCTTCGTTGTCTCCATCAATCGCCTGAGCGCCTTGCGGCTTGTTTTCTTCGCCGTACTTGTGAACTAGTGACTGGCATTTCGCAGCTAGTGCTCTTGAATCTCGATTTTTTAAACTCATTGTCGTCGAGAATGTTGAACGGGTATTTCTTCTCAGGTATCGCTGTTGGCTGAAAACTGAAAATTGCTGCTGGCTCAAACTCTTGTTCAGTTTTTGCTGCGCGTGTTTATAAAAAAATCGCTGCGTGAAACATTTGAACGGAAAGTTGATCAAGCTCGGAAGCAGGTGGGCTTTCAATTCTTTCATTTGTCATACAATTACCTTCCATGTAGCGGAGAAGAGCTTTCATATTAGTAGCCGTCTTCTTATTTGTGTTTGTACTTTTCTGTTTGTTTATAAAATCGTCTATGGCCTCCTGGCTTTCGGCGATGCCTGTTTCGGTTTCTACATAGAAGTTTCCCGATCTTTAGGATACTACGGAAAAATATGCTTGGTGAATATTCATGTAAACTCTGTAAAATATCGATCTTTTAGGAAGTTTCTTTGCGAAGAATGAGAGTATGAACACGTTTTCTTTGCGCAGGTTTAGTTGCAAATTTTGAATGTACCGGCTTTCGAAAAAAAATACACGACTTGGAACGTTTTCATGGAAACGGTCCGTATGGCAAAATCCCGACCAAGAAAGAACCAATCAGAACGCTCGGATTTACCTAAGACTGGCTTTGCCATATAATAAGAGCTGTTATTCTTGTGCTTGTGCTTGCGCTTGTGCTTGCGCGCTAGTGAAAACCAAGCTTAAGGCGCCTGGCCGTGTCTGCCCAATTAAGCATTCGTTCCAGATTCTCCCGAGTCTGTACATTTTAGCCTTGTCACTAGTAAACTTCGAGTTCTTATGCTTGTCCTTAAGCTTATGAAACGTTCGTTTTAACTTGACACGAACCACTTACGCTCGCTGTTGTGTTTGCGTCGCTAGTGAAAACCAGGCTTAACCAAAAAGTAAACATACAATTAAAATACTGTGATCCTGTGATCCAGGATTGAACGCAGGTGCCGTTTGATAGGTACTTCATATATGGCTGGATATTGGTTATTTTCATACTTCACGTTTGACAGTATTTTGAGTGTTTTGGTAAACATCTCATTAGCGGCCATTCCTAGGCATATCTTAATTGTAGCCCATTTTTAGACTCAACGGCTTACCTTACCAATGTCGCGAATAGACAGGCTTTATTTTCGCTAACACAACATGGATACAATTACAAATCACTCATCCAGCCACTTTTGATTTTCTTTCTCTAAGTCTGATAGAGACGCTGTTATGTGGTTAAACGCCTTTGGTGCCTCGACTCATCACGTGTACTTTGGAACAGACAAGGCGAAGGTTGCCGACGCCACACCGAATTCGCCCGAATATCAGGCGAAGATCACTTCTGATGGCAACGTGCATTATCTTTCCGAGAGTCTCAGTGCAGGTTCTACTTACTACTGGCGAGTGGATGCTGAAATGGATGAGAAAACCATTTACAAAGGAGACGTGTGGTCATTCCAAACAGAGTGAGAAAAAGACGATGCTGAAAACAAGCAAAAGATTGGCAGTAGATGAAATATCCTCGACTCAATAACTAACCACCGTGGGAAAAAAGATAGCGGCTGTACATTTTGCCACAATATCTTTCGAACCGTACACATCCATTAGAAACATAGAACGCCATATTTTTTCCGAAATCTGTTCCTGAACTAACAGCATTGTGTATTCCAGTTTTGAAGTAATATATCAATATATCGAGTGGTATTTCATCGGGATATCCAAATAACGAGAAGAGAGTTGAATATACGACGCGCAGCGGTCTATTTTGACGAACTAAGAGGTGTTTGGATACCCGATGAAACACTGTCTCCGATGTTAGATATATCTTCTCAATCGAAACAAAAACTTCGGAGATATAAAACGTAAAAATCTATGCTAATTAAGACTAGACATCCGAATCTCTTCCACAGTTATGATTTTCTTTGTTTTAACTTTATGGACTATTAATGAGTTTGAGAAGTGTTAAGAACTTATATGTGCGTTTTTATCAGCTTTATTTGTTTTTTCGTGTGCTTTGAATCATGGGTAAAAGTACCAGACGCCATATTTTTGCCTACGATGGATTACAATTGTTTTATTAGCTGTATTAGCTGTTTGGGTAGTAAGGGAATTTTGTTGTCAACATGAGAAAATATTTAGAAACAAATGTACCAGCTTGCTTTAAGTTTTCACCGAGGATGGATATTGGGGCATAAATAAATAAATCATCGATGGAAAAATACACCTGTGCTTTTCGTCTCATTTGATTGTGGTATGCTTGTATAGCGATGATGATGATGACAATGATAATGACGATGCTAGTGTTCTCTATTTCCTTCCGAGTGTGTTAGAAGACCGAACACAGAAAGCAAATTAATCTGTAAAGAATATTTCATTGCGTTACTACTGACTCCGTGACTGACATTTCTACTGCGCATACTCAGTTTACTAAGAACGCGTTTTTTTTTTTATTCTCAATTCTGGAATGAGAATGGCAGAATGTAAAATGCGCGCATTTTTTGTTCTGCATTCCTATTCCGGAATGGACAGAACGGCATTCCATCCATTCTGCTCCCAGGGGCAGAATGAACAGAATGTTGCGATTGAAATCCAAGATGACGTACGACATAGCCCGCGATTCGAGGGATGTGTCTCCTCTCCTTTGTAAATAGCATTACCAGAACATTCGACAAATACATTACAGACTCCATACTCTCTTCCCCCTCTTTATTAAGTAGAAAAATCGCTGCGATAATGGCTGCAATGGCAGCCTCTTCGCTGGCCGCCATATTTGTTACGCAATGTTTACTCGTGGGCGTTTTTTAAAGCAGGCAATCCGAATTATTCCTAGCATTCTGTACCAACCATTCTTATTCCAGAATTGTGGGTAAGAACGCGCCCTAAAACGTTATGCCACGTTCAGCCACGAATCAGATTGTACCCCAACGTAGGGAAGAGTTTTGCGTTTCAAAATGGTTTTAAATTGATTTTGTTTGGCTCTTTTACCTCGCGCTTTCGTTGAAAAAGGAATTTTGCAATGAAATAGCCGAAAGAAGTAAGAAAAATTAGCCTACTTTCGTGTGCTAAACTGAAAATTTGATGAACTTTGACGCCGTCTTAAGCATTGCATTTATTCACGAGCAATTTTTTTGACACAAAGTTTAATTATGTGACAAATACATTTGAACATGCAACTATATTATGGATGACACTATAGTTATATTCGTCAATATTTCAAAGTTTAGCGCGCCAACAATGACGTCAGAGAGCAAAACCGTACGCAGAAACAAGGCGGAGCTGCTTGATCCACCCCCTCCCCCTCCCCTCCCCCCCCAACAAAATGGCGCTTACGAACACGCAAAAAGTTGAAGCTGCACCCATCGTTGCGCTTCTGGTCTTATATAAACAACAAATACGGAAGAAAGAAGCGTAGGTGGCGGGATAGTTGTTGGAAAACTGTGTATGCAGTGTTCAGTGGAAGAGAAAGAAATTGGGGAGAACCAATGCTGTCGAAATATTTGCTGTGTTTTATGTAACGAGTCAGTCGTCTTCACGGAGATTTTTCTCGTACGCGACATCTTTTATTTGTCAAACAAAAGCTAACACGCTAGTTTCTCAGCAAATTGATCTCTCACATGAAAGTTGGCCAATTTATCTTGTCTACACGAGCAAATTAAATTTTTCACATGACATTGCGCCAACTGAAAGCCGAAAAAGGTACGACGCAAACACATGTGCAAACATAGACGAGTGTGCCCGGAATAACCACGGTGCCCTTCTTGAGTGTTAAATGTTGGATGGGAAATTGCATTTCAGAATAAACCATCTCACACAAACACAAGCGCAAAGGGTGTTAATAAAAGAACAAGTGGATAATAAAAACGGAAATAAGTTCATTTAACAAAAGTCCTTAAACGATAAAAGAGGCTTTTCAATTCCCTGTTAAGATTCTTGGCTGAAGTCTTGGGTTGCTTAACAACATTTTTTTTTTCTCACAATAGAAGCCGTTAGTTTAACCCCTATATAAGACGGTGTATTGAGAGTTCTGAGTAATCCATAACCACTAATCTCAAGTGTCCTTAAAGAAAAAAGTATTCAGTCCAAACGTACAGTTTTACACCTAACTCAAGTGCTCCTATATAAAGATATTCCAACTTATTTTGTTGGGTTTATTTTACTTAAAAAGAAATATGGTTTCTTTTAATCTATTCATTTATTCTTTTTCTGCATTGAGTCCATAAGCTAAACAATCGTAAAGCGTTTGTGGCATTGATAAATGGCGTTCGACAAATTGAAATAAAGGCACCAAAACAGATTTTAATGTTGCATTTTTTTTCGTTATATCTCGCGAGGACTTAAGAGATCAAATACCTCTGCGGCAGTATTAGAACATCAAACATATGATTTGACTTGGTAAGGCATTTCATATTAATTAACTAGCTAGATCTTCTTTGTTATTGCTTCTTCTTTGTATTTTTTACTTTGTTCAATTTTCTGCATAGAGTCCTATAATTAACTAAACAATCATAATGTGTTCGTGACATTGATAGATGACGTTCAACAAATTGAAATAAAGCACCGAAACAAATTTGAATGATGTGTTTGTTTCGTAACTGACGAGGGGTTAAGAGATCACATACCTTGTAGAAGGATTAGAACATCACATATATAATTGACTCGGTAAGGCATTTCACATTTATTCAATCTTATTTTAATTTACTGACAACTGCATCCAGCTCATGGTATAGCGATCTTTCACAATGCCTCTCTAACTTGCTTTGCCTGTTTAAAAGATAGTACTATGGCGGATAAGAAATCTCAACTTTCGCAGTCTGTTGATGGCCATAGCTAGGCGCAATGCACGAACCTGGGCAGACGATGCACAAGTTATGAGTGTCGAAGGCACGAGCCGTTAGCGGGGTCTGGAAAAAAAAAATGAAATCTTCAAGCTCTGAGGCACTATGTTTAGTATAATTCACGAGGTATTTCTTCAGAAAAATCAACGAGCTTTAATTGGGGATTATTTTCTCATCTGATTTTGGGTTAAATCTGGACAGGGCAAGTGTTTGGTCTTGCCTCTTGCTAGTTACGGCCCTGCGAACTTTTCATTTTTAAAAAAGTAGAAAAAATTCAACGGCAAATTCATCAATTGTTGTTCACGGATTGACGTGGCATTGTTTGTTTTATATGTATTGCAAATCAAAGCTTAAGCGCTTTCCGTTGCCACAAAGCAGCACATTTGTTAGTCCGTACTTCACGCTTTTGACGAACACTTTTCATTACAAACTAGTAGGTAAAGTGAGCCGAGAAATGGCAACGAGAACATTGGTAAATGATTGTGCTTATTAGCACATTACTTTGATTTCTTTGGCAATACATCCAGACCGTCAAATTGCTTTGTCGCAATGGATTAAAGTCATATAGTATGTAAAAATTACCTTAAAATGAAAGGAAACCTTAAATAATAATTTACAAAATGACCAAAAAAGGACAAGAGTGGTTAGCAGTGCAGACGATTGAAATTGACATTGATCGACTTTAGAATAAAAAAACAGTTAAGATGTACTGTCGTTTAAATTAGTTTTAAATTTGTCACTCTTGAAGATTATGAACAATTCACATCAACAAGAGAGCATCAGCATAAGCAATTTCGTTGAAAGAGTAGTATTTTTAATTATATTAGCCCTAACGTGCGATACGTTGGTCCTCTGTACTATATATTTCGAATAAAATTCAGAGCTGATTTAAATTCTAACAAGGCCGATAAAGTGTTTTTTGTTGTTGTTGTTTAGCAACAGTAAAAGAGTAGTTTTTCTTTTATTAACCCTTTAAGCTCCAATATCCACATACAAATTCTTCTGACTGATGATCATTTCCTTCGCTGCAAATCCGAAAAAAGTTATTACTTAAATTTTGACATTGGTGAGTACGCTAGTTATAGCCACGGTGCCTCTTTAAGAACGCTCAATGTAGTTATTTTATCCCTAGGGTGGTTGTTTTGAAATTGAAAATTATGTAGGAAGCCAATGTTCGATTCTTGCCAAAATACATCATAATGATCAAATATGACCAAATTTGTATTTTTTACTGGTCATTAAGTCACAAAGGTTACCATAGCAACGATTGACGTTTTCTTTTTTTTTAAAGGAGAAAATCACTCCAGAATGTCCATTCATTTTCTTTACGCCAATAAAAAGTTTACACAAAGATATGTTATTCACCAAAATTTCAGCCTCCAACGTGCGCTATAACCCTGCGAAATCTTTCCCAAAATTTGACAACTGAACGCCGCCATCTTGGAGCTGGTAATGTATGCGTGACGTCAAAGAGCTCAGCCTAAAGTTGGCGGGGAAATTTAAATACTCGAAACTCCTTGTTTCTTCGTAGCGGATTTGTTTGTCAAAATGCCTGTTTGTGCAGCTCCATTTTGCTCAAACAGAGCTCCAAAAAATTCAAAAAACAAGGAGTTTTGACAATTAAAATTTTCCCGGCCAAACTTCAGGCTGAGCTCTTTGACGTCACGCATACATTACCAGCTCCAAGATGGCGGCGTTCAGTTGTCGAGTTTTGGGAAAGATTTCGTAGGGCTATAGCGAACGTTGGAGGCTGAAATTTTGGTGAATAACATATCTTTGTGTAAACTTTTTATTGGCGTAAAGAAAATAAATGGCCATTCTGGAGTGAACTTCTCCTTTAAACTAGCTTGATTTTCTCAAAATCTAGATTGACTCTTTGTATTAATCTTTTGATATGTTAAAGTTCAGTAGATTGCAACTGCTGACGAAATTTGAGAAAAATCTGTAAATCCGTTTGCAGGATAACTACATTTCCGAATAAAGCATCTCACACAAATACTGACAAGAGCAATTTGTGTAAATAAAAGAAGAAGTGAATGAAAGGGAAGTAAATTTTTTCAACAAAAGTACTTAAAGATTGAAACTTTACTTAAAGGATTAAAAAGTGTGCAATGTAACTATAATCGTGTAACATTTTTTTGACAGCATGAGTCTATTTTGCGATTTACTGTAATACTGAATTATTGTGAAGGGCTGAAAAATAAGTAAACTATTAATTATTAACATGGCAACTGAAATTGAATATTCAATCGTACCCGATAACTCAAACCCCCGCTTACTTTCGTTTCTTTTCAGAGTTCGAGTTACCGGGATTCTACTGTATGACTATCCTGCATATTTTAAATCAAATAATTTTAGCAAGTACCACATAACATATTTCAACTACTTAGTTTGTTGGGTTTCTTTTGTTTGAAGAAAAATACTGTTTCTTTGTGCGGTGTTTTTCTTTATTCTTTTTTCTGCATGCAGTCCATAATTAACCAAACAATCGTAAGGTGTTCGTGACATTGATAAATGGCGTTCAACAAATTGAAATAAAGGCACCAAAACAAATTTCCAATTGAATGTTGCGTTTGTTTCGTATCTGACGAGGGGTTAAAAGATCATATACCTCTGTGGCAGGATTAGAACATCAGACATATATTTGACTCGGTAAGGCATTTCATATTTATTCAATCTTATTTGAATTTACTGACAACTGTATCCACTTAACGGTAAAACGATCTTTCACAATACCTCACTAAATTGTGTCGCCTGGTTAAAAAAATAGTAACGTTTCGCAGTGGTCATTGATGGCCAGGGGCACTTTTAAACAGTAGACAAA
The DNA here is from genome assembly GCF_052425735.1 of Oculina patagonica. Taxonomy (NCBI): domain Eukaryota; kingdom Metazoa; phylum Cnidaria; class Anthozoa; order Scleractinia; family Oculinidae; genus Oculina; species Oculina patagonica. The sequence continues at coordinate 26,216,040 of NC_135765.1, forward strand.
TTCGAGGGCAAATCTTTCAAAAAAAAAAGAGCAAATCTTTCAATTGTTGTTCACTGGTTGACGTGGCATTGGTTGTTCACTGTATCACAAATAAAAGCTTACGCGCTTTCCGTTCACGCACATGACGGACCCTTTTTGTTTACAAACTAGTAGGTAAAGTGAGCCGAGAAATGTCGACGATTATAGGCAAATGATTGTACACTTTTAGGTTATTTTTTTTTTCTTTTTGCATGTCTTCGGCAAAGCACTCAGAACGTTAAATGGCTTTGTCGCAGTGAATATAAGTCATTTAGTATGTAAAAATTGTCATCAAATGAAATGAAAGGAAACCTAACATAATAAAGTAATACTTTACAAATTTACCAAAAAAGACAAGAGTGCATGGCAGTGCAGTAAATTGAGATTGAAATTGATCGACTTAACTACTTAATAATAAAAAATTTTAAGATGCACCACTTTTAAATTAGTTTTAAATTTGTTTGTCTTAAATTATGAACGACCCACATTAAGTAAACTTGAAAGCATAAATATTTTTGTTAAAGTGAATAGTTTTTTTATTATATTAACCGTACCGTGGTATTCCATGGTACCATTATTATTTTGAAGAAAAATCAGCACTGATTTAAATTCTGAACAAAGTTGTTGATTTTTTGTTGTTTAGCAACATCGACAGAATTTTGCCTTTTAGTGTAAGCCCCAATATCGACGTACAGTTTTTTTCTGACGGATCTTCATACATTTTCTTATTGTATTTAGTTGGAGGGAAATGTGTTAAAAGATCAACGCAATGTTTTCTTTGGTGATGATTTTTATTTAGGCTTAAAAGAAGTGATATCTACATCAAAAGTTAAATCTAGTTTATGATGCGATGTCACGATAATAATTCAAATTTTATGAACACTTTTTTTTCTAACAGACAACAGAATTAAAAAGGAACAAAACCCTTTCAAGGTTTTTGACATGAATGGGAAGCGTTTCATCATTGCATTTCTTGTTGTGCTTCCATTGTGCGTGGATGGAGCCACCTACTATGTCGATAAGAAAAATGGAGATAACTCAAATAACGGAAGAAGCATTCAGTCTGCATTTAAAGGCATCATAAGATGCGTCAAGGCACTGAGGCACCCTGGAGACGAGTGCCTCATTCGCAGAGGACGCTACCGTCAAAAAGAATTCCAGATTTCTGGTAAACAAGGAAGCGCCAAAAATCCCATTATTATTCGCGGTTATAAAAACGAGATTCCCATTATCGATGGAACAATTCCACTGAAAGCAAAAGGTGGCTGGAAATGTGACAAAAAGGGAATTTACTACGCTAAAATAAAACGGGACATTTGGCAGCTTTTCGTCGATGATGAAATGATGACCAACGCTCGTTGGCCAAACGCTCTGTGGTCAGACAAAACTGTGTTCTTAAACAAATACTGGGCAAAGTCTGCCGGAAGCTCTACTCGTGGAACAATGGTCGATAATGGCGAGAAGAATTTGGCTGGAAGTGGATTAAATGTGGCAGGGGCGATGGCTATTCTGAATATCGGAAGCTTCAATACTTTTACTGCTATCGTCAAGAGACACACATCCAGGCAGAACTTCTTCACTTATGACGACAGATTTGGCTCCATTAAGTTCAAGCCGAGCCACAATCAGTACTTCTTGGAAGACAAATTGGAATTCCTTGACAGAGCTGGTGAATGGTTCTACAACAAGAACACCAAAACTGTTTATGTGAAGACGCCAGATGGCAAAAGTCCTGAAGGAAGAGTACGTGGCAAGGTAAGCGAATTTATTATTCAAAAAGAGTTTATATAGGGTAGCTACATCAGTTAACTGCGTTATTTAAATGTTGTCAGTGTAGGCCAGATGAAATACACTATTAAATATAGATTTAGCCAAACCGAAAAGCGAAGCTCCCTAGGTTTTTACGTTGCCGTTTATCCAAATCTGAATTCACTGACCATAGACGGAAAAAATACGACTTGAGCCCGCAATCCAATGGAAAACCATTGCCTGGTCAACCATTACCTGGTTACCTGGTCATAGAGCACCCGTGCCCGAAAACTATGCCGCTTGCCATGATGACCTGCATGGATTTCCTATTTCTATGCATGCATAATTGTCTTTTCTCTATGCTTATGGGCCCGCTCTGCGGCGCTTCGATTAATTCGGGCCGCTGGGTATCTCCGCCATAATAAATTCAAAACGGTAAAAGCATAGAGAAGAAGAACTGCGAAATATACTTTTGTACTAAAATTAAGAATTAATAAAAAGAAATGCAACTTTGACCTTGTCTATGGGCACTGTTTTATTTCCAAGCTACCGTTGAAGCAGGCATAAGTTAAACACAGCTTTAACTGTTGGGATCCATCGATATAATCATTACATGATGTCTTTTCGCATACACTCTCTTTTTCTATAAGAATATATTTTATAGAACTATTGAGGCTAAATTTTTTTTGAAATTTTAATAATGTTTTAAGAATAAATCCGGAGGCTGAGATTTTGAAAAGAACATAATTTTGTGTGTTGAAATTGTGTAAATACAATACTGACAATTATATGTTTGTAATTAAACCTTTAAAATTGGTCCTATTTATTAATGACAAAACTAGTTAAAAGCAACAATTGCAGCACTAGCCGTACGTTTGATGCTAATAACATTTCTGCAAAAAGTTATATACACGAATTTGATATCCTAATACATTCTAGAACGGAAATTTCATACGTTATAATCTAAAAATATTCACAATGATATTCAGCCTAAAATCGGCAGAAAAATAAGAATATTCAGCCTGGTCCGGAAAAAACAATATTCTTACAGAAAAAAAAAAGAGTGTATCCACTTCCACGTCTATATCTTCCACATATGTATTATGAATTCGCAATGTAATCAGCACCAAGCTAACTTTGGCTTGCCCGAATTCGAAGGAGTCATAGTTTCGAATCGCATTGAAGGCTTGATTATTTACCTGATTTTTCACACCCGTTTAATTTACGTACAACGTTACAATCTTACACGATATATGGGTTATTGGCCAAGCGTGAGGTCAAGATGGCAGGATATTGGCCAAGTTCTTTTTTTGCGTGTTTATGGACCGAGACGAAGTCGAGGTCCATAAACACGCAAAAAAAGAACGAGGCCAATATCCTGCCATCTTGACCGAACAAGCTTGGTCAATAAAGAATTTATTATATGACTTTTTTCGAGTACTGAAAAGGAAGCCAGTTGCATGCACATTCAATGGCGCACGCTAAAATCATTTCATTGGTTTAAAAGTTTAATGACTGACTGTCAAATTCTTGAATGAATCGAGACGAAGTAAAACGACGCGACAACAGCGAAATTCACCTCTTTTTAACCCTCAAAAGGATACTAAAATTGCAAATCGACGTTGAGTTTGAAGCCTTAAAACAAGAATGTCCATTCTATCTGGCCGCCAGCTTTTGATTATTGGACGTTTTGTAGAGTATTTGCTCGCTTCTGGCGCTTTAGTGGTGCAAACCTGCCGACACGGTGACACGAGCTGAATATTGAAATTGTGATTGTTGAAAGCGTTTGGGACTTATAAATTCACGGAGCTTGAACTTTCCTACATCATTGATTTAAATGTTCGACACGACCTTATTCGACGTGAGCGTTAGAGGCTTCGGTGAGAAGATGTTTTAAAAGCTTACAGTGCCTGAATGGTTCGCCGTGCCGACCGCTTTCTCCATCAAGATTTCAATCAAGATTTACACAAACGACAAGTTTGCCGAATTGTTTATTCTTCAGGTATGTCACTGACTTCTCTCCCTTTTCCGCCGAACAAAACCGATATCATGTCTTCAAGTCGCTTTGCGTTTTAATTTTTGTATTTAAGCTAATAGCTGGTTGTTGTGGCAAATAAAATTCACGAAACTCGTTAACATTTGCTGTTTAATTAGTTTGTTCTCGTTCGCTTCAAGACCTATTTCTTTGTAATTGGACTCTCTTTCGCTAGAAACAGGCAGAAAATATTTGTTTTGTTCCGGTAAATGGTTTCATAGCTCAAGTTTACGACGGAAAAGCTTTTTGTAGTAGCGTCGACGGAACTGAAAAGTTTTTTCGCTTGCGGGAACACAGCGGGCGATCCCGAGCGGTCAAGATGGCTCCATCTTGACCGCTCGGGTAGCCAATCAGAGCACGGGATTCGTTTCATCTTGACCGCTCACGGAGCTAGTCATATAATAACATACTTTATTTATTAACCTCCATTATGCTTCTGTAGGTACAGACGTACGCTTTTACCATTTCAAACTGTCAGCATCTGCATTTTAAGCAGTTGACGTTCTTTGGCACTACAATCAAAACCCAGCGAAGTCACAGAAAGGATGTGATAGATGGCCTCCTTTTTCACTCGATCAATTTTAACTTTCCCTCTTACTCCAAGCGCATGCTTGCTGATCCCTCACCACCAAGTTGGACAGTCATCGAGCCAAGCAAAGGGCGCAGTTTCCAGTTAATAAACAGCACTTTCTTTGGATCCGACGGTGTTGCCCTTCAGTACAGCGGTGATGGAGTAAATCTGGTGAACAATCTGTTTGAGTACAATGATTGGTCCGTTGCCAACATGAGAGGAAAAACTGGCGGACTAGGAACGGTGGTAGCGAACGGCCCAAACCACAATTTTATCCGCAATACCATGCGCTTTAACGGTGCCAGCAATGGATTTCGACCTTCGGGAGAAAATCCGCTTGTCATGCTCAACCACATTCACCACCAATGTTGGGGAATCCTACAGCACGACGGAGGTAGCATCCAATTTCAAATCGGTGCGCAGACGAACGCAAAAGCACAAAACAACTGGATCCACTCTTCACCCAAGTATGGTATCCGCTTTGATGGGCAGCCCCCACGCGTCGGTACGAAGGGTGCAATTTATAGGAATGTGGTGTGGCAAACTAACGGGATCATGGTCAAAGGCGATAATCACGAAGTGCTCGAAAATCTCGCCTTTGACAAAATCAATGACAGAAAAGGAGATGGGCAGGGTGATGGCTGCTCTTTGTGCGTTTTAAAGTATGTTCGCTCCAACCCAGTAGAGATCAACAAAGAAACGGAGGTACTACGCAACGCTGCTGACGTAGCCAACGGTGGCAAGACACAAAAAACACCTGGCGGCAAACGAAATAAAACACCTAAAAACAAGGGAAAGAAACCTGGTGGAAGGTATCCTTTGGCTGGAAAAAAAGTAAAATTTAACGTAGAAGGTGATGTGCGGAAGGAAGTCGTGGATGCCGATAATTTGGACTTCCGGCCCTGGAAAAATTCCAGATACAACAAGGATGAGGTTGGACCGTACCGCTACATACCTGCAAGCAAAAAGTACTGGATTCCTGGAAGACAGCTTTACAAGGCCAGTACTCCTGTCCCACCTGATGGCAGTAAAACAGTGAAGGTAAATTTAATTGAAAATAGCCAGTTTGTACCGGGGGAAGGGAATAATATTGTCTCTTTTTATTGACCTCATTTAAAGTATTGTGAAGAATAGTAAAATAATTGTACTCAATTAGTATCAAACACGGACCTTGAACGCGGACTTGGTACTAAAGCATGTACAAGGGAATATAAAACGCGGACATCGGACTTCTGACTGGGTATAAAATTAGAAACTGCGTATTCAACTTTGCCTTCAAGCAAACCTATATTTCTCAGATCTTGTCACGTAGCCAATTCTAATTTCTAAGTCTCTTTTGTCGACCTATTTGGTATATAAATGAGTTATCGAGAGCACATTGAGGCTATCGAGATTTTTTATTATATAAGTGTCACTGTAACAACCGAGCCAACCTGCGCAAGAAATTTTTGTTTTAACAGTGGTTCAATAGCTTGTGCAATATGGCAATCACCGCTCGTTTTCCGGGCTTTCCCGGCTGCTGTTATTTTGCCTTTCGATAAGGTTTAGCTACTTATTTAGTCAATTTGTTTCTTTTATCCGTTATAGTCTGATAGAGACGCTGTTATGTGGTTAAATGCCTTTAATGCCGCAACTCATCACGTGTACTTTGGTACGAACAAAGCGGAAGTTGCCAAGGCGAAGTCACCCAAGTTCAGTGCGAAGATCACCGGCGATGGGAACGTGTATTACCTTTCCAAGAGTCTCAAAGCAGGTTCTACTTACTACTGGCGGGTTGATGCTGAATTAGATAAGAAAACCATTTACAAAGGAGACGTGTGGTCATTCCAAACAGAGTGAGAAACAAGAATTAACGAATAAAGGTTTCTCCATAATGAGATGCAAATTATGAATGTCGAAAAATTTCAGAAAGGCATAAAGCGGGTATTATTTGGGTATTATTTATAAAGCGGGTTTTATTTATTACTTTTTTGAGAAATAATTTGGGAGGAGGTGATTCAATTATTAAAAGAATTTAGGTGTTGGTGAAAGATACTTTGTTTTTTAAGATTGCACAATACTGTAATCTGGTAAAAAAGGAAAAATTAAAATGTGTTAAAAACAAACTTTTTTGTCTTCGTTTTATGTTCCATAGTGATTAGGGGAAAGTTCTCTTAGTTCCACGGTTTCTAGAAATTAAAAACAAATGAGTGCTTAAGAAAAAAATCCACCGAACTGGCAATACCTTTATAATTCTAAACGTTATACTCATCCGTTAAAAACAACGAAAGGCCAAAAACAACTACAAAAACAACAAGCTTTTTTGTTCATGAATTAAAAGCTAAAAATGTGTTGGCACTGACCAAAATAGTAAAAAATGGGACGTTTCGGTTAAAATACTGTAACCTTCAGAAAAAATTAAAAAACGGCGTCCAGATGTAAATGAGTTGTTTTTAAGAAGGCGAGAACCCATTAGGGATTGGCCATTTTTTGTACATGTCTGGAATGTGTATGTCATTATTAATTAGAACGGTTTTCACTTGAGAGTCGAAAGTAATTCGCGTTTGCTTTGGTTTTGCATTACTACGCTCAGTGATTGGTTTGAAAATCTCGCGCCACTTTCTCGACCAATCAGAACTAAAACCAAAACCAATCGTGACTCACTCGCGCACGTTTCCCCGCGCTTCGCGTCAGCTACATGTATTTGCTTCGAGTTTTGATTGGCTCACTGGATTGTCTGTGTTCTTTGTGATTGGCCTGAGTGATTACTTTGGTTTTGGTTTTACGACACTCAATTGAAAACTGCTCTATATGTTTAATTGAATTCGGTTTGCGAATGGAATGCCAAGCATTCCAAAAACAGTCTGCGTGATCACTGTAAACAACGGTCTATAATCTGTATATCGCCAAATTCAAACTTGTGATTGCTTTGTACGCAATAATACGCCAGCAGAAAGTTCTTGTCACCCGTACAAAATTGCTCTTTTGTGCTCTCTTGTTTTAGTTTCTTAATGCTAGTGATCTTTGTCCGATATAAACTTTTTCACAGTCTTTGCAGCTAATTTTATAAACGACTACCGCCCGGGTGGGGGGGGGGGGGGGGGTGGTGTACTCCCTTTAATGGCCTATACGGGGAGGCTCCGCCCGAAAAAGGGACCTTTTTCAGGCTTCAGGTATATAAAAGGGAAGGGATTTCACAAGTTTAGGTATACGAAAGGGTATGAAAATCTGTCATTCAGGTTTTTAAAAGGGCTTTTAATTAAACTATTCGAACAGATGAATTTTATGGCTGTATTATTTAGATGTATTTAGCGCTACATGAAAATGACAAGAAAACGTCGTGTTTTAAGTCTTTGCCTTGTCTTTCAGGTATATGAAAGGGGTACCTTTTTTAGCAAAAGGTATACGAAAGGGGTACAATTTCTGTCAAAATGGTATATAAAAGGGTAAGGGGTTAGAGCTCGGGGCGGAGCCTCCCCGTATAAAACTTTTTTGAGTACCCCCCCCCCCCATCCCCCTGTTCATTCAAACAGTTTTGCAAAAGTGTATAACTTACCAAAATAATAGTGATAGTAATCATAGTCATAAAACCATGATGTTATAAAAAAGAAATTTAAGGTAAATGAGTTTGATTTGATAAAAGATTACATTGTCAAAATGGAGGCACGATAAAAGGAACATTTTAGTATTAACATTATAATTTGGATAATTAATTCTTTGATAGCTTCAACTGAAGGTAATTGTGTGATAATCGGGTGGCGATATTCCACTTCCTTGCAAAATACCTCTCTACGGCTTAAGTAGAAGAACTGGAAACAGGTAAGAGAAGTTAAAAAAGAATTGATAAAACCAAAAACTACAACAGTAACAGAATGGATGATATAAAGACATGTTTCTTTTTTTTAATGTTGATGCTGTTGGATACTTACACATAAAGCGCATTTTTTGACCCCTAAGGAGTCTCCCTTAGGAGTTTTTGGTGTTAGTTAGCTTTAGCATTGTTGTATTACTTTATATTCAAGTTTTCAGCATCGTTTAGGGACGGACCATTATTTTCTTGGAGGGGGGGGGGGATGAAAATTTTTCCTCTGCAAACTTTTTTGTTTAGTTTATGCACCTCTGCAAACATTTTTTTCGAAATTCTTACTATTTTTTATTATACATATCGTGTTTGCAAACAATTTATTTTGTCTTTCCAGGCCCTGCAAACAATTTTTTTCAATATTTTTCATCCCCCCCCCCCCGTTCCAACAAAATAATGGTCCGTCCCTTAGCGTGAGTTTTCGTACAGCGAAGCTCAGTTGTGGAACAACTTACATGTAGACCTAAGACAAGCATCTTCACTGGCCGATTTCAAATCTAAATTAAGTTATCTTATCTTATCTTATCTTAATGTTTACCGTATTTTACGAGCGCAGATTTCTGCAGTTTTCGCCTGTTGTTACTACAAAGTGACTTTTTGCGTTCACAGCGCCAGACAAATGTGAGTTTATGTTTTCGCCTGTTTGTTTTCGCTGCTTGTTGATGTGTGCTTCATAGGTTTCTCGGTTTATGTTATTTTTCCAGTTTAAACCTCAACCTAGATCTCAACCTGAAGTTTGATTAAACTTCTTCGCACTGTTTTGAAAAAAAAAAACACGAAATTATTATTAATATTTAATTTTAATAATTATTATTATTAAAATATTGCTGTGTCCGGTCGCGAAAGATACGCGTCATGGTAGTCACAGGTGAATTTTCTAGTCTTGGTATTAATCCTTTTTTCTCTGAAAGACAGCAGCACGAAACTCTGCTTTTGTATATTCTGTTTACAGAGCCTGAATACATTATACACTAACTACCTTATTACATGAAATTTTCGCGACACTTTAATTTCGCGATTTTTGGGATTAAAGAAAATCGCGAAATTAAAGTGCCGCGAAAATTAAGTGTCGCGAACATAAGATGACGCGAAAATTAAGGCACTGTCGTACTGTCCTGCATTATTCACATGATTATTAAAGAAAGGATAAACAGCATCTGAGAACTGTTTTGTTGTTAGTGTTGAGGTAAAAGGTTTCTCGTGTTTTTGTTATTGATGATGTTTTTGAAAAAAGTTGTTTAACCTAAAATTAAGAAATGTTAAACCACATGCACATTGTCGCGATCTGAAAATAACCAAACTTGTTACATTGGTACAATCGCAAAAATAGAGTGATTTTGTATACGGCATTTTCGTAGAATCGCGAAATTTAAATGTTGACAGAAAAATACGAGCTCCGGAATCGCGAAATAAACGAGTCGGTACAAAGGAAATTAAAGTAGACTGACCCAGTCGTATTTTAATTTTTCCTTGGAAATTTTAATCTTTGCGCGTTTGTCCTTTATTGGACGTTTTCATTTTCGTGCAAATATCAGGGTTTTTGGTAAATTGTTGTAATTCGTTTTGATAATTTTTATAAGCCACATTTTAAAAGCTGTGAGCATAACGCCTGCAGAAGAAACGATTTTTCAGAAGGTTTTAAGTGTAATAAAGGAAGACAACGAATATGACATTGAACTGGATGCTTTAGTGCAACATGTCAATCAATCTGGTGAAATTTACATACTTTGACAGAAAAAAATCAGTCAAGTTTTAGGGAAGTAAAATACATGAGCTGACTTAAGAGCACACAAGATAATTTTAAAAGCAATGTTTAGAGGCTTATAACTTGAAAGGCATTTCTTATACGAGAGAATTTTTCTAAGCCTTGTTTCCTACTCTCTCGCCCCCGGCCCAGTTCAGCGATTGTCGACCAGGGCAGTGTTTGACATTTTTATTTTCAATTTTATTTTCATAAATTATTGTTGTGGTCGAACGCGCGCTCTTCTTTGCCGTTCACACCGGAATAACTTGCAGAATTCCCGTCTGAGTTGCTGGTTAAAAATTCCGTAGATCACGGGATTAACGGAGCTGCTGTATCCCGCGAGGTACGTGTACGTCAAGTACACCTCACGAGGCATCCAGTAATTTCCTGTCCACAAGCCCATGCCATCTACAACAAGAAGCGGTGTCCAACAACAGGTGAAAGCCATCACAATCGCGAATAAGAGCTTCGTTATTTTCATTTCGTCCACTTGTGTCTTTGTCCTACTTACGCGGTCTTCCCTAGAAGTAGCTAACTGCATGTTATGTTGCCGAACCGAGCGCATAATTTGAAAGTGGCAAAACACTATTGGACCGTAGCAGGCGATGATTAAAAACGCTCCCATTGTGATGCACACAGAAGCACCCACTGTATCACAATCATAAATACAGATGTATTTTCCAGGGTGGAACATAAAAGCGTCTTTCGATATTAGTATTATTGGAAAGACGGTAGAGCTGAAGAACGCTGCTGCCACTGACAAGCAAATGTTTCTTTTTGAGTAAATTTTACGATGAAGCGACGGCCGAGTCACTTTGAAATAGCGCGCAACTGCTGTCAAAGTCATGGTGAGAAGAGATACGGTCCCGAAAACAGTAAACACGAAGCCTTGAAAATCACACGCGGCCTTGTTAAAAGGCCAACGTCCTGCCAGTTGCACAGATATTGTAAAAGGGTAGCCTAACACGGAGATAAGAACATCCGACACAGCTAAGCACACGATAAACATGTTTGATATCGAGCGCAGGCGAGGGTGTTTGTATATCGTCCAACAGACCAACAAATTTCCACCGATTGCCGTGGAGATGTTTACGAAAGTCACCATCGATTCCATTGCCACAGATACTCCGTCTCTGCCTGCAAGTTTTTTCTCCAAATCTATCTTTTGCTGTTGCTCCATTGTGCGAGTTGAATCGCGATTAACACTCACTTTATAATAAAAGGGCGATCGCGCAATTCAGATTATTATTTAAATTTACACCTGCGGGACTTTATTGACGTTAATTATCCCGTGTTATTGAAATCTTGTGAAAAGCGTCAAGTTTGATAGGTTCCTTGCCTTTCACAGTCAAATTAGATGTGTACAATCGATCTGTTTGGAACTTATTACTTTACATGACTCCTCGAATTTTATGAAATATATTTTTTGAACTTATGTTATTTTCGTAGATAATTTTTATTGTATCAGGTTTGAAATCAGGCCCATAACATGACACTCACATGCTTTACGTGGGTCTAAACAAAATATTACAATCATTTTTTTTTTATATTAGTTGTAAAGAGATAAGTCTCCTTTATATTTGTAATATTTCTTTCTCGTGAATGCTAATTTTAAAGGAAAAGCATTAAATATTTAGTCCGTTTAAATATAAAGATGAATTACGAGAGATATCCATAATTTGCAAAAGAATCAGTTTAACCGGATACACACTTATTAATTATTTTGGTGTTTCTCGTTTTTCCGGTCGCTGAGAGACCTTTTGTATCAAAAAAAAAAAAAAAAAAAAAAAAATAATAATAATAATAATAATAATTATCAAAACAGTACGCGATTATTTGCGCAGGGTTGAGCAAATGGCCATGATTCTTCCGCAGCAAATAATTAGTTATTTGCCTTAGATCTAACAGGCAGAATCAGCATGACATCCTTTTTTAACTCGGAAAAGAGTTGTAGTGGGCTAAGTGAATTCACTCCTTCACTCCATCACTCCTTCACTCGTTTCCTGTTAGACATATGCACTCAATGCGTGCAAGTGTTTTAAGGCCTCTAGAGAATTAGACCTTTTCTCTGATACCTACATTTCTTGTTAAATTACATAAAAATAACTTGTTTAGTCACCAACCGAAATATTGTATTAATGTCAGTTTTCTTGAAATCACATAATATTTATTCAGCTATAATCCGACACCGTAAACCTTTGGTTTTTTAGAACCAGTTAGAAAAAAACTAACCCAAAACACTCAGCTAAAGATGAATTTATCTCAGTACGATTTGGTGGAAAAAAATCGCTCGACTTATTACCGTATTTTCTCGATTAAACGCCCCCGGGGTTTATTTTAAAGGAGAAGTTCACTCCAGAATGGTCATTTATTTTCTTTACGCCAGTAAAAAGTTTATACAAAGATATGTTGTTCACCAAAATTTTAGCCCCCAACGTGCGCTATAACCCTACGAAATCTTATCCAAAACTCGACAACTGGACGCCGCCATCTTGGAGCTGGTAATGTATGCGTGACGTCAATGAGCTCAGCCTGAAGGTTGGCGGGATAATTTAAATACTCGAAACTCCTTGTTTCTTCGAAGTGGCTTTTGTTTGACAAAATGCCTGTTTGTGCAGCTCCATTTTGCTCAAACAGAGCTCCAAGAAATACAAAAAACAAAGAGTTTCGACTATTAAAATTTCCCCGTCAAACTTCAGGCTGAGCTCTTTGACGTCACGCATACATTACCAGCTCCAAGATGGCGGCGTTCAGTTGTCGAGTTTTGGATAAGATTTCGTAGGGTTATAGCTAAAGTTGGAGGCTGAAATTTTGGTGAATAGCATATCTTTGTGTAAACTTTTTATTGGCGCAAAGAAAATTAATGGCCATTCTGGAGTGAACTTCTCCTTTAAACTTGGCCCTATAGGGTCGGCGTTTATTTGAATTCAGGAGTTTTTTCAAGCCCTATGTTTCTAAGAAATGATTTTTATTCATTATTTTTGACAGCTATATAATTAGACATTATTTTTAAAGCATATTCAACCTTAAATAGTTGTCTAAGGGGTTTATTTTCAAATACAACTTGGAGACCCGGCGTTTATTCGGGGCCCGGCGTTTAATCGAGAAAATACGGTATTATTTTTCGTTACCTTCAAATAACAAAAAGGAAAAATAAAAAGAAAGAAATCAATTTGCAACAGATGAGAACTCTATCTCTTGACCTTTCGGTCTGCTCTCGATCAGTATTTGATGACAATCAAAGTGAAGTAAACAGAAGTTTGGAAAGTTTAACGTCAGTTGTATTAGCAGACCTTTGTTTGTCAGTTTGTTGTTTTCGATTCTTGTTTCATAATAACTTTTCCGAGTTTAGTGGCTTATAGCCACTTTTAGTTATCATTTCGGGAAGAACACATATTTTGGCCAATCTCGTCCGCAGAACACGGCCTTTTTTATACAGTTTCTTGGAACAGGCAAAGTTTTAGCATGAATGATAAATTAATTAGTAGACTAGTATGTGTATGGAACAAAAGACGATGTACCAGAAACAAATGGCTGGGCGAGCGAGCGAGTAAGAGAGTGAATGAAAAAAGGAACGCACTAACTGGCGACGGGATGCCTGCATGGTTGGCGATTTTCTTTCGCGATAACAAACAGATAGCCCGTCGAAGCCACGAGAAGAGTTATTGAGGGAAAAGTAGTAGGTACTCCTGAAGAGTACAATATGGGATTAATTGTAGTGCCTTCGAACAAATAAGGAAACAGAAAGGCTGACCTTATGGTAGGCGGATTGAATTAATATATTTCCTACCAGTGCTCTCGTCCAATCAGAAACCAGTAATTTTGTTGAGTGTACTGTGTAGCCTGCGAGCAGGACACCATTAAAAAATATTAATGACATTGGCTAGACTAAACTAAACGTTTCAAATATTTACTACAGAAGTCGAACACTGCAATTTTACCCCGATTTTTTTGAACTCGCGATTTCTCGAACCAATTTTCGTTTCTTTAGGAGGTTCGAAAAATTGGAATTCCACATTATTACTATACTGTACCAACAGCCACACAGCGGTCAAACGCAGCGCGCGTGCGCAGTTCCTGTGTAATTCCCGCCAAAATTTTCCATACAAAGTCTTAAATTTTTCGAAAACTTTCGCTGTAAATCCAAAATAACGCCGTCCCTGGAAAGTTAAGGTTTATATGCTGCTTATGGATTAGAAATTTGATAATTCATCTTCACTGAGTGTCCCAGCTTGAACTGTTTTTTCACCGTATTATTTCTTTAACAATTTCTTACAAAAGTTTGCCCACGTTCAAGTCGAAAGTTCGAGGCGGCGAAGACCGATGTGACGTCAATTTTTGCGTTTGACCGCTGTGTGACCAACAGCTAAGTGTCTTTTTCTGAGTTATGTCTGCTGATCCGAAAGCCTATGGCTCATAACGCTGATGATACAGAATAGTGACGCCTACATAGAGAAAAATTTGGTGCATTCGAGGAACCACTGGACAAAAGTATCGCTTGATAAATGAAAGCCAGGAGAAAAGATATTTCCTGAAGGTTGCTGAAATATCGCAGTTCAAAGAGTGCAAGTTATGAAATTTAGAGGCCTGCTGTTTACCAAAGGTCTTTCTTTGTTCTTAATTGCGAAAGCTGTGCATCAAAACTCATCGGATGGAGATTCAAGCTTGCAAATCGTACGGTGAGTTTTGCCAATTTCATGTATTGCTTGTCAAATTTGTTTTTCACATCATTTTCTGTAATCAAATTAAGTTCTTATTGCCGATAATCATCGTTTTTAAAATAAAATTTTCGATATTCAAGACATTTCTCATCTACGCCTTATAAATGTAGCCTTTTTCATCGCTTTCATTCTCATGCTACCGCAGGATATACTAAACGCGGACCCAGAAGTTCTACATTAGTACACTGTGTATTTGCTTCAGTTGTTTAGTTCATAATATAAAGATTAAAATGACATTAAGATTACCCAAAAATCTCAGAATATGCCAAAGTTTACTCGAAGACGCCTGAAAATTTTCCGAAGATGTCCACGATGATTTTTGAGTATTGCACAGTGTAAGTCGTAAGAAAGAGATGTTCACCCTTGCATTAATTTAGGTACGAGTAATTTAAAATTAAAATATCGGTTAAATAGGGTTTAAGTGGCTGTGCGGCTTAGAACCGACCAGTGAATAATTTTGGCTATCTGTGCATTCATTTGTCCTCTCTACTGTTCCTTATAAGTCATTTTATATTCAGGATGGTTGGCGTGTCTTGTAGAAGTCTAAAACATGGTGTTAAATCGTAAGTTATTTGCATATAATTGAAGAAAATGACGGTAATTGCATTAACTTTAACGAATCTTTACACACAGTAAATTCGCACTGGCCGCAAAATTATTTGCTGGTTACTTGAAGTTTATCTTTAGTGTGTTTGATGTAGAGGTATTAGAACTTTGGAGCTGGTTCCACTTTTGAGAAATAATTTTCTGAAAATCGGTCCCTTCGCTATTGTTTGTTTAGTGCTGTACATTCAAATAATTATTTCGACGTTTCACTTTTAAATATTTCGATCGTTATCATGCTAGGGTCCATTAGTGAGTATTTTTCTTTACTTTAACAGGGAAATTAGTCCAACTCACGGTGCGGAGAGGAATTCTGAGGCGCTTTTCGCAACGGCTAAATTTGGCCCGATTTTGACTTCGCCAGCCGACCAAACTTCGCGAGTCAATATTTTCGCAAAGAAAGGATCCTGAAACCAAAGAAATACATTTTTATTTATGGTTTAGTAACCTTAACTTATAATATAAAAATCAGCCCAAACTATTTTTCGAGCGAAATTCACTGGTCGGTTCTAAGCCGCACAGTCACTAAAATGCTTGAGAACAGTCAAGAAACACCACATAGACAACATATGAGGTAAAAGTGTGCTTTTCTAGTTCTTTATTACATTTCTTTCGAAACAAATGTTGCCTATAAAGTTTCATACAAATCCCTATAATTTTGACGCTGCAATTTTGACCGAGTTGTCAAAGCGCGAGCCCGGGCCCCCTGTGGGTGTTGCTGAACACAGTTCGCTGAAGTAGACAACTGGTGAGCACATACGCGATATAATATGCCATATTTCTCACTCGCCTACATTCACACCACCATGAAACTATGACTTTTACCCTGCTAATTATGCTAGCAACATCGAAACGTCGGACAACATTAATATTATTTCTACTAAGGTTTTTTGGTAAACCGCTAATCAATCAAACTTCGATGGTAGTTACTGCATCCTTACGAAGTCCCATGGTGTAAAAATCATCATCATTAATAACTAAACTCTGCTGTATTGGGCGTCCGAAAATCGTTATAATTACCTAAACGCTAAAAAAACGTTAATTAAGAGCTTTAAGGACAACAATAAATTATAAATTGATATTAAAAAGAAGTAATCATGTGAAAACTATTGTAAGATATTTTTACATTTTATATGGAAACATCGACTTTCGTAAACAATTCTGATAAAGGAATTGGTTTAAGCTCCACATCACACTTAATAGTTCTCTTAAACTGGTACTGGGATGTTAAGTCGATGCTTAGTGTTTTGTTTACAGTTTTCAACGTTCAGGTACTCGCCACCATGTTTGCTTTATGGTATTCTTGTGACGTAACTGAGTGGCTGTAAATCACAAAAATTTCGCTGTAATACCGTAACTATTACTTAAGTAAGAATACGCATTAGAAAAGATTAGAAGCGCGAATATATCTCAAAACTTACGCAATATTGTATTTTGAAAATGCATGACCAAGCAATGATGTCATTACTTCCCGGCAAGCTTCGTACAAACAAACATGGCGGCACGCCAGAAATTTGAAAACAAAAAAGGCGAAATAAAACGCCTACTATTTAAACTGTAGAAAACGAATTATCGACTTCTAACCTGTAAAACAGTTTTACACAAATACTATCTTTGGATTTGGAACAAAACTGTTTGTTGATTAGATAAGATTCCCTTTAAAGTCGAAAACGACAATGGCATAAGCCATTTGTTCCACCACGTGTGCAACCAAGAAAGAGTTCAAGTTTAAGCGACATGCTTGAACTCTTTACCTTCTTCGCCCGGTGTGTATGTTTTGTTGTCATATGCGGGATAATTCGTGATGCGCACCAACCCTCCTTCAGCAATAGCCGATTTACTTTTGTTTTTCCACAGAATCAAAATAATCATAGCGATAATCAAGAGAGCAACGACGCATGACAAGGAAATGACTGCCGGCTTTAGGTAAGCATTTGTATCCTTGTCATCTTCACCTGTGAAAAGAAAGCAGAAGTGTCAATACAGAAACCAAAAAAAATGCTGTACATACGTACACGGGTTTTCTACGAGGAAAAAGTCAACGGGGCGCATCCGAGTTGACTTTTTCTCATATAAAATTAGGGCGAGTAATTCTACTGTTTTAGTAGACACGAAAGAAGTTCAGTTCAAAACCCTACAACTTTGTTTATTTTTAAGCCAAAAATCGTGAAGAGAGTTTCCCTTTAAAGGGCAACAATTGCGTGATCGAGTTTTATCTTCCCAATAGTAGAATTGAACCACTTGATTCCTAAACCAGACCGGGAATTTTTACGCATTGTCGTATTTTTTTTTCTAGTTTTTTTTTGTGGTTTCCGATTAGGGATAGCAATTTATGCATCATTTTACCATTAACCAATTGGTTGAATTAGCTACAGTCAACTCTTTCTACGACGGACACCGTCGGGACCGGCCCCAACTGTCCGTATCAGAGAGGTGTCCGCCTTATAGAGAGTCGAGGAAACATGACACAAGTACTTCTGAGATAATTATGCTCAATGGCTATATCTGCTTGAAGTCTGTTTAAAAACTGGACCGTATTCGTTTGTTCGAGCAAAAGTTGATAGTTTCCACAAAATGTTACACTCTTAGTAGAAAACGACCTCTGCTTCGATGCCCATACATCTATAAAGTTAAGCTTAGAAGTTATCCGCTATAACGAATTATTTTTGGTAAGTGTACTGACCTCAAGGGGCTAACTAACTTTGCTTTATGTTGATACGAAGTTTTAAAGTATTATTATAAACAAAAAGCACTTGCGTCTGTTGTTGTTTTTTCCTTCTCCGTCTTAGAGAGGTATTCGTATTGTAGGGAGTTAAGTTACAGTAAAATGACTGAAAAACGGCGAGGACCATCGCCAGATGTCCGTCTTATGGAGGTGTCCGTATTATAGAGGAGTCCGTTAAGAAAGAGTTGCTTTTACTCTATAAGAGTAACATAGGTATTTACTCTATGAGTTGGGATAACTTATAGAAGGGATCAGTTTTGCAACGAAATGAAATAATTTTTGTTGTCTAGGTACAGAAAGTGATGATACAGCTTTCTATTATTATTTTGTTATTTCTCTATTGAAATAATAATTGGAAGTCCATATTTGAATCTTAGAGCAGTTTTTATTGGAAAAGCGCAATTTAAGAAGACGAGTAATCAGAAAAAAA
Source organism: Oculina patagonica (assembly GCF_052425735.1). Classification (NCBI taxonomy): domain Eukaryota; kingdom Metazoa; phylum Cnidaria; class Anthozoa; order Scleractinia; family Oculinidae; genus Oculina; species Oculina patagonica. The sequence goes on from NC_135765.1 coordinate 26,234,477, forward strand.
ATAAAACGAAACACTTAAATAGGCGGTTTGCGTGATGACATCATTTGGCTACAACTACTATCTTTCGCTTTATCTCCGTTTCTATCATTTAATAAGAGCAATTGTAGTTTAAACCCCACTGGGGATTCATCATTTAAATAATTAAGGAAAAGTAGGTTGAATTACGGTAGTTGTAGTCAAATGACGACATCGTGCAAATGTGCTTTTGGTGAATGTCAACAATTACCATTATCTCCTTTTGCTGTATCGCGATCTGAAGAACCTTTTGTCTCTTCTTGCAAAGTGATCTCATACTCCGCACTTCCAGCACTGTTTGTAGCCTTGCACACATACGTCCCATAATCTTCTTTAGCACGTGGAGTGACAACGAGGACGTTGTCGATGAGAATTACGTCATCACCAGTCAGCGGCTGGCTATTTTTGGTCCAAGTGTAATGAACAGGCTTGTCACTTGACATGTAACAGAACAAGCTGCACGTGGTGCCCAATTTGCAAGCAACGGTTGGAGTCGAAATATTGCTGAGGATTTGTGGACCTTCTGGTTAGCCTGAAAAAACAAGTAAGTTTAAGTGTAAGTTTTTCATGAAACAAAATGCTAAGTTTTGGTTATTTTCCTCGGCATGGGGCCGAGGAGGGGGGGGGGGGGGGGGTACTCGAAGTATACATGACAGGGGGTCCAAGAGAGCTTCATATTGCAGGAGTTTTCGTCTGTCAAGGAAGACGAGTATGAAAGGACAAAATACTTTTCGTAGCTTCTAATGCTACACCTTGTACATGTAAGCATAAGAGAACGATGTAAAAGTGTCGGTCTAAATTGTCGTACAGTAATAAAAATGTGCTTTTAGCTCTTGTACTGCGCTCGAAACAGCAGGGCAACAGGTAGAGGACAGGCAGCAGTGGAGAACCCTTACGAACGTTCCTTGTGCCACACTTGTGGCACACTGTGTCCTGAAAAAGAGGAAGAATAGCTCTCGCCTAGCAACCAGGGCAATGTTTCTGGGTCTTTTTCCTTTTCTTTGTTTGGTTTCGTTGTTTACTCCTTCTTTGGAGAGGAAAGAGAAGAATCGTTTCTAATATTTTTTTTATATTTAATTTAATATTTTATTTGTATTTAGTTTTTTTTTTTCACTTACCCTGGGGCCTGCAAACAACTCCTACGTCATCTATATGGCTACATTTACTGTGCCCCCAATCTCTGCCACAATCGGCCAGGGAGTGTTCGCTTCCTTTACAACTAGTGCCATCCAACCAGATGATTAAGTCCCCAGGTCCAAATGGTGCGCAACGTGGAGCGGCAAGGGCATCTTTAAATCCCAACTGACGACAAACTATGTTAGCGCTCTGCAGGTTCCATTCAGGAAGGGAATCGCTACATACAGTCCCCCACAGACCACGATAAAGCAGCTCTACTCGTCCAAGAAACGGTTCAGGACCAACCAGGCGAACTGTTGGGTAAGAAGAGAATTTGGCATTTGAAGTTAACTTTGGAAAGGTTTTGGCGGCTTAATAGGAATTTTGAGCTTCGTGCTTTCAAGAAATAAGGATTTTTCAGATACAAAACAAACCTTGCTATTAAATATTTGCTAGGATCATGTGATAAAAAATATAGTAACTACAGTACTTTCCCTTGCCCTTATTCACCGGAGACCTTTGGTAAAGTAATGAAGGAATGCCTTGCCTTCTGATCCAACGCAAACAGCCTTTGCTACTTCTCCGTTTGGACAGCCCTGCTTTTTCAAACCATCATGTGCGCAAGAAAATATCGAGTCTTCATCGCCAGCACACTGCACATTGTTCAGCCAAAAGACACCATTTCCACTGCCGTAAAATGCATTGCTTTTGGAATCAGCTGAGCCTGTATAGCCCAGTGCTCGACAAAACACATCCGCGTCTTTTTTGTCCCAGTTTTCATCACAGATATGCCCCCAGGTGTTATCGTAGTAAACCTCAACGAGTCCTTCTTTATCAGATGGGCCTCCAATTAAACGAACTGTGGAATACAACATAAATTCGCGTTATATCTACACACACCTCTCTCCAATGAAAGACTGTTGGAGCAAAGGAGGAATTAAAGGTTGTCCAGTTTAGGCGGATCGCGCGTCTGCGATACACCGCTCTAACGACGAAAAATACTAGTAAATGAATCCTTGTGTATTTTATGTAGTAATATATTTGAAAGCTGAGATTGTTTGCACTGGCATTTAATCCTTTATTCTTGAGTACTTATGGAGACAACAATCGAAACCTGAAAGCCTTTTATTTCCATTAACTGAAGTTAACTTAAGTGATAAAAAGTGGCTCGGGATGAAAGTCAATTCAAGAGCTTGAAGACCCTGATAGCCTATTCATGTGTTCATAGGCCACCGGGACTCCTCTAACTAAAAAAAAAGGAGATGCGATAACCTTATAGTCCACTTGTTGAGACCGGGGCGAGATGTTTTGGGTTTGAGTGCTTTCGTGGTTAGTTTGTTAGATTTTTTTCTTATTCATAACAAAGTGCCTCTCTCCACGAGTACAGGGGTAACTTGTGATGGACCAACGTCACATTCAGGGAAAGAAGCAAAATCCAAGTCGTGAAGCTGAAGCAGTACGTGAGCATTTAAAAACAAGTGATTAGTTACCTGGCAGTGAGCAGATTACACTGGCAAAATCCCGCTTGCAGTTAGCTTTTCCCCAGCCACTGTGTGAACACTGAGTGATGGAGTTCTCGTTTCCTGTACATTCTACGTCATTAATCCAGCCTGCACCTGATCCTAATCCAAATTGGGAATTGCGAGGTGCCGATACAGCATCCGGGTATCCAAGCTCACGACAGACTACGTTGGCGTCAGCAGTATCCCACCTATCATCACACACTGCTCCCCAGACTCCGCTGTATAAGTACTCAACACGACCAACTGACGGCTGGGTCCCTCCATCAGCCAAGCGCACTGTTAAGGTAAGAATAACACTATGAAACGTTAAAGTGTATGTGACATACATATTTTTTGCATAAACGAATCTACGTGGGATGCTGATGTGAAAATCGAAAAAGGAAATTCGATTTTTTTTCCATCGCGTTTTCGAGCTCTAAAATCGTGAAATTTCACTTCCAGTTGAGTCCATAACCGCGCACAGTGGCGAGCTGAGTCTATTCTGCTTTTGACGTCATGGCCGGTCTAGAACCAGCTCCCTACTGTGCGCCGTGACGTCAAACAAGAATGCACTCAGTGATACACTCAAGAACCAAACAATGGGGGAATGGACCTAGACCGGCCATTACGTCAAAAGCAGAAAAGACCCAGCTCCCCACTGTGCGCGGTTTTGGACGCAACCGGAAGTGAAATATTACGTTTACTAGGTCGGAAAACGCGGTGAAAAAAAAAAGGGTTTTCGAATTTTTTATTTTCGATGTTCGCATCAGCGTCCCACAAAGATTTGGTCAGGCAAAAAAAACCCTGTAATTTACAATTTAAGGCCTAGATGTTTTTGGCTCAAGTTTACGTATGTATTCACTGTAAATAGTTTAGCTTTAACTCGTCTAACAGCAATCTTCTCATACGATCGCGGTATGTTTAAAAAAGCGATTACAATATTAACAATTAAAGGAAGGATGTAAAATTCTTATAAGATAGACAAACAAATTAAAACAGATGTAAATATTTTTTCTGACGCCAATCTTAAAAAGGGCATATTACTCAACTGATTGCATGTACGTGTGATTTTTTTTTGGTACATAAAATCCACAATGCTACGTTACCGTCAGGTCCAAGGCAAAACACAGTTGCTTCCTTGCCGCCTGCACAAGTGTGATTTCTCAATCCATCGTGAACGCAAGAAAATAGCCAGTCTTCATTTCCAGTACACTGTAAGTTACTTAACCACAAAGTGTCACTTCCTTTGCCATAGAATGCACCATTCTTCTCTTCGTTGGATCCTGTGTAACCCAGCATTCGACAAGCTACATCTGCATCCTTTTTATCCCACATTTGATCACAGACGGATCCCCAAGTGTCGTTCACGTAAACTTGCACAATGCCTTCTCTTAGGTGAGATCCTCCGACTAACCTCACTGGAAGTGAAACGAACGTATATATATTATTCATCGGTTCAGCGAGCTGTCTTTGCAACTGATTACAGGACGTACAGATAAAGAGAATAAACTAGTTGTAGCAAGTAATCACCAAACAAGGAGAGGAGTAAGCCTTTTTCATAAATAACAGCTAGATAGAGGATACACTGACAAAATTTTATTGAAACGTCGAATCGCGTGAGAAAAATAGACGCATTGAAATATTTAACTAAAAATTGTTCAAGGGACACAAAAAATATTTTAAACCACGCTTGTAACACTAAATATTACAAATATTGGTGGTTGAAATGCCCCTGGGATGCTTGGCACAGTGGTTTATTTCCTTCATTGTAGAGCGAAAGTAAACTTAAAAAAAAAAAAAACTGCGCCAAAATGTCAATATGTTAGTTCGTAGCGAACGTTTCGGGTATGGTCCTCCTTCAGTTCGTTATTTACTACATATCAAAATTATATATATATTTTTTTTTTTTTCTCAACTAAGCTAATCAAGTATGCCATTTGAGTATATAACGCCCAGAAAAGTCAAGTTCTACCACACTACAATATTATACTCTCTTAAAAGACCGCTTGGAATCGCTTTTTTTCACTCACCAGGTGCGGAGCATATTACACTGGCATCGTCACCGTGGTCACAGCCACGGCCATCTCCCCTGTGCGGACATTCTGATATGTAATTTTCATTTCCTTGACATTGTACCCTGCTCCACCAAATGTGCCCCTTTCCTTCTCCAAAAGCCGCTCTCTCCAGTGCTGCCAAAGCAGGGCCATATCCAAGTTGACGGCAAACCACCTTCGCGTTATCTAGCTCCCCGCGGCGGTCGCATACTGTTCCCCAGACTCCTTCGTAAAGCACTTCAACACGGCCTTCAAATGGCGAGCTGCCATTAGCTAGTCGCACTATAAGTCAAAAAATGGCAGACTGCGTTTCAAAACACGTTAGATAATTTTCTGTGAAAATTCTGTCGACAGGTTCAATTTCTTCTTAAGGTGATTCCCTAGATTGCACTCTACTGCGCAGAATTAGCGCGCGCACATAAACAAAATGGCGGCTTTTTTCAATGCGGGTTGGCTCGCGAGAGACAAATTATCGTTTTCTCGTAAACGAGAGCGGTGACCTATCATTTTTTTTCTTTTAGTTCGAAAGTAGCGATCAAATTATTTCTATAAAATGAATACCGATCAATTTCTATGGCAGAATAATACATTATCACCGAAAACGTGTACTTTGCCATTACTCGCAAAGGAAATATAAGGAATCATATGGTAAATACAAGGTCTCCCTGCTCCTAAACGAATACGGTGACCCTCCTTTTTTATTTCGAAATTTAACTTCCCTTAATTAAGGTAAGCAGCCAACTGGCAAAGTTTGGTTGGAAATCTATGAGCAGTTCTATTTCAAGGGAATTACCTTAATCGTATTGCGAGGTGAAGAAGAAGTTAAGAACCTTTTTTGGTGAAAATGTATAGCAGTGTGTATTCTATTAATTTTGTGAATAAGCTAAGAGAACAGAAAACCCCCTATTAATTCACGTAATTGACGCGTGGATGGCATTGGCGTCTACCGTAATTTGAGCGATCCAAAAGGCCAATCTAAGAATTTTATCATAACTTCAGTGTATGAAAGTCTTTTACATAAATAGGTAGTAAAAGGCAAAGTTACCGTGAGTTCCAACGCAAGACACATTTGCTTTATTGCCATTTGTACATGCGTGCATTTTCAATCCATCGTGAGTGCACGAAAATATGGAGCTTTCATTTCCAGCACACTGAACGTTGTTTAACCACATAGTTGGACTTCCTTGTCCATAGTCTGCTTTGGTGTTAGGTTGAGTCGATCCCGTATAACCCAGCGTTCGGCAGACAACATCTGAATCCTTAGCATCCCACATTTGGTCACAGACAGATCCCCAGATGTTGTTGTGGTAGACTTGAACCAGCCCCTCTTTTGGTGAAGGTCCTCCGATTAACTTAACTGAAATGGAAAGCAAATTGCTACTTTATTTTTTCTTTACATATTCATGGTATATGCAACTGTATATCATACGCAATGTTGGAATATTGGTCAGTATAGGTTTTTGAAACGGCAGTCACAAGCAACATTCCTTCCCACGACTAAAGCGGCTACATCAACAATAAAATATGGCGAAAGAGTAAATAATAAAACTATTCATCTATATTTCAGGATAATTAATTTGAGCTACGAAACGGCCATCGCTTCATTTATAAAGCCACTGAAAAATTACCCGAGCGCCTAGGTTGGTTTTATTAAATTAGTACAGCGCTATGTTGAACTGCATATTACCATTGCTAGATTTGTGCTATTTTTGCCTATTATAGATCGAAACGGGATACATTTAAATTTTATGAATGAATTTATAATCTAGTACAATTTAGTTGCTGCACTGTCCATCTACACTATTATTTTAGCTGTTTACTGGGGATTTATAGCATATCATGTCGACATTCTCGTCCCCAGAACCGCTTTTCTCTCTTAGCCGGCAGAGCCTGGGGCACGAGTAACAAATGGCTCTGGGGACACATAATTTTGATTATCGGATAGATTTAAATTCTCTTTGTTAAAAATCTAGCCAATCGAACCACGTGCCCCAGAGCCACTTGTTCCTCGTGCCTCAGACTCAGCCGGCTAAGAGGAACGAGAGGCTCTGGAGACGAGAATGATCATTTCGTCTCACCTGGAACGGCGCATATTACACTAACGTCTTCATCGTGACCACAGTGAACATTCCCCCATCCGCTATGGCTGCAGTTCGATATTGAATTTTCGGATCCAGAACATCTCGGACTATCCAGCCAAATCTTCCCAGTTCCTTCTCCAAATGCCGCGTCTCGTGGTGCTGCCAATGCTTTTTCGTATCCAAGTTGACGGCAAACCACATTAGCCTCATCCAGGTCCCAAAAGGGGTAACAGATTGTTCCCCAAACTCCCTGGTAAAACACCTCAACACGACCTTCGAACGGGGTGCCTCCATTTACCAATCGTACTGTAAGACAGTAACACATTACAAAAAAATAATAGGCTACCGAATAGGTAAAGAAAGGCACTTTGCTACTACTGATGTTGTTGTTTACTAATGATTTGCGCCCTATATTGCTATTTCTATAGCCATTAGACATACATGGATTTCCGTTTGTGTTCCATCAATTATATTATTGCAAAATCTCTCTTAAAAATTCCAAAAGATTGCTTTAATCTTATCGTTCATAGCTGTCATCATTGTCCAAAATTCAGTTGTATGTCTCACATAGTACACAGTGACATAAATACATTATAGAAAGAGTTTTTCCATGGATCCCTGGATAGCCGAAAAAACTAAACAAAACGGAGGACATGATTTTAAAGTGGCATTTGCAAGACTATACCAAGAGGTCCCTACCACTAGTATAAATATGGTAGATCAGTTTCTCCCTTCAATCAAAAAAAAAAATAATAAAAAAAAATAACAACATGTTCTACTGAAGAAGACCGCCGAAGAAGAACAAGAAAAAAAAAATAGAAAAGCGTTTCGTGGGGTCTGTTTATTTTTGGAGCATTGCTTGTATGATCCATTCGCGCCTTTAATTCTTTTTTTCTCAGATAAGGCCATCCCAATAAAATGTTTTGTTTCCCATTGCCCCGTCTCTTGTGATGGTGGGTCGGTGGGTCGGTCGGTCGGGCAAAAAAACAACAACAACAACAACAAGTATGAACAGTTTAAGGGGTCTGGGTTCATTTAAGAAGCCAGAAGATACAGAACCGAACGATTTTGTTTCAGTCGATTTCGCTGAGAATTTTAAAAATATCGTTAATGCCCTTGGCACGAAAACAGCCTTTGAAAAACTTAGTATCAATGTTAATTGAACACAATAACATCACATCATACCAATTGTTGTAAACAAAAACAAGATCGTGTGCTTGTAAATTAAAGTACTTGCCTCTTTGACTAGTGAATCTGGATTTTTTTCTTAAATTTCGAAAAAAATGAGTCGGTCGGGCGATGGGAAACGAAACATTTTATTGGGATGGCCTAAGTTAGGGCCCATTTACATGGAAAGAGGATGATCCTAGCACAAGGATCATCCTCCTTTCATGTAAAATAGAATGATCCTAGTGCTAGGATCATCCTAGTACTAGGATAATCCGACCGCCATATGTTTTCAGCTTTCAGTTTACATGTGAATGGTTGCATTTGGCCCTAACGCTAGGACCATCCTAGCGCTAGGACCATCCTATCTGAGATGAGGGATGTTTAAATACCATCAGACTCACCTTGTTGATCATGAGCAGCTACATTCAGCACTAGAACACCTTAAAAAGGATACATTTACTATTTTAGTTGATAGTCAAGAAATAATCAATATTAGATTCTATTAAAATAAATAAAAAAGGTGAAAATGGGGAAAAATATCATGTACTGGGAACGTCACTCAAGTTTCGGTTAAAGCCCTCCGTCAGAAGAGTTTTTGTCAGTACAGCAACAATCTCAGTGTCGAGCGAGTTGTCGAGCGAGTGAGCTACATATTTTGCATAACAAAAAAGGTTATTCCAATATCAATCGAACGGAAAACTACATAGGACAACAACGCAAGAGGTCTTTTTCCGGAAAACTACATTCGCACATGCGCACATTAAGTTCGGTGAAGCATAACAAATAGTACCACTGGTGGGCCTCGATTTCAGGAACAAGAATTCCTGAAGATTAAATTGCTGATCTTGGATTGAGCTGTTGTTGCGGCAAAAGGTTAATAAAATAGAGGAAGGGCGAAGACATACGAGCTAAATTTAAAAGATTACGCATTTGATCCATTGACTGCAGGCCGAAGTTAGCAATGCTAAAGGCGTTTTATTTATTTAGTTTTGTTTCTTGTTGTAGTATTTCTTCTCAATAATTTCCAGAACATATATAATATGCATTTTTTTTTCTTTTTCTGTCTTTATATGTCCTTAAATTTTATGTCAAGCTATCACCAATAGTATATAGAGTAAAAAAGTGAGGGAATTGAGAGAAAGAAAACAACTGAAGAAAAAAAATACAACACAAAAGTGATTTGGATTATGGCTTGTTTTCTTTCTTGTTAAATGGTTCAGGTTGCTATGTAAAGATCGCTGACTTTATCCTATTTTTCTTGGCATTTGAAGTTGCTTTTTATAGAGGATTAGTCCTTTTTAACCGTGTCTTTATCAAGTCAGAAGAAGTGTGGACAGAATTCGTGAATCTTGCCAGATTTCCACGAACTAAGACTTAACCATCTCTTACAACCCATTCAAATCGCCTCATATGTTTAATTTGCGTTCCTGTATTTATAAAAAAAAAACAATGCACATAGACATCCGTTAAACTGCTTCAACAGATCGCTACAATTGTTGACATAGAAATCGATGTAGCGAGATTAGAACCCAATTGGAAACCTGTGAACACGCAATGTCGAATGCATTTGCCATCCAAGATTAAAGTTATGTGACGAGAGGTCTTAACTTTTTTTAACAATCAGAGAAGCTACAATTTTCGAAAGAAGTGGAGATGACTTTGACAAGAAAAAAAAATGAAAATAAAAGCACACGTTCCAAGTCTACATTTAAGACTTCTTGATGCCATCACATAATGGAAGATGATGCTAAGAACGGATTGTTGCTTTAGAACATTGTTTAGAAACCAACAGGAATTGGTGGCCTAAGAGCCACTGAAGATTTCTTATAACCGTCACCGGAACGAATGATTAGGTTAAAATATCACTTTGTCAGCTACCACTACCAAAACAATAATAAAAGAAAGCCCTACTGTGAAAGCAAATGTTACAGATCGAGAACTAAATTAGTTTAATTGAAAAGTGCGGTTTTGTATGTCAGTGAACATCAAATGATTTTATCCTCATAAACAACAGCACAAAAATATTCCACGAACTCTAAATCTTGTTATGGAAACTGCAACTAAATTGCTTGATGGTTTACAATCCTGTTTGTTTTGTCAAACATACTAAATGGAATACAAACGAAAATGGAACAGAAAGAGAGATTGGGTGGGTTAATAACTTTCGTCGATGGAATGAAATTGAACAAAGTCTTTATTTTTCTCAGTCACGTACAGGTGCAAAACCAAAAGTGCTGACTAATGTCAAGCTGAACATATCGAGTAATTTGTTTTTGACAATAAGACTGATTATTGAATAGAATGAAGGTGCAAAATGAGTTCCTGTCTCGATCCGTAAAAACACTCTCGCACGTGCACAAATACATGAAGCGTTCGCGGTGAAGCAAAACCGGCCGGAACCAGATTCCTGCATGACGATGGAAATGTTGAATTTTCCAACAGTGTATATCTTGCCACAGACTATTGCAATTTTAACGTAATGGAAAAGTGTTATTGTTTTAGATTTTTGATTAGTTTTGGCGGGAACCTGATTAAAACAGTTAGCTGACGAATCATTCAAGAAAAAGGCTGCTAAATGCGATCGCCCGTTCTTGCTGATTGTACAAATGTATCAAAATAAAATCTTGCTGAATAGGCAACGTAAGCAGTCTTGGCGAGAAATATATCAGCCGGAAAAGACTGACAGTTTAACTGACCAAGAATTAGCATTTCTACTCGATTTTATTAATGAAAGGGAAGTTCATATTTAATGCCCAAGAGCACAGCAGTTTCAGCAGAAAAAAAACCCTGTATGTTGTGGCACGAAATAAACTTAGGCAGGTTTACCGTAGCCGTCGGAGGAAAAAAAAAATAAAATAAAAAATAAAACTTCGACAGTAGTCACTTAGAAAATAAAACCTCTAGTGACATTAAGATTTTACTCTGTACCTACCTCCTGTCAATGCAATAATCACCGCAACCGCTGTCATACCGATAGATAAGCTGGATGAGCAGTGCAGTTAACATGAAAATAATGTCTATTCGATAACTTCCATAAAATATATACGAAACATGATGTCAGCAGAAATATTGCACCATTAAAAAGAAACAATGAATTGAAGTCGATTAAATCGTAGTATCCATAGAAACAGCCAATGTGATGCAACAAACGGAAGTTGTAACTCGGCCAGTAATGCAAATATGCATATGAACTAACAAATACTTAGGAAGCGTAATTTATTAGCTTGTTGTTCAATATATAACACTGGAACTAGCGTCTAAAAACATTGTCAACGTAAACCCTCTCAAGGCCCATGCAGATAGCCAATATTACTATTCTGGAAAACTACATGCGACATAACTGGCTGTTTAATGCATGCATGAAGCCTCTGTAAAACTACTTTCGCAGGAACATAAATAAAGTTAAGTGAAGGATAACCAATTTACATATTGACATTGCATCAAAATAACAACAATGCTTTTAAAGGAAATATTCCGAGCACGAGTTCCAGAAGATGTTGTAAGTTAAATCCGTCGAAGACGTTATGGCTTTTCAAGGTGGGCTAAAAATTTGGGCGTTAAAATCAACCTCGGCAACTTTGGAACGGAAATTCATATTTGTAATTATTGGAATTGAAAATCTCGCTCATTTGACCTAGCGTTAAAGTACATCGTATACCTTATACGTCGTGCGGTAATCTGGGCCAACACACACAAATCAAGGGCTTTCCAATGGAAAACTAAAGACTAGTGTATAAATGCACCGCTTTGAAACTGTAGTCAGAACACACATTAAACAACATATATGTCCATGTGAGGGTCTATCTGGTCTATTATACTCTTACGGTTTGGCGGTCTAAGCCAATTTTGAGTGTCTGTTTGCGAGTACATTCGTGCTTCTCTGGCGGTTTTAGGTCAAGAAATTATGCCGGTGTCGGTATTAAGGAGAAAATTACAGCTTTTCCGGTATAGGGAGAACAAAATATGGCTGTTTGCGGAACGTACGACCACCATAATATAAAGAGACCCTCTTTATTTTATCTACACAATAAACTACGGAAACCCGAAACTACGTAGTTGGGATGCTTCCTGTTGACTACGAGATAAATTGGTTGAGATCGGAATAGCCTCTATTTAAAATAACAAAGTTTTGATTTATAGCATTTTGGTTGAAATTAAAAGCCTCTCACTATATTCGGCCAAAGAAGACATACGTACATATATATTTATTCAAAGTAGTACATGCAGTTGGGCTCAGCTTGTCACTGTGCTTTAATAACAATAAGACATTTATAAGCGGAATGGTCACATCGAACAGTTTAGCATTGTTCATTAAGGTAAATACGAAAAGAAAAAAAACGAAGTACTTATTGTCGGTAAGATAAGCACGACCGTATTTCTTTTTTGACCGTGACGTATTATGCAACGCCTCGGTCTATAACAGGGTGGTCTTTGCGTGACATTTTTGAGGGCACACTTTCTCAATGATGTGGCGTTGGTATCAAAGCACAAAATGTGTTCAAAAGCAGTCATAACTAAGATTCTTTTAAAGCTGCATTTATTATTGAACAAACTCCCTTATTATACATTTTCATAATTTTTTTGGTTAACAGCATTGCCTAAGAATATTTTGGATTCTTCTTTAGTCCCTTTTGAAGTCTAAACTTGAGATTGACGGTTCACTTTAAAAATGTCTTCTTAGTCTTTTAAAACTACTTGTATATGATAACTTACGTTTCTGAGATTTAACTATTTTTTTAAAATATAGAGCTTTTGGTTGAAATATAAGTGTGATGGTAACAAGCAGTTAAAACTATGAGACTTGCTAACGTCGTCCTAAGCCTATTGCTCCAGTTAAGCAGGGCCGTAACCAGGCCTTTGCCATAGACGAGGCAAGATCTTGCTAGTGAGTTTAGCGGCATGCCTTCCGGAACATTAAAAAATCAGTCTTGTTCGACTGGGGATTATTTTCCCAACAAAACATGTTTTGTTTTAAAATTTGGGGAAAAAAATATACAAGGCAAGTGCCCCGTCTTGTCTCTTGCTCGTTCCTGCCCTGAGTCAAGCTGATTTTTAACATTTGATCAGATAAAATCTGAATACAAGGTTTCCGTCGTGTATTTAGATTGACGAACCTATTTAACTATTTAAAGATTTTTTAAGGAATAACAATATATCCTTTAAGCTAAATATTGCATTTTTTTTTCGAGATTAAAAACATGATTACCAGCAAAGCAATAAACAAGGAGATTAACAGGAAGCAGTCTTTTTATCGTTTACGCCATATAAAAATGAGCAATCATCCCACTGGTATATTGAGTAGTAAGAGTAAGAGTTTTAAGTGCTTTCGGTTCCTTCTCCTTCCACTTTTGACATGTATGTTTTGTTGTCATATGCTGGGTATTCCCTGATGCGTATTCCTCCGTGTTCCCCTTTAACGTCATCCCCAGTAATTGCTGATGACTTGTTTTTCTTATTCCACAGAAATAAACCACCAAGAACAGCAAAGATCAGCACAGCAACTACGCATGACAAGACAACGACTGCCGGAATCAGATTTGCACTTGATCCATTCTTACCTAGAAAAAGAAATTAATTTAAAAAATATAGATGTTATTAAGGCGATCAGTGTTTGACAGAATAAAAAATCTGGTTTGTATCTGATCTTAAAATCGGTTGGTAAAAAAAAGGTAAATAATTTGATTGTTTAAATAAAGTGTTGTTTTTGTTTTTGTTGCTGTTGTTGTTGTCGTTGTTGTAAAAATAATCAAAAAGACGAACAAACAAACAAATAATTGACAGTAGTTATAGTACTAGGTTAATAAGAAGTTAGGAGCTAAACCATCGACAATAGAAAAAATGAGTTTCCGGCAATGGTCAAACTGAAGGAGGATTAGTAAGCAAGACTAAAAACATTGATCTTAATTTAAAATAATTCCAGGCGTCAGCCCGTCGAAAGAAAGTAATGGTTTGTTGTCACCGTTTAATCTGTCCACTTATGACCACGCCAGAATTAATCGGTCTTATTTGATCGAAAGACCGGCTTAGATGAGACATTCAGAGATGATAAAGACGGGAAAATAAACGAAAAGGACTAAAAGTAAAATCCTGGAGAATGATATTAACCTTTGTCTCCCTTTGTCTCATCGCGATCTGTTGAGCTCTTTGTTTCTTCTTTCAAAGTGATCTCGTATTCCGCAACCCCAGCACTGTTAGTAGCCGTGCATACATGAACCCCATAATCCTTCTCAGCACGAGGAGTAACCACTAGGACGTTTTCAATTATGGTGACGTCATTGCCAGTCAGCGGCTTACCATCTTTTAACCAAGTGTATCGAACTGGCTTGTCACTTGACATGTAACAGAACAGGCTGCATGTGGTATCTTTCTTGCAAAGTACTGTTGGGGTCGAGATATTGCGGAGGACTTGAGGTGCCCCTGGCTTTCCTGGAAACAAACGAAGGTAAAGCAGATGCACAGTGAGCAAACAAATTGTCAAAACAAAGTTTAAAGAAAAAATGGTATTGTGTGATGGGGAAAGCTATATGCTGCTTTATCAGTTGGCACCGGGTTTTTCAGGGGGAGTTTAAATCACTCACACAAATTATAAATGTATATGGGAATTCACGTTTTGCTGATTTCGAGTTTTTCTGTTTACTGTTGTCATAGCAATGTCGATTTCCCTAGAAGAGTATATTATACCAAACTTCAATCTGAAGGCTCGTTTACACGAGCAATATTTATGTGGCAATTTTTATTTCCTCGGGCCGGTATATGAGAAAAATTGGCCAATTTTTATGTGATGAAATATATTTGTTGACAAACAAATACAAGCTGGCGTGTTAGGTTTTGTGTGACAAATAAAAGCTTCCACTCACTGCCCATTGTGCCCACTGGCACGTAGGGCAGCAAAATAAAATAAATAAAAGCTTCCACATACGAAAATTGCTCGAGTAGACGACTCGTCTAAAAAAAATTGGCAAATGTTACATCAGCATATGTGTCTCCAATCTCCCAAACTCCCACTGGGCACTATGCGCGCGTATCTCTGTGCGTATCTCTGCTGTCCAAGGTCATAACTGGCGGACTAAACTTTAGAATGCCGTCAAAACCTGGCTTATAAACACTACATTTTCATATCTATCCGATTAAGGGGAGACCACTAAAACGGTGATGACACATTTTAGGTATGGTAAAAAAAAAACCCTGCTTTGAAACACCTCAATTCAATCGATTAATTGCTTAAAAGAGTACATTGTATTACCTTGTGGCCTGCAAACGACTCCAACATCTCCCCTGTGACTGCATCTACCTTCCCCCCAATTACGGTGTCTACACTGAGCAAGGGAACCTTCACTTCCTCTACAATCGACACCATGTAACCAGATGATTCCCTTTCCTTGTCCAAAGGAAGCGCAAATAGGTGCAGCTAGAGCATCCTTATATCCAAGCTGACGGCAGACTACATTGGCGCTCTTTAGGTTCCACGCATCCTGGCACACAGTTCCCCACATACCACGGTGCAGCAACTCAACTCGACCAAGAAACGGGAGACTGGCATCAACTAAGCGAACTAAAAAAATAAAATAAATAAATAAATAAATCGTTTTTATTTTACGAGGGTAGCACTTAATAGTCTCCCAAATAAAAAATCTGTGGCCCTCGGATTCCCGATCGAATTGGAATATAGAAGTGTTGATTTTTTGTGGAAGGATGTAAACAGGAGAACCCGGAGAAAAACGCTCGGAGCGATCGACGGCGAGAACCAACAACTAACTCCACCCACATATGTCGCCGGGTGCGGAAATCGAACTCTGGCCACATTGGTGGTAAGCAAGCGCTCTAGCCCCTGAGCCATCCATGCTCCTGCTAACTGTTGGGTAAGTTACACAAATTATTGCTCAGTGGAGCCGTAAAACTTCCGAACGTTTGGAATAAGTGAGTTTCTTGATTCAAAGTTTAATATCGTTGAGTGAAATTTTCGGTAGAAAAAAGAACCGTTTTTGTTCCTCAACTAACCAATGAACGTATTTTTAAATGGATTGTACACTGTATATAGTTTAAGTCCGTTTTCATTTTCCCTTTGCCATGTCTCCTTATCTATAGCGTCGAATACCACTATGGTTTACACTCTTATCAGTAGACCACAGAAATGAAGCCATAAAATAATCAAAACTCAAGTGGAACTATGCGTGTTTAGGTGAGTGGTTTCACTTTAAAGTTTTGAAGACGACGAAAAATTGAAAAATTGCGGTCGATTTGTTTTAAACCATAACACGGGAAATCTACTGGCAAATTGGATGGAAAATCAGTGTAAAGTCGTACGCACGCGCAACTTGTATGATCACACTTTTTTCACTTGAAGTCGAAGAAAGTGTGCACATTTTGTCCTTAATGTTCTACTGAGCTCTCTTTTTAGAAATCGTCTGATTATACAAAAAAAAAGTACGGCTTAAGTTTTCCGAAATTTGCTTTGCGTTGCGTTTCAGATTACGTCGTTTTCATGGACTATACTCTCATTGACCATAATCTTCGACCAAAAAGGGCGCGCGAGAATTTCCTTAGTTAGGGTGTAATATATATTGTTAATGTAACAAAGAAAATTAAAGTGTGGAGCGTGAATTGAAAAAAAAAATGATGTGTAATAAATAAAGTTTCTGACCTTCTAGTCCAACGCACACAGCCTTTGCTTCTTTCCCATTAGCACAGTCCTGCTTCTTCAAACCGTCATGTGCGCAAGAAAATATTGACTGTTCATTTCCGACACATTGCACGTTGTTCAGCCAGTAGACACCATTTCCTCTGCCATAATCTGCAGAGCTTTTAGAATCAGATGACGAACCGGTATAACCCAACATTCGACAAAACACGTCCGAGTCTTTTTTATCCCAGTGTTGATCACATACGTATCACCAGGCGTTGCTGTGGTACACTTGAACAAGTCCTTCTTTATTAGATTTGCCTCCCGTTAGACGAACTATCAATTAAAATAATATAATATAAAATTGCAATATCACAGCGACAAAGCAAGGTTTTATTCGATATATTCCATTTTTTTTTTCTTTTTATCCACTGTTTATTTTTGACCGCTTTAGCCGTCAGGATCAGTTTTCCGTCTATATTTTCCATTTATTAAATAAAACAACAGGTCAGCTAAGGCAGGGGTACACCGGTGTTTTCCTTTTTTAGCGAATAACTCGTTCGCGTTTCAAGCAATCCAAAAACTCTATGCTCAAAACACGAACCCATGTTTTGCGTTGTTTTGTAAATTTTTGGTGATTTTAAGATAATTTAGAGATATAAGAAAAAATGGAGATTTATGATGATTTTAAAATTAGAATTTGAAGTTAGAAATTGATAGACGAACACCAGAGGTGCTCTTGCGTGGGCGTCAACTGTCTGTTGGTATTTTTTTTTTTTTTTCAAAAAAATATTTCTTCAAACCCTTATCTAAAATTCGGTATACCCACGCCTCAATACATTTTTCTCTATGGATAACTGTGTTACACAAACAAATATAACTTAAAACATAAAAAGAACCGTTTTAAAGAAAACAAATAACTTCTCCTTTCCTTCTTCTAACTGGCTACAATTTTTTTTTGTTTTTAAAAGCTGTGATCAATTTATTGGGCTTGATTTATTTCATGTGCACTTTTATGTACCTTTAAAGGTGCAGTGATTCAAACAATAAAGGTCATTTTCTCCAAAGCACCGGGCCTTCAAAGCCATTTTTAGTTATAGACAGATAATTGTATATGCCTGAAACTTTGCAATAAGAGAACCACTGTTCATATCAAAAATATGTGAATAAAATCGAACTCTGTATGATAATAAGGTTCGAGATTTTGCTATGGCTTTCCGGGTACAAAACCGCTTCGGGACCCTCGAGAAACGAGGCCGGCCCCAGGCACTCTAAGTTGACGAAACTGCAGAGGGTGTGATTCACTTACTGTATAACCCTACCTGGCTTGGAGCATATTGCACTGGCCACATCATTATGCCAACAGTTAGCTTTTCCCCATCCACTATGCGAACACTTCGTAAGAGAATCCTCCCTTCCTGTACACTCCACTTCATTGATCCAGATAACGCCAGTTCCTTCCCCAAATTGAGAATCGCGTGGCGCTGACACTGCATCCGGGTAGCCCAGCTGATGGCAAACTACGTTGGCGTCATCGAGGTCCCATCTTTCATCACACACTGCTCCCCAGAGCCCGCCGTACAACACTTCAACACGTCCAACAGATGTCAACAGTCCTCCATTCACCAATCGCACTGAAAAATAGCATAAGACATAAATCGTGATTTATACATCATATGACATGAATAAACTGTGCCAAGAAATGCTGTTGACCACGAACAGAAAGCGGTTAACCAAAAAAACGACTGTGAGCACACAAGGTCCGCTTTATTTCCGAACTCGGAGAATCCCGTTTTTCCCCTACATTTCAATTTTTTGTTCAATGATTTACATTCGTTGTGATAAGCCTTCGATGTGATATACAAGAAATTATAAATAAGTTAAATGCGCATTATCTTCACCGGTTTGAGTGTAAGGAAACTCTCAACGACAAAAAACTCGTACAATACCGTGCAATCTGAGCGAAAAACCTTGTTACTATTATAATTTTTGTTTTTTTTTTCTTTTATGAAAAAAAAAGAAACAGGCACATCAAAAAGAAAGGCTCCGATGCTAATTAAATATACACGTGTCTAAGCGTATGATAAAAACGTCATGCACGGCTTGAAGAAGAATTACACAATGTCCTTAATTTTAAAAAAACTGTCTTAAATGTGCTTTGATCTTATAGATAAGTTGCTCTACATTCCCTTTGCATTAAAATAATAATAATAAATAAAAGTCTATGTAAAACGATAGAAAATAATACCATCAGGCCCAATGCATGAGACATTTGCTTCCTTGCCGCTTGTACAGGTGTGATTTCTCCATCCATCATTAACACATGAAAATAGCGAGTTTTCTGTTCCGGTACACTGTACACTGTTTAACCATACAGTGCCATTTCCTTTGCCATAATCTGCTCCGTTCCTAGGTTCGCTTGATCTTAAATAGCCAAGCATTCGACAGACAACATCTGCATTCTTCTTATCCCACGTTTGACCACAGATGGATCCCCAAGTGTTGTTGTAGTAAACTTGCACAAGTCCTTCTTTTGGTGAAACTCCTCCTACTAACTTAACTTAAAGCAAAGCAAAACGACATAATTGTTTAATCGTTTAAATAAAATAAGGTATGTCTAGACCTACGTAGCTATTAGCCAAAAAGGACATGTTAAATTCCTAAAAAATAATAATTTTTAAATTACAACAGAGCACTTGGGAAATTTTTTTTCTAACAGCAGAATACACTATTTTTTTTTAATGTACACCAATCCTCACTCATCGTGTTTAAGTAAGTTAGCGAGCACATGAGCAGAGCAGTGCCAATGGTGAGTGGCATCTTGCACAGACAAAAAGTAATTAGCACAAGTGTTGAAATCGTTTGTTAGATTCAGTTCTACTGATATCCTGACTATCAAAGTCTCGGTAAGTGTTATCAGCCCCAGCCTCCGGCTTCGGCTGATTAACCTCGACCTTGATTACTCCGAATATCACGAAAATCTCATCTAATAACTGTTCAAAACATAAAAAAAGAGTTTTTGCTGCGTAGCACTCAATACTTATAATGAGTGTTTAACGTAGAGACTATGTCTTGGAGTGCATAAAAACCCCTTCAGCAGTGTAAATCGCAACGCCGCGTAGTTGAAATAAAATTAAATAAACGGAGCGCGCAAGCGTGTGCGCGTTCAGCACGCATTGGCTGTAATTTGTAAACGCATTTGGACTACATGCTGTCCAATTTAGAAATAATTTGATGAAAAAATTCCGAGGGCAGCCAAAATTGGACGAGGCCGTAGGTCGAGTCCAAGTTGGCTGTCAGAGGAATTTTTGAATCTAATTATTTCTGAATTAGATAAGCATTTAGTCCAGTTACATATTAGTTGTATAGCTTGTTGTCAGTCAATCCAGAATAAACAATAAACTTATGTCCAGAACGGGAAATGCATTCAACGAAAGTAGGCATAACACAGCACATGCAACTCACTCAAAGCATTGTCTTCGCAAATAAAACTTGAACAAAACAGTGCAATTTTATTCACATGAGTTTGCGAAGCTTGCTACAAAGTGAGTGAAAACACTGCATCAATCAATGAAAGTCGTAAATAAAGTGTCCGAAGAGCTTTACAACTTCTTGAATCTGACATACTTCTTTCCACTATCTCGTTTGTACTTCATCGCCGTCTTTTCTTTTCGACTTTCAGCAAAAAAAAAAAAAAAAAAAAAAAACGACAAAGAATTGCATCTAGCTCATGGCGATGAATATCTGACAGATTTCTTGCTTCGCTTCGATGCACTTACGTTCACCCAAGTTTTGTACTATTGGAGGTGTTTTGCTCTTGGGTTTTGCTTCTTAGTGTAGCTAGCTCCTCTTCTGACAACGTAGACAATTTCTCTTTGTTCTTACTATTGCTGAAAAGCTTAAAAGAAATGGAAAAACGTAGCAAACTTGCCTTATACAATTCTGCCATTGTCGGCTAACAATGCGACAAGTTTACAGGGCTGACGCTATGCTTTGTGCTAATTGGCTAAAATCCGTCACATGTTGTTTTTTCTTCGATTTGTTTGGCTGAGACAAAACTGTCCAATTTTTCTTAAATTGGACAGTTTGTGCATTTTACCTGAAATTCCTAATTGAAAATATCCAAATTTAATCCCAAATTGGACAGTTCCCAGAAATTAAGGAAAAATAGCTGCGCTGACAATATAGGATTTACTCAGAGCTATATAAGAAAATTTGAACATCTTTGTGGGAAGCCTGTGTACAGCCGTCCTGGGACGGCTGTACACAGGCCACCTTGTGAGTAAAGTTAGAATTTTAACTCAATGTTCATCCCATTAAGGGCATGTTTAAAACATACTTTTCGAACATGATGTTGGAGGAAAATATTTAGCCGGGACAATATTATCATAGCTACACACCTGGCGAGCTACATCTTGCACTGGCGTCTTCATCGTGATCGCAGCCTCGAGTTTGACCCCATCCGTCATGTCGACAGTCCGAAATAGAATCCTCATTTCCCTTACACTGGACCCAAGTCAACCATATCCTCCCAGTTCCTTGTCCAAATGCAGCTCCCCCTGGTGCTGCTAGTGCCTTTCCATATCCAAGTTGACGGCAAACAACATTAGCGTCATCTAAACCCCAAAAGGTGTCGCAGACTGTTCCCCAGACTCCCTGGTAAAACACTTCAACACGACCTTCAAATGGAGAACTTCCGTTTGCCAGTCGCACTACAAAACAACAAAGAACTATACCTTGAGAACGCCGGTAAATGTTACAGTAAGGCTGTTAGCAATTCAAAACGACTGTTTTCTCAAAATAATACTTATATATGGCGCTATTTTTTACCGCGCGTTTATATGAAAAAGTTGTCCCTGTTGAACGAGCAAAAACTTGGCCCTGACGGTTCGAAAGACTGGCGAGAGTTATTTTGAATGATTAAATTCTCAACCTCGGATATTGCATTTCTAGCTTTCTGATTAATTCACTGAATCCTGGTTATCAGCTCGTATACCTATGTTTGACCTTATATGGGAAATGAGTGCGGCAAGTGCCGCTCAGCGTAACATTTTTCTGCGGGAAGCGACAGTTCCATCAGAAAAATGGTTGAAAACAGCAAATTTGGCGAGCTTTATGAACAAGGAATAATCAGCGGTGCCTACAAAAACCACAGAAATACCATAGTAAAATTAACTACGCAAAACAAAAGGATTGATGCGAAAAGTTTAATTAACAATACTTGTAAAGGCACAACAAGAGCGAGTGAATAAAGTAGAAAAGCAGCAAATAATTTACGAAAGAACGGCAAACTGACACAATTTCATTCATTGTACGTCATAAAATTAGGCTCAGCACTTCTGTAAAGTTTGTTACCTATTATACTACAATAAACCTGTTCCACTTTCATCTCAATTTCGCTTCAAATAACATAGCAGTCTTGATGACAGCGGTGGAGCCGTAAATTACAAGTACAATGTAAACACTTGCTTCGTTCTACTTGCACAAGACGTGTAGTTTCCAGAAAAGCTTTTGCTTCGGATCATCCCGTAAATCTTAACTGTTGTCACAATTTCCAGCATATATAGACGACTTTAGAGGAAATTATTGGATGAAAATCTTGGGAAGAAAACTCTCTCGCTCGCTTTCCTCGTGTGTTTCATTCAACTCAAGAAGTGAACACCACGCCACAAATTTTCTCGCCCCCTCACACTATCACTTCGTTTACATCAAACTGAAATGTCCAGTCGATTTAAACTTAAAAACGAATTCAATAAAACAATTATTCTATTCGTTCTTGTTGGATAAGAGTCGTTATAGCCAATAGGCTATTTACCACCTCGTATCCAATGCGGGCTCATAGAATAATTGTCAAATATCTGTTATGGCGGTCTTTTCCAAAATCAGGAACGCTGACTCGACGAATACCTTTTTGAACAAATTGACCGCCGAGTTCGATGTTGTTTTGGTCGATTGCAGCATTTGCGCATGCCCCGTATGCGACCGCGGTCAAACGTCAGAAATATGCAACAAAAAAAACAAGAAAAGTACTTCAAAGATAAGGTTTTAATTTCCACAGTTCAAAGTTCGATACATTACCGGTATCCTGACAAGTTACTAAGTTTGTTGGAGCTTTACTAAAAAAAGTTCTACGTGTTTGAAAATAGCGATATGCGGACTTGTCGGCGCCATTTGTCAAGGCACTTTGGTTCGGTTGTGGAACAATTAAAAAGTAAGACCACTCGTTTACCTGAGAAAATGGGAATATGTTTACACTCAGGAACTATTTTATCTATCCTTGCTCATACTAACACTTAAATATGAACGAAATTCCCCGAAATAGAAAAAAAAAACTGCCTGAGACGTTTGACCGCGGTGGGGTCCCTGGTAGGCGAGGCAGAAATGACCAAACTGTTTATATGGGAAAAAGTTGGCTCGTCCTCGGGGCCACCTTATCTTCAAAGCGAGTGAACCTCCACCCAGTGTCACCCTACCCCCGAGCCAACATAGCAATTTCTCATATAAACAGTTCGCAGCTTTGTTTAGAGGGCCACGAGTTCATCAGTGTTTACTGTTAAGTGTCGCCCTTGAAAAAATAAAGTTGATAATTATTTGTTATCATTAGCTATTTATAAAGAAACGTATGAAAAGGTCTCTTCCCCGGGGTTGCTCGGTATGGAGGGTAACCCTCCTACAAGGGACAACTCTCCTCCATATAAACAGGTCCTTACAGTAGCTGAATACTAGCCTCTTTGGGCCTGTTTATATGGAAGGGAGTTGTCCCTGGTAGTAGGGTTACACTCTTCCCCGAGCCATCTTTTGCCCAGCGTTTATATTAGAAAGTTGTCCCTGTTGACCGAGCCAAAACTTCGCTCTCTCGGTTCAAAAGACTGGCGATAGTTGTTTTGAAACATCTACTATGGCTGCTTTTTATAAAATCAGGAACGTTGAACCGTCGACCAAGACCATTTTTTGGACTAATTTACCGCCGACTTCCATTTCAATTTATCTTCAATTTTGTTTTTGCTGATTTCAGGGTTTGCGCATGCTCTGTATGTGTCAACTTGTCCCTGGTAGGTGAGGCAATAACAACCAAACTGTTTATATGGACAAAAAATTGGCTCGCTCCCCAGGGTCACCCTACGTTCAAAGCGAGTGACCCTCCACCCAGGGCCACCCTACCCCTCAAGCCAACTTTGCAATTTCTCATGTAAACGGTTCGTAGCTTTTTATAAAGAAACCTATGAAAAGATCTCTCACCCGGGGTGGCTCAGTATGGAGGGTAACCCTCCTACCAGGGACAACCCTCATCAATATAAACAGTCCCTCTGTGTCACTTCGAGTCGTTGTATATTTATTCAAGGCGGATGTTAATCTGCATTTACTCAGTAAATGGCTTATGAATATAATTTTAATTTTGTGTGCTGTCAATATGAACTGTTAAGTGAGCTGATGTAACGCAGGGTTTGTTGTTGGCGTAGAGACCCATGCGAACCACAATAATATAAAGCGTCAAAATTCAACAGTGTTTACTAATTACGTGTTTGTAAACTGCAATAGAGAAAATAACAATAGAAGAAAAACGGTGTATTTTTTATTATTTATATTGCTATTTTGAGCCGCTCAGTTGTCTGATCTGTTGATTAACAAATTGATCCTGGAATTGACAGTTTTATATATAGTCCACCTTCGTGTCTAAACACTGTTGACAGAGATTGTAAAAAGGATCAAGGACCTAAAATAAATTATGTTACCAACTATGCTATAAATATTTTTATTATATAGCCGCGAGTGCTTTACTGGAAAATAGACCACTTGTAAAATTCATACGAAACTGCATCCGGGACTGTAGTGGCATATTTTCCATATCCTCACTAATGAGGATATCGATGACGTCATTTCCCGCCTTGTTGTTTGTGAAAGCTGCCAAACGCCGGTTGGAAATGGCGAGCTATCGATCATGAAGTTCACTGAAGTCAAAATAAAAGCTTTTACTGAGGAACAGGAAAATGCTAATACGAAGAAGAAAACTTGATATGACTTGAAATTATTTAAAATAGCTTCTTGCTTGTTGAGAGTCAGACGAAGGAAGGGGAAATCAAGAAATTCCAGCTGCCGAACTGCAAGACTTCGCGACCAGAAATCAGAAATGCGGTGAGTTTGAGCAGAAACATATTTCAAAACAGTGAATTATATCATCAGTGGCATTGATAAAAGCTTATAAACAGAATTTACATTTACGTTATACATCTTCTGAAAGTTTCAGTTCGCGAAATTTTGCCTTTCAGATTGGCAATTTGCTCAAATGTTATATTTAGCCTTCGCTCGTGTTTTAATAACCTTTTGATGAATGAATAAAAATGTTTTAACTTTAACTTCATGCATGATTTTTGTCTATATAATAAAAAAGAAAATTACACGGTGGCTTGAAGATATGAATTTTATTTTCTCGTGGTAAAAGCAATATTTTACTCATTTGCTGCGCTCATTCGTAAAATATTGCTTTACTACTCGAAAATAAAATTCATATCTTCGCGCCGTCGTGTAATATCCTCTATATATAATGCTCACCTTGTTGAGCCGTGACATGAAGCAGCATAAAACCTTAAGGCAAAGAAAGACATTCATTACCTTAGCTTCTATTCTTTTTTCTATCTTGTTTTCTTTTTCTTTTTTTCTTTCTTTTTTGCATTCGTTTTTTTCATTCTGCTTTCTGCGACGTTTTTGCCTGTGCAGTGGAAAATTTCGGTCCTTTATGGAAGACACTATAATACATACACCTCCTGTACTTCGTAGAGTTCCAAAGGTCTGAAGAGACTAAAACTCCTCTCCTCCCTAGAGAGACTAAAACTATTGACAATTCTGTAATAAGCCTTCCTCTATAAAATGGTTGATACTGTCACACGTCCCATAAGTGTCTGCACTAAAAAGGTTCATTGGCACTTTTGATGGGATAGCACTGCACACGAGTGAAATATGAAGATGTACAATTAAGCCCCCCGGGGGGGGCTTAATTGTACATCTTCCGGGGGGGTACTTGGGTCATTTTTTGTTGGGTATGTGCCGCTGGCCTCTCAGAACCCCTACCCCATTATAGTCATATTTTTGGCCAATTATATACCCCAGCTTAGTCACTTTTGGGTAAATGTAATTTTCACGACCCCAATTTAGTGACTTTCTGGGAGCCGTTTGTCAAATATTGAACAACAGCAATAAATACGGTAACATTTTTTTCGGCGAATCTTTCCGTTTATAAATCACAACTTGCCAGAATTTTTGTACTCTCAAAATCCCGGAAAAGTGTGACCCCATTCTAGTCACCCTATAAAAAATGCTTGAAAAGGCGACCCCATTATAGTCAGCCCAGTCGTGAAAATGCGACCCCTTCCAGCGGCACATCCCCATTAGCCCATTTATAGGAAGTGCCCCCCCCCCCCCACGGGGGGCAATTAAGGTTGAGAATCCGAATGCAAACGAATGGTTATGGCATACAGATCTCCCGCTCATGTTTTATCTACTACTTACAGTCGAATATCGAGAATACGAATATACTCTGTTATGTTAAACAGGAAAAGAATTGCATTCCTTTTTCACCAGTTGACCGAAACATTTCCCATAATAAGCTAAGGTAGCTACAGTTTAAAACGCTTTAATGTTCGCCTTGATTTTAGTTGTATTATTTTTTTTAGAAAGCTCTAAATCCGCGTTATTGATTTAATCAAGTGTTAATTTTCGCAACTTAAATTATCGATAGGTTCATTTTTGACAGCTGGGATAAAATGGGTCCTTTGCAGCTAATAAGGAAGTAATGGTCCCTTGCAGCTAACGATCACATGCGCTGGGACGCTCTGGGACATCAACACAAAAACAAAAAAGTCAAGTATGACTGTTTGACAGTGTTTGAAGTTGCTTCGCTGAATGTCCCAGCTCGTTGCTTACCCTCCAGCGAGGTGCACTTTGTTTTAATATTTCACAAAAGAACTCGTTTACAATATTAACAGTATTTAGTGGTCGCTTTTAGAAGGGTCGTTTTATATAAGACATTAGAATCATGGCACACCTCGGCTCTCAAGCATGCTAACGATAATTCCAAGCCGATCCATTCTTTTAAAAAGCAGTGAACTTAAATTATTTTTGTATTGTATGTATTTTAGATTAATTTTGACTTCCGTTTTATTCATCGAAGGCTGTAGTCCGACAGCCGAATGCTCGATTCTTTAATAGCTTTTAAGCCAGAGAACGTTTTTATACACCTTTAAATATATGTTATCCTGGCTACGCATCAATTTTCAGCTTCGAAAGTATCTTATCTGTTGCCTTCGGGGTGTTTTTTTTGTTGTTGTTTTTTTTAAAGCAGCAGAGCTGTTATGTGCAATATTTTTTGGGTAACACAAAGCAATTGCTCACGGAAGCGCTTAGCTTTTTCGGCAGAGGCAACGATGGATATGAATATGTCGACGGCTCCTGACTTTACACAAAACGAGACAAATACAACTGTTCGACCTATGTTTTTGCCAAGATGGAAAGCGTGATTTCCGCAGAAGTGGGCACCGTAAACAATTCTGATCGTTACATTATAAAGACGACAAGTAGTTGGGACGAAATAAAAAAAAGCGTTTACTCTGTTGAAAACAGTCGCTATTATACGTAAACTCGTAATATAAATGATTTGTTTTAGCATAACTGGTTGTAAATGGACATGATATAACTTAGCACAGCGATAGTCAGCATTTTAAGAACAGGACGTCGAGTCATGACATGGAACCTACACATACGCCATTCGTACGAAACATCGACAGCAGCCTGATTACCCTTTAGTAATATCAATATATTTCTCCATATTTACTTACCTCCTATTAAAATAACGATCGCTGCAAGCTTCATTTTCAACGGGAATGAGCCACTGAACCTGCAAGTCCTAACGTGCGAGTCCTAACAGTACGTGTTGATATGACCACAATCTTAGGTATTTACTTCCTGTTTCAATATTGTAAAATTACTCTGTCGTATTTTTGAAGGCTGAGGTGACAATTTGCAGAAATCGTAAAAAAAAGGAGAGATGTGAAATTTTGATGGCATATTGTGTGGATTTCAGAACATTTTTGATGCAAATTTGCACCCAATATAGACAATGTCACTTTCTTAGGATCTGTCATTTGACAGCGAAACTTGGCAAGCTCGATTGGTCCATGTAAAAAGACGTTAGATGTTGTTCGGGTGATGAGGTCAAGAGTTCTTGTGCGAAAATCATATTTTTTGATTAAATTGGTTTATTTTTAGTTGTTTGTGACATGCTCGCATGGTAAAAAGGCTTTTATCAATGGAATATTTGTTATTTACTAGGAATTTCATAATTAAAGTAAGTGCTGGCTCGAGGAATTAACGATTACACTACATTATTTCTGAAGTTTGGAGGTACAGTATGTAAATGAATGGCTTGTTTGGAGTTCTGGATTTCATTTTTGGCGATTATTAAAGAAACAATCGTAGAAAAAAGCATATGAATTTTCCATATCTTCCTAAAAATCAAATAATGGTCCTGACCCGTACGAGAAAATTAAGCAGAATTCACACAATCATACGCAGAAAGCTGTGACTTCGAGCAGCTTGCAAAAGCGGAAAAATCGTATACAATTTCGCTTTTAAATATATCCAACAATGTAACGATGTTTAAGAGCACATTGAACGCTGAATAGTATAAAAAGGTACAACTATAAAATGAAGCAGATGTTCTCCCTATCTCCAGTAAACATTGCAAGCAATGCACATGTAACGTAACATAATGAGAACCTTTCGCTGTTCTTCGCTGTTACTGAAGCTATTAAAAGAGTAATTTTGTCGTGCTTCTTAAAAGTTGGCCCAAGCTTCAGTTGCAATAATATAACCGCATTCAATAGAATATTCAATGTTTTACACAATCGTAATGGCATAATAAAAATAGAGCACATGAACTTTCCATATCTCCCTAAAAATCAAACAATGGTCTCGCGACTGAAATAGAGAAAAATTTACACAGTCACATGCCACAAGTTGTTACTCAGAGCAGCTTGCAAAAGCGGGAAAATAGCATTCAATTTCGCTTTAAAATACGCCCAACCATATAACGGTGTTCAATACGT
The DNA here is from genome assembly GCF_052425735.1 of Oculina patagonica. Taxonomy (NCBI): domain Eukaryota; kingdom Metazoa; phylum Cnidaria; class Anthozoa; order Scleractinia; family Oculinidae; genus Oculina; species Oculina patagonica. Next base: position 26,263,133 of record NC_135765.1, read on the forward strand.
ATTAAAAGGTAAAAGGTATTAAAAAGGCTTAATAGAAGAACTTAACAGTACAGATGCTGTTCCCTATCTCCAAAAAACATCGGAAGCATTTCTGTAACGTTACAATGTATGGACCTTTTGCTGTGACTAAAATTTACTAAGACGAAAAAAAAGTTGTACTTTCGTCGGGCTGCTTAAAATTCGGCCCAAATTCGGTTAACAATGGTTCTAACAAAAAGAAGCATTCAACAGCATATTCGGTTTTCAACGCTATTAAGATGAAGTTTACATATCTCCCAAAAAATCAAACAATTATTTATTGTATGCTTTTAATAAACGCTACTTCACGCAATCGTGTGACAAACTGTACTACACGCTATAATAAAAATATACAGAATCGTAGACCGCATGCGCTAAATCTGACATCCAAAATTTGGCTCCGAACCGCACACACAACACAGAATACCCAACACACACAGGACTACCAGAATAGTGTGCTGTCTCGCTAAGGCGAGCCAGCAAAAATAGTAAATTTCAATTTAATTATGAAATATTTTTCTGAAAGTGATTGTCATAACACTCCGAAAAAGTTTCAAAATTCCATAAATTTGTTATAATTTTATTTGACAGAAAATCTTATATATCATTTGTGTAATCTGTATGCAATTTTAAAACAGATAGAGAAAAAATAAATGCACCATTCGGGACAATATTTTGTCAATTCCTACAACGTAATTTAATGGGATAGGTCATGGTATTTTAGGTTTTTCTATATATTTTCGGTTATTTAATAGTTCTAAACTTTAAAATGGCAGAGCAAAAGTCCTTATTGACAAAATCACGGCCAAACGGCCACGGATGATTTTAAAGCATTGTAAATTACACTTTTATACAAATTGAGATATAACTTGAAAAGGTCGGGCCGACGTTTTTCAAGTTTACGTGAACGCATTCCGTTTTAATATTCCCCAATGTTGCCCATCCATGGCCCTTTTTAGTCTTTCTGTGTTTCTTTTGAGTTTTTTTTTACAGTTTTAAGCCGTTATTGTGATATTTCAGTTGATGATATGAACAGTTGGTCAGTGCCGAAATTGCCTAACATTGCGTGAGATAGCCCCTTTAACACACAAAACATCACGATCAGCGGGTTAGCACCAGCAAACCCGCAAGCTACGCAGAATAGTAAGCAAATGTAGTTGTTTGTAAAATAAGTTGCAAAAAAAAACAGAACTAGCTTAGCAAAAAGTTTAACGAATTATTGTTATTGAATGTTTAATTCTCTCACGAGTTTTTCCAAAAAAATTAAGAGTGAGTCCGCACGAGAACCATGCAGGCGAGTCTACAGCGCATCTCACCGATTTCCCTCAAATTTGGCACACTTTTGTAACTTCACTGGTGCATTAACCATGTGCAATATTTTGGTTCAATTGTTTATTGTTTTGGAGAAATGTCAATCAAACTGTCAGACAGTGGAAAGTACTTAAATTTGACCTAAAAATATTCACCATGTTTGATCCCCTGCTACATGCTAAATATAAAAAGAAATGATACGAAACTTTTACATAAGACAAATCAAGTCCCGAACAATAGAAAAACGTTCAGTAAACTTGTGTCATTTGCTGCGTTTGGCTGAAAGCAAAATTCCAAATCTCCTTATTCAATTCGTATCAAAAAAGTGGGGTTTCAAAAGTCGTTGTTTGTAGACATGCGGCGTTTCTTCAATCGAATTTGAAAGTATTAATAGATTGCCAAGGGAATGGTGTCCCTATTTATCAAATAAAATCTCTGTTAAGTTTAAGAGGAATTACAGGTTCGCATCAATAAATGGTGTTAACTTCGTGACAATATGCAAATGAGCTCAACACGGAAATCGTGATAAGTTCGAATTCAGAGTTTGTAAAATATAAACTAAATAGAATGTTGCTATAAGAAGTAAAACATCGTTATGAAGCTTTTTGCATAAAAATACTTTTAAATCGTTAGTAGTTTTAACTACTGGAAGTCGTTGGCTGGTAATTAATAAGCAAATTAAACAAATTCAAACGAACACAAAGGTCATACCGACCTGCTGGTCGTACTGCACCAATTTGAAAGATATCCCCACAAGCAAGCATCATTGCATAAAAGTCATTTCCTTCAAGGGTTTTTGGCATCGCCCTCTTGATGTGTAAGCTGCGTTTTGCCGTATTTGCCAGCACCATAGTAATTTAAGAACAGATGTTATCAAAACAAGTTGGCGGCGAGGCATCAAATATAATATCCACCGATCATGAAAACCGACTTGTTTTAGAATTCGGTCGCGTGTTTTGTTCACATATACATGTAAAAAACATGTTTCCACTGCAAAGAAATTATGTAGTCATCGTTTTCATCCAGTAAGAATCTGCGGCACAAGTGGTTTTTGGTGCTGTCGTTCTTCGAAGAACACCGACAATAGTTGATTGCGTGACAGACCGACTTGTGAATTTTATCTCAAATTTCATGTCTCAAATTTCACTCTGACTCAGATCATATTGCGATCGTCATGGCTTCCTTTATGTGCTTTTAAGAATTACCGTACCCAAATTCGCAAGTAGCCAATCAGAAGCGCGATCTACTGTCCTGATATTCTACGATATCAAGTCACTGACCTGATATGCCACCATATCACGGTCACTTTGAAGTACGATGAATTGAAGAGGTTTTACCAATAAAACAGAACTTCGTAATTTAAATTTAGCGGTGTTTAGCGGTCGTAAAAAGAGAACATCTTTCCCGCCAAAACTAAACTTGAGCGCGCTCGCCAATTGCGCGATGTTTGCCGACGAGTACTGAGACATTCAGACTAAAAAAAATGGAGTCGGAATTTTCAAATTTTTCGCTTAATTTTGATTTTGAAAATTTAGAGAATGAACTGCTCTAAACAAACGAGTGGGAAAAAAAAGGCAACAGAGGAACTTGGTAAAAGTGTTGTTCAAAGATCAAGTCAAAACATTTGCAGTACGTACCTTGCAAGCATAGCTTCAACAGAGCGATAAATATAACCGGATTTTTGGCTAAATTTGGGTACGGTAAATACCTAATCGTAACTTTTTGGTACGTTTCGGCTGCATATCAGGCTCGTTTGGTCTCGCCATGGGTATTTTGGCGAGACGCAGTCGAGCCAAAATACCCATGGCTCGACCAAACTCGCCTGATATGCCGCCGAAGCGTACCAAAAAGGTATGATTAGGTATAAGGACCTGACATTCAGGGGCCATCGGATATGTATTGAGTCATCTATAAATGATCCAATACGCCACAAATCGCCATGGCTTTAATTTTCCACCTTTTTTAATTTTGAAAATCTGAAATCGAAAAATTAGCCTTTAATACCGACTTACCGTAAATAATCTTATAAACGCCAGGGCTTTTTAATTTAAGGGGTACATGCGGGAGTTTTAAATAAATATGAGGCGTTTAGTAGAAAAGGGGCATTCATTTCACCAGGAGCCCATGATTTCACTCTAACTGTAACGAAACAAATAGACAAACAAGTATGTAAATATGACGCGCAGTTTGCTCCCGGATAAAGATAGGAAACAGATTTTGTGAGTAGGAGACTACTCTAATCTTTTCTAATGCAAAGCCTAAAGATGTCGTTCACAGATTGTTCGATATCGATGTCTTCATCGTCATCGCATCGGGGTTAACCATGTTGGCTAGCTACCTCCTTTGGTCCCTTCGATATCCGAGTGAATCAATTAACTAACTAAAGAAAATTGCGTGTTTTTTACTCCATGAAACGTTTACTTGAATTTTGAGGCGAATATATTTTTTCTTTTTTTATTGAGGAGGGGGGGGGGGGTTGTGGGGGGAGCAGGGGTGTGTATTAGACACGGGACGTTTATTAGTAGAGGCCTCTAATACAAATTTTACACCTCAGGGGGAGGCGTTTATTTGAGAGTGGGGCGTTTATTAAATTATTTACAGTATTTCACTCATTTACATTTATTCTAAGGATTGCCTACAGGAAAGATAAAATAGAACAAAAGAGTATGATTATGAGTGTCATTGAAAACGAACTTTCAACAACCTGGTCAAGGCAAAGACGAATCATGAGTTGTAAAAAGGCACGCTGATCTACACTTATACAAATATTTAATTCCGTCGATACGTCGGTCCGTCATTCTAGCTTTAAATTAGGACATCAGTAGGAGCACTATCAGAGATACAGGTGATTCCAAATTTGTTGAAATTGTTCTGGATCCTTGTTCCCAGGGTCTTCGTTCCCCTAAACCAGCGGTTGATAAACGAGTTTAGATATTAAATTTCGTTCCAAGAACTTGCGCATTTTCCGTCAGCCTTGACCGAACTGGGCCGTCCTCTGCCCTCTGGGCCATTTATGGTTCCGGTTTAATTGTGCGCATGCACCGGAGACTTGAGATGGAATGATCCGTTCTCGCACCCAGAGTCTACGGTCCTTCTGTTCTGCGCCAGGGATCGAGACCTCTGCCGTTAATGTCTGTTAAGCTACGCAACGAATTGAAGGCGGGGTTTGGCTGGGAATGAAAAGGAATGAGGCACCAGCGGAGTGGCCCCGAGGCGAAAGCGGAAACCCGACTGAGAGGTAAGTGCTTGGACGGTTGCTATAGAAAACGGCTCCACATCGAGGCCCTTTGAGTCACACTAGGGCTTTCCACAAGTTGCTCGGCAACGTTTTGGCATTTTTTCATGTTTCGAGCAACTTTTTCACCCTTGGAGCAACTTTTTTCCTCTCGAGCAACTTGTTGCATTTTGAGCAATTTCCAGACCGAAGATTTCCGAAGATTATACGAGTGCTGTTCTAAGGCAAAACGAACGTTTCCGAAGACTTACGACGTTTGCCGAAGATTTTCGAGGGACATCTGAAGACGTTTCAACATTCGGCTCATTCTGTATAAAACATTACAAAACTCGTTAGCAAACATGACGTCATCAATATCTTCACGATTTTTCCCAGTTAAGGGAATCTTTGTTACTTAACAAAATAATATTCCCTTTAATATGTTATTTAGATACTTTTGCTGTAAAATTGCTTAAAACTGCTTTGAAGATCTTACTCTCAAAGGGAAATTAACATATATTTAGAAAAAATTCTTTTGGTTAGAAGTAGCGTTTTGGATTTTTTGGAGCAACTTTTGAGCAACCTTTATTATATATTATATGAAGCAACGTTTTTGGATTTATGGAGCAACTTTTTGAGATATTACGGGCAACTTTTTGGGAAATCTCGAGCAACTTGTGGAAAGCCCTAAGTCACACTGCCCGAAGCCAGTGGAGAGCACGGCTAGAGCAACGAAAAAAAACTACTTGCAGCAAGCGAGCAGAATGCAAATATACGCGTCAGCATGACGACATGTCGACAGCGCACGAAAGACATGATCCACGAGGGCGAGGCTGCACCAGGCACGAACTCAAACCAGTTTAAATTCGTGCGACTGATCGCAGTGACAAAATGAGTGAAAGCAGCCTTGTCGCAGCGTGTGTGCACTTCTGCGACAAAATAAAAACTAACCAATGAAAGAGCTTCATGTATTGAATTCAAAAACTAGTTTACATTCTCCCTCTTCTAAATTCGCTGCAGGTGCACCGAACAAACGCCTTGTTGCAGGGACTTTTTGAAGTAGTACACACGAAGCGATTTGTCGCAGAGAACCTCACTTAAGGTTTATTAGTACTTCATTAGTGTTTTCATTAATTTGAAAGTAATATTGTGTATAAGTTACTTTAACTTTTTCATATATCACATTGATCTGCAATATGGTACGAACAGGAGCTAGAGAGATGGTGGATATAACCCCAGTGTATAAAGATTGAGTGAAGTCCAATTGGGTATGTAATTTTACGCGTTATTAACAAAATCGAACTGCGCGGTCGTTCGATTTTGTTAACAAGGCCTTTGAAAGACCTTTCAATTGGCATTAATGGTTTTGACATCCACACTATAAATCAAACATTCAGTTAGGGAAGCAACATTATTTTTTTGGAGGAGTGGCCAAGTGGGATCAAAAATCCTGAAAAAAAATTGTTTCAATAGCAAAATGCCCACATAAATTGTTTGAAGACATCAAAAAACATTGTCTGCAGAAAGATGCAGCTGGAAAAATTGTTTGGACAGAGAGCGCCACGGAAAGAAATCGTCTGTACTGTACTATACTACGCTTCGAGTAAAACAATGGTCCATTCCAGCGTTTCGATCGAGCACTGAGGCAAGTCTTGAGAGACTGGGTACTAGTCCAAAACAACATGGCGCCCGGGTGAAAAGTAACTTACCAGGCTTATGAAAATGTGAAGTACTGAGGCCATCGCTTACGAGACAAGTGGAAACTAAATCCTTGCAGAATTGTTTGTGAACATTATAACTACCAGGTAGACAGGAGTGAGCGACGTTTTCTCTTTCCAATCTGCACGTGAAGATACGCTTGAATTCGATCGATGATGAACATGTCAAGTGGCTTGTTTACCTTTTCTCACGCTGTAAGTCTGTATTTATGGGCATTAAATAGCCGGATAATTAACATCAGGAACCACTTTAGATGCTAAAAGGTTTATTGGATTTATGTAAGCGGTATTTCTCACGTCCTCAGCCGACCTATCCATCATGTTATGAAACTCGTTCTAAATCTTTCAGAACTTTGTATTTGTTTTGCTCACATGTACCACATTTTTGTACGCTAAAATCATACGTGCCGATTGAACTTAACATACTTTTTTTGACTTTAATTTATTATTTAGTAAATGTTTTACAAAATAATGGCTAATGGAACCATCAGAATAACGCCGCATCGGCGATATTCAAACGTAATTTTACCCTAAAATCTCTAGTGTCACGCATTGCCCGAAATACCTTATTTTTAAAATAGGTTTACTACTAAACGTGAGAGCGATGAAAAATCTTGATGATATCATTTAAGTTGTACTAGGTGATACTAATTACAGTGGTATTTTTATATGGAAAGCTTCAATTCTTGCAGAGATATTTTGGTCAAAAGATGGGTCAAAATTTAGGTATTTTTTGGCTCAAAACCGACCATGGGCACGTTGACCACGATATCTTCCACACGTTAAAGAATTTTGCGATAATATTCTACCTACAGCATTATCATCTCAATATGTAGCCCCATGCAAAATATAAAGAAAACCTGAGAGGGTCGATGTAGACTCAAATTTTAATATTGCATGGATTTCATATGGACCCTCTCTTAAATGTATCTTGTACGTGCATCTTGCAGAGTGTTTTAACTTGAAAGTCGAAAGCCTTAATACACTTGGTAATCCCCTGCGATGCTTGTGACAGATCACTTGAAAACCGGGAAGATTGTGGTTTTCATTGTAGGTACAAATCGCAAAGTGGACTTGATTTTTTTGGACATAGTTAACTTTAAACAATGGACGTACATCACTAGACAACATTCTTTGTTGGCACAAGGGGGAAGGGGGGGATGAAAAATATTGAAAAAAAATTGTTTGCAGGGCCTGGAAAGACAAAATAAATTGTTTGCAAACACGATATGTATAACAACAAATAGTAAGGATTTCAAAAAAATGTTTGCAGAGGTGCGTAAACTAAAAAAAAAAGTTTGCAGAGGAAGATTTTTCATCCCCCCCCCCCCTCCCAAGAAAATAATGGTCCGTCCCTTATTAAAGAACGTTTCAGCCGTTTCCGCGCGTTTTGTTCGTGGTGTTCCGTCAGTTTTTTTTTTTTTTTTTTCACAAAAATGTTTCAGCCGTGATAATACTGTCAACTTCCGATATCTCGAGCCCTCGCGAACGAGGAACCTCCCTCTTACTTGAACTACAGTCAATTTCCGTGGAGTTCCATTATATTTCCATTGTAGGGAACGATATATTATTACCCGAATTAACGAGCCGCTGTTGTCTTCTCGAAAATCACAGCTGGCCTTTTTTGAACCCTTAACGTCATTTTTTCTCTCTCCACCTGCTGAAAACAACAGGCATTACTTTCCCCATGTCACGAAAGTTAAAGCAAAGCAGACAGACATGGAACTAAAAATTGGAAGCAAAAGCAAAAGTGCAATTTATAAGAGAAAAGAAGAGGTGGCGTGCAGCGATAACAGAACGCGAGTTAGCGCAATTTATATTTTAGCCGCGTCTTGCCATAAGGTTACTATTGTTTTTTTGTTTCTGTTTTTTTTTTCTGAGCAAGATTTGACGACTATTTAGCTTAGCGATTTTAGAAAATTAATGAAAAATATAGCGATATCGCGTAAGCCCAGTTTTTAATGAACATATACCCAAGATGGAAATAAATGTTCAGTAAATGAACAGACCCACTTGAAATTGAGCGAACATTTGTATTGCCATGAAAGAACAATTTTACAGACAACTCTGTCTAAAACGGACACCGTCGGAACCGGCTCCAATTGTCCGTCTAAGAGAGATGTCCGTCTTATAGGGTGTTAAGTTACAGTAAAATCACTGAAAAATGAAAGGGAGGGGACCAACGCCAGCTCTCTGTCTTATAGAGGTGTCCTTATTATAGAGGTGTCTGTTAAGAGAGAGTTGACCGTAATTAAAAATACCAGAAAATGACTATGTTTAATTTTTTCCTTTGCAGGGGTGGGGCTACCTTTGAGCTTGTATTAAAACTGACTGAAAAAAAAAAGCGAGTACCTCTTTAGCGATTGTCACCCAACTAGCTAAAATCGCTACAATTAATAACTGCTAACAATAATTTTCCGTATTAATAAATATAGGTTATTTTTTTCCCACTTTATTTGTTTTTAAAAGAAACCTAGAAAGATTGTGTCACAAAATCTTTGTTTGTATACGCGCGCCATTTAATTTCAATGTTGAGTCGATCGACGGGTTAGCAAGAGTGTAAAATGCTGTTTGTTATTTAGTTCGAAATAAATTAAATGAACCGTATTTACAGAAAGGTTCAGCATATTAACTTAACACTGAATAGATTCAATCAAAGAAATTGAAGTAGTAAATATATCATAAATGTAAAATCGAGCCAAAGCATTATCATTGACAAAACTAAACGCCGATTCCGGCTTCCCGATGAATGTTTTGATAAAGAACTCTGTTCGCAGGATGCTAACTTTGAGAATTTCCCGAAAAAAAAAAACTATCTGACGGAAAGACAGTTTCGGTATAGCTATACACATTTGTATTTAACGAATTAATAAGCTCTGCGTTAATTCCCAGCATAATTATTTTGTGATAAACAGTGCGAAAGTGAAACTAAATGAAATGCGAAGCTTGGACGTACGGCACAATATTGTCAGAATTATTTTGGCTGTTTTTAATTAACGAATCTCATTTTCTTGAATGATGGCAACTAGTGTTTTGTTTTGGCAAAGAAGTGGCCGATAAAAAGACAGTTTTTACTCAAAATTGAAGTTTAAAACCGGCGCAGCTTATCGTATTTAAATGGCGTGCAAATGATTGCAAAATGCACAAACAACCACAAACTCAACAAACTATCAACTAGAACTTAATTTGTCCATAAACAAAATCAACACTCGCCTTTAGAAGAACTTCGAGGCCTTTAATTCCACTTCTATTCTGTCTTTTCGCATTTACAACAGTTGGTGAGCGGCTATTTCGATTTTGCTGAGCAAATCTTTCATGTGTTCGTTCGTACAACGCTGCAAAATGATTTCGCGCGGAAAGTACACTCGACGATTCATCTCGCAACGGATACCGCCCGCTGTCGAGGGCCGGATTGGAGAATACCGCCCGCTCCCGGAACCAATCAGATCGCAGGATTTGTAGAATACCGCCCGCTCACGAACAAAGAAAAAAATAAACCCACTTTATCAGAAATGTATGTGTAACAGTAAGCCACAACCTACAGTCAACTCTCGTTATAGCGGACACGCTCGGGACTTCGTTTAGTGTCCGTAATAGCGAGAGTCCGTAATAGCGGGGTGTGAGGAAAAAAATGGCGTTAACATAGGTTAAATAGTATGGGCTATGACGAGCTTATCAACAGTCGTGAAAAGACTCAGTAGTCGTTAGGTATGGAGAATGACAATGGTCGAGGGTTTGAGGGTTTGATCTCTCAAAAGGAGTCGTCTGAAAGAAAAGGGCGCAAGCTGAATTGAAAAAGCAAAGTCTGGTGTACAGCTACTGAAGCAATTGATGCAAAAAAAATTATTGCAGAAGACTTCTGAAGTGTGTTTCGACAAATAGTATTTAACACACTGCAATTTTCTGCAATAATGTTATGTGAGAAGTTCATGGTGTCCGCTTTATCGAGAGTCAAAACAATAAAATTGTTCTTTTGGTACCACGAAAGTGTCCGTAATTCCGTAATAGCGAGAGTCCGTAATAGCGGGAGTCATTTCCAGTCAAACCTCTATAACTTTCGCCGGGGATCTGAATTTTGTCCGTAATATCGAGCGTCCGTAATAGCGGGGTGTCCGCAAGGCGAGAGTTGACTGTATTCTGGGTTGATTTTGCTGTAATTTCTGTTAGTTTCTGACCTCGAAGAAAATGGTGAAATCCAAGATGACAAAAACAAAATAGCGACACTAATGACGTCACGTGACGTCATATGCCAACGTAGCCAACAAAACATATGTCATCTTGTAGAGAGTAAGCAACGAGCTTTTTACCCATTGCAAAATAACTTCGCTTCGTCTTAAAAAACAATGTATGCCACGTTGCACAAAAAAGCTAATTCCGTCGCCCTTAAATGATCAAACAAAAGATACTTAACATAAGTGTCATGCAGAGATACTTGGCGCCAAATTTTAGACAGAAGGGTGTAATATTGCAACTGTAGAATTATTTAATCGTACTTTATTATTTCATTATTTAACTTTATCTATTTTATATCTTGTTATTTTTATTTTTTATCTATTTATCTATTTGCTATTTATTTTTTATTCATTTTTATTTTACAAAGCTGTCACCAGTACTCTATCAATTTACAATGGGTTCTCAAAGTACTTAGAAGACTTCTTTGCGAGACGGGTATGTCGGGTTGTCAAATGTTGCTGTTTGCAGTTCCACTTGCTGTTTGTCACTTCTGTATTCATTCCTTTGTCTCTTCCAGAAATAAGAACCAATGACAGCGATAATCAGAATAAATACCACGCATGACAAAGCAATGACCACACACGTCATGAGGTAATTACGTGATTCACCCTGGCCTAGATAACAAGCGTACGAAAAGATAAAACAAAACAAAGCAAAACAAAAAACGTGGAGAAAAGGAGGAACATTTGGTGTCTGAAGAGGTAGAGGAGGTATAGAAAATTGAAAATTCGGCGGAGGGAGGGAGAGGGAGGAAGGTAGGGATAGAAGGAGGGAAGAATGGAGGGAGAGAGGGTGGAAGGTAGGAACTGGAGAAAGAAAGAATGGATGGATTGAATAATGACGATGAAGTTGTGGTGCCCCGTCAAAAATTGTATTTCTCACGCTATTCGTGAGACAGCTGCAAGCCCTTTTTTGAGACAATAGATGGTTTTCAGTGCCACGCCACGAAAAAATAAATCCAAAACTATTGAGTCAAAAAAATCAAGAATATTACAGGTGATAGAAAACTGCTATATAAACTACTTGTCCAAGTTTCAGGTCTGTACGTTATTCCGTACTGGAGTTATCAGTCAAAATGTTTCACGCAAATAAAGTCTTCTCGCGAAACCTCAACTCTCCAGATAGTTAAAAATCGCAGGATGAGGCATTTTTTAAAGAATGATACGTGACAGCCTTCCGGCGGCCATCTTTGATCTCGTGTGGCGTGAAGCTCCGAAATTCAAACTGCTCTAACTTAAAGACGGCGAATGCTATCGAGCTAAATACCTTCAACAAGATATATACAGTAGAACCCCGGTAACTCGAACTCTGAAGGGAAACCAAAAACAGTTCGAGTTAGCGGGGTTTCGAGTTATCGGGGTCGATTGCATATTTAATTTGCCAAGTTAATAATTGATAGTTAATCGATTTTTCAGTACTTCAGTATATGGTACAGTGCAAATTAAACTTATCTTGTCAGAAACTCTAACAAGACCATACATTCTTATGGTAAGAGTGGCAAATGGCTTTCAAAAACGTGATCTGTTCGTTGCTCAAATCAATTTAGTTCGGAATTTAGTTCGAGTTAGCGGGGTTTTCGAGTTATCCGAGTTCGAGTTAACCGAGTAAAAATGACTGAAAAGTGGGGGTCAAATCCAAGGGAAATGGAAGTTCGTTCGAGTTAGCGGGGTTGTTCGAGTTATCCGAGTTCGAGTTACCGGGGTTCTACTGTATTATGTACGTCTAATTGATATTGAAGGAACTCAGGGGTCTTGCGATTCTGGGTGTAGAATTTTGATGACGTCACGTGAAAACCGAGAATAAGTGTTAAGCACTTACTATTTCCTGCTTTTGTTGCATCACTTGCTGCTGAACTCGTCGCTTCATCTCTTAAATCGATCTCATACTCTGCACTGCCAGCACTGTTTGAAGCCTTGCACACGTGCACCCCATAATCCTCTTTGGAACGAGGAGTGATAATAAGGACGTTGTCCATTATGGTGACGTCATTACCAGTCATCGGCTTACCATTTTTGGCCCAGTTGTATCGAACATAACCATTACTCGACATGTAACAAAAAAGGCTGCATGTGGTTCCAAGTTTGCAAATGACTGTTGAAGTCGAAATATTGCGGGGAAATGGAGGTGCGACTGGTTTTCCTGGAAATATTGAGACGTTCATGTTATTGACCGATACCAGCTTAAAGAATATTTTTAATAATAGGCCCTTTACATGGCCCGTTCACGTGCTCAAAATCAGTCATGCGGGCCACAAGTTACGCATTGGGACATCCGAAAGATAAAAATATGAAGCTTGACTAGTGCGAGTGTTTTGCGGCCCGTCATGGCTGATTTGTATCCTGTGACCGGGTCGTGAGAAGGGCCTATTCTGTCGTGTCATCGTGAGAGCTTTATGTGGCCCAAACGCTTATCCTTGTGTAATACTATAAATTTGTAAAATTACACATAATTCAGTCCGAGGACTGCCAAGTGTAATAGTTTTTTAATAAACGATACTTCTTCTTCTACTAACTAATGCAAGTAAGCAGCTGTAGAGCAACATCAGAAGAACTCCATTGTCAGCGAATATCGGTAAAATTCCTCGCCAAAAGTAAAGTCCCCACGTTTTGTTACTAAGTGGTGCCAGGTCTTGCTTAACGTGCATGTGACGAGTGATAACTGTATTTGTAATGTATTTTATATTCAGACCGTGTTGTTTCGAAGTGGAAAGTAAAATTCGCGTAAGACATTTTAAGTCCAGCAGACTATGGTAAGCATTTTTTTGTTTATATCATGTCCATAACGCTCCCTAAACTTTAACGATTGTTTTGGTGGCTGCTAGTCGGATCAAACTCAACAATGCGAAAAACGTTGCGGGGTTCGAATGGGGTACCCTTCACTTCAATAACTTGAATAAAGCGTGACGCTACAGCAAAGTCGCGAAAGGAAATAAACAAAACGTGATGAAATTTTAAAGTTACCATTGTTTCCATTCTCTGTTTCCATCTTCAAAGTCATCTCATACTCCGCGCTGCCAGCACTGTTTGTAGCCTGACACAAATACATCCCAAAATCCTCTTCAACACGAGGAGTCACAATGAGGACGTTGTCCACTATAATGATGTCATCACCAGTTAACGGCTGGCCATTTTTGGTCCAGTTGTATTGAGCGGGTTCGTCACTTGTCAGGTAACAAAACATGCTGCATGTGGTGTTTATTTTGCAAGCAACCGTTGGGGTGGAGATATTTGGGAGAATGTTAGGCATTTCTGGTAATCCTAGGAGTGTTGACAACAAGAAATGTCATTCGTTTTTAGACTAGATTGCAAGTGAAAATGTTGTGTGAAAAAATGTTAAAAATGTTTTGATGAGGGACGAGAAAGGTACTCATCACCTCCTGAATCATTTAATCAATCAATCGATCAGTTGCCAGACAATCAGTCGCTTGTTTGTTTGACTGTCTGACTACCTAGCTCACTGACTGACTGACTGACTGACTCACTGACTCACTGACTGACTGACTGACTGACTGACTGACTGACTGTTTGACTGACTGACTGATTGGCTGACTAACTGACAGACTGACTGGCTGACTGGCTGACTAGCTTACTGACTGATTGGCTGGCTGGCCGGCTGACTGGCTGAAAGTAATTTTGTGTTTTTTTTTGCCGGCTGACTGGCTGACTGGCTGAAAAGCTGAGTGACTGATTGGCTGGCTGACCGGCTGACTGGCTGACTGGCTGAAAAGCTGAGTGACTGATTGGCTGGCTGGCCGGCTGACTGGCTGACTGGCCGGCTACCGACCGACTGATCGACCGACCGACCGAGTGATCGACCGACCGACTAGCTGAGTGAAACTACACATATTACTTGTCCCCATTATTATCACAAGGTTACTCACCAAAGGTGATGGTGTATTGAGCTAGAAAACCGTGGTATGTGTAAAGATAGTCCGAGGTGAATGTGATGTTTAGCAATTGGGATGTGTTTCCTCCCTCAAATGTGACGTCGAATGGCGACCAAGAGCCACTGATCCTTTCTATCACCCGCCCTGAGCTATCAGTCAACTCAAGGAAGTCGTACCTACAAGACGAATGTTTAAGGTCATTTATGTATAAAAGTACTTGGTGCGGCATTTGTGAGGCTGAAGCAACTATTTGAAGCGACAAAAAAATAAAAATCAATAAAAAAAAAATCACACTAAACTGATAAAAAACGAGCAAATAATAGGCAAGCTCAATAAAATGCAATAGCTGCTAAGCGATGAAATACAATAATTTATTAAGTTGGTGTCAAGCGCGAGAAAACAGGTTTGTAGGGTTACCCACTTCCGCCGGTGCAACTTTCAACTCTAAGTTTATACGAAAAGAGATGCCCCACCCAGTAGCCGTATAGAATATAATTAAGGTTAAGAGCAATCTCAGCTACACGATAACTCAAATTAACTTTAATCATTGCCAAGGCTTACCCAAACTCTGTATCGAACACTAGAAAGTGGAGCTTGAGTAAGCCATTAGCGGGAATTTGCAAAGTCCATGTGCAGGTCAAGTTGTCAGAGTAACGCGATGGAAATTCAGGAGTCGAAAATCTTCCTGAAGACTCAATCAACATCTCGCCACATCCTAAAAGAAAATATCGTTTATTAAATATATGTGTTTTATTCTCATTCTTAATAACAACGTATCCACCGAGGAGAGTGAGATCAGATTTTTTAAGGCGCCAGGCGCCACTGGCGGCCGTCATCGATCATGATCCATATTACAAAGTTTAGATCTCACCTCATTAATATACCCAACTCACTAAACATCGCTTTTGTCACATTATTTTATGCTTACATGTACTTCATTAGATACATAAAATAATAAAACAATCCTTACGAAATATCATAACATCCACAAACCGGGAACTTCACACTACTATGTTTGGACTTATTTAAAGTACGCTCCGGGGAAGATGAAGAGGACAATTGAACAGCTTGACTTTCCTACCAAGCAAAGCGACAATCCCCAGCTGCCAACTGCGCTAGTGTATTATTTTAGTAGTCAAGTCGGCATCTGAAGCATCGAGTCTACACGCCACACAACATCAAGACGACCGTCACGTATGTTTAAAGCATTGACTTATCCTGTCATATTAAGCAATTGAACAGCTGAGGAGGTACTGTGACAGGTGCTTACTTGTTCAGTTCATGACGGTAATGTAATTGAATTTTATAGAAAAGTTGAAGTTAATAATTCTTATTGATCTTCAGCCGCCATATTGGTGCCAATTCGCGAGGAACCGATATTACGTGGCTTTTCAATACTAAGGTCCATACATTTGTGTCAAATATTTGACTCTCTTTGACAGAAAACTCAAGAACGGTATACGGCACAGACCTGAGACTCGGACAAGTAAATAATCGATTATTTGACTTTTTTAATCAATGGTTTTGCCTTTGCTTTTATTGTGGCATGACATAATAAACGTCTAACTGATCAGCACTATCACTCACCTTGTTGAGCAGCTGCCTTCAGCAGAAGAAAACCTTCAAATTAAACAGATAACGAAAATATTGTTACTGATTTGCTTTGCAACCAGCAACGCTGAGTCTAATCGTGACATAAACACTTTTTGTTTGTCAGCGCCGAGCAAAAAACGTGTCAAAATATCACTTTAATAACCCGGACACTAATTACTAAATGACTCCGGAAAACTACTTTACCACTCCTGAAAATTATTTTCCCGCATGTGTAGACAAAATTCAATGTAGGATGCCGATTGATATATTCTGTCATGCTATAAGGAAATTTTCGCAAAAGGAGTTTCCAATTGGCCAAAGAGCTGTGCATCGTGCAATTGGAAGAAAGACTTTTTATTTTTCAAGACGCAATTACACTTTAGTATCTATAAAGCACGCCATAAAGGCAATTCATAAACGAATATGAAAGTTAACAGAGCGGAAAAATAAACATATTTTATGCCATCGCGTATATGTTAGCCCTTATCAAGAAATGTTGCACATCTATATCATTTCAGAAGGTGTTTAATAAACACAGCCGAAAGGAAAGCAGAAGATGCATAAAAAACATACTGCATGGATACCACTTCGAAAAACCAAATTGACACAATTTACATTAAGGTGGTAGACTAGAGTTTAACAGGTCCGTTTTGGATGGAAATTTCTTAAAATTAAGAGACGTGGCTGAAGTAAAAACATAACAGGCCAAGATAACTTAAGTTAAGCTTCAGAAAAATTGATGTTTGAGGTGACAATTTTCACACCTCAGGTGACAAACCTCATTTGAATTGCGGGCTCAAAATTACGAAATTTTCGTTTTGCGGCTTTATTTTTGAAAGCTGGTGAAAATGAAATGTAGGACTCTATTCCCATATAGAAAAGGAAAAATCATGCGGGAGCCCGGAGTGGAAAGCCACTTCTTTCCTCAGATATCGAGCTTTAAAGTCAAAAACACGTGCTGATTCTTTACGCGGCACTCACATCTCGAAGAAAACTTCTTTCGCTCCGGGCTCCCGTGAAAAGTATCTTTTACACTATAATAACAAACCACGCGAATTTCATCCAGATACGATAAATCTACAACTTTATTCTTAAAGTACCTTTCAGTGCGGTCTGTGTAGGTCCTTAAATTGTGGTAGTTTCTCGCCGATATCTCATCACAAGATCGTGTTTATCGGGCGCCATTTTGAAATCTTCGTAGAAAACCGCTGTTCGAAGTGTTTGTGGCAACACATGGCCGATTATAGCGCGAAGAATGCCGAAAATCTACGATCTTGTCCGTCCTTTGACGAAGTTCAAGATGGCGGCGTAAACAATTACGTAATGCATAGCAACGATGTGAACTTGAGACCTCGGCTAATGGGCACAGCGGATAATAGGCGTACTGAGTTACTGCGCAAGTCTCCCGTGAAGAATATCATGCTGTGTGGCAAATTCTTGTGTTGTTGTGTAAATGTTATGTCACGAGTCCCAGAAGCGAAAAAACCCACGATTTAACCATAAATGGAGCCAAAATACCAAGGAACCACATAAAGGACATAAGTTAAGTTTATTTCTACCATCAACTTTTAATTCAAGACCTGTAAATTGCTCTGAACGACTGATTCCGGCTTATAGTTGATATTTCACAATGATCGATCGTGTAACACAATGCCGCTTTCTAAATCACGTTCGTCCGATATAATGATCGTTATTCAGCTTCTTTTGTAGAATATATTGCAGACACTTTCACAGGAAAGGTACAGCGGACCTGAACTTACGTCTTCCAAAACGAAGCAAAGCTTTTCAACGGCAAAAGCAGACTCAAATCAACATTTGGTGCGTGTCACTCGCGTGTCACACAATAAATTCAATATGGCGGCGCAAAGTGCCGGCCTAGCGACCGACTTTAGGCTTTAATAATTCCGCACATGAACAGAATGGAGCGCTTATCTCTTGGGATTGTGAATAAATCTATGTTATCTTTCAAATCCTTGAATGTTTTGATATGTTTCATTTTTGAGCCAAACTCTATTCTACCACCTTAAAGTTTGCGAAGCTTGAAAAAAAACGACTGTTCCAATATCTAAAATACAGACTCAATTCCACTGCGTTTGATAAATATCATTGTCCTTACATCGATCCAAGGAGGTCTTCGAGGACTTTTAAGATGGTCTTTTCGTTGCAAATTTCACAAATTTTGCTTGAAATTCGATACGTTTATGTTTGACTACAGCAATTCATGCAAGAAGAGGGCTGATAGGAATCACAGCTTTTTCTTTTTATTACACTAGCATATACGCAGAAGGCGCCAAAGAGATCAATTTTTACAAAACAAGAGAAGTACTGGAGAATGGTGACAGTGGATCACAGACCACGGTCCTGCACTTCATCGATGTAAGATCAGTTTAAAACAGGAACAGTTTCAGGCACTTGTGGATTGAGGGAATTGCCATTACCCTTGTATGTCCAATGCTGTTTTCTCAAATTCATCGATAAAGAAATACAACAGCAATTGCTTACTTAACCATTATATTTAAGATAGTATCTCTTGTATAAATTAGATAACTTTCCTACTTACCCAGTGATGCAATTATCACCACAAGCATCATTTCGTTAGGAAGATATCGAACACTGGACCAGTGTGAAAAGAATATACACGGAAGTATCTAAATAATTTGCATATGAAAAAAACATGGTCGATTCTATAACTAATGATATTCAAAACCCATTATACAAATGACGTATGGAACGAATATTGTTACTTTAATAAACATTTCGGTTCTGCCGTTATTTTAAGAAACAGAATACAAAGCGCAAGGCGAAAGAATTAAAGATAAAATTAAGGTAAGAATTTCATGGTTTAAATAGAATTGGAAGAGACCTCATTTTCCCGGGTTTCAATAAATGTAGTGTCCAGCTAGATATTAGTCGAAAAAAAAGATGCATGTTTTGATCCACTTTGAGAATACTGGATAAATGATCCGGAAAACTACTTAAAAGCACCGGAAAAACACATACGTAGATAAAATTCAGTATAGAAATATCCAAATATTACAACATGTGTGTTTTAAGAAAAAGTTCGAAAAAAGTTCCCAAAGAGAAGTTCAAGTCAGCCAGTCAGTCAGTCATTCAGTCAGTCAGTCAGTCAGTCACGGATTTTACGTGTCAAGTCTTTTACACTAGATGTGCTAATTGGTGCCATTTAATAATGCAAATTAACAGTACTAAAAATACAAAAAGTTAAAAAATATTATATTTGAAGTTTTCAGAATGTTAAATATAAAATTCTAAAATTGAGCTAACCAAGAATATTTTTATTTTTATTTTTTCATTGTTACTTTCTTTTATTGTGGTTATAGTCAAGTTTTAGTACTTAGGGCTCCTGTTGAAAGCAGGGCCGGATGAGTTGTGAGCTCTCTGAATGAACTACCCTGAATAATACATGTATATTTTTCTTATACATATTTTTTTCTAAATAAATGCGTCTATCTATCTAATAATATAAAAAAAAATCATATCACCATTTTTATTTCTTATTCTTAAAATTATTATACAACATTTTCAGAATCTATCACAAGATTGATAAAATTTGTTACTTTTTATCAACCACCGTAATTGACACGAGCAGCAACAAAAAATTCACTTTAATATGAGGAAGTCTTTTTACATATAGTAAAAATAAGGCAGTCAATAATTAACTCTGGCCTTGAGGCAAGCCGTGGGCTAAGTCCTGCTGATAATATCCTGTTTTAAAAACTCGACTTTTTTTATTTTCATTAATTGGCCAGATCAAGATGATGGCTTAACTTAACCTAAATTGTCTAACGAAATTTAACCAGTTTTTCCTCTGGTGAATACCACTATGAAGTCATCAATCTTCAGACTAACTTTTATTACCTATTGCTATCAGTACTTTAACTGCTAAAATAAGTACAAACATTGCTAACTCGTTAGGAAACATGACGTCATCGATGTCTTCATGATTTTTGTAAGTGTAAGAAATCCTTGAAATTTAAAGCTTTTAGGCCTTGAAATAGCATTTATAGACTTCTGTTAAATTAAAATTGCATGGGAATGCTTAGAAACCTTTCCTTCGAAGGAACATTAGCACATATTTGGAGAAATTTTCTTAACGTTTTGGATTTTTTAGAACAACTTTCGAGCAACTTTTTGGAAAATTTCAAGCAACTTGTTGCAATTGACAGCCCTAGGCACCGTTTTCTGCCATTTTCTCCCTCCACCTCACATGGTCAAGACGAACTACGATTTGCAAAATGATTTTTATAACAATATTTGAGCACTTTGCTATGTAAGGAAAACCTAAATAAATTACCTCTTTTACTTAGATAGTTCTTGTTAGCGAGCACCTAATTTGTCCTTATCATGTAAAAATACTATTCGCGGTCAATAAATGTTATCTTCATCGGCCTATCAGGAGCAGCAATTAATCTAAGCTTCATCTTCACAGGGCTGTCGTGGTATTCTAGACGAAATCGCTGTGCCAACTGAAATAATGAGATAAAACCTAGTTAGTTATACATTAATACGGTGGGGAGATTAGTACATAATAATTGGCATTAATTGAATAAGTACTGTTGCAGTAACGACTTTAAGATGAATTAAGTATCTGCGTTTGTTTAAGGTTTACACGGAATTATTTCCAATGGACAAGCTGAACAGATCAAAATAGATTCTCTATATTTCATATAATTTCCCGGCATCTTCTGCATCTTAACTATATTTTGCTTTCTTTTTCTCTCTCTTTTGTTTGCTTAATTACTATTTTTTCGCTAACAATATAAAAGGTTGCGTGATTCACGGTATATCTCTCGTCACAAAATATGCGTCACGATGCAAACACCTGTTTTAAGTGTCATGGTCAGAAAAAATCAAAGAAATCAAAGAAATTTTGGCCACAGTCCAAAAACTCATACTTTGTCAATTTGAAGGCCTAGGTATGTAACTGAAAGATATGAAGTTAGTTTTTCGAAATATTCAATTTTACGGCAGAAAACCACAAATAACGGTAATCGTACCGGAAGCTCAAATTTCACTTCTCGACAATCCGAAATTTCACGCTCTTCAGCTTCTTGCTACCCAGACGTTTCAACCGCTGTAAACCTTTCCTTGCCTTAGTTGCATAGATTGACTCTTCCTTTATTGAAATATAGTTAGTATTTTTATCTCTGATTATTTCTGAGCCAGCTGAGCCTCGATTAAGTAGACACATTTTTCTCATTTAGGAAAAAGGCTAAAATAATCAAAATTCAGTGAGGAAAAAAACTGACCGGTAGTGCTTCAAATCTTCTGATATTTTAGCCAAAGAGAGTCCAGTCGTTGAATTTTAGGTTTATGGTTTCAAAAGTGTAGGATCTAGTAGCAGTTTTGAACAAAGGTCGATCAAAGGTTGACAAAATTACAATTCCGCGGCTTTGAAAAGAACAACTAAAACACGTGACACGAAACACGCAATAGAATAATTTGTATATTTTTTGGGCAAAGACAACACGGTAAAATTAGCTTTGAAGTTTTAAACGTTTGAGACTTTAGAGAAATAGTATTTATCCTAAAGATTGCCTACAATAGAAGAAATACCAAAAATAACAGCACTTGAACTCTCCCTGATGTTCGTCACGCACGAGCGACTTGGAGCCGCGAATGACAAAAATATTTTCCATTGATTCAAAGTAAGTCATATTCTGAAATAAGAAAAATCTATTTTCTTTAAACTTTGCCCACAAATCTGTCTTAACTAAAAAAACGAAACAGCTTTCATTTTCGCAAGTATCGTAAGATATATGTTTTAGGATTTTATTCATTTAGACCACAACCGGCCTATTTTTAGCAATGGCGACAAGTGAAAATCGAGTCACCGCTTCAAAAATCTATGCTCCAACTTTAGAAATTGTCTTAACTCTCCTGGACCAAATTGGACCTTTATCTGTATAAAGCACACAATTTTGATTCGTTTAAAAGAAACTAACAATACGAAATATTTTTGATTTGAAGTCTACTTGGCCATTAACGCCAACGGCTCAAAAAAATGGCACATATGCATTTTCAACGGATCACTGCGCAAAAGTCCAACTACTTCTGCATTACATTTGTTTCCATACCAACTATAAAGAAGTCAAAGAGTATGGAAATGGAAAAATATGTTGTGGTTTCAGCGAGCTTTTAGTGCAACCAGGCGGCAACTTGGCTTATGTTGCGAACATGAAATGAAATGAAACGAATTTAGCATAAACAACACAATATTTCGTAAACATTGTAACCTTACAAAACTTTATATCAGCTCACACCTTAGCAGCTAGCGAGTCAGCAAAAAAAAAATACTGTCGCCTACCTGCAAGCCGGTGAGACAACAAAATTCATTGCCAGTTCGCCCATAAGGCAGTTAGATTCAGGTTAGATTGCGTGACGCAACTTTCAATCAACTGTTCAAGCCGATCTGTTGTGATCGCTTGATTTCTTGGGATGTGTTGCCCGCAACTTTCTTTCATTTGTTTCAGTTATCACAATCATGTGGTATGTTCAATGTTATGTTATGTGTGTTATGTTTACCGTTTGAAACTTTCTGCGGATACTATGGTTGACGAAAACCAGAAAGAAATGTGGAATCCAATAACATGGCCATGGCGGACCTGACAATGAATTTTGTTGTCTCACCGGCTTGCAGGTAGGCGACAGTATTTTTTTTGCTGACTCGCTAGCTGCTAAAGTTTTCGAGTTTTAAATGATGTTTTATTGTGTGAGCTGATATAAAGTTTTGTAAGGTTACAATGTTTACGAAATATTGTGTTGTTTATGCTAAATTCGTTTCGCGTGAGCAACTGCCCGCTGTTGCAATGTAAACAAAACATGTTCGCAACATAAGCCAAGTTGCCGCCTGGTTGCACTAAAAGCTCGCTTAAACCACAACATATTTTTCCATTTCCATACTCTTTGACTTCTTTTTAGTTGGTATGGAAACAAATATAATGCGGAAGTAGTTGGACTTTTGCGCAATGACCCGTTGAAAATGTGCAATTTTTTTGAGCCGTTGGCGTTAATGGCCAAGTACACTTCAAATCAAAAATATTCCGTATTGTTTGTTTCTTTTTAACGAACCAAAATTGCGTGCTTTATACAGATAAAGGTCCAATTTGGTCCAGGAGAGTTAAGACAATTTCTAAAGTTGGAGCATAAATTTTTGAAGCGGTGACTCGACGTTTTTTCCTATTTTCAGTTCTCGCCATTGCTAAAAATAGGCCGGTCGTGGTCTAATTGAATAAAATTCTTAAAAAAATATTTCTAGCGGTATTTGCAAATATGAAAGCTGTTTCGTTTTTTAGTTAAGACAGATTTGTGGGCAAAGTTTAAAGAAAATATATTTTTCTTATTTCAGAATATGACTTACTTTGAATCAATGGAAAATATTTTTGTCATTCGCGGCTCCAAGTCGCTCGTGCGTGACGAACATCAGGGAGAGTTCAAGTGCTGTTATTTTTGGTATTTCTTCTATTGTAGGCAATCTTTAGGATAAATACTATTTCTCTAAAGTCTCAAACGTTTAAAACTTCAAAGCTAATTTTACCGTGTTGTCTTTGCCCAAAAAATATACAAATTTCTCTATTGCGTGTTTCGTGTCACGTGTAATTGGAATTGTAATTGGAATTGTAATTTTGTCGACCTTTGATCGACCTTTGTTCAAAACTGCTACTAGATCCTACACTTTTGAAACAATAAACCTAATATTCAACGACTGGACTCTCTTTGGCTAAAATATCAGAAGATTTGAAGCACTACCGGTCAGTTTTTTTCCTCACTGAATTTGGATTATTTTAGCCTTTTTCCTAAATGAGACAAATGTGTCTACTTAATCGAGGCTCAGCTGGCTCAGAAATAACCAGAGATAAAAATACTAACTATATTTCGATAAAGGAAGAGTCAATCTATGCAACTAAGGTAAGGAAAGGTTTACAGCGGTTGAAACGTCTGGGTAGCAAGAAGCTGAAAAGCGTGAAATTTCGGATTGTCGAGAAGTGAAATTTGAGCTTCCGGTACGATTACCGTTATTCGTGGTTTTCTGCCGTAAATTTGAATATTTCGAAAAACTAACTTTATATCTTTCAGTTACATACCTAGGCCCTCAAACTGACAAAGTATGAGTTTTTGGCTGTGGCCAAAATTTTTTTTGATTTTTTCTGACCATGACACTTAAGTTTTTATGAGAAGTGTTGATGGGAATGTTGACGTGTTCTGAAATGCCCGCTTCTTATAGCAGAAGTGAATGCCAGATATTTTCATTGATTTCCGGCGGCCATGTTGGCGCTCCTTTATACACACTGCACGAACACTAGCATGGCGTTTCCAAACAGTGCTCTCTAAAAAATGCGTGTTACATTTTGACAGATAAGTCGAGTACGGAATACCGTACAGACCTGACATTTCGACACGTAGACTCTCTAGTAATTTTCTACAACCTGTTTATTTTTAACTTTATTTTTACTCAATAGATTTGGATTTTTTTTGCAGCGCGTGCCAAAAGCGGTACTGGTGTGGCAGTGAAAACCAGCAATTGCAAAGCGCTGGTGTGTTCGTTGACAATTTGTTGAATAATAAAACAATTGTAAAAAACACCGATAAAATATGTGAGTTCAAATTTCGTTTATAATTTAAAAGTAAATGAATGGTCGAGTCACTTACTTCGTCCACTTTACTTATCAAAACATATTGCAAGGTGATTCTAACATGTCTACCAGATAAAGTGTAAACCAAGAATTTTTTAAATCTTTTCAAAACTGATTAATATGAGAACATAATAAAAATGGTGATGAGACATCCTTGAGCTAAATCTACGAAAAGATACTTTGGAACGTAGTCCTCCAATTAGCATTGTTAGAGACCAAAATACATTTTATTAAGCTTTGTTTCCCGATTTGACAACCAATGAAACATATATTGAAAATGAAACGGTATTTTAGCTTCAGTTCTTGAACTTCCCAGTTCAAAATTTGTAATTCTCAACAATGATCACGAAAAAAAAACAGCTTTATATGTTATGATGGAATTATCATTCCTCCATATGTAATGTAACAGCAACTTTACTACTGGAGATTTCACATAACCCCTGTGCCCTCTACTAGGTTCCCCTTCCCTTCATCCCCTCAAAGCACTTCCGATTTAGATTTTTCCGACGGTAACAATTTCCTTGACTGATACATCATACCGATTGTTGCCAACTGGATAATTAAAAAGAACCAACAGATATAAATATTCAGAACAAATTAAGCAGTATTCAGAACATTCGTACAATGTGTCACTTAAGCGCTTAATTTCGTTTTCGGTGACACAAGAGCTTAAAAGCTCTCACACGTGCGACTTTAAGAAAAGCGAAATGCATAGACTTTTTGTGCTTCAACATAAATAACCTTTGTTGACGCATTGTGGCATTTAAAGGGTATGCTTGAAGAGGAGACTAGGAACAAATGCCTTTGATCACGTTTTAAGCATCAAGCAGCTCGCACATATACTTTTGAGATGAAGTTCCGAGCCATTATATATCTAATAGCAAGTGAGTTTTTTTTTGCTGGATACATTCGATTGTTTCCTCCTCTCTTAACGGAATTCTTACCTACTGTTCTCATTTTTTTACGTTGTAGGTGTTTCAATACTGAAACTGAATGCAGAAAATCACGGTAAGGTTATTTATGTGGAATGAACAAAATTGATAACCGGAATTGAAAATTTCTGAAGGCGCATGCCACAGATTTTGTCACTTATTCAAACCTATATTTAATAGTTAGTTACTGGTGTCAGTGATTCTGATAGTAAATATCAGAGACGATAACAACCTGATATATGACATGAGTATATACTAACCAGTAGATAGTGCTTTTCAAGCGCTCTACTGGCTACTTATACGCCTGATACCTTTTGCTATTCACCCCGAGCAAACCAAAAATCAGTTGTCAAATAAGTAAAAACATAAGCGTTAGAAAAAATCGTTTGCGGACAGGCGTGGTTTTTCTTGTACTTAAGCATGTAGCTGCATGTGCTTATGCCGGTGTCTAGTACAACAAACTTTTTAAATACACGTCCTACGCAAATCCCGAAAATAGAAGTCTCTCGCAATCTTGAAAATGCGAACGATAAATCTCGGTTTTGTCACGAAAAGAACAAATTGAGTTTTCTGGTTGCCAGAACGATGACCAAAGTCATTGCAAAGATGTTGTCGTTTCTGAAACCTCTACTATTACTTTCTCCATTAAGTTGACAACATGTCATTATAATTAAGTGCAACCACATCCGATACTTTTGAATTTTTTTTTTAAATTCAATTTGGAATTAGGCGTCTACTTGCAAGCTCAGTTTATAGCAGCATGCTTCACAACTGTCATTTCAACTTCGACGTATAGATTTCAAGGCAATAGAAACCGGCAGAGCTCGTAAAACATGAAAAATGGAACTTTCAATATTTGGCCGTCACAAAAACAGATCGATAAAAAGACAATTTTCACCTTGAATCATTCAACATACGAATACGTTCTAATTTTTTTTTTTGTACATAGCTTGATGCTGTCATGTGAATTTTTCCGCGCTCGCGCTGTTTTCGGTAGCGAACGCGAAGTATTCCGGCGGGAGATACTAGCTTATATGAGCTATATATGGGTGCCGCTGTAAGGGGTATGATTTTCAGGCAGGTAAGCCTGGGATAGGGTATAGAAATCAGAGAGATTTGGTCTAGAATGGGGGTATCATTTCCCTTGAAACTAATCAGTTGCTAGACAAAGTTTTCTGGCAAATTACATTTAAACATCGGTACAGCGGGTAGTACGGCAACTTTACTGACCCATGGCAACATAAATAACAAAGAAATCGTTGACAAATATCTCTAGGATAAAGTAGGGATTATCGGTGTTTGGGCTAGAATAGGGTTGCAAAATGCAGCTGATCATGAATATGGTGTAGTATAAGTATAAGTTAAGGGTCGCAGAGTCCCAGCGGCACAAACCCAGCTAAACAATAGATTATACATTTATGAAGCCGATCAAGTTCGATTGAATTCTGTAATGGAAATGTATCACTCAAAACTCATCCTATGAACACAATTGAACAACATTTTCGAACAGAACATTATGCGCCTCTTCACATTTTACGCTTCTGGATTAGGTTGTGGTCAATTGTTGACATTTTAAGGCCTTCAGCTCAAAAAATGATGATGCTTTTCGTAATTACAAAGCAGCTTCGATTTATTGTTTCACATTTTAAAAGTTCAACGATGCAAATAACACCTAATGTCGAGAGATTCCTTTTATGTAAATCATACACAAAAGCTTTGCATATGAATAGTTCTTTCGCAATGGACTTTGGACGCGAAAATTAGATCGCGCACTGCATGTGGATTGTCCGAAACTCGACCTCTCATATGTAGGTCTACCTAAGGTGATTCGATGTAACCAAGGGTAAAATCGGCTACATGTGAAAACGTACTTTCCCCAGAGAAACGTCGTATTTTCAGCTGACCATAGCTAATGTAAGGGACCTTTAGCGATCACGAAGGCGACGCCGAGGACAACGGAGATTAAAACCATATTTTATATTTTACTAAGGAATCTCGCAATTAGCTACGTTTATACAGTCTATATATTGGTTTCAGACATAATTCTCAGAATCCCCCCATATATGAAGATATGAAGACAACGTTCAATTTAAACGGAAACATGAAAAATTCCAAGGTGTGATTCATGTTCTCCAAAAAACGCAAAATTTTGTGATTTCAAGCGCGTTGTTGTTTTGCGGAGGACGGTAAAGAAATGTGCCAAGATTTATAACGCACGTGCGGAGTCACTGTACCCTCTCGTTAAATCTTCTGTTTGGCCACGTTCCCGTTTTCGTTGCTGTAGTGTTTTTTTAAGCCCCCTAATTGTAAATTCAGTGTGACAGCATGACGCAAATTGACTGTTGGCTTCATCATTGTATCCTTACAGCAAGGCGCACAAAAGTGTGTCATTTTTTTTTTTTTTTCTTTTTTTTTTGTTTTTTTTCTATTCTATTTTTTTTTTTCTCTTTTTTTTTTTTTTTTTTCCCCTAAAAAAAATTATTTTAAAATATTAATCTCTCTCTTTTGGGGGGGTAACTCATTTTCAAGTAATCTGTGATCAATGATTTGTAACTTTTAAGTTAAAACAGAAAGGGTAGCAAAATTGTAACTACTCATTTTTATAAAAAAAAAAATCAGGATCACCCGCCTAATTAAGACATTCACTGAAAGGAACTGAAACAGAAAAAAAAAAAATAGAAAGGCGAGAGCTTTGTAGATGCTGATCTGTGAGCGAACAGATGTTTTCTAGAAAATGTTTCCTTTATCTATCTGAAAATTATTCTTTCATTTTCACATGGATTTTTTAAACTCGAAAGAAATTATTCCCAAAAGTTGCATGCCAAGTTATAAAATGGGCAGCTGAAAAGGTCTATTGTATCGATCGTTGCAAACAGTCAAAAAGTGTAAATGACCTTCATACCTTTCCTGGATCAGAAAAAAAATTACGAAATTAGAGTCAAGACGTAAAGAGAGGTGACGTTCAACGTTAAAGAGTGAATTATATTAATTTTAAATACTTCTTTAACAGTGGTTAGGTTGGTTGGAGGTGGAACTACAAATTTTCAGGGCCGCGTTGAAGTGAAGATAAAAGGAAACTGGGGAAGAGTGTGTGGTGTCATGTGGGATCTACAAGACGCAAACGTAGTTTGTCGTCAGCTGGGATACGAGCGAGCTGTCGTGGTACCTAAGTATTCAGGGTTTGAGCCAGGAACGGGTCAAATATGGATGGATAATGTGCAGTGCATAGGGAATGAAAGTTCCTTATTTGAGTGTAAGCATGACAGATGGGGAGGATTCAGGTGTAATACACGTGAAGAAGCAAGGGCTGTCTGCAAACCAGCCGGTAAGAATAACATAACTTGATCACATTTACAGTGGAGAATCCCAAGACTGTTTGGTGTGAAGATTTTTTGTTGTTGCTATTTTTGCTGTTGTTGTTTTTTGTTTATTTGTTTGTTTCATTGACCAACATGAACAAGCAAAAATAACCGTAAAATTTGTCGATGTTTCATGATGACACCATTATCAAGTCATGAATAAAATTAATATACAAAGAAGTTGCCAAAGATCGTAATCCCCCCCCAAATTAAAAAAAAAAATCGATAAAATAAACACCTTGGCACGAATGGAATCCTATTTTTAGTCCTCTAATATGTGTGCAACATATCGTACAACAGACGTATTAAACTTGCTTTTGTATTTTTGAAAACAAAACCTATCAAGACCTTTTGGTGCAATAAAATGATTTTCACAGAGGTGTAAAATTGTGATTGCGTTCATTGATACGTAGATTCAAGTATTTGTATGTTTAACCAAGATACTTGGCATCGCGCAGCTCACATTCAGACCTGCATCCTCGATCGTCCTCTCTTGTTACCTATAGGTGGCTTTGGTCCTTGCACTTTCAAATCTTTCTCCATCTAATTGCTCATAAACACAGGTTGGATAATTTCGTATTTGATTGCCTCTTGTACAAAAGTGTTGCTCATTAGGGAACTAACACCCAACATGTTTACTCAAGCAGCTTCAAATGCTAACTCGAGCTCCGACCAGCTAAGGGTTCTGTACAATTATGTCCCTGAGTACCGGTACAAAAGGGTCGACTGGCACCGATAGATAGAAAGGAACTAAGTTCGTCAACCATACGCAAAATAAATGAACAACAACGAAAACAAATCATTCACGAAAGAAATACCCCACTGGTGTGGAAACTGTAATTGAAGAGTGGATCTATCCCACTCGGGCTCCTTCTTTCTTTGCTCCTTTGTATGTCAAATATAATTGTTTTACTTTTTTGTTTATAATTGTAAAGTGACTTGTTCAACTAACCTGTTCATGTTGTCATTCATTGTCTATAAATTAATCAGATTCTAATTAATTTAATTTGCTAGACTACTCGCCCTCGTTTTCAATAAGTGGAGTGTCAACTAGGCGCAGCCGAGTTGACTATCGCTCATAGAAAACGAGGGCGAGTTGTCTTATTGTTTCAGTTGACACTCTAAAGAATTACGTTTCCGATTCGAACGCATTTGCAGCTCGCTTGGTTGAAGGAAATTCGGTAGGAAAAGGTCTGGTACAAGTTTATTACAACAACACCTGGCTATGGGTGAGTGCTGACCAATGGGACAAACACAACGCTGATGTTGTTTGTCGAATGATGGGTTTCAATGGGTCATCGTTCGTGACTTGGAGCAGAGTAGATAATGAGCAACTACGCGACCTAATATGGCTGGAGAACGTGCGATGTACTGGAAATGAAGACTCTATTTTCTCCTGTCGTCGCAAGGACTTGGGTTTCAACAGTCGCGCTAACAAGAGAAAAGTTTTTGTGCGGTGTGATGACTCCAAAGGTAATAGACGAGTTGTTTACAAGCCCCGAGTAACCTGGGATCCTTTCCAGGGTGACATCCTCTTAATTATAAAGTATCCTAATGAAACTTGCTTGCGCGTAATATATCCAAAAGTTGTCGATTTTCATCGACAAATCATAATTGTTTGCCCTAAGCTTTCATATGATCTCACCTTCAACCTAATTTTACACTGGTAATGACGTATAGATTACGACGTCATAATCCCAAAACATCACATCTTGGATATGCCATATTGGGTTCTAACTTTGATTTATAAATTAGAAAATTTTCAAAATAAATGTAAAAAAAATCGAAACTAATATAATGCTTAAACTGTTAAGACACTGCAAGAAAGTTGAATTTGAAATCAATTACCTCATTCAAAAAAAGAGAAAAGATATTGCAATTTCACGAACTGAAATAAGATTTAAAAAGACAATCGAAAGGTCTCAAGACCAGAGCAAGTATTGTCATCTTTGGATCTGAGACAATTGTGTAAAGGACACAAATTTCGTAATCAGCGACTAAAAATAAATAAGCCGGGGTATGACTTCTTTCAAAAAATTTCTTAGATTCTTTTACGTTTCATATACCAAAAAAGTTAAAATCAATCGCCAT
The DNA here is from genome assembly GCF_052425735.1 of Oculina patagonica. Classification (NCBI taxonomy): domain Eukaryota; kingdom Metazoa; phylum Cnidaria; class Anthozoa; order Scleractinia; family Oculinidae; genus Oculina; species Oculina patagonica. Next base: position 26,294,142 of record NC_135765.1, read on the forward strand.
TGCATTTATGCTAGGTAAAAGCATGGACGTTGATGAATTGATACGATCATGAGAGAACTCGAGGTTCAGATAATGGTTTTTTATATATATCAAACAGAGGTTCGATTGGTTGGCGGAGGAACCATTGGATCTCAAGGTCGTGTCGAGGTTTTCCATGATGGTGTATGGGGAACCATCTGCAACAACAATTGGGGAATGGCGGACGCTAAAGTGGTTTGTCGTCAGCTGGGCTATGACGGTGCTCTCATGGTACCTTATTTATCAGTCTTTGGACCTGGAAAAGGTGTAACCTGGATGGACAGATTGAATTGTAATGGCGACGAAAACTTAATAACATCGTGTGGTCATGCTGAATGGGGAGTCGCATCTTGTAGCCATCATTACGACGCGACTGTTATTTGCACTTCAAGAGGTAATTTATAGCGTATAACTTTGTGTGTAAATGCCATCTAAGTTACATTCCCTTGTGTCCTCTCGTTCTCTGAAGACATGCACAATATTTCTTACCCTTACTAATATTGCAGAGACTTTCAAAAACTTTCTTAAAACCAGTTACGTAGGCCATTGAGGAGAGTCGATGTTCTGTACTTTAATACTGTTGATCATTTTGTCAATCAAACGCATTACTTATAATAGTAGGTACTTTACGTTGTCCCAAAATTTTCGTTGCAGTGCGTTTGGTTGAGGGCCACTTAGGTGTGGAGGGTCTCGTTCAAGTTTATTACAACAACACTTGGGGCTGGGTCGGTGCTGATCAGTGGGACAAAAAAGATGGTGACGTGGTGTGCAGAATGATGGATATTAATGGGTCACTGCCGCTAATAAGCAATTTCAGCATCAGTAGACATGATTATCAGGGAAAACAAAACCAGACAATGTGGATTAACAATGTGCAGTGCTCAGGGCGTGAATCGTCTATCAATTCTTGTGTGAATGACGGATGGGGCCCTCGTCATAACGCTTACAAACCTAAAGCTGGTGTAGTTTGCAGTCACCAGAACGGTAAGGCTCTTATCGTAAGTTGATTATTTTTGCTACAATTTGATGATTTTCGTTGACCGTGAGTAGTCCGATTTATATCTTCTGATCTTTTGCCACGAGTTAATATTGTTTTGCTGTGAGTTTATTTTATATTCCCGTGAGCGTACTTCGACTTTAAGCTAGCTGTAAATTTTCTCACAGACAGACAGACAGATTGGTATTGATTTTTTGTGTGTATGCATTTCAAGTTTTTCTTTCTCAAGAGGATTTTTGACTAATTAATTAATCGTCTTTCTGGTTTATTATTTCTTAGTTCGGCTTGTTGGTGGTGGTACCATCGAATCTCAAGGACGTATTGAAGTATTTTATAACGGAATGTGGACAGGGGTATGTCGATCAAGCTCACGAAGTCATGACGCTAAAGTAGTTTGCCGTCAGTTGGGTTATGAAGGAGCTGAGCAAACTTCACCATATAATAATCCGTTTGCATCTGAAGTAAGAATAACGTGGATGAAAAATGTACGCTGCGCTGGAAATGAAAGTTCGTTACAAGAGTGTAAACATAGAAACGCTAGCGAATTTCGGTTTGGTCCCAGCTGTTCTCGTGGCTATGTCGCAACTGCAGTCTGCACTCCAGCAGGTTAGAATACTTTTTTTCTGGTTTTCATTACGGTTGTTTTTTTTGTTGTTGTTGTTGTTGTTGTTGTTGTTTTTGTTGTTGTTTTTAACGCTAGACAGATCAAGTAGAAACATGGCACAATGCTAAAAGATAAGGAGAAAAAACATGAATCAATTTCTACACTTTATATATTTTTATAAAATAACTCAGATACTACGCGCGCTCTTATTGGTCAAAAACCTATATACTTTTGTACCGGTAAAGTTCCGCTTCTGTTCCGACATGGCCGCACTACGCTAGATTACGCATAAGGACGAATAATTAAACTTAGTTTAATCTATTCTTTTGGTCTATCTGATGGTTAAAACGGAGGATATATGATTCTTGTAAATGATCATGAAAATTAACTGAGGGCGGATCACAAAATTGAATTTTCCCGCCCACCACGAAAGAACTAGTGAAAAAACGAAAACGCAGAGACAAACATATGAGACGGAACACAATAAACAGGTACGCTTTCACTGGACTGGAAAAATATTAAAAACATGGATATGGTTCCATTTAACATCAACGCGGAAACTTTATATGAAACGAATTAAAACTGATCAAATTGGTCGCGATGAACATGAATTACTTTGATAGCAGAACCTCACGCTGAGTTCTTGTACGCGCTTGAAATATATTTTCAGTTTTACGTGCTTTCAGTGCTTTCTCCCAAGTCTGTTATTCGGCGTAAACGAAAGAATATGGAACAAATAAATTCATAACAAATTTCTAAAGCACTGTTTGTGGAACTAACCTCTATTCTCAATACCTTCGTCAGTCTGTGAAGTTTGTAAACTTCCAAAGTTTTCGTGTTTCTTTTACCCGCTTTTACTTTCGCGATGAATGACTCCGGCCATAATTTGCTAGATTTCCACGTCAAAGAACTTTTAAATTGTTGAATACTTTTTATACCGTGACAGTTTGTCTTTTTCCTTTCCTTTCTTATGACTTTCATAGCTTTAATATAACTTTTAAACGTTTTTGTCACGTTGATTTGTGGATTTTGTGTGTGGAGCTGAACCTGTGTTTTATTCTTTCGGCCGCTGTGTTTGGTTTGAGGCGTCGTCCGATGAACTTGTTGAGAAAAAAACATTTCATCACGAAAAATAAAACAGATTCCTATTTCTTTGAAGAACGTTTTTCAAGCTTTTCTCGTGTTCGCCCAACATCCCGCGTGGTTTTATTACGCCAGTAAAACCCTAGAAAGTGTGGTCTATTGCTTATAAGTAAACCTCATACGTACAAGAGGGGGAGGGGGGCGGGTGCTACCCCCCACCCCCCGTAAGGTTTTTTCCGAAATTTTGAAAAGAGGATTTACTCTACAATGCTGAAACTTTCAGCAGTAGCTGTTCATTCATCACTTGCGGAAATTTGTATATGTTAACCATGTGTCCATGATAATTGACGTTGCCATGGCAACGTCATAAACACTTAGTGCAAGGTAAATTCGCTGCGCCTAAAAGAACGAAAACTCCGGAGAGGGGTTCCAAGGTGGTGGGGGTATGAATTTGCTTATACGTCCGAGGGTTAAAATCGACAATTTAGAGACATATCCATCATGCCCATTGCTCTTCACTTGGTACCGAATTAAAAGTCAGTAAGTTCCAAAGAGCATACTCCGAAAGAAGAGGGGCCTGCATTTCACTGGGATTTGGGAAATTTTTCACTAGAAAAATAGGATTTGGGTCAGTGGGACTTGGAATTACCAAAGAAGCAATGGAAATGATACTGGAATTTGGGAAAATTTGGGATAACAACAAGCCCCTCCCCCTTTCAGAAACCTGAAAGAAATTTGTAGATTAAGTTATGGGAAAAGGTCCTGTCTAAGATTATCACTGATGTAAATTTTTTAAGTAAGTTTTCATTTTTTAATAATATTTTTACTGTAAAGCGCCATGAGCCATGGATATGGCGCTATATAAGTCTTTTATTATTATTATTATAAATAGGCATGCGCAATGGCAAATGTACATTGCTTTGCAGTTCGACTCGTACAAGGACGTTCAGTCAAGGAAGGTTTTGTACAGGTTTATTACAACGACACCTGGGGATGGATTTGCGACCAGAAGTGGGACAAAAAAGACGCTGACGTTGTTTGCCGAATGTTGGGCTTTGAAGAATCGTCCTTTGCGGTTTACACTGTTAGGAGTGCATTTTGTGTTCAAGAGAATACGGTGACTTGGTTGAACAATGTCCAGTGCTCTGGCAATGAACGTTCGCTGTTCTCGTGTGCCCACGATGAATGGGAGAATCTCAATTGCATTGCCAGATGTGCAACCAGAAGGAAAGCTGGAGTCGTCTGCAAAGATCCCAAAGGTTAAAAACTATGACAGCCAATTTTTGTTGTAGCTGTTGTTGCATCCCAAGCGAAATTATGCTCGTTTCAGGTTGCTTTTGGTCCATAAATCAGATTTGTATAGATAAAAGCATATATGGAAGAAAATTGTCCTTTTCAATTAAGCAAAAATACCCAAGATCGTTTCCCAAGCAAAATTATGCTCGTTATAAGTTGCCTTAGGTCCATAAATGAAATTTGCATAGAAAAAAGCATACATGAAGAAAATTGTAATTTCAAATTAACATGTTATTTTCAAGTATTACGACATCGTTTATTGTATTTAAATTGCATTTTAAGTTACTTCAAGCTTATTACTTGGCAAACGTGTTTATCGTGTTGTTTTGGAATTTACTAGTTCGGCTGGTTGGTGGACACTCATCATTTGAAGGACGTGTTGAAGTGCTGCACGCGGACATCTGGGGAAATGTAAAGAGAAAGTACAGCTGGTATGACAAAAACAACGCTATTGTAGTTTGCCGTCAGTTAGGGTTTGAAAATGGCGTACCAGCAGCTCAATTTCATTTTGGACAAGCAGCACGCAATACATGGATGTATTATGTGGCGTGTAGTGGAAATGAAAGGTCAATAATAGACTGTAAACACAGAATAGGATACACTTCCGGATATTCAGGATATTCAGTGAAGGTGCTGTGTACTCCAGCAGGTGAGGTATCATTTAAATACGTAGTTAAGACTTAAGAGCCAAGAATTTGATATGTACCCATTTTTATTCTGGAGTACGTCACGATGGGCTCTTTGACGAGAATACTATTTCTAAAGTAGTTTCGTATAGCCAGCAGGAATTATTTGCAGAAGATACAAAACATAAGGAAAAGAAAAAAGTCCCAATTTTAAAGAACGTTTGTCAGTTAAAAGCAGTGAATTGTTCTAGCAATTTCTTACTCTGTTTTACGATTTCATATTAAGAAACCTGAAGGTTTGTTTGCTTGCTTGCTTGCTTGTTTGTCTGTTTGTTTAATTATTTGTTTTTTGTTTGTTTGGTTGGTTAGCTGGTTAGTTGGTTAGTTGGTTAGTTGGTTAGCTGGTTAGTTGGTTAGTTGGTTAGTTGGTTTGTTTGTTAGCTGGTTAGTTGGTTAGTTGGTTAGTTGGTTAGTTGGTTAGTTGGTTGGTTGGTTGGGTGATTGGTTGGTTGGTTGGTTGGTTGGTTAGTTGGTTGGTTGGTTGGTTGGTTGGTTGGTTGGTTGGTTGGTTGGGTGATCGGTTGGTTGGTTGGTTAGTTAGTTAATTGGTTAGTTGGTTGGTTGGTCGCATTGGTTGGTTGCATTTGTTGGTTGTTTTGTTTGTTGCTTTCTTTCATACCTATGCGTGGCCGGCTGGTCCTAATAATATGTCAAATGATTTTCTTTTTTTTTAATTTTTACTCAATGGTCTAAATTAACAGTTCGACTTGTGAATGGAATTTCCTCCATGGAAGGACTGGTTCAAGTCTATTACAACAAAACCTGGGGAACTGTATGTTACGAGCAGTGGGATAAGCGTAACGCGGACGTTGTATGCAGGATGATGGGTTATAATGGATCCATGACTGTTGTAGGGAAGAGAACAGATGTCAGTAACCAAGAAAACTATGAAGCGACGTGGGTTAGTAATATACAATGCACTGGAAATGAAACCACGTTGTTTTCATGTAGTTATGATGGATGGACAGTTGGCAAGTGCGAGCATGGTGAGAATGCCATAGTGTCGTGCAAAAGACCAGAAGGTACTACTTACCTTATCATATCTTATTGTGCCTTAGCTCAGCTCAGCTCAGCTCAGCTTAGCTTAGCTTAGCTTAGCTTAGCTTAGCTTAGCTACAGCTTAGCTTAGCTTAGCTTAGCTTAGCTTAGCTTAGCTTAGCTTAAATAAGCTTAGCTTAGCTTAGATAAGCTTAGCTTAGATAAGCTTAGCTTAGCTTAGCTTAGCTTAGCTTAGCTAAGCTAAGCTAAGCTAAGCTAAGCTTGGCTTATTTTAGATTTGCTTAGCCTAGCTTAGCTTAAATTAGATTATCATAGGTTAGCTTTCCTGTAACTGTTGAAATAAATCCCTCATTATCTGTGCATAGATTGTAGTTTCATAATGTCCGTTTAATTTGATCTCTTACTTATTTTACCAGTTCGGTTAGTTGGCGGAAAGCACAGATGGGAAGGAAGAGTGGAGATACTGCACAGGGGGATATGGGGAACAGTGTGTGATAACGGCTGGGACATACGGGACGCTAACACAGTGTGTCGTCAACTAGGCTTCAAGGAAGCTGAAGCAGCACCTCTTAGGTCGGCGTTTGGGTTAAGACCTGGAATAAAATGGATGGACCAAGTGCAATGTAGAGGAAATGAGAGCACTATATCAGATTGTCTACACAATGGATGGGGAGTAATAGCTGACTGTTATAGCTACTCGCTAGCCAGTGTAGTGTGCCATCAGCCGGGTGAGATTTTATAATCAGCCTTACGAGAAAGTTCAGTCAGTCAGTCAGTGACACACGATTCGCAGAGAAAGCATTCCAAGTTCGCCTAAAATGAGTCGAACCTATGACGTTTCCTGTATCTTGTGTATCGCAGACGGACTAATATCTTTTTCACTGTTTATCTACGAAGGTTAACGTCCCAAGCATTTTATCTGCATTCTTGACATATGTTACAAAACTAAAAAGCTATTATCAGCAGTAGATAGGTAGGATATTTGTGGGATTTAAACCGAGTTCATGGCTTGTAGCTCCCACGCGTGTGTTGTAGCACCGTGGTTGAATGCCCGACCGATGGGTTGGAGGTCATTTTTTTCCACAGTAGCTTGTGTCATTTGACACACCCCAACAGTGTTAGTGAAAAGCAAATAGTTCACCTGTCTATTGCTCCTAAGCAAATAATGATTCGAATTCTTATTATCCAAATTCGATCTGTCCAACAGTGTCAACTACATCGCCGATTCATATGCTGTATTGTTCTCCGTCACCCGTTGTTTGCAAAAAAGAAACCAACTGCACGTTAATCTGTCTTGTGTCCGGCACTGGAGTAGTTAAATACAGCTGGACGAGAAATGGGAAGCCTATAGACTTTTATGACGTTATCATCTCCAACAGTGTATTGGTTGTTACTCCTCGAGCTAGAGAAGATTATGGAGAATATAAATGCGAAGCTTCTAGCAGCTCCGGTAATGCGTCGAGTTGCAGGATTACTTTGACTGAAATGAAAGAAGAAGATGGTGAGTACTGAGAAGAACTTTTTTAGGGTTGTAGTAAAGCGGAAAAAATTCTAAACATCTGAATCTAAAGTTGGTTACGGCCCTTATATGTAAGGGTAACGTTTACGAGACTACTTCGCAATCATGAAATTCAAGTTCACAGCAAACCTTTTAAAACCCCTCCAGCAAGAGTTTCCGTCACCAAAGTTCATACCACCTTTAGACCTCCAATGTAATGTTGTTTATAAAATCCCGTGCTCCGATTGTCCTTGGAATTATATAGGAGAAACTGGAAGATGCTTTCAAACCCGGGAAAAGGAGCATCAAAGAAACTTGAAAAGCAACACAAAGGGCTCGAACATTGCCAATCATGCGTGTCAAAATAATCATTCAATTGACTTTGAATGTGCTAGTGTAATAGACATAGGCAATTATCGCCTTCTAAAAACGTTAAAATCTTGGCCCACTGCAAAAACGGACAACGCTGATAACAACTCGAAACAGTTGTTTAGGCAGTATTCGAGTTTACGATAATTAGATATCATTTACATTTTATTTTCTTAGCTTTTATTTCACACTTCTTTTATATTTTTGTTTTTTGTAAGTTTCTTCGCACCCTTTTTCTGTATATATTTCCATTTGCGCACTAATATTTTTATTGATTAAAGACTATAGTTTGATAGCCGAAAGCTTATGTTTTAAACCTTTAAACAAGAGAACGTTTTACCATTTTAATACTCTTAATATTGTTCTGTAACGACTTTTAACAACGTAAAGTTGAAATTTAATGACTATTGATTTCTTCGTCCTAATGATAATTTTAAAGTCTTCTTCGGTAACTTTATAACACAAGTTCATTTTAGCATGTTAAGTTTCGGAATAGTTTTGTGTCGATTTATGAAATTTTCTGAGGTTATAAAATTCAGTACACTGAATCAAACCTAGGACCGAAATGCAATGGGTACGGATAGGGAGTTTAAGCAACTTTCACCTTCGCCTTTAGAGTAAGCGGCATTGGGTCAGCTATCCACAACTTCCACTCTTCTGATCCATCGGTGCGATGTGGCAGTCTAACGTTGTGTTAGTGGCCTGAGTCAGTAAGTGGGGGAAGTGAGTCAGTGCGTCGGTAGTTCGTTGGACGGGGAATCGATGGGTCGTTGGGTTGAGATATATTTTAATTTGTTTGGTTTTATTTTTGTTTGTTTCAGTTGGCGGTGAAATTCCTCTCCTACCAATAACAATAACGTTGAGCTGTGCTCTCCTTATAGCCATCGGTGTTACTTGTTGGCTGATAAGATGGAGAACGCAGTTTAATTCTAAAACAACAATGCCACGTTTTACGGAACAAGAAGCCACAAACGACCCACAGCTTCACGTAAGAACTGCTCAGGCTCAAGGACCTTTGGAACATGAATACCAACCATTACGCCACCGAAAAAATGATTTACCTGAGTACTACAATGTAAAACATATCTTTGACAAGAAAAAACAAATCGGCGATGTTTATGAAGACATAGAACTGGTAAGAAATGTTGATCTTTTTATCGTACCTGCCACCTCCTCCACTGTTGATGTAATAATGTGATTCCATCACGAGTTTCAAAATTGTTGGTGTTTCTGCGATCCAAAGAACTCTGGTGTTTTTTCACGAACGAGGCACGCCATTGGCTCTAAAAACATAAACAGATATCTCTCGGATTCCCCCAGCCCACCGACTCGAAACATTGATAGATGTAGTCTTCATGATGAAAAAAATGATAACAAGAGAATCCCGATGGTTTTTGGCTTACTAAAACGGGCAAGAATAAGTAGTATCTATAGAATAAGTAGTACCTTACCCTACACCTTACCTTAGCCTTTATTTATTTTTATTTATTTATTTTTTTTGACAGAAATCTCGCGCAGGCTGCCATCGGCTCGCCCACAGTGAGAAGTAAAGAGTTAATACAAGACAAGTGGCACATTTCATGATATTAAGTTTCTGAACGATAAATCGACTCTTTTGTGAGTTAACGCCTTAATTACGAACAAAGCGGCCCGATTCTACCGGACAAGAGCCGATCGAGTTATCCTGAATAATTTGAATTATTTTGTAAATTGCAAGGTAAACATTCTTCTTTAGCCATTGGCATGATTTGGGGTCAGTAGATTTTATTAGTTGATTTGTCATTTCCTCTGCCAATAACCAGAAAAAAATGCCAGATTGACAGTTTTAACAGTCAGTTCAACTGTTCGCGTAGCATGACAAAAGATGGTCAAAGATGGTCGCTATCTACAAAGCATCGAAAGCGGCTGTAAAGGAGTTTACGAAATAAATAAATTATCGATAAAGTAACCTGAAAAAAAAAAAAAGAAAAAGCTGATTTCCAGCCCGTACTGTGCAGTATTGGGGTTTGTTCTAATTTGTTTTGAATTCAAGCAGACTTCAAGCAGTTTGAAACTTTTATAAGTAAACTTGTAGTATTTTATCCATTTCAAAATATTAAACTCCACGTTGAAGGATTAAATTGTTATCTTGCTGTACTATAATACAATTTGCAATTACTGTAAATAATTGCTGATCTGCTGATCGAAATTGTACAACTCAATCAGTCTAGCTTTTCAGTTATTAGTCCTGAGTGTCCTATATAATCACCACTTTATACATTATCACAATATTCCTGTATTGTAACTATCTTATCGCTGTAGTAATTTTTTTTGCATGATGTTGTTACAATTGTTTTAATTTTTCTTAAGCAAATGGTATAGTTACTGAGGTGCCATTGATTCCAAAATCAAATGGTCTTGCTAAGAAAGAAGAGCAACACTAATTATAAAAATGATAGATGTTTGCCATAAACTGGGCCCGGTTGTTCAAAACTCCGATTAGCGCTAATCTGCGATTAAACTAAGGGTTAAATTTGCCTCTCCTCGCTAGGTAGATTAACTTCTTAATCGGCCGATTAAACTGGAAAAAATGGCGGACTTGTTATTTGTGAGACAAAGACGCTTGCTAAGTTATCAATACAACGATACCATACTGGCTTGTTGCCATCAAGAACTACGGCCTTTGTCTTTAAAATAATTTTATTTACTTTTTGCTGTACATTTCTTTTTCTGTGTTGACTTTATGTTAAACTTTATAAAACAATAAGTACAATACAATAACAAGAACTACGGACTTGCTGCGGCAGAGCGTCTATAAATAATTCAATAAACTCACTTCCAGTAAAGTACAAACCTCGAAGAGGCAGATTTACGAAGCGTGGTCACGCTCTGAAACTAATTGTCATCACTATGATGACAACTCTGTGTTGAAATACCATGCACGTAGATTGAAGCTTATTTTCACTCTTGATCCACCAAAACCGACCAATTTAAGACTTGAAATGTACTGTTTGGGTCTTTTTGAAAATCAGCCATCACGTGGATTCATTCTAATTTTCATTCCAGGTCCAAACGAATCGAATAACAAAGTGATACACGACCCATTAAAAATGAAGATTTTTTTGCCTCTCTGTTGAAATACCATGGGCGTAGATTAAAACTTATTTTCACTCTTAATCCACCAAAACCGGCCAATTTGAGACTTGAAATGTACTGTTTGGGTCTTTTTGAAAATCTGTCATCACGTGGCTTCATATTAATTTTTACCCCAGGTCAAAAAGAACCGTTTATTAAGGTGATACATAAGCCACTAAAAATAACGATTTGAGGCGCTTGAGTTGAAATACCACCACGTTGCTAGAAGCTTATAAATTTTCACTTCAGATCAAGTAAAACCGGCCAGTCTGAGAATTGAAATGTACTTTTGGGGTCTTTTTGGAAATCCGCCATCACGTGAATTCATCCTAATTTACACTACAGGTCCAAAATAATTGAATAACAAAGTGCAACATGAGCCATTAAAAATGACGATATTGGGCCTTCGTCTTAAAATACTACAATATTGATTAAAGCTCATTTCAATTTAGATCCATCAAAACCAGCCAATTTGAGACTTCAAATGTACTGTTTGAGCCTTTTTGAAAATCCGCCATCACGTGAATTTATCCTAATTTCCCCAGGCCCAACAGAATCGAAATTGAAAATTCCACATGAACTACTGAAAATGACGATTTGCGGCCCTTGTGTTGAAATACCACCACGTAGATATAAGCTCTTTTTCAGTTTAGATACAGTAAACGGGCCAGTTTGAGACTTGACATGTACTGTTTGGGCCTTTTTGGAAATCTGTGATCAGGTGGCTTCATACTAATTTTTACTCCAGGTCCAAAAAAATCGAATAAGAAAGTGCCATTTGAGCCAATAAAAAACACGACCGTGGGCTCTTGTGTCGAGATACCTCCACGTTTGATTAAAGCTTATTTTCACTTTTGATCCAGCAAAACCGGCCAGTTTGAGACTTGAAATGTACTGTTTAGGTCTTTTTGTAAATCCGTCATCACGGGGATTCATCCTAATTTTCACTCCTGGTCAAAAAGAACGGTGGCATCTATTTGCGTGACATGGGAGAGCGCGTAACATTTATTTCCTTCCACCCCCTCTCCCCCGCACAATGTTGAACTTTGAAATGTAATGTTTGAGTCGTTTTGAAAATCCACCATCACGTGGATTCATCCTTACTTTCACTCCTGGTCAAAAAGAACCGTTTATTAAGGTGATACATAAGCCACTAAAAATAACGATTTGGGACGCTTCAGTTGAAATACAACAACGTTCCTAGAAGCTTATAAATTTTCACTTCAGATCAAGTAAAACCGGCCAGTTTGAGACTTGAAATGTACTTTTGGGGTCTTTTTGGAAATCCGCCATCACGTGAATTCATCCTAATTTACACTCCAGGTCCAAAATAATCGAATAACAAAGTGCAACATGAGCCATTAGAAATGACGATATTGGGCCTTCGTCTTAGAATACTACAATATTGATTAAAGCTTATTTCACTTTAGATCCAGCAAAACCGGCCAATTTGAGACTTCGAATGTATTGTTTGGGTCTTTTTGAAAATCCGCCATCACGTGAATTTATCCCAATTTTCCCCAGCCCCAAAAGAATCGAAATTGAAAATGCCACCTGAACCACTGAAAATGACGATTTGCGGCCCTTGTGTTGAAATACCACCACGTAGATAAAACCTCTTTTTTTAGTTTACATACAATAAAACCGGCCAGTTTGAGACTTGAAATGTACTGTTTGGGTCCTGTTGTAAATCCGCCATCACGTGGATTCATCTTAATTTTAACTCCTGGTCAAAAAGAATCGTTTATTAAGGTGATACATGAGCCACTAAAAAAAACGATTTGGGGCCCTGGAGTTTAAATACCACCACGTAGCTAGAAGCTAATAAATTTTCACTTCAGACCCAGTAAAACCGGCAGGTTTGAGACTTCAAATGTACTGTTTGGGTCTGTTTGGAAATCCGTCATCACGTGGATTCATTTTTTTTACACTCTAGGTCCACAATAATCGAAAAACAAAGTGCGACAGAAGCCACAAAAATGATGATTTTGTGCCATTGCGTTGAAATACCACCACGTAGATAAAAGCTCTCTTTTTAGTTTAGATCAAGTAAAACCGGCCAGTTTGATACTTGAAATGTACTGTTTGGGTCCTTTTGTAAATCCGCCATCACGTGGATTCATCCTTACTTTCACTCCTGGTCAAAAAGAATCGTTTATTTAGGTGATACATGAGCCACTAAAAATAACGATTTGGGGCCCTTGAGTTGAAATACCACCACGTAGCTAGAAGCTTATAAGTTTTCACTTCAGATCAAGTAAAACCGGCCAGTTAGAGACTTCAAATGTACTTTTTGGGTCTTTTTGGAAATCCACCATCACGTGGATTCATCCTTACTTTCACTCCTGGTCAAAAAGAACTGTTTATTAAGGTTATACATAAGCCACTAAAAATAACGATTTGGGACCCTTGAGTTGAAATACCACCACGTTGCTAAAAGCTTATAAATTTTCACTTCAGATCAAGTAAAACCGGCCAGTTTGAGACTTCAAATGTACTTTTTGGGTCTTTGTGGAAATCCGCCATCACGTGAATTCATCCTAATTTACACTCCAGGTCCAAAATAATCGAATAACAAAGTGCAACATGAGCCATTAAAAATGACGATATTGGGCCTTCGTCTTAAAATACTACAATATTGATTAAAGCTTATTTCACTTTAGATCCAGCAAAACCGGCCAATTCGAGACTTCAAATGTACTGTTTGGGTCTTTTTGAAAATCCGCCATCACGTGAATTTATCCTAATTTTCCCCAGCCCCAAAAGAATCGAAATTGAAAATGCCACATGAACCACTGATAATGACGATTTGCGACCCTTGTGTGGAAATACCACCACGTAGATAAAAGCTCTTTTTTTAGTTTAGATACAGTAAAACCGGCAAGTTTGAGACTTGAAATGTACTGATTGGGTCCTTTTGTAAATCCGCCATCACGTGGATTCATCTTAATTTTCACTCCTGGTCAAAAAGAATCGTTTATTAAGGTGATACATGAGCCACTAAAAATAACGATTTGGGGCCCTTGAGTTGAACTCGAAATACCACCACGTAGCTAGAAGCTAATAAATTTTCACTTCAGATCTAGTAACACCGACCAGTTTGAGACTTCAAATAAACTGTTTGGGTGTTTTTGAAAATCTGCTAGAACGTGAATTTATCCTAGTTTTCCCCAGCCCCAATAGAATCGAAATTGAAAACGCCACATGAACAACTGATAATGACGACTTGCGGCCCTTGTGTTGAAATACCACCACATAGATAAAAGCTCTTTTTTTAGTTTAGATACAGTAAAACCGGCCAGTTAGCTAATAAATTTTCACTTCAGATCTAGTAACACCGACCAGTTTGAGACTTCAAATGAACTGTTTGGGTCTTTTCGAAGTCCGCCATCACGTGGATTCCTTTTTTTTTGCGCTCTAGGTCTAAAATAATCGAATAAGAAAGTACGACAGGAGCCACAAAAATTATGTTTTGGGGGCGTTGTCTTGAAATACCACAACGTTGATTAAAGCTTATTGTCACTTTAGATCCAACAAAACCGGCCAATTTGAGACTTGAAATGTACTGTTTGGGTCTTTTTGAAAATCCGGCATCACGTGTATTCATCCTTATTTTCATTCCAGGTCCAAAAGAATCAAATGACAAAGTAATACACTAGCCACTAAAATAAGGTTTTTTTGCCTCTGTGTTGAAGTACCACGGACGTAGATTGAAGCTTATCTTCACTCTTGATCCAGCAAAACCGGCCAATTTGAGACTTGAAAAGTAATGTTTGGGTCGTTTTGAAAATCCGCCATCACGTGGATTCATCCTTACTTTCACTCCTGGTGAAAAAGAACCGTTTATTAAGGTTATACATAAGCCACTAAAAATAACGATTTGGGACCCTTGAGTTGAAATACCACCACGTTGCTAAAAGCTTATAAATTTTCACTTCAGATCAAGTAAAACCGGCCAGTTTGAGACTTCAAATGTACTTTTTGGGTCTTTGTGGAAATCCGCCATCACGTGAATTCACCCTAATTTACACTCCAGGTCCAAAATAATCGAATAACAAAGTGCAACATGAGCCATTAAAAATGACGATATTGGGCCTTCGTCTTAAAATACTACAATATTGATTAAAGCTTATTTCACTTTAGATCCAGCAAAACCGGCCAATTCGAGACTTCAAATGTACTGTTTGGGTCTTTTTGAAAATCCGCCATCACGTGAATTTATCCTAATTTTCCCCAGCCCCAAAAGAATCGAAATTGAAAATGCCACATGAACCACTGATAATGACGATTTGCGACACTTGTGTTGAAATACCACCACGTAGATAAAAGCTCTTTTTTTAGTTTAGATACAGTAAAACCGGCAAGTTTGAGACTTGAAATGTACTGTTTGGGTCCTGTTGTAAATCCGCCATCACGTGGATTCATCTTAATTTTCACTCCTGATCAAAAAGAATCGTTTATTAAGGTGATACATGAGCCACTAAAAATAACGATTTGGGGCCCTTGAGTTGAATTCGAAATACCACCACGTAGCTAGAAGCTAATAAATTTTCACTTCAGATCTAGTAACACCGACCAGTTTGAGACTTCAAATGAACTGTTTGGGTCTTTTCGTAGTCCGCCATCACGTGGATTCCTTTTTTTATTGCGCTCTAGGTCTAAAATAATCGAATAAGAAAGTACGATAGGAGCCACAAAAATTATGTTTTGGGGGCGTTGTCTTGAAATACCACAACGTTGATTAAAGCTTATTGTCACTTTAGATCCAACAAAACCGGCCAATTTGAGACTTGAAATGTACTGTTTGGGTCTTTTTGAAAATCCGGCATCACGTGTATTTATCCTTATTTTTATTCCAGGTCCAAAAGAATCAAATGACAAAGTAATACACTAGCCACTAAAATAAGGTTTTTTTGCCTCTGTGTTGAAGTACCACGGACGTAGATTGAAGCTTATCTTCACTCTTGATCCAGCAAAACCGGCCAATTTGAGACTTGAAATGAAATGTTTGGGTCGTTTTGAAATTCCGCAATCACGTGGATTCATCCTTACTTTCACTCCTGGTGAAAAAGAACCGTTTATTAAGGTGATACATAAGCCACTAAAAATAACGATTTGGGACCTTGAGTTGAAATACCACCACGTTGCTAGAAGCTTATAAATTTTCACTTCAGATCAAGTAAAACCGGCCAGTTTGAGACTTCAAATGTACTTTTTGGGTCTTTTTGGAAATCCGCCATCACGTGAATTCATCCTAATTTACACTCTAGGTCCAAAATAATCGAATAACAAAGTGCAACATGAGCCATTAAAAATGACGATATTGGGCCTTCGTCTTAAAATACTACAATATTGATTAAAGCTTATTTCACTTTAGATCCAGCAAAACCGGCCAATTCGAGACTTCAAATGTACTGTTTGGGTCTTTTTGAAAATCCGCCATCACGTGAATTTATCCTAATTTTCCCCAGCCCCAAAAGAATCGAAATTATAAAATGCCACATGAACCACTGATAATGACGATTTGCGACCCTTGTGTTGAAATACCACCACGTAGATAAAAGCTCTTTTTTTAGTTTAGATACAGTAAAACCGGCAAGTTTGAGACTTGAAATGTACTGTTTGGGTCCTTTTGTAAATCCGCCATCACGTGGATTCATCTTAATTTTCACTCCTGGTCAAAAAGAATCGTTTATTAAGGTGATACATGAGCCACTAAAAATAACGATGTGGGGCCCTTGAGTTGAAATACCACACATAGCTAGAATCTAATAAATTTTCACTTCAGATCTAGTAACACCGACCAGTTTGAGACTTCAAATGAACTGTTTGGGTCTTTTCGTAGTCCGCCATCACGTGGATTCCTTTTTTTTGCGCTCTAGGTCTAAAATAATCGAATAAGAAAGTACGATAGGAGCCACAAACATTATGTTTTGGGGGCGTTGTCTTGAAATACCACAACGTTGATTAAAGCTTATTGTCACTTTAGATCCAACAAAACCGGCCAATTTGAGACTTGAAATGTACTGTTTGGGTCTTTTTGAAAATCTGGCATCACGTGTATTTATCCTTATTTTCATTCCAGGTCCAAAAGAATCAAATGACAAAGTAATACACTAGCCACTAAAATAAGGTTTTTTTGTCTCTGTGTGGAAGTACCACGGACGTAGATTGAAGCTTATCTTCACTCTTGATCCAGCAAAACCGGCCAATTTGAGACTTGAAATGAAATGTTTGGGTCGTTTTGAAATTCCGCCATCACGTGGATTCATCCTTACTTTCACTCCTGGTGAAAAAGAACCGTTTATTAAGGTGATACATAAGCCACTAAAAATAACGATTTGGGACCTTGAGTTGAAATACCACCACGTTGCTAAAAGCTTATAAATTTTCACTTCAGATCAAGTAAAACCGGCCAGTTTGAGACTTCAAATGTACTTTTTGGGTCTTTTTGGAAATCCGCCATCACGTGAATTCATCCTAATTTACACTCTAGGTCCAAAATAATCGAATAACAAAGTGCAACATGAGCCATTAAAAATGACGATATTGGGCCTTCGTCTTAAAATACTAAAATATTGATTAAAGCTTATTAACTGCGCTGCGCAGTTCTTGCTCTGCACGTCCTTTTTTTTTTTTCTCAGTGACCAGACTGATGCCCCCGCTCGGCCAGGCTGGGGTCACGCAAGGTTTAAAAGCTAGAAAACACTTACTAATGGGAAATTTTTTAAATGCTTTGGTCTTAATAAGCATGTTTAGCGTGAGATGTCCGATTTTGAAGCGTTTTATTCAAACAAAATTCTAAATTTTCATGCCTCGACAGAAAAATATATTTCAGCGGGCCAGAATCTGTGAATAAATACCATTACGTTGGTGTTAAAGAATGTGCTGACATGACAAGTTTCACTTTCGATCGGCTAGACATCGAGTCACGTAATTTAAAGGGAATCCTTTGGTCTTTACTTAACAAATATATTGTGAAGTATTTCTCTCTTAGGTGTAATCTATTTTTTGGCTGTACCATTGAAAGGATTTTAGAGATATGAAGAAAAATTCCCTTCACAAACATGCCCTGACTTGTAACGCTTACGTCATTCGGTAGGCTAGGGAAATTCCCAATACCATTACGTTGTTGTCAAGGAATGTGCTAGCTGACATGACAACTCTCACTTTGACAACTTTGCGTATCCTCTGATCTTTTTCTCCTTTTTTGTCTTTACAAAGACTGTTAAGTGTGAATTATTCGATTTTGAAGCGTTTGACTCATGGAAAATGATAAATTTCCACGCTTTGAAAGAGAAATATAATTCAGCGGGACAGAATCTGTGAATAAATACAATTACGTTGGTTTAAACACAGGCAGACAAGTCTCTGTGTTTGAGGCCGCGTGACGTAAGCGTCACGGTATGCGCTATTTGATCCCATACATTTACTGTAATTTGTAACGATTGACCTCCGCTTGAGTCAACTGATCGTTAGAAATGCTCCATAAAATACTGAATTTCGCTTCTTTTCATCCTAAACTTTGATCTACTGTAAGCCAGATAAATAAAGTTCACTTACCTTTCATTTTTTGTGTGATCTTTTGTGTTTTTATGGGGTTTTTGGGCCGTTAATTCCTCCATGGTCGTCACCGCCCCGAGCTAAAGTAAGAAACATTTTTTCTTACTTTAGCTCGGGGCGGTGACGACCATGGAGGAATTAACGGCCCAAAAACCCCATAAAAACACAAAAGATCACACAAAAAATGAAAGGTAAGTGAACTTTATTTATCTGGCTTACAGTAGATCAAAGTTTAGGATGAAAAGAAGCGAAATTTAGTATTTTATGGAGCATTTCTAACGATCAGTTGACTCAAGCGGAGGTCAATCGTTACAAATTACAGTAAATGTATGGGATCAAATAGCGCATACCGTGACGCTTACGTCACGCGGCCTCAAACACAGAGACTTGTCTGCCTGTGGTTTAAAAGAATGTGCTGACATGACAAGTTTCACTTTCGATAGGCTAGACCTCGCGTCACGTAATTTTTCAAAGCTATTATCAGCTACCTTTCAAATCTTTGCGAATCCTTTGGTCTTTACTTCAAAAATTCAGCGTGAAGTATTTTGAAGCGTTTGAATCAAAGAAAATACTAAAATTTCATGCTTTGAAAGAAAAATACGAGTTAGCGGGCAAGAATTTACATTTATTTACATTACGTTTGTGTCCTGGAATGTGCTGGCGTTGGCAAGTTTCATTTTCACAAGGCTTTGATGACGATAGGCAAGAATCACGCAATGTTTTGAAAGCTTTAAATCTGCTACAATTGGAAACCAAACAAATCCTTTGGTCTTAAACTAGCATGTTAAGTGTGAAATATTCGACTTTTTAGCGTTATGTATTTTTGAAGCTGTGTCATCTAGAAGATTTCTGAAATCTGAAGGAAAACCACTGAGACAAACATGTAAGGCTTACTTCACTAGTAAAATTAATTCCCCGGGGAATTCCCATTCAGCTAAAAGCAGCTCTAGTGTTCTTCTCAAATTTGATTTAATTATTTGCTTCAATATTCCATTTTCGGAGTGAGTTATTCAATTTTTAAACGGAAATTTGATACAACTCTTGATGCTGATGTAAAAGATTTTTTAGTTTCACGGATCAGGATCGAGGGAATCAAATTTGGCCAGCATTAGCATATAAGAAAAATAATTAATTGCGGATGGAACTAGTCAACCATGAAATGTCACACAAGGTGTTTTCTTACCATTTTGTTTGTCAGTCGCGACATTTTTTGACGTGACGCGGGTAAAGGAGATGGGGGGGGGGGTCATTTTTTATTTCCCCCACATGGCTCCCCTAGGGTGGTCACGTGACCAGCGCAGTTTTAAGCTCTAAGAGCTTCTTGTTTCACTTTAGATCCAGCAAAACCGGCCAATTCGAGACTTCAAATGTACTGTTTGGGTCTTGTTGAAAATCCGCCATCACGTGAATTTATCCTAATTTTCCCCAGCCCCAAAAGAATCGAAATTGAAAATGCCACATGAACCACTGTTAATGACGATTTGCGACACTTGTGTTGAAATACCACCACGTAGATAAAAGCTCTTTTTTTAGTTTAGATACAGTAAAACCGGCAAGTTTGAGACTTGAAATGTACTGTTTGGGTCCTTTTGTAAATCCGCCATCACGTGGATTCATCTTAATTTTCACTCCTGGTCAAAAAGAATCGTATTAAGGTGATACATGAGCCACAAAAAACGATTTGGGGCCCGGGAATACCACCACGGCAGAAGCGACACTCAGATCAGTAACACGACCAGTTGAGACCAAAACTGGGAAATCCGCCAACGTGAATATCCAATTCCCCAGCCCCAAAAGAGAATTGAAAACGCCACATGAACCACTGATTGACGATGCGGCCCTTGTGTTGAAATACCACCACATAGATAAAAGCTCTTTTTTTAGTTTAGATACAGTAAAACCGGCAAGTTTGAGACTTGAAATGTACTGTTTGGGTCCTTTTGTAAATCCGCCATCACGTGGATTCATCTTAATTTTCACTCCTGGTCAAAAAGAATCGTTTATTAAGGTGATACATGAGCCACTAAATATAACGATTTGGGGCCCTTGAGTTGAAATACCACCACGTAGCTAGAAGCGAATAAATTTTCACTTCAGATCTAGTAACACCGACCAGTTTGAGACTTCAAATAAACTGTTTGGGTGTTTTTGAAAATCCGCCATAACGTGAATTTATCCTAATTTTCCCCAGCCCCAAAAGAATCGAAATTGAAAACGCCACATGAACCACTGATAATGACGACTTGCGGCCCTTGTGTTGAAATACCACCACATAGATAAAAGCTCTTTTTTTAGTTTAGATACAGTAAAACCGGCCAGTTAGCTAATAAATTTTCACTTCAGATCTAGTAACACCGACCAGTTTGAGACTTCAAATGAACTGTTTGGGTCTTTTCGAAGTCCGCCATCACGTGGATTCCTTTTTTTTACGCTCTAGGTCTAAAATAATCGAATAAGAAAGTACGACAGGAGCCTCAAAAATTATGTTTTGGGGGCGTTGTCTTGAAATACCACAACGTTGATTAAAGCTTATTGTCACTTTAGATCCAACAAAACCGGCCAATTTGAGACTTGAAATGTACTGTTTGGGTCTTTTTGAAAATCCGGCATCACGTGTATTCATCCTTATTTTCATTCCAGGTCCAAAAGAATCAAATGACAAAGTAATACACTAGCCACTAAAATAAGGTTTTTTTTGCCTCTGTGTTTAAGTACCACGGACGTAGATTGAAGCTTATCTTCACTCTTGATCCAGCAAAACCGGCCAATTTGAGACTTGAAATGTAATGTTTGGGTCGTTTTGAAAATCCGCCATCACGTGGATTCATCCTTACTTTCACTCCTGGTGAAAAAGAACCGTTTATTAAGGTTATACATAAGCCACTAAAAATAACGATTTGGGACCCTTGAGTTGAAATACCACCACGTTGCTAGAAGCTTATAAATTTTCACTTCAGATCAAGTAAAACCGGCCAGTTTGAGACTTCAAATGAGCTTTTTGGGTGTTTTTGGAAGTCCGCCATCACGTGGATTCATTTTTTTCCCCTCTAGGTCTAAAATAATCGAATAAGAAAGTACGAAAGGAGTCATAAATATCTCGTAAAGTTGTCGATGTCAGTCGTTGTACTTCGTGCATACGCTTTAAATAAATGCATAATGATGAGCCTAAGGTGTCCCCCGCGACCTTAAAAGCGAATGGCTACCCCCAATCAATTATCTTTAACATCCTAAAGAAAAAAACGCACTACAGAAACAATTCCCTCTCCGGAAGAACTTGTTGGTTTGTTTTTTAAGTGGGTTGAGCCATCAGAATCATTTGACTTGGCTTGTCTGCCCTATATCAATGGCCTCACCGAACCGCTTAAAAGATTGCTTCAAAACAATGGAATCCGTGTCGTTATCAGACCCCACAGAACCCTTCACCAAGAGTTCCCTTTACCAAAATTCAGACCTCCCAGCCACCTTCAAACAAATGTGGTCTACAAGATTCCTTGCAATGACTGTAATTGGGGTTATATTGGAGAAACCGGCAGATGTCTACAGACGCGAAGAAAAGAACACATCAGAAACGTCAAACATTATAACAAAGGATCGAGCATTGCAAACCATGCATGGATGAATGACCACCAAATTGATTTCAATAATGCAAGAGTCATCGACAAAGGAGACTATCGCGTGCGAAAAACTCTTGAGTCATGGCACACTGCCATGACAACTGAAGCGGACAACAATGCTAGGTCATTACCTCCACAATAATTCTATTCTTTTAAAATAGTTTTCTTTTATTATCAAATTCTCACTATTTTTCTTGTCACCTTTTTACGCATTTTTATTCTGTAATTTTTTCACACATTTTTACCCTATATATTTATTCATTCGCGCCATTTTTATCATTCGTTAAAGGCTGCAGTTTGGCAGCCGAAAGCTTATATTTTAACAAATTTTTAACCAGAGAACGTCTCAAAAACATTTTAGTAAGCAATAAAGTGCGTACATATATGTATTCATGTATACTCTTATAAATCTTAAAAATAAGCTCTCGTTCTTTCATAGTCCAATATTGCCCAAAGGCATGTTTCCCAGTAAATATCCATTTATGATTGAAGAAGTTTAATAGCAGAACATGAAAGACCATTTAGTTCCTACATGAACTTTGGGCACGAATGGATGAGTTGTTCTTTTACGTTGTTGTAAATCGAATGCATATTACTAAAAAATGGAAAAAAGTCGATCATGAAACATTGACAGTCATAGTCACTTCATATAAGGAAATTTATTCGCCTGTAGTAAGACGAAGATATTTCTATTTCCCCCAAAACGTCTTGTGCCTTTTCTGTGGCAATATTTCTTTGCCATACGTATCAATCTGCAGCGTTTAATGGTTCTTTAATGATTTTTGACTTAACAAGAAATCAAAATTAAGCTTTAGTTCTCTTAAAACCAACATCCGACGTCAAAAATAATTTATGTGAAATCTAAGCGGTATCCAGGCTACCGGAGGGCACTTCGAACTCTGGTTAGCCTGTATAGCAGCCCTAGTTAGCTGTAAATATTAAAATAAAAGTTAATTGTGCGAACGTTAAAACAATTTAATTATTTAGGTAAATAATTTAATTTTGTTTCTGTTCTGTTAAATTAAACTTGCTTTTTTGGTTAAAAGCCCATTTTCACCTGCTTCTCGTGAAATTATTTTAAGTGACAATCTTGTTTGGAAATTTATTAAAGGGACTATGTCACGAGGATTTCGAGGATTTTTGGTCTACACTGTTCTGAAAATTGTAGTAGGCAACTTAACCATGAATAAACATTATCTTTGAACATCTAAAGGAATATATAACCTTAATTTGTGGATAGAAATCAAGCTACGGCTATAAAAAAAAACTTCTTTTAAACTTCTTTTAAAGTTTACTCATTAGCCCATAACTCTGGCCCAGATATATTGTACATATATTGGTCTTGTCAGTAAACAGTCTGTGGATCAGGCCCCAGTTGTTCAAAAGGTGAATAACGCTATCCACCGGATAAATCACTATCCGGTGGATAGTGCAGTATGTTTTTTTAAGACTTATCCACTGGATATCAATTCATCCGGTGGATAGCGTTATCCACCCTTTGAACAACTGGGCCCAGGCCTTTAGATCACAGAATTTTAACTCCCCCGAAACATTGAAATGTCTTCTGTTCATTCATCTAAAAAAACACCACCTCATTGACTGATGAAGTCTGGATGATATCAGAGGTAATATCTCACGCTTTAAAATATTATTTGCGCTCCGAGTACAGTTACGTTTGAAAATTTTAACCCTTTTAACTATATATCCGGAACAGGAAACCAATATTTTCAATTGTAATAATTGAAATGTTAAGTGAAAGTGTTTCAATCAAAGACTCGAAAAGTCAGTAAAGAGCTCCATGTAAGTTGATTTAAGGCCGCGAGGGAGAGGTTCCGCCAACCGAGATTATGCACGATGGGCGACGACTGATACCGAAAATGCGCCAAATATTTATGAACAGTCTTCACAGTGTTTCTGCATCCATATTGCACGTACAAAGCGCTGTCTGGTAAAATACGCTGTTTTTCAATGGCTGCGGTCACATCTACGACGAAACTAAAGTTTAACTTTAGTTAGTCTCAAGTTACGTGACTGCGTACCTAACTGTATTTAGTGCTTTGCGGTCACACCAATGCAGTTAACTACAGTTAGTTATGATTACCCTTTGGATAATTTTAAATTACAATTATTTCATAACAGCCCTTGCTGTTGATCCGTTAAATGTAAAAAAAGTCGACAGGCAAAGGCTGTGTCTAGGTAGTGAATGGTACAATCGCGAGTTTCTTGTGTTCTTCTCGAGCAGAAAACTTGGACGCAAAACTACCTTTTTTAAAAAACGTTAACTTTAACAGCTAACGGCATTGCCACAAAGAGCGTTTCTTTCAATAAAAATGCGCTTCCAGTTTTCCTGATATCCCTGTAAATTTTTAGCGAAAACCGCTTTCAAAAGTTTATGAATAAATGAACATATCCTTTATGTATATACATATGTATCCCCCGCGACCTTAAATATCCAGATTTGGAGCACATTGTCAGGGCAAAGCTACATACAACATCTTCTTTACTAAAGTAAGTTTCTTGTTTTTGAGCACCGAAATGTCTTCATCGTGAAAATATTTTACTCGCGATCAATAAATTTTATCTTCAGCGGCCTATCAGGAACAGCAAGTACTCTCAACTTCATCTCCACAGGGCTCTCGTGGTATTCCAGACGAAATCGCTGCACCAACTGAAAGAAATCAAATAAAATTAACTTAATTAAAAAAAAGTGCGTTCGTGTTGTCGAGTTAGGCAAGAGTTGGTCACGTGACAGAAATCGAACGAGGTAATGGTTTTCGTCAAACTTCTTAATTTGTTCTGGCTCATGGCATTTGACTCTTTAAGCCACATTATTAGACGAATGACTCTTTTGTGTCATTCATTCCGAGAAAGTATGGTGTACCAGTTTTCGTCAAACTTCTTAATTTGTTCTGGCCCATGGCTTTTGACTCTTTAAGCCACATTATTCGACGAATGACTCTTTTGTGTCATTAATTCCAAGAAAGTATGGTGTACCAGGTCTCTTCATCGCGTCAGCTCTCTTTTCGGAATACATTTTGTAAAGAAAACTGGATCTCTTTCAGATGGACCGCTCAGTGCTGCTAAAGCCAAATGTATAAAACATATTTATTCACTTTGTGATATTGGCTCCTACAGTAATACTTTAGCCTAGTTTTTTTCAGCAGTTTTTTCACCGATCAAATCACCGAGCAAATAATCTTCCGATCTTGCACCAGGCTGGTCGGTTAATTACATTACCTTTGTAGCCACAAGGTAGATTTCGGCTTCAGCAATGCGCCGCCCTGTAATACAATGCACAATGAAATAACAACAATCAAGCAGGCAAATACTGTATATACAATGGTTAATTAAAAACATATTTCTGATTATTTATTGTTTAGTGGAATCATAAACGAAGGTCAACTCAAAGAGTCTCAGAGAGATTTTTTTCCACTTACCAAAAACATCCGAAATTCCGGATGAGATTTAAATGGAACACGGCTTTTTGGTAAATTTCGCTAGACAGTTTTTGGGACGAAAGGAGCGTCTGGAAAGGTAGTTCCGTTTTCCTTCTTAGGACGTTTAAAATGGGCATGCGTCTTCAATTTACCGTTTCGCATCTTTCCATTAGTTCCAGGCCTTTCGGCTTTTTACGGCCTTGCCAAATTTGGTGGTTCGACCGAAATGGCAAGTTTTTGGGAAAACTTTTATAACGAGATTCCTTAGTAAAATTCCAGATTTTTTTGGTAAGTGATAAACAAACAGAATGAAATCTCAATCCAATGGGAAAACGTTGTAGCAAATACGGTGCAGTTTATTGAACTAAGTCAAATATTTGTTGTTATAATCTGTATTATATTGTACAAGCATGAAGCAGCATGTCGAGTGTGCATTGTGGAACAACACAACAACAACACAAAAATCTTTATTCGTACACAGAAAAATTTTACAATAAAAATAAATACATGCAATTTGAAATTATAACAATGAAAAACAGAGCACAGTCACTTAGCAATAGCTAAGGCTAATCGAGATAAGTGTCTGGGCCAAGCAGAAAAAAATATTGCATTAAAGTTACAGAGTATAAAAAACGAGACACGATTTCCATTCACGCACACACACACACACAGAACGAAAAAAGAAACAAATGGATGTGTGTTACACTTTACTCAATCCCGCACAGGAACTACTACAAAACTACAATAACAACACGTTTTCTCCTCGATACTCGCTTGGTTTTTCGCCAACACGAGGGATTTTCCGATCCATAATAATATGTAACCTGGGGCTGGGCCCAGTCCTTCTCGTTCTACTTGCTACATGTGCACAAAAAAAAAAATGAAAAATAAGTACTCAATGTACCAGTCAGTAGTTGGAGATAATCAATTATTTTGAGAGATTTTAAAACAAGCGCGACCCTTAGATTTAAATGAGTCGTCAATGGAATTCTAAACTTTAGCACCGAAAAAACGAATGTTAAATTAAATTAAATACATCTCACCAATACACATGCGTGTCCCGACGCCAAATGGGAGACTGGCGAACGGATGAATTTTTCCCAGATCATCATTCAGCCAACGTTCAGGTTTAAACTCCAAAGGGAATTTAAACAACTCCTCTAAGCGACCGGAGAGATAATTGGAATAGACGACAGTGGTCTGAAAACAATGATAAAGTGAAAAAGGCTTAGTGCTTGTGTTCATGAAGGAAGGGTGACCCTACTAGTGGGGGAACCCTCCTTTACAAGCAATAGAGCTGTCTCCAGAGCTATGCCATGCAAGGTCTGGCGGGAATGTCGTCCGTCACAAGCGGGTGGCCTACTTCGGGCATTTACATGGCTTACACCATTATTAAGATAAGTAACTAGAACAGAAAGACATGCAGGCAGGAAGGGAGGGAGGGAGGGAGGGAGGAAGGAAGGAAGGATGGGTGGAAGGATGAAAGGATGGAAGGGAAGGAAGGAAGGAAGGAAGGAAGGAAGGAAGGAAGGAAGGAAGGAAGGAAGGAAGGAAGGAAGGAAGGAAGGAAGGAAGGAAGGAAGGAAGGAAGGAAGGAAGGAAGGACCAAGAGGCAGACAGACAGATAGACATGAAGCAGAGGGGGGGGGGGGAGAAAGTCGGCACTTTTCTTTAAATACATAGCAGTGCCTGGAAACGGTGCGACTCTATGTCAATCAAGCTGTTGCTGAGAAAGACGTCAAACCAAAGTTTTGTTTTCTCAGAAATATTTTATATCAATGACTGCGTGCGTGTGAAATGAGAATCATCGCGGTGTTTGCGTTTGATGTTTTACGCCGCTGAGATGTTTTTGGCATTTTCAGCCAGATTTGTCACTTAATGTCTCACGTCACTGAGAATGTTTTGGCGGCGTGGAATAACAAGCGAAAAATTTGTCTCGGTTACAATTTAACAACCAAAAAATGGGAAATAATTTCAGAACCATTGGATTTTTTTTTTTAATTAGTATAATTGACAAGCCTTACTTTTGCCAGACTGGTCACCGTTATCACTGTTTGTTGTTTTGATGTCCGGAAGACTTCAAAAAAAAGCAATTAAAATGCAAATAGCTATTGTGTTTTGTGCACGGTCAAGACCAAATCATGCGAACTAAACAATGAACTTTGTCAAGCTATTCACTACGCCCTTAGCAACCATTCGATAGCTACTGCGCAGTCTCGGTTGCCCGGCACCGCTATGATTACTTTTTGAGTCGTGTAACAAAGGAAGTTCCCCCCCCCCCCCCACCCCCACCTGACAGGAAGTAAGAACGAAGGGAAACAGGAGCGAAGGTTCTAAATGGAACGTGACGATGCGACAGTTTGACTCACCCCGGAAGGAACTTTATAACCGGAAAGGACCACATCTTGTGTCAGAGTTCGTGCCCAACCAAAAGCACCAGGGTGCAATCTGATTTTTTAAAATTATCAGTCATATTAATAAGAATAATAACGATAACGATAGCGATAACAATGATGTTGATAACGATACTGAAAACAAAAAATATATTAGATAAAAACTACACTTTGCTGAGCTATCAGTCGTGCAAAGACCCTGGTTAAGCTGCCGCGTTGTTACATGTGAAACTTCCTGTCTAGTAACGTATTGATTGAGGAAGGGGATGATAATTATAATATGGTACTGTTCTAAAAGGCTGTACCAGATAGCTCAGATCAGTGGATGGCCCAACAACCTCAAGAGTCCTCGGGTCCAGTGGTGATTTGTTGGCTGACTGCTGTGATGGGCACAGACTGTGTACTGCTAATGCCCGGTTGTATAATGCTGTTATTTAAAACCGAATCCAGTCATCGGCAGCTTTAATTGGACAAGCTCTTCATCGGCCTGACTGGGACTCACAAAGACCCACGAGGATAGGAAGGGTACCAACAACTAGTCACTAATTAAGCTTTGCTATCCCAGCGGGTATGTTTTGTTTAATCTGTACAGATATCAACACCGAGCTGGACTACTCATTCTGCTAATATACTAATAACAATGATAGAAAGTTACCTCATACTCTCCTTTAGGCAAGCCTTAACGTAAACCAAACTTGCAAAGCTTTCGGGTGTAAAATCTCCATTGGGACCAACTAAGGAGATCACTTCTTCGTACAACTTTTCCTGCACCGTGGGATTACGCGACAGGTCGTAAAGGAGCCACAACAGTCCGCCTGATGTCTTTGAAAAAAAAAACATAGTGACATTGTCGTTAGAAAATCCCTGCAAAATAGGTAGAAGACAGCGCTATCCATTTTGTATCGATAAAAACTTTTTCAGGACCCGGGGGCGGATCCCCCCACCCCCTCAGTAACTTCCAGAATATTTAAGCAATCACAATGAAACTTATAGGCTATAAATATGTCCGAAAATCTATCTATAGATCACGTGGGATGATGACGTCACATCACGTGACAATTACATCATGATGTCAAAACAGCAGCCATTTTGGATCCGACATCTTGGATTTCAACATTTTTCCAAGACGTCAGAAAACCGCTCAAAATTACTGAAAAGTACTCAAAATCAATCAAACGGTGCAAAAAAACCTGAAAAGGTGAAAATAATTGCATTAAAGTTAACAGGGACACACAAATTATAAATTTGGGGAAATAGGTCTGCCAAAATTCCGTTGCCATGGTCACGTCAAGTTCTCGACACATCAACATATCCTACCAAATTATTCCCAGATAAATTTTACATAAACACGCAAAGTTTGGCAGCGTTTGGTTGAATTTTGAAAAAGGTTTAAGCGTTCAAAGTCAGCGTCCCCCCCCCCCCCCCTCCGATCTGGATAGGGTTAAAAAACGAAAACGGCAGTGTATCAATTTGATACTATTCTGGTCTTCATAATTTGTTCCTTCTGAGTTAATTAACTGATCCTAATTTAACTAAGAAGACACAAATACCATTATAGTGAACAGTGCACCATACCCCTGCTTGCACTGTTCAAATAAGGACGAAGAAAAGCTTACCGTTTCTACTCCTGCTCTAAACATCGTTATAGCATTTATGTTGATCTCCTGGGGTGTGAGTTCGCCTTTCATGATGAGATAGGTCAGAAGAGGAACAGCTGTAGTACGATAAGAAATCGTTCAGTCAGAACGTTCTATTTCAAAAGAAAAGGTACAAAATGAAGTGAAATGTACGGAAAGAATGGTGTTAGTTCCGATTTTTTGGTTGTATCAAACATAAAAAAATAATTATTTGACGTCTTGATGTGCAGCAAAATGCAAATAATTTAAGTGCGGCTTCTTTGATTTTTTTCTATTCCGCTCTTTCTCTTCTTCTGTAACGAAACGCCTGTAAGCGGGGGTTATTCCATGACATACAAGTTTGTGTTTAGTTTTTAGTTGTACTTACCGGTATTCTCCTCAAATACTTCACCTTCTTCGGCCATTTTCGTCAATTCCATAACCTTCTTATCCACGATCTTTTGACTAATGCCAAATAAAGTGTCTTGGGCTTCACAAAATTTCCAGTAGAAAGGTGTCTTCACGAATCTAAACAACAGACCCTCCAATCCGCTGGACAACTTTCCAGCAAGCCTCATTCGTTCAAAATTCGCTTTAATTATCTTGACTGTTTCCTTGTTTGGTGGTTCATCGTACAATCCAACCCTTTCATCAAAAGCCATTGTACCAACAGCTAAAACATGAACAAGAAAATAACTTTTCAGAATCAAGACCGTTCTCGCTTTTAACAATGATGGGAGCAGAGATGGCGCAGAGGTTCGAGCGCTCGCCTCCCACCAATGCAATGTGGCCCGGGTTCAATTCCCGGACCCGGCGTCATATGTGGGTTGAGTTTGCTGTTGGTTATAGTCCTTGCTTCAAGGGCTTTTCTCCGGGTTCTTTGATTTTCCTCCCTCCACAAAAACCAATACTCTAAATTCCAATTCGATCGGGAATTCGTGGGCCACACGTTTTGTTAGTTGCGAGACCATTAGGTGCTACCCTCATAAAATAATGACGATTTAGTGATAAAATAAATGAACGTACGTAGTAAATGACCAAATCGCGGACAAAACCTGTTGAGAAAAATTAAGTCTTTCTTTCTCTCTTGTTAGAACTTTTGGCAACGTGCGGCATAAATAATAATTTCGTTCTTCCCAATCCTCTCTCGTTCAATGTTGTTGCTTTATTCGCGATAACTGCTTGTAGAGGAAGAAAAAGACGAATACAACATTGATAAGAGTTGGGAGGAGAGAATGGGGGATTTTAAGTCTCCCACTCTTATGACAACTGAAATTTACATCCTTCTCATAAAAAAGGCCACTCATATTATTGATATATAAATAATTGTGCAACCTTTTGAATTAAGGCAAACCAGATGGGAGAATCTCAATTTTGCGGTCTGTGGATCAGAAACTAATACACACTAGTCTAATCTCTTGCCCAGGGAAGCCGCTGCTTGAACGTGCTCGTGGCATGTAAAGCGGCGGGTTACATAGGCGTACTAGGTGGGAGGGCGAGGGGGTCACAACCCCCCACCCCAAAGTCGAACATTTTAACCCTTTCAACTGCTTGTTTTGATGTTTGATTGTTCGCTTGATTCAAATTTTTGATTTTTCTCACAAATTCTGCATGACATCTCAGTTTGATTCAGTTGCAACCATGTCGCAGTGAGTGGGCGAAGGCGCCCAGAAGTAAGGCTTTTGCATAGCTCGAGCGTTTGCGCGCGGTGGATCCAGTGACATTGAAACAAAGTTGTTACATATGCGATGGTTTAATCCATTAACCCCTGAGTGTTTGACATAATTTTTTATAACTTCCAAGCGGGGACAACAATGTAAATTGGCTCCCCAAAATAGTTTAGAATGGATAAATAACTAGAATGGATAAATAAAATATTTCTAAAGGAAATATGATACAGTGCATTCACATCTTCCGGCAACGCCACGAGTTAATTAAGGATCTAACGTTTACTTTAAGCAAGCAAGCAGAAGTCAATGCACCTGTTCGTTTCTATAATATGCGCCTCTTTATGAGGCTCGCATGTCACGTTTTTTCCGAGCAATAATGTCCCCCCCACCCCAAGTTCGAAGGTGCCCATACGCCTATTTGTTATAGTTATCTTATCTTATCGTCGCTTTCTCGTAAACGAGTATGGTGACCTATCAATTTTTCTCATATTTTGGGTGTAGCGATCGCCCCCCCCCCCGCCCCCCACCTGGTCTGAAAAGACCCAAAAAGCCCGGTCTGGAAAGGGTTAAAAAAAAAACTCTGAGCGCGCGTAACACGTTTCAACACCTTATGAGTTTTCGGTTATTTGAGCTTATAACTAAACACTAGTTATATCGATTATACCATGAAAATAAAATGAAAGCAAACAATTCTGAATTCCAGTTCGATCTGAAAACAGAGGACGAAACGCGGCAACGTGGATGTGCAACTGTAAATTCCTTATTATTTTATTTATTTATAAAAGGCTTTCTCTCCCTGCGCTGAAATATAGTACCGCACCCCGCAATTTTTGTTACGCCCACTTCAAGATGGCCGATACTTACGGTCGTCGACTGGTAACTAGTACCGGTTAGCGTGCTATGCACTCCGGTTAGCCTACCATGCACTCTAGTTAGTCAACTATTCACTTCGGGTAGCCTACTATGCACTTTTTTAGACTACTATTTACTTCGGTTAGCCTACTATGCACTTTGGTTAGCCTGTTTACGGTTAGCTATCGATATTTGTAAGGGAAACATGAAATATAGTTAAAATTTACGAATTCTGGGAGCCGGCTCCCGGTGGTGTAGCGGTATCACACTCGCTCTTCAGGCAAACGACCCAAGTTCGACTCCACCCCCGGGCACATTATATCGAACATTTTCCTTTTTCCCCTTTCATAAAATTCGAAAAAAAAATAAGTGTCTAAAGTGGGCGTAAAAAAATTGCCCCCACCCCACCCCAACCCCAAATGAAAAAATGTTAGAACGAAACCTTTTTTTTCCAATTAAAAGCTTATATATTTCCAAACTCTGGTAAACCCTGCCTTCTAAAATAAAGTATAAGCCCAAAGCTTATTATTGGAATGTTACGATATCGCGCAAAGAATGGTATCTACAGCAAGACTTACATTCAGTAGCCCACTTTGCAAGTTCGCCCTCAAGATCTGGAATAACGTTGTCTGCTCCCCGGATGGCCACCATATGTTCTATGGCATCTCTTGTGACGTCATTAAAGTTGTCCAGATTCTCACGTACGTCTTTGGGTCGAAGCATTTTTGGCGCCAAGGCCCTGCGTAATCGGCTCCAGTCTTCCCCCTGGCTGTAATGAATCAAAGTGAACAGAGTGTTTGGCAAATGTTACTGTAAAAATAATCTATTTGCAAGTCCAAAAAAAGTTGTAATTGCAAGACGCACTCCCAGCGAAAACTGAGCTCCAATCTACAGTCCAAACATACCCACGACGATATACTTCTTGTCATTGACTTTCTCCCTTCCCTCCCCCCGACAGTAATATAAGATAAGATAAAAAAGGTAACTTTATTTATTCAAATTCAAACCATTGGGAAGTTTAAAAAAAGACTGCCAAGGCTTTTGAAACGAAAATATTTCCAAGAAATGTTGCTCAAGGCATTAGAATGGATCGTAAACACGGTGGTTTTTTAAATCACATGCGGTCTTAAGAGACTCCGTCAAAGATCGATGGACCAAAAATCATTCAGTTCCCTTCAGACCGGGGCTACTCATTTTAAGAGGATTCGCACAACTGCTTAAAATAGACGTAGAAGAAACCAACGATTGAACAAAGGTACAAGATGACTGTCTTGTTGGTAGTGTTTGTTTTGCTTCGTTTTATTGCCTAATTTAATTAGTGTTATTTCTAATTCACAATCGATTAAACTGGTTTAAATGTTTGCAAGCGAGCACTTGTGTTTTTTGTTTCCGTGTTTTCTATCGTTATTTGCAGTGCTTAATATCCACCTCTAAAAATTTTACTAAAACAATTATTTGCCTCAGGCTCAATGATTATTGTTGAATAATTATTCAACAATAGTACACTTCGCCTTCGGGGAATAATTGTTAAATAGCTCTTAGCAACTATAATATTTCAAATGACGTGAGCAATTAAGAAAATTAATTACGGTTAACACTCATAAAAATTGTGAAGACAATCGTACGGCTGGATTAATTATGGGTTAGAGACTGTTGTGAGTGTTTTGTTGACAAATACACGCACGCGCTGGCCGCACAATGAACGAGAAATTTTCAATACTGCACGAGGCGTAGCCGAGTGCAGTATTGAAAATTTTGAGTTCATTGTGAGGCCAGCAAGTGCGTGTATTTGTCAACAAAACACGAACGGACAGACTCTAACCCTTTTAATATGCAATCTGAGTACACTGCAAGAGATTTTCGACTAAACGAACTTCAAACAAATGTTTAAAAATAGGTGCAGTAGTACATATAAATAACACGTGATTAGATCAATAATATAAAAATCACAAATAATCCGTGCAGAAATGTCAGAAATAAAGCTTACAATGGTTCATAAAATCGTTCATCAGCTGTGGTTTTTCATAAACACGGTCAGCGAGAAGCTTGTTCAAAGCAAGTCGATGGCTTTCACAATCAAGGTCAATCAAGCAACAAGCAAGTCAATCGCACACAAAAATGTATTTATTAAGCTGCAGTTTACCTTTGAACATGAAAGCGCTTCAAGTTGTTATCCTCTTCGATTTTGTGTGGTATTGGATTGTTGATTATTTGAGGAATATATTTTTCTTTCACTTCTGCAAGCCTTAAGCTAAAGACACTTTCAATAATGCACGATTTTTGTGCATTATTGTCAATACTGCACTGTCGGAGTTTGCTGACGACAGGTAAAGCAAAATCACGTGATCTATTTTAACCAATTGCGCGCGTGGATTTTGGACAGTGAACGAAGATTGTATATTAACATGAAAATATGACATTGTGACTTGAAACTGTTGAGCTTAAATATCAAGTTAATGCACATAAAAAATTAATAACGCTTGTTGATCTCTAAAATGAAGTCAGTACACCCTGCGAGCAGAGCTTCTCTTAAGTCAGTATCGCACAATTAAGCCTGGTTTTCACTAGCGACGCAAGCACAAGCGCAATCATGAAAAAAGGACAAATTTTTATCCTTGTGTTTGTGCTTGCAGCAAGCACAAGCACAAGCTTTAAAATGCAATGCGCTTGTGCTTTTGCTTGAGTCGAAGCCGTTTTCGCGGTAAAATAAGAGCTGCTATCCTTGCGCTTGTGCTTGCGCTTGTGCTTGTGCTTGTGCTTGCGCTTGTGCTTGCGTCGCTAGGGAAAACCAGGCTTTAACAAACCAAATTTACTACTTAAACAGGATAGCCTACAGCCTGATAACACGAATTGCCTAATAAAAAATAACACTGAAAAAAAATATTAAAGCACAGAAGACAAAAAACCTATTTTAGGAGATAAACGACACATCTGGTTGAAACATAGCGATATTTTCACCACCAAAGACGGGAAAGTCCATTTGAAACTTGTACATAGTGCCGTTTAATATCCATGGCGAGATGGAAGGAGTCCGAGCTGCCACAACGAACGATTTCAATGCTTTTAAGGAGGCTCGATGTAGTTTTTTTAGCCAAAGGGTGGTTGTTTTGAAAATTAAAATTATCTAGCAAGCCAGCGTTCGATTTTTGCTAAAATACACCATAATGATCAAATAAGACCAAATTTTAATTTTTTTTCCCGTCACTTAGCCACAAAGGTTACCATAGCAACGATTGACGTTTTCTTTTGTTCTCAAACGAGCTTGATTTTCTCGAAATCTAGATTGACTCTTGGTGTTTATTTTTTGATATGTTAAAGTTTAGTAGATTGACTAACTGTTGACGAAATTTTAGAAAAATCTGTAAGAGCGTTTTCAAGTAAATCAAGAATGAAATTTTCAGAAAACACCGTTTTAATATAAAATAGGCGCTTTAAAATTGCTTCGTATTATTTGAGCACAGTTACTCTCGCTGAAATATAAATACTTACACCATCAAAGACCATTAACTAAAAGCGAAAGACATTTTGCTTTAATTTGTTAAAATATATCGACTGCTGATTGTAGGAAATTATAAGAAAATACCAAAAACTTCATTCTTGGTTTCCTCTAAAACGCTCTTACAGATTTTCCTAAAATTTTGTGCACAGGTAGTCAATGTACTATATTTGAACATATCAAAAAAATGAATACCAAGAGTCAGTCTAGATTTCGAGAAAATCAAGCTTGTTTGAGAACAAAAGAAAACATCAATCGTTGCTATGGTAACCTTTGTGACAAAATGACGGGTAAAAAATTAAAATTTGGCCATATTTGATCATTATGGAGTATTTTGGCAAAAATCGAACATTGGCTTCCTAGATAATTTTAAGTTTCAAAACAACCACCCTTCGGCTAATAAAAACTACATCGAGCCTCCTTAAGCCATCACTGTGTTTTTTATAACCATTCCTTGCAATTTAGAACTCTTTAAAATTGTGATTGAACGTAAGAACGGAAAATTATCGTCCTTAAAATTTAGAAGTTGGACCCCATCTATCGCCATGTTTGCTGTAATCATATGATCCGTAGACTACGACAAAAAAAAAATTCCTTTCAACTTCCCCGCCAGACACAATAGAGAAGCAAGAGACCTTTCAACTGCCCAAGAGAAGAAATATTATCACGGGAAAACAGCCGTGTGGGCAATTTATTCATATATGATCAATCTCGATTAGATAAGTCTACACGTACACAACGCGGACCAATTATTTTCATTCCTTTCTACCGTTGTTACGCAACAAGGGGGGGGGGGGGGAGAAAGTCGGCACTTTTCTTTGAAGACATAGCAGTGCCTGGAAACGGTGCAAGTCTATGTCAATCAAACCGTTGCTTGATCTGTTTTCTCAGAATGATTTAAATATCAATGAATGTATTCGTGTGAAATACGGATAGTGGCGGTGTTTGCGTTTGATGTTTTACGCCGCCGAGATGTTTTTTGCATTTTCAGCAAGATTTCTCACCTGATGTTTCACGTCACTGAGAATGTTTTGGCGGCGTGAAAAAACAAGCGAAAAAATTGTCATTGTTGACATTTAACAACCAAAAAATGGTGTATCATTTCAGAATCATTGGAGTTATTTTTAATTAGTATAATTCGCAAGATTTACTTTTGCCCGACTGGACACCTTTATCACTGTTTGTTGTTTTGATGTCCGGCAAACTTCAAAAAAGCAATCAAAATGCAAATAGCTATTGTGTTTTGTGTACGGTTTAGACCAAAACATGCGAACTTAACAATGAACCTTGTCAAGCTATTCACTACGCCCTTAGCAACAATTCGAGAGCTACTGCGCACACTCGGTTGCCCGGCACCGCCATGACCACTTTTTGAGTCGTGTAACAAAGGAAGTTTCTTCCCCCCTGTTACGCAATCAGTGGCAACCTTGTTGAATCAGTGACAGAAGATGCAGGAGGATTGCGTGAAAACTTAAAAAATTGCTGTGAAGGTGACCTGCAGGTATACTGTACATATCCAAAACAAATAAGCCAGTCAACTAATCCTGCTTTGTTTTGTTGCTAAAAATGTAAACGCTTTAAAAAAGAAAAAAAAGTCGACCTCTATGCATTCTAAATAAGCGAAAACGTATTTCCAAAAAAAAATTACGTGCGTTGGGATAAATATTTAAATTAGAAAAGCTGATTATAATTCATTTTCTTTTCATGAATACAAACTGTATTTGATTTTACCCTGCGGCACGTATGTGTGTTCGGAACTGCGATATTGCTTATATAAAACCTTATGTAGAAACCCAGGGTAAAATTTTGGAACGAAATGCCTTTTACGTTCTCCATAGTTTCTGAATTTTTGCATGCTGTCCATGCAAGCAATCTGGTTTATTTGATAATAAACCACATAATGAGGCAAAGCGGGATTTGCCTTATATACCAGCAACCGAGATTATAGCAACAGTCAGCTACTGAATTTTTGAAAGTGCGCTTTAAAATAATATTTACGAGGAACGACTTGAATTGCAACAACAAAATGTGAGAATAATCGACTAATCTGATATCTGACAAGCCTCGTACGATACCAATTTAGCCATTAATTACTACGTTGCTACTTAGCAACTACTCGTGCTGAATAATACAGTAGTTATTGTGGCCCTTTGAAGGGGAAGTGAGTCAAAGATGTTTCAAGAAATCAGAAAAATTAAACCCGT
Source organism: Oculina patagonica (assembly GCF_052425735.1). Classification (NCBI taxonomy): domain Eukaryota; kingdom Metazoa; phylum Cnidaria; class Anthozoa; order Scleractinia; family Oculinidae; genus Oculina; species Oculina patagonica. The sequence goes on from NC_135765.1 coordinate 26,331,651, forward strand.
TAATTATTTCCCATCCCTTTCAAGTCGGCATCTTAGAAATCATCCTTAAAAATTCTTAAAAATGTCTTGGCATTTTCCACTGTAGTCCGCTGGCAGGTTGCCTAGCTGATACCTTAAAGATAATGAAAGGACAGTGCTAAAAACGTATGAAAACATGGCGCTCAAGTGTAATGCCACCTTTTTTTTTTATTTGCACTTACAGTGTCGCCAGATTTGAGGGAAGATTTCTGCTTTTTCTGTACATTTCGTCAGTTTCAAGCACTTTACCAGGTCGCACGGGATACCTGCCATCAGCTTTAAAGACGATTTCCACATCTCCTGGGTCTTGAACGTAAACCATCGTCCTGCCCATAATTGTCCTCTTGAATATCGGCCCGTACTTCTCAAAGGAGGTTTTGAGCGCGGCCATCTGTGGTTTGAACTCGGAGGTTTTGAGATAGTTGATCACATCGCCGAAATATGGCAATCCCTTTGGACCTGGCATCTCGTCGAACGAGCGAACTCCTTCCGAAAGATTTGCATGCGGACCATTGTCCCGTCGGAAGAGATAGCTCAGTAAGTCGTGCAGTTTTCCAAAGGGATTTAACAACCAAACTACGATTGAGATCAACACAGCTGAACAGACCAAAAACAGCGTCTCGTCCATATCGTGAAAAGAGAATTCTAAATTCAGCCAAATTCACTTTATCAAGGCACAGACAGTACGAGTGACACGAAAGGGCAGATCAGCTAAATTAATGAGTAGATCGTGTTTCGTACGGCAGTAAGGTCAACTTTGTTGTCAAAGAAAGCGTCGTGGTCTGTAGTAAAAGCAATAAATATTTGGGTACTTGTCAGATAACTCATTAGCAGTTGGAAGTTCTCTTGTTGATGTCAAGACAAAACTTGCTGTTTTAAAACTATTCAAGACAGTAAGCATTTGCTAGAATCCGAGATGCTAAAAAATACCGGTTACATGCCATGGCTTCATTGCAAAGAGTACTGTACGTGACAAGACGAAAGCGTCTTGTCAGGGAGGGGGGAGCGGGTAGGCCTTGCAATATTTAATAGGGATGTAAGAAACGCCTGTCGAAATCCATACCATTTCGAACGGCAGACCAAAATATCCTTCTTGCATCCCCTAGTTCACACCTGATTTCTAAAATCTGCACCCTATTTTTGCATATTTTTAATTCCACTAATCAATACAAAATACAGCGCTTTTGTCACACGGCATGTCAATGTCATTTTTACATGCCTACTACATTGCAAACAAACAATGATAGTGTAATTAATTTTAATTTATTAATTAAGCAAGTAATTAGTTTATCTATGTTATTGCTGGTTTCACTGTCACGAAAGTAACGCTACTGGCACGCGCTGCTAAAAAATAAATCCAAAGCTATTGAATAAAAAAATCAAGAATAATACAGGTTGTAGAAAATTATAAGATAGTCTACGTGTCCAAGTCTCGGGTCTGTACGGTATTCTGTACTCAAGTTAAACGTCAAAATTTTCGACACAAATAGGCCATTTTCGAATTACCCTTCGCCTCTGTTTCAAAACGAGTCTACGTGCGAAACCATTTATATGAACATGAGTTTCACGTACAGGTTCATTTTCATGCAAATCAAACTCATTTTCATTTGAATGGTTTCGCACGTAGACTCGTTTTGAAACAGATGCAAAGGGTAACTCGGAAATGGCATATTAAGAGAGCACAGTATGGAAACGCCATGTTGGAGCCCGTGTGAAGGGGCACCAAGATGGCCGCCGGAAATCAATGAAAACATCTTCTATAAAAAAGGCGGTCAGTTCACCTTCGTGAACACATTCACATACACTTACGTTGTTCAGATCGTTCAAAATAACAGGATGAGTCATTTTTTCGACTTTTTTGCTTGTTATCAAGCAAAAGAATGAGAATAGTGGGTAAGTTGTTCTATCTCGAACCACATTCTGTATACTCTCAAGGGACGGTTTTAATTTCTCAAGGGAATACTTTCCGCTGTGGGTGATCAAAGCGCGTGACTTGTTAAGTGTCACTCTATAGTTGTGCTTCAACACTTCCGTTCTTGTAGAAAAAACGTGACTTGTCAAATTTACAACGTTATTTAACAATTAAAAACGTGAGTAGCCCAAATCTTAGATGACATAACCAATTAAGAATGTGAGGGGTTCAGCGCTCGAAAGCAACGAAGTTTAAAACGATTAACAACGCAAATTTGTACTGGTAAAGTCTTTCACACACTAAAACGTTGCTAATAGTTAACCAAAGGGAACTCATTTCGTGACAATTGATTAATTCTGCTGAGTTGCACAATTTAGAATTGTAACATCATTCAATGCAGGTGTGAGGTGATATTTGCAAGTGTTTTTGTAGCCTGTTGTGTAATTACTTCCGGTGGAAGCAGTAAACGCTAAAAGTTTTTGCTTCTGTTCCGAAGTTAATGCGTCGCCATTAGAAAAAAAAAACAGCAACTGTTTTACTGGAAATGCAGTCGTTAGAAATGGCAAATGTAGCCGTAAAGTAAAGAATAACGCGAGGAGAAGCGGCTTTTGGTAATATCCAAACGAAAATTTACTTCTCAATGTGGGGTTAAGATTGCGTGACGAGACAAAAGGTAACTCTGTCGTGCGTAACCTTTATCGGGAAGCCTGCATTAAGCCTAGTAGAAATCAAAGGCAAACGTCAAAGTTTACCATTTTTAACCAAGCCAAAGTATATGAGTCGCAAAGCGCCCAGCCGTCGCGACTGACAAATACAGCATTTCCTCCGCGAAAATAATAAAAAAAATTATTGCACTGAAAGACGTTTGAATTCTTCCATGATATGTTCGAACAACAATGCCCAGGATAAACCTTCTACTCATACTAACTTCATGCAAAAAAATCGATATCTCGAAGTGATCTTTGATTGTTTTAGCATACGTGACAGACATCAGTCGATGTCGTGTGGCGCAAAACTCCGAAATTCAAAACGTCATATCTTATAAACGGTGGAAGCTATCGAGCTGAAAACCTTCAATAAGATATATGTTAAGGACGTCTGATAGCCAGACGACTACTATCCGAACAATTTTACGAAACATGCTAATACTGCTTGAAAATTATAACAGCATTTGTCACGCTATTAAGCTGTAATACAGTTATATAAGTTATGTCAAGGGCCTCTGTCCAAAAAACGAAAGCTTTTATTCTGCAGATGTTGTCATTGCTATTCTCATTCCAAGGCAGTTATTAGCCTGCTAGCTTTGGAAAAAAATTCGGAAAGTAATCGAGGGTCCTGTTTAATGTAAATAAATTTTTTGCTAAAGTCGTGCACGTGGATATGAAACTTTAAAATAATACCCGTGAATAATGAGGACACTCGATTGTAAACACGAAATCGTCGAAGAAAAATAGTACATTGGAGGCCAAATTTTATTGCCTTTAATGTTTTCAATAAGTTTGAAACTTTAAAGCCATATCAATTGATGACAAATCTCCAGCTTGTCAAATGTTTAAAAAAATTCATCAAGCGGTTTTCAATTTATTATCACTTTTGTAGGCATCGACCAAGATATCGATATAAGGGGAGCAGGGATGGCGCAGTGGTGAGAGCGCTCGCCTCCCACCAATGTGGCCCGGGTTCGATTCCCGGACCCGGCGTCATATGTGGGTTGAGTTTGTTGTTGATTCTCGTCCTTGCTCCGAGGGTTTTTCTCCGGGTTCTCCGGTTTTCCTCCCTCCACAAAAAACCAACACCTCTAAATTCCAATTCGATCGGGAATCCGAGGGCCACAGGTTTGTCAGTCGAAAGACTGTTATGTGCAACCCTCGTTAAACAAAGTTGATTTATTTATTATTTATTTATTTATACAAACGTGGCAACACGGGCACCGGAACGCACGCTCATCAACTCCTTTTTTTTCTTGCAATCGACTATCTCAATCCCCACCACTGTTTTACACACAATTTTAAATGGAATAAAACTACTGTGAGATGAAACTGCAATCCACGGGCACGTCGTTTTCTTTAGATATTACCCCATTTCCTCGTTAGTATGTTTTTGACTGTATTTAGAGCCCCCAAAACTTCATTCCCAAATATTTCGAAAACGCTCTCATACAATTTGTTCAAACTTTGCCAACACCGAGGCGGCTATATGTGGTACAAGTTCCTTTGAGCGATTTCCGAAAAAATCTCCTAGTGCCGTAGAATACGAGCGAAAGTAAAAAACGCAATGACGTCATTTCGTCGCTATGGCAACTCCGATGTCAATATAACACTGGTCATAAAAAAAAATTCATCTTTATCTAATACAGCTGTGGTGATCGTTTTTCGATAGCATTGTTAATGGTGACGTAGTAAATTCTCAAACTTGAGGGGGTTTACCCCTAAAAAATCCAGTTGAGCCACCTTAATACAATGCCTATCGTGAGCTGGTGACAACAATGCGTAAATTTAAATCGATCATAATAGACAAACTTTCCAAGCTAATCTAACGAAATATCGTAATTAAGATCACATAAGCTCTACGTTAGTACCAATCCGAAAACTCTTAAACTTGGATGTAGGTGACAGACTTAATGGTCTCGTTCATTGTCATCTATTTAAATCACTCGCGATCAATGAATTTTATCTTTAGAGTTCTGTCAGGAACAGCAACAACTCTGAACTCCATCCCCACAGTGCTGTCGTCGTATTCCAGACGAAACCGCTGCACCAACTGAAATAATCAGATAGGAGCTAGTTATACATAATAACTGAGGTTAGATTATTCAATAACAAGAAGCTTGAGAAACTTGAGAAGCTTAAAATCGGGCGCTTAATAATTAGCTATCTGTTTTGACTTGACAGGCAGGGTACAGTACAGTAAACATCACTGGAAAAACAGTCACTTAAACCTATTCAGGCCGGGGGAGGGGGGGGGGGGGCTTTTGAGGCCCGCGCTGACTTTGGACGCTTATCACTTTTTCAAGATTCAACCAAACGCTGCCAAACTTTGAGCGTTTATCTAAAATTTATCTCGCAATAATTTGGTAGGATTAGTTATTGTGCCAGTAACTTGGAATCACCATGGCAACGTCATTTTGACAGGCTTGTTTTCCCAAATTTGAATTTTTCGTGTTTCTATTTAATAATGAAAATCTGGAATGTTTTCAAGAATGCATTATTACTTAATGACATAATGGTCTCAATTTATAAAAATATATTTCGCACAATACAAATAAACGATTGAACTAGACGTTTAGAAAATATAAATTTGTAACACTTAGCAAAGTGCAGCCTTTTCGCAATACTTAATAAAGGCGGGGTTTTTACCTGAAGACCGATTTTTCCAACGCTTTAGGTGGCTGACGCATTTCAGTATTTTCCAGCCCTTACACTTTAATGGAACAGTATCAACTCCTAATCAGGTAACTACTATTGTCAAGAAAATGATCACAACTTATTGACCAATGATTACGTATTTGTTTCATACCATTACTGTAATAGCAACTGGTGAAGAATAGTAGTACTGACCCAAATTATAAGGGCTGGAAAACACTGAAAACCATTTCAGCCGCGTTTCAAGGAATCCAAAAAAGCTTTACTTATCCCATATATATTTGTTTTGCAGTATTTTGTTAATTTTTGGACGATTTTGGGGGATGTCTGGGAGGCGATAGTTTTTCTCAAAGGATTAGTAAAATTTAGACAAATAAGAAATATTGGAGATATGATTTTAAAATTTGAATTTGAAGTTAAAAATTGGTGGACGGACACCAAACAGTCTCCTGACAACCCGGAGTGCTCAACTGTTTGGAGTTGTTTCCATTCTTTTCTTCAATCCCTTCTTTAAATCTCTTAAAGTTCCATTCAAATTCAGGTAGAACCCCACCTTAAGTTTTGTTCTTGTGAGAAAACAACAGAAGTCAAAGGTTGCGTGATATAACCAAGCATGGATTTTAATTCTCCCTCCCTTTCCATCTCCTTAGCCTTTCACCCCCACCTGTCCCTTCCTTTCTACTCTCATTCAATTTAATGTTTGTTTACATTTCCTAACCAATTCAGTATCGTACTAAGGGACGGACCATTATTTTCTTGGAGGGAGGGGGGGATGAAACATTTTCCTCTGCAAACTTTTTTTTTTAGTTTATGCACCTCGGCAAACATTTTTTTTTTTCGAAATTCTTACTATATTTTGTTATAGATATCGTGTTTGCAAACAATTTATTTTGTCTTTCCAGGCCCTGCAAACAATTTTTTTCAATATTTTTCATTCCCCCCTCCAAAAAAATAAAGGCCGGTCCCTAATCTGTGCTAAGCAATAAGATAATAACAGAAATGTGCCTTAATTTTGATCTCCCAAACCAAGACCTTAGAGTATAAACCGCTAATAAAACAAAACACACTTGATAATAATTCTCTGAGGTTATACACCTTGCAGTATTAACGTACTAACGAACTTGATAACAAACCCCATGTCGTTCTAAGGATTTTTACTGATCAACATAGAAAATAAGTTCACAATGGTTTGTTCCCAAAACGTTTTTTACTGTACAGAGGGTCTGTATATTGACCTGTAACTTGTATACTGTATTGAAAAATTCAGAACGAACCGACTTCTGCCCGCTACCATGATATCATGTTGAAAAATTAGCTCGTTCGCAACCGTGGCAAAATCGTTAGAGACAGACAAGATACAGCCGTTTACTGGCAGTCTTTGAAAATCCTGAATTTCGTCAAAATGAGCCAAAATAAAGTTTTAAAATTTTCTTTATCAATATGGTTCTTATCTTTTTATTCAATTCTATGAACTGCTTTTATGCAGTACTGTCCACAAAGATTTCAATTTCCTCAAAGTTTCGGAACAAATGGATACAAAATATTTCGTGCAGAATGTAATTTGATTAAGCGAATGTTTTCACGTCTATAAATACTTCAAGCAGTGAATGAAAAACCGTTTTGTTTTCATCGATGAGAACCACTTTCAAATAGTTAATGCATAAAAAATAACAATCAGATCAGAATTCAATAATTATTAATGTAAGGTCTCGCTATTATGTCTCGGCAGAGATACTTCTTTTTTGCAAGTTCAAATGTATGCAAATTTCGTGTGAGATGTAATTCGATTCCATTGTCTTGTTTACAAACTCTTTCTTAAGAAAGTTGTATTTTCGTGAATAACACCCATTGGCCTGTTTTGTTTTCCTGATCATGTTTGTCTGTGATTTTTACAAAACATGTGGTCTTTTTTTCGGAACTTTAAGTTGTACAAAAATTCCTATTTTGAACACAGATGTCACTTCCGGAATTTCTCATCTAAAATTCAATTGGTATTTAATTATAATTATTCGAAGTTTTCATTTTCAAGTCATCTTTTCATTCGATAGCTTTACTGATCTCGTAAAAAATTCCATTCAAGTTCACACCAATACTGTACATTGCCAATGTTTTGCTGACGTCTTGAGAAGTGTCTTACTAACGTCACTAGTCAAATCTAAAATATATCCAAACCATGTTGTGCAAACATTCTACTCTTTGTAACAGGCGACTTTGACGCCCAACTGTGCGGAAATGAAAATCGACATACTTCTTGCTAAATATATAAAAAATAGTTTTTAAGTGGAGTCCGCCTCAAAAAAATGTACCGCCAGATCACACTGCTATTTGTAGAAACCAGCAAAGCGTCTAGTTTCAAAGCTTCCCACAAAAACATTGCGTGACATGAATGACGTTACCCCTTTTATTTACAAAAATAGCTTCAACTTGTCAAAGCAACTACAGTTTCACAATGGTGATTATTAGTAATTTACCCTTTAAGCTTTTTTCTCTGCCCTCCCGCAGAAGCAAAGAAGAGAACCAGATTGCAGATTAGCCCAAAAGTCGACCCAGTGTTCCTACAACGATTTACTGTCAAAACTGAAATGAAACCGATTGGCCTAGGCTATCCCCTTCATTTTTACCCGACAGGAGACTATCGTCTAGGACGACCAAAGGGTAAACTATAAATCGGCCACGCCCGATTAATTATCAATACCATGATAATCATCTAATAAAATCATTGCATAAATTAACTGTTTCAAAAATGCGTTAAAAAATAAATTATGAATATTTGCTTTGCATGGGTACAACGTTTATTTGAAATGTTACAACAACTGGTTATAACAAAGGCCAAGTTCAGCATATATTCGTCTGCCTTGCAGACTGTTACAGCACTTTCCTCATTTTCTAGTCTCTCCACCTGGAGTTGGTCGTAGGGCCTATCACCCTACATTGTGTAAACTACTGATTACCGAAACCAGAAATGGTCGTCTTCTCCGGCCTACAGGATAGTTATTACTAAGTCATTTCAACAGTCCCTAATATTACGGAAAAACCCCTATTAAGCAGCCTCCTTTGGGGAAATGGTAAATGGCCGCTAAACAGAGGTTCGTCATAAATTAGTATAAGGCGTGGTTGAACCATTACTTTTATTGCCAAGAAATCAAATTATCGTCACTATAAGCTTAGACGCTAATAACCGTGTGTTGTAATGTTCTTATCAAAAGTCACTTCTTATAAAATAAGGCCAAACACCGTGTACTCAATCTTGGTTGCCGCTTAAAAGAGGTAAAAACAAGAAACGATTCCTCGTCGGGGCGGCCATATGGTGGCCGCGGCCGCTAAATAAGGGTTCCATTTACAATATTATACTGGAAATACTTTCAGAACTTTGATAACGGGCCGCTTAATGGGGGGTGGCCGCTTAACGGGTGGCCGTTCAAGAGGGGTTCAACTGTATCACACTTTAACCCTCGGACGTCCATCGAGGTTTCAACTGGCAATGTTGGCAATATTGAAAAGGGTGTTAAGTACTTTGATGATAAAACCTTCAGTAGCTGTTCATTCATGTCTCACGAAAAATTTAATTTTCGAGGTCTCCATGACTTTTGTCATTGTCATGCCAACCGCATTGCTGCAGCAGCTGTGGCCAAATATCGGCAATTATGACACTGGCACAATTCGTCAAATTTCCCAGTTTTTTTAGGCAAAATTGCAAGATTTGTATATTTCATGACATCTATAAGCAGTTTGGTTTGATTTGACATTAATTCCGGTTATGGTCTCACTTTGTGAGAAAATCATAAAATTTTAGATAGCGGATCTTATGACGATTGTGACGTCATAACCGACAAAAATTGTTTCATCTTGTAAAACAAGCAAAAGGCTTTATATTAAATGTAAATGTATTTTGCTGTGCCTTTGTAGATCGAAAACCTTGTGTGGGTGTGTGTAGGTTGGAGGGGGGGGAGTGGCCCAGTAACCTCCTTCTCAACTCATTACCCACGTTGGGAGTATGGATTGGTTGTATGTCCGAGGGTAATAGTGCGGTAATATTGACCGTTTAGCAGAAACTTTCATTAGTTTATATCGCTCCGCTTAGTACAACTTCAGGAAAACGTGCACTTAGAAGAGAGATACAGCGACCCATTTTGACGAAGAACAACGTAATCCCAACCACATTACCTTTGTAGCCAAGAGGTAGATTTCAGCTTCGGCAACACGACGCCCTGTAGTGCAATATGCAAGGAAAATACAGCTATTAAAACAAGCACAACCGCTAATTTAGCACCTTTTTAAGGACCACTTAATGAAGAGAAGGAGAATGACAGCTCTGACAAAAGAGACACAGAATAATATCTCAAACCAAAGGTGAAACATAGAAGTGGAATAAATAAATAAATAAATAAATAAATAAAATAAAATGTCTTTATTTCGCTTATTAAAATACATAACAAAAGTTATTAAATAGCTAAATTATACTTGAACCTTAATCTGTTAAAAAAAAACTATTCTTAAAACGTTCTGTATTAATCTTGGTAATTGACTCGCTTGTGATCTTAGCCTCTTGGATGACTCTTTGACTTCCGGCAAAAGGGCATACAATGGATGGTCAACATTGCTCTTGATCTTGGTGAACAATCTGCGGTCACACTTTTATAAAAGATCGTAATTATTAATTAACTCAGAAGTGTAACGTCGCTTATAGCACCTTTGAAGTACTTACTTCAAAATGAAGAAACAATTTTAAAATATGAATTTAGTGATTCCGTTTCCGTGACAATGCGAGAGACCTTTCTCGGAAAGGTGGACAAAGAGGCAAAACGAGAGGTGCTATTTTGCATACTAGGCCCACGAAAGTGGTTGATGCGTGCAAGACGCTGGGAATAGCATGTTTATTGCAGAAAAAAACTCACCAATGCACATGCGAGTTCCGACACCAAACGGAAGGGTAGCAAACGGATGGATTTTTCCCAAGTCTTCATTTAGCCAACGTTCAGGTTTGAACTCCAAAGGGAACTTAAACAACTTCTCTGAGCGTCCAGAAAGATAATTAGAGTACATAACTGTAGTCTGAAAATAAAGATAAATTGGACAGGTCTTCATTACATTTAGTCAAATAATAAGGGAAAGAGGGAGGGAGATAGGGAAGGAGGAAATGGAAATGAGGAAGGAAGGAAGGAAGGAAGGAAGGAAGGAAGGAAGGAAGGAAGGAAGGAAGGAAGGAAGGAAGGAAGGAAGGAAGGAAGGAAGGAAGGAAGGAAGGGAGGGAGGGAGGGAGGGAGGAAGGAAGGAAGGGAGGGAGGGAGGGAGGGAGGGAGGGGAGGAAGGAAGGAAGGAAGGAAGGAAGGAAGGAAGGAAGGAAGGAAGGAAGGAAGGAAGGAAGGAAGGAAGGAAGGGAGGGAGGGAGGGAGGGAGGGAGGGAGGGAGGGAGGGAGGGAGGGAGGGAGGGAGGGAGGGAGGAGAGGGAGGGAGGGAAACAAAAACGTAGGTTCAAAATGGAATTGGACGATGCCACATTTTTTACTTACCCCGGAAGGAACATTGTAAGTTGACAGAACCACATCTTGTGTCAGAACGCGTGCCCAAGCGAAAGCACCAGGATGCAATCTGATTATTTAAAAAATATATTTTTTTTATGTTTACAATGATAATAACGGTAACAATTGCTATAACAATAATGATATTGACAAAAATAATACGTTGAAAAGAAAGTACACTTCGCTAAGTGATTACCCGTCCAAAGACACCAGTTAATGCGCCGTATTGTTAGATGTGAAACTTCTTATTAGACATGTGAGTGGCTTCTACTACACTTCATGTGCTTTCATCCACCTATCTTATAAAGTCTGTCTCCGAGCCATGAGGCCCATACAGCCGGAGCTTATCCCGGTTTCCGTAGCATTAAGCGACTAGGAGTATTGCTACTCCCCCCTGGATGGGATGCTAGTCCATCGCAGGGTTACCCCCAGCAGTAAATTCGCCGGTACCCATTTATACACCTGGGTGGAGAGAGGCACTGTAAGAGTAAAGTGTCTTGCCCAAGAACACAACGCAGCGCCCCGGCCAGGCCTCGAACCCGGGCCGTTCGACTCGGAGTCGAGCGCGCTAACCATTAGGCCACCGCGCCTCCCACAATAGGTGATTTCAATGGGAAGGGGGAGAGGGTACTGTTTTGGAAGGTGTGCCAAATAGGTCAGATCAAGAGATGAACTAACATCTTGAGGAAGGCCCGGGTCATGTGTTAAAGTGTTGGCTGACTGGTAAGATGGGATTAAAGAGAAAAGGCAGGTATTTCTGACTCATACCTATGGCCGAAGTGAGTCTTCGCTGCTAAGGCCCGGTTCTCTATTGTCGTTATTTGAAGCAGAGGCCAGTGATCAGTAGCTTTGATTGGACAGGCTCTCCACCACCCTTACCGGGGTACACATAATCTCACGAGGGAAGGGAGGGTAACAGCAACAAGTTAATAAGCTTGGAATTCCGACAGGTACGTTTTGCTGAATCTGGACAGATATCAGTACCGAGCAGGATTACTCAGTCTGCAAACATATTAATAAACTATGAAAAAAAGTTCAATTACCGCATGCTCTCTTTCACGCAAGCCTTAACGTAAACCAACTTTGCAAAGCTTTCGGGGGCAAAATCTCCATGGGGCCCAACTAACGAGATCACTTCTTCATGCACCTTTTCCTGCGCCTTGGGATTACATGCCAAGTCATAAAGAAGCCACAACAGTCCGCCTGCTGTCTTTGGAGATAAATAAAATAGCGAAAATGTCGTTAGACAAAACAGAAAATGTCCTCTGAAGCAAACCCTTGTCAGGAAAAAATTTTTAGCCTTGTAACTATGTAAACACACGCCAATCCTACAGCCACGTCAACCAAAACAGTGCGAATTTCATTGTTTGTACGTTCACTTCGTAGATTTTTTTGAGGGATTTTTCGCGAGCTTTATAATGATGATTCGGATCTGTATAATTCATTCAGAGCAAGGTGAAGATCTAAAAAAAAAGATCGTTTTACTTTGCTAAAAAGCCTCTAAAGGGTTAACCTCCGTTGGACTTGAACTAGGGAAATTTTAATGTCCAGCTCATTTTGATCAGATCAGGGTAAGGGAAAAGAACAACTTTGATGTGCTGATCAGATATTCTAGTGGATGCAAGTGACATGAGGTTACTGTTGAACAGAAACATTAAAAGTGTCGGTGATAAACATAGAAAGACAAAGACATCAACGAGGTATTGAGCAAACCATTTCTGGGTCTCAATAATGTGTAATGAAGGAGTGTTCCCTTAAATGACTAAAACAGTAAGTACATTAATTGATTATTCTAACCTTCATACTTTGTTCCTTCCGATTTAGAAAACAAATACCTACACTACATTAATAGAAAGTGCACCATACCCTATATATATCCTATTGTGGACATATCCCGTTTGCATTTACGAATAAGGCTGTAGAAAACAGTTATCCTGATCTCATGTTCTAAGACCTTTTGCCGATACTACTTCTGCCCTAAACATTGCTTATCTCGACAAGGAGTAAAAACAAATAACCAACGAATTTTTTAGCGCAACCTGACCAAATGCTAGGGGTAGCCAGGATGGAGTAACAGTCCATCCTGGGAGGGGTAGGAAGACACTACGTTGTTGCGTGGTAAAGAAACCGGGAATAGCTTCGGCAGTGCATATGGACTGGTTTGGCGCGAAAGGGACATAACCTTTACCTTTAACACCACCCCCATTCCTTTTCCTTTTTTACACCTTACCGTTTCTACTCCTGCTCTAAACATCGTAATAGAATTCATGCTGATCTCCTGGGGTGTCAGTTCGCCTTTCATGATGAGATAGGTCAACAGAGGTACAGCTGTAGTACAATAAGAAATCGTTCAGTCAGCACGTTCTATGTCAAAACGAGAAAGATGAAAACGGAGTGCAGAGTGCAAATGTTTGAGGGAAATTACTAGCCTGGGTACAGTCGCCCGCTTTCCTCAAGCAAAGCGGTGACGGGAGTCTATGTGTCACCGTTGATAATCGAGTTCCTCGCAAAAAAATATACGTTCTACATAAAATTCCTCTTAGTGTCACAGCGTCTGACATGAAAAACGGAGACAACAAAGGACATTATTTCCAAAAAAAAGATTCCTGCACAGAAAAAACGGCTGAAAAAAAATCGTACCATGGGTGTCATATGAAATAAACTTTGAAAAATCTGAAAAAGCTGAAGGTGAAAAAATATCTTGCAAAGAAAAATTGTCCAACCCCCCCCCCCCCCCTCAAAAAATAATGGTAAAATAATGGCCCGTCCCTTACTATACGTGAATCATGCTTACCTCCATCGTCAGCAAATGCTTCACCTTCTTCTGCCATTTTCTTCAATTCCATGACCTTCTTATCCACAATCTCTTGACTAATACCAATCGCAGTGTCTTGGGCTTCACAAAACTTCCGGTAGGTAGGTGTCGTCACAAATCTAAACAGCAGGCCTTCCAACCCTCTGGACAACTTTCCCATATACTTAAAAGTATCGAAAGTCGCTTTAATCATCTTGACTGTTTCTTTGTTTGGTGGGTCATCGTACAATCCAACCCTTACATCAAACGCCATTGTACCAACAGCTAAAACATGAACAGAGAACCCTTTAAAATCACGACCTTTCTGCTTTCAAAACCCGTAAAACGAATGTACCTAATAGATGGCCTAGCTTCCCCACCCACCCAACTCCTCTAAACCGATAATAATGAGCACTCCCAAATTTTTCTAATAGTATTTTTTTATCATTATTTTGTCTTTATTTTTAATGGTCTGTAGCTGGAGCCTATGTAAGTCAACAGTCGCAAAATTAGAAGGAACTACAAAACTTACATTCGGTAGCCCACTTTGCAAGTTCCCCCTCGAGATCTGGAATGACGTCATCTGCTCCCCTGATGGCAACCATGTGTTCTATGGCATCCCTTGTGACGTCATTAAAGCTGTCCAGGTTATCGCGTATGTCTTTGGGTCGAAGCATTTTTGGCGCCAAGGCCCTGCGTAATCGGCTCCAGTCTTCTCCCTCCCTGTATAAATAAAATGGCGAATATAATTAAGGTCTAGCTATATATCATATTTCCGAGGTGGCTAAATTGAAGGAAAGCATGGGAAATGTTTGCTGCCCTGGTGGCCAATTGCAAACGGAGAAACAACGATCCGGAATCAAAGTGTCACACGTGCGTAGAATCTAGTCAAAATTGCTTCCATGGTGGCTAAACTGGGCAGCATATATTTTCGGAAGCAAAATTTTTGTACGGAGAAGCAAAAATGTTTTTGACCTGAGGCAAAAGCATCGTCTTTTTTCCGAGAAGCAAACATTGTCTTCGCAACATAGGGAAGATATCTGTTTACAAACATTGTCTTTGTTATTTAAATGTAAAACAAGTTGAACAAAAGAACTCTTTGTTTCTCCAGCCAATAGTTTTCTGGTTGGTACATTAATAAGAATAGGTCACGTCAACGATATCTTTGCTATATGTTTTCCGAATCCGCAACAATGTTACTGCAGCGATGTTTTCAATTTTAGCTAGCCCTCAAAGCTGAGATCTTCAAAATTTACTGATACCTGAGAAATTGGCGTAATTTTTACTGATACATGTAGCTAAGAAATTGCTGAAAGCTTAACTGATAACTAAGATTCCAGCATCCCCTCATTTTAGCCGTCATATTACAATCACATTGCAGTTACATACGGCAAGTTTGCAGGTCCAGCTGTAATGTTAGGAATCGGAGAGCTATTCCTGACAATCGAGGTTTCGCTTCCGAGAGCAAAAGTACCAAACGTGCAACGGCGGCTTTTTCTTCTTGGCCAGCTGATCGGGTTAGGCTAACGACGTTACACAGTAGTCCCTTCCGGAGGTGAATTGCGTGATGAGATACTGCGTAACATTCGCACGTGACGTGAAATAGATATAGATACATCTGACATGTCTCAAACATATAAAGCAGTCTGTTTTGTTTTATTGCAAGTACTTTATAAGCAAATGAAGGTAAATTTGCAACCAGTTGCCAAAGTGTCTTCGTGTTCTAAAATATCTAAATTGTTGAATGCTGTTCGTGTAAGCATATCCAATTTGTTTTTGTTTTTATCATAAGATTATATGCCTCTTAAATATCTGTGTATTAGCTAGTCTGTAATTTGAAACAGCGCTTTGCGAAACTTCCTTTAATTTATCAGAGGTTAGCCTTGTAACGACAAAATGTGACAGGATAAATAGCGTGCGCCCTTCTATTGTCAAACTAATACACCCATTAATTCCTACGTTGCTAAGGCACCTACCTCGTTTTGGCAATAGTCAGTATTGTTTTTTATTACAGCAAAGTGTGGTGTCCACACAATCCCCTTCTCTATGTTTTTTTCTTTGATTGCATAAAGCCTCAAAGAGCATAGTGCTAAAATACCGTATTTATTCGATTAAGCGCCCAACCTCGAATAAGCGCCCACCTCGAATAAGCGCCCACCCTGTAGGTAGAAAAAGTTAATAAGCGCCCAGCCTCGAATAAGCGCCCCACCCCCCCCCCCCCCCCTAAAATGAGGGCACAAGAGGAATTTTGATTATCGTTGAAGTTGAGATTAAAATTGACTTAGTACTATTAAGAGACTATCCCGAAGACCGAGTTTTTTTAGTTTTTTTACTGAAACGTTCAACGTTCAATGGGCTCCTAACATTTAATATTCAGCTTTCGTACACTTTCACGTTTAGTTAGTATACATTGTTTTCTCGCAAAAGGAACGTATTACTTGCTAAAAAATGGTGAAAATTTAATAAGCGCCCAGCCTCGAATAAGCGCCCACCTTGAATAAGCGCCCACCCTCAAGGTCCAAAAATTAAATAAGCGCCCAGGGCGCTTAATCGAATAAGCACGGTATATAAAACATAGTATTTAAAGACAACACCACCTTACTTACAGTAGCGGCATAGTTTGTGGAAGGTTTCTGCTTTTCTTGTACATTTTGTCAACTTTCAAGCCATCAGTAGGTCGCACGGGATACCTGCCATCGGCTTTAAAGACGATTTCTACACCCTTGGGGTCTTGAACACAAACAATCGTCCTGCCCATAATTGTCCTCTTGAATATCGGCCCGTACTTTTCAAAGGAGTTTTTGAGCTCGGCCATCTGTGGTTTGAACTCGGAGTTTTTGAGAAAGTTGATCAGATCGCCGAAATATGGCAATCCCTTTGGACCTGGCATCTCGTCGAACGAGCGAACTCCTTCCGAAAGATTTCCATGCCCACTGTCTGTTCGCAAGAGATAGCTCAGCAAGTTGTGTAGTTTTCCAAAAGGGTTTACCAACCAAACTACGATTGAGATCAGTAGAGCCGAACAGATCAAGTACAGCGTCTCGTCCATTTCGCAAGGAGAGAATTCTAAATTTCGCCAAATTAAATTCACAACATCCAGGCACAGACAGTACGAGTGACACGAAAGGGCAGATCAGCTGAATTAATCAGTAGATCGTGTTTCGAACGGCAGTAAGGTCAACTTTGTTGTCACATGCATAAAAACGTCAATGGTCGTCAGTGAAAGCAATAAATATTTGGCGATGTGTCAGATAACTTCTCAGAATTTAATTGGCCTTTGGAAAGTCCCTTGTTGATGTCAAGATACAACTTACTGATTTAAAACTTGTCGAGACAAAAGGCAGTTGCTAGAATCAGAAATGCTAAACAAATGCCACTTTGATGCGATGGCTTCACCTGGCTCTTTACGCAGCGAGGATTACGTGACGAGAGAATAAAAACGTCTTATAAGGAGGCCCTGTTAGGGGGGGGGGGGGGGGTCTTTATGTCCCCCGTCTGAATTTCAAACCTTTTCATGTCGCAAATTCAAAAGTTTCGCATGTCGCTGTCGGAATTTCGAATTCGTCCATACCACTGATAATATCGGAAATGTTTGAGTCCGGAGTGCATAACATAAAATAATGCGTTCTCGTAATTCTGTCGCCAAAATGTTCCGTATTCTTGGATCTCTCAAGTTGATTTATTTTGAGATTTTGACTTTGATTTTGGAGGGCGTAGCAGTTTATTGTGACACCAAATGAAGGCACCTTCCGAAAGGAGGTTTGGGGGCATGCTCCCCCAGAAAATTTTGAAAAACTGAAGTTGTTAAGAAGTGTTTTCCTTTATTCTGAGCGGGTACAAATAGGACATTGAGAGAATTATTTTCAGAATAATGGATCATTATGTAGTTACTTAACTTAAGCAGCAATTTTCTACCTGAAAAGGAACTGTTAGAGCGTAAGATATTGCACTCGTTCAATACATGAGAATGGTCTATACAAAGTGCAAGATGGGAACATAAAAGGGTAAAGCTGCCAAAGGTTATTTTGCCTACAAGCCGCTTAAAAAAGCGCCAATGTCGCTGTCGATTTTGCTTTTTTCTGTCGTAATTTCGCGCAGCATCTCGTCGTTCGTCGTCATTTCAGCTCCTTCATGTCGCCCTTTCAGAGCCGTGTCGCCCGTCGGAATTTACCCCTAACAGGGCCTCTATAAGGGGGGAGGGGGGGAGAGACGGGAAACTTATTGCAATACTTTTTGGGGGTGAGCCAAACGCATGCTAAAACGCATACACTTTCGAAGTCAGACAAAAATATGATATACAGTAACTAAGAGAATTCTCGCGCGCTCATTGGTCGAGACCTGTGATCGATGAGAGTATAGACCAGGAAAATGACGTTACCTGTTGACGTAACGCAAGGCAAACTTTTGTAAACGTACTAATTTTAGCAACCATTTCAAAAGCCTTTGTGAAATTCTGTTCGCCGAAGCCAAGAATGTGTTACTGAACATCATAATAATATGGAAAAATCTCACTTGTATTTACTTTCAACACACTTAATTAACATACGCGACTACAAAAACTAGTTTCGTCAGAAGACTTCGTCAGTTGGTAGCCATATGCTGTTAAGAATTTTAAATTTCAGACGACCTCATATAATATTGCACAAAGAATAACCCTAGTATCTGGGCAACAATAACGCTATATAAATCAAAATGCAAAAATAATTGCTAAACGAAATCTAAAACAACAACGAGAATAGTAGTAAACATAGCAGTAACTTAAAACAAAATATAAAATGTATCCAAAGAATAGGAAATCAGAGTTCTAGTTCAGTTTCTATTGTGCAATAAAAATACAAAGAAATGTTTGTGGCTTGAATTTCACGATTGTGCGACAACCGCTCAAGGTCAAGCAAGGTCAACCGCTCAAGTTCAAGGTGGTCGAGCACTCAGGCGTAACCCTAAAAGTAAAACGAATGTTGCAAAGGGCAGACCCGTTTAAAGAAAGGCAGTGCAATAACACCGACTGTCTGATCTGTAGCACTGGCGGAAAAGGGTCTTGTCGCAGCACAGGTGTCACTTATGAGCTCGTCTGTCAAATTTGCCGCCATAAGTACATCGGAGAAACATCCCGGAGTGCTTACACTCGCGGAAAAGAACACCTGAGAGCCCTTGAACAGCGAGAGCAAGGTTCTGTTTTATGGAGACATTGCTGTGATATTCATGCAGGTAACATGCAGGCTTCACCATAAATGTTACAGGAACGTTTCAAAATGATGCGATGTTAAAGCAGATCACGGAATCGGTAAGGTATAAGGATCGGTCAAACCAAAGAAGGTCAACTGATCAACACAAAAGAAGAGTGGATGTATTTTTAAAAGGATCCCAAGAGCGGTTGTCACGCAATCGTGAAACTCAAGCTACAAACATTTCTTTGTATTTTTATTGCACAATAGAAACTGAACTCTGAACTCTGATTTCCTATTCTTTGGATACATTTTATATTTTGTTTTAAAGGGACACTGTCATCAGTTTCACTTCAAAAACTCAAGAGCCAAAAGACATGGAAACTACGAATGTGGTCCAATTTTGTTAATTAACTACATGTACACAACAATAAAACGATGGAGTTTGGCAAAAACGTGGGCAGACTTTATTGATAGGGACTTCTGGGTCGAACCTATAAACTGCCTGGGAGGGAGGGATGGGAAATACAAACGAAAACAATGAAAGTAACCTAACACGATGTGGCGATCGACGCGAATGTGATCGTGAAATATAATACACTGGCGATTGTACACTTATTCATTAACCTAAATTAACTAAAGTTAATGTCATAAATCCCCGTGCAAGTGTACTAAGCGATATCAAGTGATATTATTGTGATGCCATCAGGAACTTTAGATCTCAACTTGAAAAAGTCAGGCTGATTTTTTCAAGTTTTGCCCTTTTCGACTTGAAAAACACCCAAAAATTATTATGGCTCCTTTCTTCCTTCAACAACAATTTACCTTATATCTCCATCTTGATGTACTAGGTGCATTGCATGTACGAGATGACCTATTCGCCAATTTTAGTACTTTTTACCCAAAAGCTTTAAAATCCCCGTGACAATGTCCCTTTACGTTACTGCTATATTTACCACTATTCGATAGCAATTATTTTTGTATTTTGATTTATATAGCGTTATTGTTGCCCAGATACTAGGGTTATTCTTTGTGCAATAGGGTTTAAAATTCTTAACAGCATATGGCTACCAACTGACGAAGTCTTCTGACGAAACTAGTTTTTGTAGTCGCGTATGTTAATTAAGTGTGTTGAAAGTAAATGCAAATGAGATTTTCCCATATCATTACAATTTAAAAGCGAATTCCGGTTAGTCGTTGAATGTCACCTGTAACATTTGGGATGAATTTCCCCTCACATGCTATGGTTTGAAGGGGACATTGTGCGACCTTACGAGCTGTCACATGCGTGCACGACTTCGCTGGTAAATTTCTGATCTTTTTGTATAAAACCAATTGACCATATTTTCCATGGTCTACACTCCTGTAGACTATAGAAACGACGCCATAAAATTCGCAACTCTCCTAACGGATTCTGGTGTCACTTGAGCGCGCGTTGTGATTGGTTGATGCCTGTCATCTCTTAGAGTACAGACGCACAGATGACGTCACTGCGTGGTGTGGCTTCAGCGCGTGATCAGAGCTAGTTCATAGTTGTCTAAATCAGTGTTGTCGGCAAAGTTTTTCAAAACTCACGAGGCCACAACAAAGCAGTAAAGTTCAGCTTAATTGTAAATTGAGAAACAATCCGCCAAGTATCGTTCACCTTTCGAAACATTTAACTGGGCTAAACAAGCTTGAAGTAGTCAGTGAATGATTCGAGAAATTATCGATATCTGTATGAAAGTGTTTGTCCGATGTTGAACAGTTGAACGACGTCACGGGAAACAAATGAATGGCAGTTGAACGCTAAAGTTATATCTTACAGATTTGAACAACTTTCCAAATGAAATAAAAGTTAGTTTTTTCGTCGACGTTTATATTTTCCATTATTCTGTTTATTAAATCGGTTTAACAGTGCTTCGTGGTAACGGAAAACTTTATCGTGAAATGAAAACAACTTAAGCACACTGGTAGCGGCATTGCTTACGCTGAAGTGTACTGAAGTCTTCTGTTATTGTAGAAAACAAAAAGAATCCATTTTGCCGTGGGTCAGTTCAGTTATAGATCACAGAAGACGTCAAAATGTAGTAAGAACATTTACGCACTCGCTTAGCGGCTCGTGGGCCACTTTTTTGTTCTTACAACATTTTGACGCCATCTGTGATCTATAACTGAGCAGAGGCACGGCAAAATGGAATCTATATGTTAAGTAGAATATGAAAAATGTGATAAATACACAGATGCCAACATTGCACCGAGTGGGGGGGGGGGGGGGGAAGAAAGATGCGTCATTTTGACTTGCTATTACGTTAGTGTGACCAGGCTGGTGGATGCCTTATTTCATTCAATCACATTGCTAACAACATGTACGTTTGGGCACCACATACATGTTCCTGTATAATAGAGCTAAATTGTAGTCATGTAGTCTTCTTCAGGGCCAGTACTACGGTGAAGAAAATGACGTCTCCAAAAATTTGAATTTGAAATATACAATAGTATTTATGGCTTGTTAGACGGGCCCAGGCCGCTAGCGGCCTACGTCCGTCTCATGCTTTCGGTAAGTTTTTTTTTTTTTTTTTTTTTTTTTTTTTTTTTTGTAGCAAGGGTATTGAAGGTCACGCATTTTGATTGGCATAGACTGGGTCATCTTTCATTAGCCACTTGAAATTGCTTGATGGAGTAAGGGGCATGGGACGGAAAAGGAGCTTTCTACGTCACTTATTCTGTTTGGCTTACTACGGCTCATCTTCCACCAGCCACTTGGGAAGAGGGATTTTAAATACCATGTGTTAAACGCATTTTGTGTAAAGTGTTAACTCAAAGTGATTTTAAACAGAAACTTAATAGATTTTTATTCAGCAAGGCATTTTGTTAGTACAATTAGTTTATATTTAGATTTCTTATATAGTTTTCCTGCACATTATTTTTCTTATAGCCAATTGTAAATAGTGTAGGTTTCGTTTTTGATTTCATAGAGATTGTAAATAGGTTCTTATTTTTGTTTTTATTGTAATGTTTGTAATGCGCATTTGATTATTTTATAGAAAATGCGCAATATAAATATTATTATTATTATTATTATTATTATTATTATTATTAACAAGAAATCCACCCTTAGAATAAAAAGCAAAATAGAACCAGACAGTTAGAAACGACTGGTACAAGATATAAACGAAAGAGACAAGTAATATTTTACAAGTTTTAGTGTACGAAAGAAAAGAGACATCAAAGCGGTGTAAACAATTTTAAAATGATCAAAGTGGCCGTTTGACCCTACTGACGGCGAAGTATCGTATATCGGTTGTCCCGCTTCAATATAACGGAAAAAAGGAAATAACTCTACAAGGCCCGTCTATAAAGCCACATGGCTTCTTGTTAATAAAGGTGTCATGTAGATTTAGGTTGCAACGTGAGTATTTGGAATGAAGAAAATTTTAAGAAAGCAACAAATAACATAACTGACAATCAATCAATCAAATCAATCAATCAAATTTCATTTATACACGTAACACCTAGGAGTACATAGTTCTCGTTTGAACGTGTACGTGTATAAGTAAGCAATCAATTAAAAGAAAGAAAAAAAATATATTACCAAATCCAAAGCGCTATATTAATATTATTCTCTATGTTGTTCTAACGACTTGATATCAGCTAATTTTAGAAGGGTGTCGTATGACACAGACTTAGAATAGTCTAAAATAGATCTTAATATATAATTATTAGTGGTCTCCATTTTACTAGCCTCTACGTTACGAACACACAAAAAAAGTGGACTACAATACTCTAAATGAAGGAGCACATACGCCTAATAAAGACATACCATTACTTCCTTTAAAATAAACTTGCCTAGTCTCCGCAAGGCCGATGCCTTTGCTCATGCTTTTTTAAGCTGTTCTTTTATGTGCGCCTTAAAATTTAGTTTGCTATCTAGGATCACCTCTAGGATCTTAAAGAGTATCTTGCGTCTCTACAGTCTTATCATTTAGATGGAATTCGTATTCATACAACAACGGCCCAATGACAACAGCTTGCGTTTTTGCAGCATTAATCTGTAAATAATTCATAGTAAATCATATTGCTAGCACGCTAAGATCAGAATTGATAACATACCGTAGGACAAATGGTGAGGCATCCGAGGCATATTCGTACATTTGGTCAAACATCACCTTCTCATATAATTTCCGTACTGTAGGCCGTTGTCGATTGATGATTAAATGATAATAAGATACAATAAGAAAGAAGAGAATGTAACAAACAAACATCGTTCGTTCCGGCAATTATTTCCGCTGGGTAACAGAGTTTCACCTCTATGTATACAATAGGTCTCTCGTGTGTAACGGGAAGCATACAAACGATGTTTCCTGTTGCATTCTTTGTAGAGTTTCAAGTTTTTAAAGGAGCAATGTCACAGTTTACTAAGTCATTTCCTGATTCCTTTAAAAAAAGTTGAAGGAAACCTCAAAATAATACTTTTCTAACATAGAAAAACAAAAAAGAGTAATTAAAAGGCGAAAATAACCAAGAATGGTTTCGACTGATGAAGATTAGGACAAATTTTAAACGACAAATTTGAAAAACTTTGCCATTTTTTTTTCAAATTGTGTTGTCTGTGACGTAGCTCCTTTAAACCTACTTGCACAAAAACTATTTAACATATTGGGCTTAGATTTCTGGGAGCAATTATAATTATATGGGGAAATACTCTACCCTAACTTTTCAGTTTTTTAGTTATCTTCTACAATCACAGCGATAACCAACCTCGTTCCTAGGGTCTCTCCTGGGAACGAGGTTGAACGATAACCATAATTATTGAATTCGGAATTACGGAATTACGGAATTCCTGAAGCGGGAGACCCTGGAGAGATCGGATCTCAGGCTAACTTCGACTAACTCTAACTGACCTTTATTTCAAGTATAACGAATTCAGTTCACCTGAATTGCCTTCAAAACCAATATGGAGTTAAGATGGAATCCGCCAGGAATTCGAGCATGAATGGGACAAAATTTTGTACCAAAATCATTTACATTTTTTGTGTTACTGTTTTAAATATCGTATCAAAAGAAATCATTTCTAACAACGCCAAATATCGAAAACAAATTTCGAAGTTGCAGTGAAAACCACTAAATCGCTTAAAAGACGATTTTACAAAATAGCTTCACGTGAGATTTTACCTATAGTTTACATGGTTCTTGTGAACTTTGAAATTCATTTTCTCAGCCTCTGATAAAAAAGAAATTGTTGGTGGTGTTATCACGGATAATTACTTACATCTTCGGCTTTTAAAAGGGTAGAACATTAAGCAATAGGATTTAAATTATTCTGGTATCCAGTTTTTGTCCAACTAAAATTAATATTCAGTACTCGATTTCCAGATGGATTCCGTCTTAATTGTTTATCTAACCTTAACTAAGTTTTACGACTGCTAGTCAAACAGAAGGTACACTCTGGGTACCAAGTTATGAAGTCCAGTAAAACGAAACATTTCTTAGAGGCATTCTTTTACAACTTGACGTTTTCTCCCTCGTCCTCAGTTACTCACTCTGTCCACCGCATTTTTTCTCAACTCTCTTCTTCGCTGAATCCCCCTTTCCCTTGAAAAGTCTGGGAAGGAAGCAGGGTTTTTTTTTTCTTTTTTTACTGAATTTTTAAACAGTTATCAAATTTATTTTATTTCTCTTGATTTTTTTTTTTTTTTTTTTTTTCATTTTTAAAGTTTGACAACTTGCGTTATATAAGTTGTTGTTATAATTAAAATTCGAATTACTGAAGTAACTTTCCTTGTGATATCTAATGATATCCTTCAAGGAAATCTGGCCATAACGTTCTCCAAAATTTGAATTCCACTGCAGTAATAATGAAGCTATTAGGTGAGGATTTGTAACTAAAACATCTGTTTTACTTAGATAAGTTCATGCTATCAAGCACCTAGTCCACCGTACGGATAAAGATGTACATTTTACCACAATACCTTGCAAACCTAACACAGCAAATAGGGCACAAAGACAGTCACGTTTCTGTGAATTTCTATCTTGTAGTAACAGCATTGTCCATGCAGGTTTTGTGCGTTTTTATGGGCTTTTTTAGCGGTTTTTAGCGGTACATGTACCAGTTGCCATCTTTTTCGGTACAGTGGATTGCCCTTGCTCAATATCATTAATTACTAGCGGTCAATAAATTTTATCTTAAGAGATCTATCGGGAACGACAAAAAATCTCAACTTCATCTCCACAGGGTCCTCGTGGTATTCCAGGCGAAACCGCTGCACCAGCTGAAATGAACAGAAAAAAGCTACATATAGTCATTACACATAGTTTGTAAGTAAAGAGCGCCTTCAATTTGTAAGGGGAAACCAATTGCTGCGGTAAAAAATCAAATGAAACGGCCCTTCCCGCTGATCAGTACATTCAGGTATTTATTTTTTCTTGTTTTTACAGGAATGCTCGGAGCCATGATCACTGTACTATTTTAGTTTTCGCCCTCTTTACCTCGATAAAATATGCGCTGTTCCGGTAAGGAAAAAAATGGCACGGTCTTTTTTTAAAACGTTTTCAAATGGTACACACTTGTTCGTTACTATTGCGTTTCTTGAAAAATTGTATCGTTCCATTGTGGAAAGCTCTTAAGGAGGCTCGATGTAGTTTTTTAGCAGAAAGGTGGTTGTTTTGAAAATTAAAATTATCTAGGAAGTCAATGTTTGATTTTTGCCAAAATACACCATAATGATCAAATATGACCAAATTTTAATTTTGTACCCGTCACTTTGTCACAAAGGTTACCATGGCAACCATTGACGTTTTCTTTTGTTCTCAAACAAGCTTGATTTTCTCGAAATCTAGATTGACTCTTGGCATTCATTTTTTGATATGTTCAAGTATAAAAGATTGACTACCTGTACACAAAATTTTAGGAAAATCTGTAAGAGCGTTTTAGAGTAAATCAAGAATGAAGTTTTTGGTATTTTCTTATAATTTCCTACAATCGGCAGTCGATATATTTTAACAAATTAAAGCAAAAAGTCTTTCGTTTTCAGTTAATGGTCTTTGATGGTGTAAGTATTTATATTTAAGTGAGAGTAACTGTGCTCGAATAATACGAAACAATTTTAAAGCACCTATTTTATATTGAAATGGTGTTTTTCTGAAAATTTCATTCTTGATTTACTTGAAAACGCCCTTACAGATTTTTCTAAAATTTCGTCAACAGTTAGTCAATCTACTAAACTTTAACATATCAAAAAATAAACACCAAGAGTCAATCTAGATTTTGAGAAAATCAAGCTTGTTTGAGAACAAAAGAAAACGTCAATCGTTGCTATGTTAACCTTTGTGACTAAGTGACGGGTAAAAAAATAAAATTTGGTCATATTTGATCATTATGGTGTATTTTGGCAAAAATCGAACATTGGCTTCCTAGATAATTTTAATTTTCAAAACAACCACCCTTCCGCTAAAAAAACTACATCGAGCCTCCTTAAGATTATGAACCAGATCAACATAATTGCACCTTCTTTTTTAACATCTTTTCCCAAATTTTATTTTTGCTCTCTTGAGAGTAATTTCCAGAGGTGAATATAAGAATTTGTTGCTCTGACTGGTCGAGAAACTCGGTTTCTGACGCTTTATTCACTCCACGAGAGGTGGAGATAGCATAAGCCACGTCGTCTTTTTCATCTGCAAGTAAACATGGCGGACTGTTGCTGAATGAAATTACCGCTATTTTGGAAGAAATAACTCTAACTCTTACTCCATCGAAAATTCGGGAAAATAACTACCAAGGACTTTAAACCATTTTTTTTTTGTCATTTAAGAATCGTGGTCACAGTGGTTTCTTAGATCTCGCTGCCACTGAAAACGGTGTCAGATCGAGTAACCAAACTTTATTCCGACTACCTCATTTCTTAACATATTTATCTGTTCTGATTTAACAACAAGGCAACAAGGCCCCCGGAACTGCCAAGGGCCAGCAACTCTCTTAGCCCTTCCCTCCCTTCCCCCTGTGGGTTTGAGAGAGCCCAGGGGCACTGCTACGAAGCCTTCTCGTGCCCGGTCACAGCTGAGCTGTCAGAGGCCTCAAGGCTACTGAGCCCAGCCCCCAAAAACCAAAAGCCGGGAGCAGTCCTGGCCACAATTAAAAGCAGTTTTTTGCGGAAACAAGCCAAAAACCTGACTTTAGCCACCCCACCCCCCTCCCCCCAGCCGGATTGCAATTCAACAGCTGACCCAGGGCTCCCTAGAGATGTTAGATCAGGGCCCGGGCTACCTGTCCACGGGGTCGTTGACGTTGATCCCCCCCCCCCTCCCTCAAATTTCTCGGACCGCAATGGCTTGAAAACCGGCTGCGTCGGCCTTCAAGCACGGATCCCGGAGTCCACGTTTTGTCAAATCCAGACAGATATAGACGATAAGGCTTTCGCCCTTGAAGCCATCAAGGATCAAGGATTGAAGTCGTCAAAGATTTACCTCGACATCGTCCCGCTAAATATCTACTTACATTCACTTCGCCTTCGAAAAATAATTGTTGATAAGCCTGATTTGCCTTCCTTCGTAAGCCAAAGATATTCACTCGGTAGTGATCAAACTTAAATGATGTGCAAAATATCCTCAGATGTTTATCAAAGTGTGATTTATGACGTCATATTGCGCCAAATGACGTCATATTTTTTTAAATAAAGGCCGCCATTGTGGATTTAAGGCTTTTTGAGAAATATCTGACAATTTTCAAAATTGGTTTATCCGAGGAAAGGAAGGATATGAACAAAACAATCTACTCCACCTTTACCTTTGTAGCCAACAAGTAGATTTCAGCTTCGGCAATACGACGCCCTGAAATACGATGCAGAAGAAAGAAAATGAACATTACAACAAGCGCAATACACACAGTCGCTCGTTTAACTCTCTCGATTTCGGTATAGTTAATAGAGGGAAATAATTAGGAAGCCCGGAAAACATCAAAGGAGCAAACAAAGAGTCCAAGATTTATGTTGGAAGGTCCACGACCCTGCACATGTTTTGTTTTGTGCTCATACACTATGCATGAACTAAGTTATCACAATGTTTCTATTGGTTAGTTGCATTAACACACGTAACCACCTATTGTATTTTGCCAGGTTTTGTGCAGGGTCAACCCTCCAAAAAGCGAATAAAAACATAAAACAAAGAAATTTACCGGGCTTCCTAACCATTTCCCTCTATTAACTATGATATCGGAGAATGAAGACTTTGGCAAAAGGCACAGAATGACATGTCAATCCAAAAATAGAAAGTTACAGCGGAAGTGCAGCGTGGGGGACGGAGTTGAGGAGTCTTAAACTGGGTCTTTGCACATGGGTCTCCAAGGAGGGAAACAGGCGTTTAGTCCGCGGGGTGCAGCAAAATAAACCAAGCAGCAAAATCGGGCTCTTTATGAAAAAAGCCAAATTATGTGTATTGACATCTAACAGTCATCTTTCTTGGCTTCTGTCCACAGTCTTATGTGCAAGATGCTATGCGCGTTAGCTAAACAAATTAAAATATGGAAAGCTGCATAAAATTTCTATTTTGTCGATATTATATTTTATATCACATGTCAGAAGTCAAATATTTATTCCGGAAAGAAGGACTCACCAAGACACATGCGAGGACCGACTCCAAACGGAAGACTAGCAAATGGATGAATTTTTCCCAAATCTTCATTCAGCCAACGCTCAGGTTTGAACTCCAAAGGGAACTTAAACAGCTCCTCTGAACGACCGGAGAGATAATTCAAATAGACAACAGTTGTCTGAAAATAATAAAAATATAAAGTCTTAATTGCATTTCCCCGAATAATAAAGTGGAAACAAAACGATTGTTTTATTATAGCGTCTACAGTAGGTATACACTTAGCCCTAAGGTTCTTAATATCCGGTAAACTTGTTTAACAGTGCGTCCATGAGAGAACAGGGCAAACACAGGCATCATGTGATACAGCTCAAATTACCGATTTCGCCCAAACTTAGCATAAATGTTGGGTATGGTGAGCTATTCACTGTGGCTAAACATTAGCTCAAAATATTTTATTCCCTTGGAGTTATGGCTCCTTTTGCAAAATTGGCCATTTTTCACTAATTTATGCATATTTAATTAGCTGACTTTGAATGACCAGTCCCACAAGAAAAAAAGACTTCTGAAAATAAAATTCACTGCATTATATTCTGTGGTTATAAGGCTTTAAGTACAATAATTTACTTTAACCGTCCGATTTGATTTCTTCTCCTCAAACAGATTTTTGGAAGGTGCACATTTCGTACTGCTGGAAATATCCTTCAATTAGTGCCAAATATCTCCCATGAGCGACAACTTATATACATTATTCTTACATGAGTAATGAAACCCATCATTTAACTTCACAAAAATGGCACAAAATGTTTGGGGACCAATATATTTTATTCGTACTAAGGAACTAAACACACGTGACTTAACGATTTCTTGCTATTTCATCAAAATTCACCGAAACACAGAAGCCATTTATTTATTCAATTTGGCACAGAAATGGTACAAAATAGCTAATCAAGCATACATCTGTCGATAACAATCAAAATATTGGCGAAGAAAAGGCACCTAGGGCATTTTTCGGAGCATTTTCAGAGCCATATATATAAGCACCGATTTTGCACCTAAAAGTGATTGACTTTTTCACGATTAGCTCTGTCAGAATACGACCGATACGCAAAATGAATAGTTATTTGAAAAGGTCAAACCTAGCTCTATCAGATGCTTACCACTAGAATCTGCTGACTATCAAATTAATGACGTCATAAATGGTTCATTGACTGCTCCTCCAAATGTCGACAAAAGTCGACTTTAGCAGTTAGAGAGTTAAACATAAGGAACAGATGGACACAGGTCATGAAACAACCTGACAACCGCCATTTCGTCGAATGTCCACACTCGCCCCCTCCCTTACCTCCCAAAAAAGACAGAAACAACAAAAAACAATGAGCATACTCGCTTTAACCTGATATAAGATGAAAGAACTGGCTGATTTTTTTAATGGTTTCCAACGTTTCAGAGAATACCCGTATTTATTCGATTAAGCGCCCAACCTCGAATAAGCGCCCACCTAGCAAATCGAATAAGCGCCCACCTAGCAAATCGAATAAGCGCCTACCTTGAAGGTAGGAAAAAATAATAAGCGCTTACAGGTTCTTAACAGGTTCTTAATTTCTAAAATTGATTAAAAATGTTTACTTTTAGGAAAATATGATATGACTAGTGCTTTATTTTGACATAACTCGCAAGGTCCAAAAATTTAATTAGCGCTCAGGGCGCTTAATCGAATAAATACGGTACTTACTCTGATGAAAACGAACATTCGTGGAGGAAAAGCAAATATATCTATGAACACGCGTGTGGTCGCGCGTGATGACACGTGAACGGGCCGTACCGCTGACTGAAACGGCAGGCTCAATATAAATCCAAGATGGCGGGGATAGCGGCTGTTTATTTCCAGGTAAATTTATATCATGTAAACTGACTGAGAGAACTGTCCCTCCGTGAACTTTCAACAGCTCTTTGAATGACATTATTGACAACCTGTTTATACCTTCACGAAGTATGAACCACGATGGATTGGCTGAGTTCAGCGCGCCTCAAAGCAACAGTATACATCTCAACTGAGATCGAAGTACAGCAAGAAGAACAAAATCTTCAGAAGAAAGCATCTAAGTGTCGATAAGTGGCATGTATGTAGCATTACTTTCTTGTTTCTTAACTTTGATGTGCCTACATATTGGATTGAGCAAGCTTGTAAAGAAAATCTTTCGCTGTTCTATTTACATTTGCTATCACAACATTGCCGAATTAAGAAGCTTATATGGCTCTGAAAATGCTCCGAAAAATGCCCTAGGTGCCTTTTCTTCGCCAATATTATGATTGTTATAGATAGATGTATGCTTGATTACCTATTTTGTACCACTTCTGTGCCAAATTGAATAAATAAATGGCTTCTGTGTCTCGGTGAACTTTGATGAAATAGCAAGAAATCGTTAAGTCACGTGTGTTAGTTCCTCAGTACGAATAAAATATATTGGTTCCCAAACATTTTGTGCCATTTTTGTGAAGTTAAATGATGGATTTCATTACCCATGTAAGAATAATGTATATAAGTTGTTGCTCATGAGAGATATTTGGCACTAATTGAAGTATATTTCCAGCAGTACGAAATGTGTACCTTCCAAAAATCTGTTTGAGGAGAAGAAATCAAATCGGACGGTTAAAGTAAATTATTGTACTTAAAGCCTTATAACCACAGAATATAATGCAGTGAATTTTATTTTCAGAAGTCTTTTTTTCTTGTGGAACTGGTCATTCAAAGTCAGCTAATTAAATATGCATAAATTAGTGAAAAATGGCCAATTTTGCAAAAGGAGCCATAACTCCAAGGGAATAAAATATTTTGAGCTAATGTTTAGCCACAGTGAATAGCTCACTATACCCAACATTTATGCTAAGTTTGGGCAAAAGCGGTGATTTTGAGCTGTATCACATGATGCCTGGTCCTCTCTTGGATGCACACTTAAAACATAGGATCCCATTTGCCTGGACATTGGCTAATCGCAAGAAAGAAAGAAAGAAAGAAAGAAAGAAAGAAAGAAAGAAAGAAAGAAAGAAAGAAAGAAAGAAAGAAAGAAAGAAAGAAAGAAAGAAAGAAAGAAAGAAAGAAAGAAAGAAAGAAAGAAAGAAAGAAAGAAAGAAAGAAAGAAAAAAAAAGAAAGAAAGAAAGAAAGAAAGATAGAAAATAATTTGAGGACGATGTGATAGTTTTACTCACTCCTGAAGGAACTTGGTAGCCGCATAACACCACATCTTGATTCAGAATGCGTGGCCAACCGTAAGCACCAGGGTGCAATCTGATGTTAATTGAAAAAAAAAAAAAAAAAAAATAATAATAATAATAATAATAATAATAATAATAATAATAATAATAATAATAACTTCATTTTAAAAATCATGACAGCAAACTAATCCAGTAAAATGCCAAAAAGGCAGATGAATCCAATAAGTTTAAAGTTAAGGTTACACAATACTTTCAGCGGGCTAATTTTCTAAAAAAAAAATTTGGACTAAAATAAAAGTTTACTATAAATCTAACACCTCCCCAAAAATGAGAGTAAAATCTTAAAACGCGCGCGAGTTATTTTGATTTTTTTTTTTTAAATAAAAGTTAATAACACAGTCAGGTGTCATAATCCTCATAGCGCGTTGACTCCCCAGTGACGTTTTTGCGCGAAACGGCCTCGTCAATGAGCTCTTATTTCGAGGACCTCATTAGAATTTTTTGTTTACATTTGATTTTGCTCTCTCATTTGATTGGCTAATTGACTAATGTACCCTTTTAGCGCAGTTTTTAACAATGACGTGTGAGAACATAGTTCATGCCCTCTCCTTCCCTTTCACGGTGGAAATGATGGTACTTGTGGCTGTAAATAACTGTTGGGTTTTGGCAGTACGGCGGAGGGTACTCTTTGCTAATTGAGCAAGTAGGAGTACAAAGCAACATCACTCATTCTGGTAATAGTTTAATAAAGACAATGGGAATTTTAAGTTTACCGCATGCTTTCCTTCAGGCAAGCCTTGACGTAAACCAACTTTGCAAAGCTGTCAGGGTTAAAATCTCCATGGGGACCAATAAGGGAGATCACTTCTTCGTACAACTTTTCCTGTACCTCCAGATTACACGCCAAGTCGTAAAGGAGCCAGAGCAGCGCGCCGGATGTCTGTTAAAGTAAAGATCAGTGCTAATGCCACTTCTTACAGAGAAGACGGTAATTAACTCAAAAGACCTGATCATCGGTGGAACATACACGTTTGCACTGCGGATCGGCGGATCGGGTCGCTGGTCGGGTGATTGCGTTACGTTTTGAGTACCGGGGAACTGATAAGAGAAAACAAAACAAAAAAAAAAACGTAGGAAGAAGGGAGCCTGAACTTCAGTTAAGAAACCGATAGGCGATGACCGATGGGTTGGCATGGAGAAAATGCAGCATTTCTTATTCGTCGTGCAGCGATATAAAATTTCTAGTAAGTTCATAACGAGCTGGGCGAAACATATTTTGTTTATGGAGTAAAACTCCTCAGGCCCCAACTAAGCATATTTTGATCAGCCCAATTTTTTTCGACGGGTCACACACGGCAAGTGCATACAGTATGTACATTGGTCTAGACATCATAATTTATTCTTATTCGATATATTTCTCCCGTAGTATTACCTTAATTAACAAGGCACAAATTGGCAATTTTTGTGTACAGCTCGCAGCGAACCATTTTCAATCCATTCCCTATAATCAGACAAATCTCCGTCTCTATCGTGCAAATAAGAAAGAAACAAACAATATCCCCGGAGAGAGACCCATATCGAGTTTTTCGGGTAAGAGCCTTCGCCGAGGTCACTGTGTTGGGTGTTATTGAGCAAAACACTTTTAAACACTTAACCTCTCGACCGAGGGGTACCGCTGTACTTGTAGGGAAACCTGACAGAAAGCTGGGGGCATAGCCTGCAACGAGGTGGCGACATTCCTTCTCAAACTCATTAATAATTCAACAAATTAAAACAAAGGAAATCAGAACCGTTACGGTGGTTTGGATATGTGATCTCAATTAGCATAAATTTTTACCATTTATTTCACCATTTTATTAGTTTTAGTTTCGATTGAAAAGATATATGAAACACTCGAGCCGGTGTTTCATCACATTTTGAAACACCAAGTAGAGATTTGCAAATACGACGCGCACCGGGCCGGAGTTTTTTAACGAGCCTTAAAGGTCAAATGAACCAAGATTTCGACATTCTTTCTTTAGCCATTTTAAAGCAACCAAACACTTAAACAATCTAAAATTAATTAAACTTAAGGATACATTTTGCTTTCCGAGCCTTAAAGCGCGATTTACAGCAAAAACTACGGAGATTACCAAACGCTTCACGAAAACGTTTCCAGAATGACCGCGCACTGGAACGGAAGGAATGGAACGAGCTCTGAGTTTTGTGACGTCATGTTTTTTACGGCTTTGCGATAAAAGAAACAATTGCAAAGTTTGAAAGTTTGAGGCAGTGTAAGTGTCAGAGGCTGGGGCTGGGACAGTGTCGGTTCTGGGCGACTCCACTGGATTGTCATTGGCGATTGCGATTGTTCAAGCAATTCCGATAGGACCTAAAGTTTTATAAAATAGTTGTTATATAGTTACTACATTGAAATCAAGTTTCAAAAAGTAAAGTTATAAGCTTAGTGCGGTATGATTTTTTCGAACACTGGATGGAGTGTTACAATCATCAGCTTTTGTTATGCCCCAACTGAAAAGCATTTTTCTTGGATTTGCCCGTGAACATGACGTGTGCATAAGGAATTCGAAATTTTGGCTAAAAGCTAAACTGTTATTCATTGTCAACAGTGGAAACACAAAAATAATTTGACCTTAAAGTTGTTTGGAAATGTTATGAAACACTGTCTCGAGTTTCTACATATCTTCAAAATCGAAACTAAAACAAATATAAAACTAAGAAATAAATCGTAAAAGTGTATGCTAATTACTTAACAATCATTCTATGAGCCCGCGTTGGATACGAGGTGGTAAATAGCCAACGAGGCGCGAAGCGCCGAGTTGGCTATAACGACTCGTATCCAACAAGGGCGAATGGAATAATTGTTTTATTAAATTCTTCTTTAAGTTTAAATCGACTGGACATTTCATTTTGATGTTAACGAAGTGATATTGATAGTATTGTGGCGCGGTGTTCACTTCTTGAGCTGAATGAAACGCACGAGGAAAGCGAGCGAGAGAGTTTCTTCCCAAGGTTTTCCTCGAACAATCTCCTCTAAAGTCGTCTAAATATCCTGGAAATTGTGACAACAGTTAAGATTTACGAGAAGATCCGAAGCAAAAGCTTTTCTGGAAACTACACGTCTTGTGCAAGTCGATCGAAGCAAGTGTTTTCATTGTACTTGTTTACGGCTCCACGGCTTCATTAAGACTGCTATATTGTTTGAAGCGAAATTGAGCTCAAAGTGGAACAGGTTTATTAACTGCGCTGCGCAGTTCTTGCTCTGCACGGGGTTTATTATTATTATTATTAAGTAAGTACTTTATTTAAACACATGTCACCAATGAGCCAGGGGCTCGTTTAAAAGTGAACGTGTATTCTAATTATTGTTTTTTTTTAGTTTTGTCAGTGACCAGACGCAGACCTCCACTCGGTCGAGGTTATGTCACGCGATGTTTAGAAGCTATAAATCAGTAACAAATGGAAACAAATTTGTCTTTACAAAGAATGTTTTGTGTGAAATGTTCGAATTTGAAGCATTTGACTCATGAAAAATACTAAATTTCCACGCTTTTAAAGAGAAATGTAATTCAGTGGGCCAGAATCTGCAAATAAATGCCATTACGTTGGTGTCAAAGAATGTGCTGACATGACAAGTTTCACTTTCCATCGGCTAGACCTCGAGTCACGTAATTTTTTAAAGCTATTATAAGCTACCTTTCAAATCTTTGCGAATCCTTTGGTCTTTACTAAACAAATTTATTGCGTAATCTATTTTTTGGCTGTGTCATTGAAGGACTTTAGAGATATGAAGAAAAATTCCCTTCACAAACATGCCCTGAACCGCTTACGTCATTCGGTATGCTTGGGAAATTACCCTCTGTGCTAAAAACAGCTTCAGCGTCCCCGCGTGGGAATTTGGCCAGAATTTGCATATATGAAAAATTATTAATCGCGGCTGGAACAAGTCAACCATGAAATGTCACACAAAGTTTGTCAGTCGCTGCATTTTTACAACCGCCTATTGTAATACGAAAACCAAAATAGGGGCGAAAATAATACTAACAGTATAGAAACTACAAAACATTCTAATTGGGTCAGTTTTCAAAGAGAAATATAATTCAGTGGGCCAGAATCTGTAAATAGATGCCGTTACGTTGGTGTCAAAGAATGTGCTGACATGACAAGTTTCACTTTCGATCGGCTCGAGTCACGTAATTTTTCAAAGCTATCCAGCCTCCTTTGAAATCTTTGCGAATCCTTTGGTCTTTACTTAAAGACTGTGAAGTATTTTGAAGCGTTTGAATCAAAGAAAATACTAAAAATTGATGCTTTAGCGGGCAAGAATTTACATTTATTTACATTACGTCTGTGTCCTGGAATGTGCTGGCGTTAGCAAATTTTTACTTTCACAAGGCACCGATCGGCAAGAATCACGCAATGCTCTGAAAGCTTAACTGCTACAAATGGAAACTAACCTAGCATGTTAAGTGTAAAATGTTCGACTTTTTAGCTTTACGTATTTTTGGAGCTGTCATCTACGGATTTCTGAAATCTAAAGGAAGACCACTGAGACAAACATGCCCTGAGTTGCAAGGGTAACGTCATTGGTAAATTAATTCCCCGGGGAATTCCCATTCAGCAAAACACAGGTCTAGTGTTCTTCTCAAATTTGATTTAATTATTTGCTGCAATATTCCATTTTCGGAGCTGGTCATTCAATCTTTAAACGGTAATTCAAGACAACACTGGATGCTGATTTAAAAGATTTTTTTGTTTCGCCGATCAGGATCGTGGGAATTAAATTTGGCCACCATTAGCTTAATTTCGGATGGAACTATTCAACCATGAAATGTCACGCAAGGTGTTTTCTTACCATCTTGTTTGTCAGTGGCAACATTGTTCGCCGCAGGTAAAGGGGATAAGGGGGGGGGGGGGCACATGGCTCCCCTAAAGTGCTCACGAGACCAGCGCAGTTGTAAGCTCTAAGAGCTCTTGTTTATTAATCGGGCGTGGCCGATTTAAGGTTTACCCTTTGGTCGTCCTAGAGCGTAGTCTCCTGGCGCGGCCAAAAAGACGGGGATAGCTCGGGGTTGCTACAAAACCGCTACGGGTGACGCATACCGCAATGGTTTTCATTTTAGTTTTGACAGGAAATCGTTGCAGGCACACTTGGTCGACTTTTGGGTTAATGTGTAATCAGGTTGTGTTTTTTTGCTTCGGCGGAAGGACAGAGAAAAAAGCTTACGGTGCAAAGTACAGTATGGGGCCCAGTTCTCGGCCACTTTTGACGTAAACTTGTATTTCTTACCTCAGAAGAACCGCAGGAACTTGAAATTTCTCGCAGAGCTAGCTACATTATTCAGCTTTTTGGTGTAAAGCTATCGACCGGTCAAAAATTAATTTGCCCGAGCAATAATAAAAATAAAAGCTCCATTTGTGGGCCCAGTTCTCGGCAACCTTGGCCCAGTTCTCGGCCACTTTTGACGTAAACTTGTATTTCTTACCTCAGAAGAACCGCAGGAACTTGAAATTTCTCCCAGAGCTAGCTACATTATTCAGCTTTTTGGTGTAAAGCTATCGACCGGTCAAAAATTAATTTGCCCGAGCAATAATAAAAATAAAAGCTCCATTTGTGGGCCCAGTTCTCGGCCACCTTGGCCCAGTTCTCGGCTACTTTTGACGTAAACTTGTATTTCTTACCTCAGAAGAACCGCAGGAACTTGAAATTTCTCCCAGAGCTAGCTACATTATTCAGCTTTTTGGTGTAAAGCTATCGACCGGTCAAAAATTAATTTGCCCGAGCAATAATAAAAATAAAAGCTCCATTTGTGGGCCCAGTTCTCGGCCACCTTGGCCCAGCTCTCGGCCACTTTTGACGTAAACTTGTATTTCTTACCTCAGAAGAACCGCAGGAACTTGAAATTTCTCCCAAAGCTAGCTACATTATTCAGCTTTTTGGTGTAAAGCTATCGACCGGTCAAAAATTAATTTGCCCGAGCAATAATAAAAATAAAAGCTCCATTTGTGGGCCCAGTTCTCGGCCACCTTGGCCCAGTTCTCAGCCACTAAAAAGCGTGTGCGTAATTATCTGTAAAAAAATGCTCAATTAATTTTCACAGTCATAAAATCACTCTGTAAACCTATTTATACTATATCGATCCCAAATTATTTTTATGATGCTTTGTTTTACTTTAGAAAAGAAGGATTTTAACGCGCCTAGTTGCCTATGTGCAGGTTCTGGCAAAACCGCATTGTGTGACCCGTGCATTTAGATGGTTTATTTTGCAGTGAAAAGGTCTTGAAATATTTAGGTGTTGTAGAAATAATAGACAAGACAAGAGTCAGCTCAAAACTTAGAGATAAGATTTAACTTTATTTTTAAAACATTTATTTCTTTCATTCTGGCAGCAGCAGATGAAATTATATTAAAAACCAAGCGCTAAGCTGTGATAGCGAGCAGGGTGGCCGAGAACTGGCAAATACGCAAACGTCGCAAGAAAAAATTTCGAAGT
Source organism: Oculina patagonica (assembly GCF_052425735.1). NCBI lineage: Eukaryota > Metazoa > Cnidaria > Anthozoa > Scleractinia > Oculinidae > Oculina > Oculina patagonica. Next base: position 26,369,693 of record NC_135765.1, read on the forward strand.
AAATTAAGACCAAAAAATACAACGGTTCAACGAAAAGTTAACTAAAGCAGAAAGCTGAATTATTCTACGTTTCACATGCCAAAAATTAGCTCGTATGGTGGGGGCTTTTGGATAAAATACGAATTTAACTACATCCATGAATTTGGAGCCGTAAACAAACAACTACCTCCGCGTAAACTCGACGTGTGAGCTTTCTATATCGAATTGAACGATCAAACTCAAGATACTTAAAGCACATGAATCAGTCTATCGTTTGAAGGAAATACCTTTTCTTTTTGATTCAACTGGAGTGTGAAAAAACGCGTTAAACACAAAGTGGCCGAGAACTGGACCCGGCCGAGAACTGGGCCGATATATTCACCATTGTGAAATTGCACTTACTTTGACAAGTTAAAGTTATTTTTGTAAATGAAAAAGGTAACGTCATTGATGTCACGCAGTGTTTTTTTTAGCAAACTAGATGGTTTGCTGGTTTCTGACTATGAATGGGGGTGTGATCTTGCGGTATATTTTTTGAGCCTGACTCCGCCGTAAAACTTTTTTTTTATTTAGGAAGAACTGTGTCGATTTTCATTTCGAACAATTGGTCGTCAAGTCGTTTGTCACAAAGAGTAGAATGTTTGTACAGCATGTTTTGGAATTATTTTAGATTTGGTTAGTAAGACGCTTCTGAAGACCTGAGCAAAACATTGGGAATGTACAGTATTAATAGGAACTTGAATGGAATTTTTCACAAGTTGGATAAAGGTATCAACTGAAAAAAATGGAATTCAAAATGAGAACTTGGATTTTGTTGTAATTAAATTTTATCGCGGATTGGATGCATAATATCACGGCTTTGAAAGTCTTCAAATAATTAGAAAGGTTCCTTTCTTCCTTTTGATCTTATTGTTATTTTCATGTATTGATTATTCGAAAGTGGTTTTCGTTGATACGAAAAAAAAACGGGTTTTCACTGAATTGCTTGAAGTATTTTTAGACGTGATAATATTGGCTTAATCAAATTACATTGTGCACGAAATATTTGTTATTCTTTTGTCTTGAAACTTTGAGGAAATTGAAATTTTTGTTTGACAGTAGTGTATGAAAGGCATTTTATAGAACTGAATAAAAAATAAGAAACATTGATAAAGGTTATTTCAAAGATTTATTTTGCCTGATTTTGAAGGGTTTCAGGAGTTTTAAAGAGTGCTGGTAAACGGCTGTATGTTGTTTGTGATTACGGATCTTATTTAGTTTCGAACGCTCTAATTTTTGAAAGGTTAAAACAGGTTAAAACCGGGCGGTTTCATGAGTTTTTTGGGTAGAAAGGTACGGTGGTGGTCAAAAAAAAAATGTTTAGAAAGGAATGACTGTAGTAGCACGTAAGTCGGAGGTTTGCGTGAGTCACGGGGTATAGTATGCGTGAGCTGGATTTCCGGCGTCATAACGGCATGTTTTGTTTACTGAAAGATACACTCGACGTTTAGTTAGCTTAGTCGGCTTGGGAAACTATTTTAAAAATGAATGTTGTAATAGTTAATTAATAGTAATCTAGAATTAACCCACTCTCGATTGGAGTCTGTTCTGGATTCGCGCTACCTTTTCGCCGCGAAGGAATTTTGTAAAATTTCGCTAGTGGAAAGAGGTACTGTAAGAACAGTATCAATAACTCAAAAGGAGGAACTTCTTTGTAGCTCTGAATTAAGACGTATGATAAAATTTTAGAATAAGAAACTTTCGATATATGGTTTTCATATTGTTTTTGTCAATTTCCTTTTGTGGCAGATTTTTTGAGAATCAGCTTTTCTTTCGTGTGATGACAGACACAGGACAGAACGAGAGGTGGATGAGAAAGATGCCGAAGATGAATAGGCACCGAAAAACGACAAGAACCGTCAAGGACTTATCTTTAGAGGGCGGGGAGTTTTGGCATACTGTATTTCGAGGACTGGACTGGACTAGTAAAACGCGGACTAGTAAGACGCGGACTTGTAAAACGCGGACTAGTATAACGCGGACTAGTAAAACGCGGACTTGTAAAAGGCGGACTAGTAAAACGCGGACTAGTAAAACACGGACTTGTAAAACGAGGACTAGTAAAACGCGGACTTGTAAAACGCGGACTTGTAAAACGAGGGCTTGTTAAGCACGGACTTGTAGAACGCGGACACTAAACGGAAACTAAACGGTTTAGCGAGCGAAACAATTTGTGTTTGAAGCTCTTGTGTGTTTCTTCGACGGCATATTTCTAGCTTTTTTGAGCACTCTATGGTCTGTTTTAGCGTGGAGATGTTTTTGCAGTATAGCACATGTTCGTTCTGCAAACCCCTACTAAAACAACGGGATTGATGCTATGAGTTGTGTGCATATGTTTCTTTCTTTCCACTACTTGACGTCTGTTGAGTGCAGTCGTTTGTATTGCTCGCACGAGGTAGAACGGGGCCCGTCCAGAAATCAACAGTCAATCGTAAATAAAGGTGACGGGCCTACACGACTCCTACGTTCGTGACATTGGAATATTTGCCGTTAAATGTTTAAGTTCGGTCTTTCGACCTTATTTGCTTCTGACTTCTTTCTGAGGGTACTGTTTTAATTTGGGGGCAGTATGTGGTAAATAAAGGTGACGGGCCTACACGACTCCTACGTTCGTGACATTAGAACATTTGCCGTTATATGTTCAAATTCGGTCTTTCGACCTTATTTGCTTCTGACTTCTTTCTGAGGTTACTGTTTTTTTGAGACATTATGTATTGAAGAGAGCCGTAAGATGATTGTGGCCAAGGAATTCGAAGTGTCTAGAGGCGTTTTACAAGTCCGCGTTTTACTAGTCCAGTCCAGTCTACAAGTTAAAGACACATCAAGACCACCCCACTGTGAATTGCCATAGCACAGACAAAATTATAGTCAATATCTTATGTGTTTTTAAGAGAATTACATAAGAACCAAGGCATGTCTTGTCTTGCCTTACATTGACATGCAATAATTTGGAAATACTAAGCTCGTAACAGTTTAAGACAGAATCCATCAGGAATTTGAGTAACATTAATTTTAGTTACGCAAAAATTGAGCACCAGAATAATTTAAATCCTTGTGTTCTTTCATACCTTGTTAAAGGCTTGACATGTGATAACACCAACATAACACCAACAACAGTTCTTTATCAGTGGGGATTGAAGAAAAAAATGGAAACATCATCACACAGTTGACCCCCATGCAAAAACACTCCAGGATGTCACGGGACTGTTTGGTGTCCGTCTGCCAATTTCTAACTTCAAATTCCAATGTTAAATTCACATTAAATTTTCAATATTTCTTAGTTGTCTAAATTTTACTAATTCTTTTAAAAAAACTATCACCTGCCAAACATCCCCAAAAATCACTCAAAAAATTACAAAATACCGCAATACATAGATACATGGGATGAGTGAAGTTTCCTTGTATTCCTTGAAACACCAACAAGATATTTCCGTTTAAGGTGGCTGATAATGGGTTTCAGTATTTCCCAGTCCTTATACTTTGGTTCAGTACTAAAAGCCTTCATCAATTGCTATTACAGTAATGGTATGAAACAAATGTTCAATCATTCATCAACAAGTTGTGATCATTTTCTTGACAATAGTAGTTCCCCGGTAAACAGTTGTAGTACTGTCCCATCAAAGTGCAATGCCTGGAAAATACCGAAAAGCACACGACCGTCAGGTGAAACCGCACCTTACAGTATTACCAATACACTGCACTTTGCTAAGTCAAACTTTACATTGTCTAGTCGTCTACTTCAATCGTTTATTTGTATTGTGTGAGATACATTTATAAATTGAAACCAACATGTCATTAAGTAATAATGCAATCTCGACAACGTTCTAGATATTATATTATGCACACTAATACAGCTCATGCAAGCCCTGTGACTTACACAAACACAGTCGGACTGAGTGCTACTTAAGTAACTGCTTCGTGGTTTCTGCTGTACTGAACCCTGCCTTTCAAGGCAAAGCGCCCGATTTTAAGCTTCTCAAGCTTCTCAATGTTCTTGTTATAAAAGGACAAGACCAAGATTGAAAGGTAACAAACTTTACAGAAGTGCTGAGCCTAATTTTATGACGTACACTGAATGAAACTGTGTCAGTTTGCCGTTCTTTTGTAAATTATTTGTTGCTTTTCTACTTTATTCACTCGCTCTTGTTGTGCGTTTACAAGTATTACTAATTAAACTTTTTACATCAATCCTTTTGTTTTGCGTAGTTAAGTTTACTATGGCATTTCTGTGTTTTTTTGTAGGCACCGCTAATTATTTCTTGTTCATAAAGCTCGCCAAATTTTCTGTTTTCAACCATTTCCCTGATGGAACTGTTGCTTCCCGCAAAACAATTTTACGCTGAGCGGCACTTGCCGCACTCATTTCCCATATAAGGTCAAACAAAGGTATATGAGCTGATAACCGGGATTCGGTGAACCAATCAGAAAGCTAGAAATGCAATATCCGAGGTTGAGAATTTAAAAAAGTCAAATATCCAAACCACGGTCACGGTTCTGTTTTCCCTTGTTTATTAACTTGACGAATTATTAATGAAATTGGGAAATATTACATTTAGGGACGAGTAGCAATACAACACGGAATGGAAGTCGGTTAGTTTGGCGCGGATACGACTTACGCATTACCTTTAACACCACCCCCATTCTTTCTCTTATTTTACATCTTACCGTGTCTACTCCTGCTCTAAACATCGAAATAGAATTCATGCTGATCTCCTGTGGTGTGAGTTCGCCTTTCATTATGAGATAGGTCAGCAGAGGGACAGCTGCAGTGCAAAAGACGATCGCGACGATTTAGAGCGGTTTTCAATTGAGTGTCGTAAAACCAAAACCAAAGTAATTACTCTGGCCAATCACAAAGGACACAGACAATCCAGTGAACCAATCAAAACTCGAAGCAAATACATGTATCTGGCACGAAGTGCGGGAAATTGTGCGCGAGCGAGTCACGATTTGTTTTGGTTTTACTCCTGATTGGCCGAGAAAGCGGCGCGAGATTTTTAAGCCAATCACTAAGCGTAGTAATGCAAAACCAAAGCAAACGCAATTTACTTTCGACACTCAAGTGAAAACCGCTCTACTCCACAAGTTCAATGTCAAAATAATGTATGTGCGGGAATACTTGCGCGCTTTCCATTCAACCAAAAATTTCTGATATTCTGGGTTGGGAAGCAAATGGACCGGAAAGTTCCCAGAAAAAAATTCCGGAAAATCGAAACAACCGGAAAATACCGTTCCATTCGACCATTTTACTCGCGTCCAGTATTTTCCAGCCGGAATCGAACGTGCCCGCATAATCAAGGGCGCTTGGAACGTGAGCAACAACCGGAAAATGCTGTTCCATTCGCCACGCGGAATACCCGGAATTTCAAACCAGTATTTTTGGTCAGTGAGTAGTCTCTTGACTAGCTTGCTGATCATTGGCGATTGGTGATCGATGCGCTAGTACCGGAGGGGGGAGGGGGGGTTAAACATGCAAAAACGACGGGACACATATAAATATAATAATCACAATGGTATTTAAACTAGAAAAGAAAAAATAAAATAAAAATAGGTCTTCTTAAAAGAAGCGTCTTCAGTCGTTTTTTAAAAAAATAGATAGGGTTTCAGATAATTTAATTTCCCTTGGAAGAAAATTCCAGAGTTTAGGGGGAAGAAATGAAAAAGAACGTTGGTCATTTGTTGCAGTATGAGCTGTAAGAATTTGAAAGAGATTCATATTGGATGACGTGGGTTGCGAGCTGGTCAACTACTGGTAATGAGAAAGGATAAAGTGAAATATTTCGAGACAATCGTGCCAGCATCATATCACAAGCACTAAGCTTCATAATAGCTCCCTTAAGGAATCTAACTAACAAATGCGTAACAAACCATTATCTAAAAGAAATTGTAAGCAAATAAGAGAGTCTCAGTGGGGGGGGGGGGGGGATTGCTTTGACGGTTGACGGTTAATTTCTGATTTTTTTTTTACGGTTAACGGTGAACGGTTAAATTTTAAGCCATTTGACGGCTGACGGTAAACCCCATTGAGACCCTCAAATATGGAACACTTGAAAAAAGAGTATCAGATTGTTAAGAAATGGGATAACCTTATCATTTCTTTTGTAAAGATTTATTCTCTTTTTTTATTGTCGGCATCGAATGTAAACTATTTATCTACTGAACGTACAATAATGTCGGAAATCACAGACAGTCGAAAGGAAGGGTTTTCTAACCATAAAATTACATTTAGTAGAATGCTGTACTTACGTCCATCCTCAGCAAATGCTTTACCTTCCTCTGCCGTTTTCTTCAAATCCATGACCTTTTTATCCACAATTTTTTGGCTAATGCCAATCGCAGTGTCTTGGGCTTCACAGAATTTCCAGTAGGTAGGTGTCCTCACAAATCTAAAGATCAAGCCTTCCAATCCTCTGGACAACTTGCCCATATACTTAAAAGCATCAAAAGTTGCTTTAACCATCTTGACTGTTTCCTCGTTGGGTGGGTCATCGTACAATCCAACCCTTTCATCGAACGCCATTGTACCAACAGCTAAAACAGGAACAAGAAAGGAACGTTTCAGAATTGTATCCAATTTTGCGTTTAAATGTAATAAAATAAACAATTTGAATTTTTAATAGGGTGCGTAAGGTGGGTAACGTCCGTGATACTGTTTTGCAGTTGTTCGGAGTTAGTGCAATGGAGATCTTGTCCGACACCCTTTTTTTAAGCAAACAAGATTAATTGCCATGCAATTAAATGTAAAAGATGTGCCAGATATAGATACTCAAAGGTTCAGAACGGATGTTCTCAAACTCATTAATAAATTATCAAGTTACAACAAAGAAAATCATGAAGGAGGTTTGGATATCCGGTCTTAATTGGCATAGATATTTACTATTAATTTCTCCGTTTGCTCCGTAGTTTTTGTTTCAGTTGAGAAGATATATCAAACACTCGAGACAGTGTTTCATCGGCTATCCAAACACCTCGAATTTCTTTAAAGATACTCCGCTGCGCGTCGTATTTTCAACTCTCTTCGCGGTGCTTAGATGTCCCGATGAAACACTGTCTCTCGTGTTTGGGGTATAACGTCAAAAATCAGTAAGCTGCCCTGCAAAAACGAGACTTGTAACTGGCAAACTTGAGTAAAAAACCTTAAACAACAGAGTAAAGAACCTTAAACAACAAACGTTAGGATGTTATTGGCTCAAGATAGTCTTGAACGAAGACTGTTCGTACCCCCCCCCCCCCACCCCCCCGTCAAGGGAGGAGAGAGGCTTCTAAACTGCCAATTTTTTTTCCAAGGAAGTTTACTAATCAACATAATCTGAAAAAAACAGACATCACACAGGTAAGCCCTTTGACTAGATTTGTTCCATTGAAAAGTCCTCCAAGAGTTTCAAGTCACAGCCGCATTTCACAATTCACTTGACCAGAACTGAAAATACCTTAACCCTATTCAGACCGGGGGGGGCTTTTGAGGCCCGTGCTGACTTTGAACTCTTATAACTTTTTTAAGATTAACTCAAACGCTCCCAAACTTTCTGAGTTTTCCTAAAATTTATCTGGCAATAATTTGGTAGGATTGAATGATGTGTCATGAACTTGACATCACCATGGCAACGGCATTTTGACAGGCATCTTGTCCCAAATTTGTAATTTTGCATGTTTCTGTCAATAAAAATCAACTTAAATGGAATTATTTTTACATTTTTACGGGTTTAAAGCACATTTTTATTGATTTTAAGTACTTAGCAGTAATTTTGGGTGGTTTTCTGGCATTTTGGAAAAATGTTGAAATTAAAGATGGCAGATCCAAGATGGCGGCTGTTTTGACATCATGATGTAATTGTCACGTGATGTGACGTCACCATCCCACGTGACGTATACCAAAAGAAAGATTTTCGGACATGCAATACATCCTATAAGTTTCATTGCGATTGCTTAAATATTCTGGAAGTTAGATAGGGGGGGGCTTCCGAAGCCCCTCCCCCCCCCCCCCCAGGTCTGAGAAGATCAAAGAAAGCCCGGTCTGAACAGGGTTAAAACTCAAACAGTGTATAAGTTTGAAAATTAAAATAAGTGCCAAGAACGTCCACAGGAGTAGTGGGGTCTGAGCCGGTGAAGGTCTGTTCAAATCGTTCCCGCTAGACTCGTTTGTTTGACAAAAGTTTTTGTGTCTGGCCGAACTTTTCAGTATTCTGAAGCGAAATTCTCGAGGAATCATTCAAGCGACAAGCGTATTATTTTTCTCGACTCGAAACTCGAAATTCTCTACTTGAGTCTCGAATTCGAGTTTCGAGAATCGAATCTCGAGTCTCGAGGATCATAACTCGAAAGACTGTCAACTTACTTTTGAGCGGTATTGAACTCGAGGCAGCCGCAGTTCGGAAAATGAGGTTGTCATGTCAAAGGAGAAAACAAGCTGTGGGTTTGCATTTGAACCAAAAGAAAACGCTGGCGAAATCAACATGGCGCTCGACAAAGAGGGAGACCTTGCCTCCAAGCTTCAGTTTGTTTACCGAACCAATTAAAAGCATTAAATATAAAGTATAGTCGAAGGAGTTTTGGAGAAATTCGATCACTAGCTAAGAATCCTCCGTAAAAAAATCAAGAGTTAGATAGCCACACTAAGCGATAAAACAGACTTGGTTGAGAAGTCATTTCATGTTGGTGAAATGAACAAGTTTTAAAGTTAATGAGAAGAATTAAAATCTAAAGTACAGTCAAATATTGAAAATTAAGGTGTCTAGATACAGTTTTTTCTAGACCGTACCTGCAATTTTCAATTGGCCTTTTAGTAGCTTTTGGGATGGCAAAATTAAGTTGGATCGTGTTGGTTCAGATGATGATGGACGTTATGTTCGTTTGTTAATATTTACGCTTCAAATAATGTAGTCCATAGACCCTTTGCATAAATGGCGCCCAAATTTGAATAACAATACTATGTACATCCTTAGCCTCGTGTGGATGTTTTTAACAAAGGATTTTTTACGTGAACGTAAGGCTTAGGATGTATCTCTATTGTTATTCAAATGAGGACGCCATTTATACAAAGGGTCTATGGGCCAGGACCCCAAAATTTCGAATTTCTTACCACTCTTAGGGACAAAGGCTATCATGGTTGTTCAGAAAGCCTGTTACCTCTACTTCATTTTTATGTATGATAGCCATGTCAACGGTAAAGCTTTCTTGCTTAAATCACGTGATAAAATGACGTCACCAAAATCATAATATTACTTTCTTTGAATGACCATTGAAAAGACAAAATGCTTTACATGAAAAATTTTGAGACAGGCTTCAGCTTGAATATAATAAAAAAGTGTTACAGGATGTTTCGCTTTGGAAACATCCTGTAAGTCACTTCTGTTCGGTTGTTATGGCAACGAAAACTAATCTCGTTAAAGGGGCATATAACAGTTTCCTGCACTTCCCTACTCTTATAATTTGATGGGTCTGTACACAAATATTTATCAGTTGCTGCTGCAATTATGATATCAAACAAATTTCCAAATATTGCTAAACAATTTGCGATTATTTTCATTACGTCACCGGTAACCAGAGTTACAGTAGAATCTGTTAAAAACACCCTTTATCTTCGCTTTAAGTGCTTAGAAGTCAAAAAACGAGCTTGGTGACCCCCATTTTTTATGATGGAAAAATAAATTAGCCCTAACACGAATTCAGCTGGTTCTGTCAGAAGATCGGAAGATAACCAGTAAATCTTCGAAGCCATTCAACAAGTTGCTCTTGACCAGGTCATCACAAAGTGCGAGGCAGCGAGGCATATGCGATCCATTCCGGTTAGCCTACGTAGCACTTCGGTTTGCCTAAATGGCACTACGGTAGCACTCCTGTTAGCCTACAGTTAGCTTAGGTAGCTTGCGGTTAGCCTTTTTATTTGAAGTAGGGATTTCTGCCTCGCATGCCTTGCTGTTACAAGGCGATGCACTCTCTGCATGTGAAACTAAGTTTTAGCCTTCTTGTTTTCGGTCGGCAAGGTGGAAAGAATACCTCGACAAGCAATCCTTGCTAGAAATAATGAGCTCCCTGAGATCAAGAGGGGTCTTAAAAATGTGTGAGGCAGCGAGGCATGCGAGGCAAGCCAGCGAGACGTGCGAGGCAAGGGTATGTTTGACCTCATATTGTGTTGTCAACATATTTTGACGTCACAATGACCTCGATTTGTTCATTGGTAAAACTAGTATAAGTTTACACTAAAATATTTTCCTAAACATTATTGATATAGCCACGATTGAACACCAAAGACGGGCATGTCTAATTCTGACTTAACTATTACGAGCCAACAATAATTTAAACAGGAACATTTAAGAGAATTGTATTGATAAAGAAAAATAAAATAATTCCCAGAGGCGATTTTAGTGGATCATTTAATCTTGCCTAAGACCGTTCAAGATGAAATCCGTCAAAGAAGGCTCCAGCCAATATATAGGAGATTTTGATTTATAAGACATTTGGCCAATAAGAGACCCGGATATCATGATCAGCCGTTTTCACCTGGAGAAAAAATTCTCTTAGGGACCGTTCATTTTTTATGAGGTAGAAGGGGCTTGTGAGATTTGAGGGGAGGCCACGAAAAGATATGCCTTCAAGGGGGGGGGGGATTGGGGTAGCCAAAAAAATATGGTCTGTAAGGGGGATCACAAAAAAATATATATACCTTTAAGTATTGTAATGAGGGCTTTTGTAGTAGTCAAAAATCTTGCCAGAATGCCCAAAATAACATTTCCGAGGTTCTTAACTCAACCAAACAGCTTATTGGTTAAAAATGCAGTCAACCCATACTAACAGACGGCATCCACAATAAACAGTTGAGTTAATGTCAGTTATTTGGTGGATGCGGTTTTTGTACACTGATACATTCTTTAGTCACAAGGCTTGATAAATTTTAATTTCACTTGATTGTTGTTTTTTTTTTGGCGGGGGGGCTCATCAAAAAAAATTGGATTTCAAAAGGGGGGGGGGCAGGTAACAATTTCCGATGAAGAAAGGGGGAACCATTATATATAACAGTGACTATCTATCAAATCCCACCAGCCCCCCCCCCCCCCCCCCCCAACCCCATAAAAAATGAACGGTCCCTTTTTCAGAGAAGACTTGGCTATTGATAAAAATACATTCGTATCCTTGATAGATTCCGACAATTCTGCGATCTTTCACTAATTTGGTAGCATCGTTAAACAAACTTATGGCCCGTCTTTTTCGGGGAATTCAATGTAAGTCGTGTCGACGGTGCAAGCTCTGTAACATTCTTAACTGCAACAGTACCAAGGTGGTTAGATGATTTTACTGCAGTTAGTGACAAAAGAGTCTTGTGAGACTAAGTCAAATATAAAAAAAGACCAATTTCATAAAATACAGCAATAATAGAGCATTTGTAAAAAGGAAACTGGACAAATCTGTAGAAAATGTCCCTCATATGAACAACTTGAAATTCCAAATATTGAATATGGTAACATTTACGAAAAATTTGCAAAAAGAGCGATAATCAGAACGAAATCTGCTTGGTACGAAAAAAGAGGGAAAAATAATCAATACTTTGAAATCTTGAAGGTCATAATAGAGCTAAAAATTCAGTCCGAAAAATTTCTAACAGGGAAGGGACTTTAATCACAGTCCCAAAAAAAATACAGCAGGAGAAACTGAGAAATTGAGAAATTTTTATCCAACCATTGTAAAGGTGACACCCTCACGCCACGAAAGTTCAGGGCATTAAAGACTTTCGTAACAGATATTCCACCGACATAATTTGTTGGGTGCCCTGATCTCTATGGGGCTAAAATAAGCCCTGGGTTGCACAGCATAAGGCTTGTTACGGTATCTCGCAAAGAATAGAATCTACTACAAAACTTACATTCTGTAGCATACTTCGCAAGTTCGCCCTCGAGATCTGGAATGACGTCATCCGCTCCCCGGATGGCTACCATATGTTCTATAGCATCCCTTGTGACGGCATTAAAGTTGTCCAGATTCTCACGTACGTCTTTGGGTCGAAGCATCTTTGACGCCAAGGCCCGGCGTAATCGGCTCCAATCTTCTCCCTCTCTGAATAAAATTAATGAAATAAGTAACGTATAGATAAAGGCGATCCCAAAAGCGGGGCTCCCCAGTTATTTTATTTTTACAATACAAATTTCCATTCTGGTTATAAAGACGCATAATTTTGTGACTTTCTAGCGCTGAAATGCAAATGATTGTACGACGATTGTCAACGCACGTGGCGCTCACCAACGTTTGACGTAAAACAAAGAACGAACAAGTCAGCAAAAAAAAAACTCAGTTTATAAGCGCAGGAACAATAGCTCCAACCCGCACGGCGAAATTTCGATTGCCACGTTGCGTTTTCGTTATCATTTCCGTCGTGGTTTGGTCTCACAACAAATAGTCCATCAGCTGAGATCCGAAAATTTGGGTTCATGGCTCACTTTCGGGGAACAAACGAAACATGTCTTATCTTAATCCTTGCCTATTGAGCATCACAAAAATGTATGATAGCAAGGTTGGAACGGTAGCTTTCACTTATAAATCGAATTTTAAATTGGCTCCCCTATACGCTTCTTAATTTGGCCGCCATCTTGGATTTTTGGGGTGAAAAAGCTACAAAGCTGCCTGCATTCTTTTAATGTAAACGAATCGCTTTCAAACGCAAATTTAAAACTTATTGGAACTAACAACATGATTTCGTTCATTCTAGTGTTTCAAAAACAACAACGTGATGTCATATGTGACGTCGCCACGGCTGATTATTGTTCACAATATGACTGTTTGTACCACAAAATAAAGCAAAAAGTGCAGATTTAAAAATTATTTCACGAAGAAAAGAGAGCGCGTAGATAAAATACCATTGCCATTCAAGTGTCTTGAATAAATCCCCCTAAAAAACAATCGTCATTTTCCAACCCAGCCCTTTATTTCAAACATATCGTCCCACGGACATGCAAAGAACTTTAAAAAAGAGGGAAGAGGTGCGAAGACCAGAAAAGTGAAGCTTTGCCAACGTACGAAACGTACGTCCGAGCTATGGCGATTAGCGTGGAGGAGTTGCAGTATCCGAGGTGATCATTAAAAATACGAAAGCATAAGTGTATCAGCTGTACGAGAAGACGTGTCAGAGTGTGGATGTGCTGTGCTATGAGATTCACGGCGCCAGGGAAAGTGAAGCCAGAGAAAAGTGAACGGCGCCCGGGAAAGTAAAGCCAGAGGTTCTCCCACCACGCGAGGCATCTCCACTAACCGAACTCAATGTTACAAGAGGAAATTTTCAAGCCACAATTTAGAGAAGAGCTACTGATTCCCTTCCGGTAATTCCTTCACCGCTCCAGAAGAGTTGACAGAAGCATAACAGCAGTGAAGGAGGACTTTATACAAGTGTGGCGATTCTGTCTGTTCTGTACTCAACAATCTCTTAACTGAGCCCTATTCTAACCTTATGCGTGGACGTAGCTATGTAATCTTATTTGGGGTATACTGATTAATGGTGTAGTATACTTGAAAAAACGTAGCATTGCGATGGAACGCCTTTATGGTAATTTTGTTATTTTAGATGATTGAGGAGCAAAAGGAAAACGAGCTGAAAAACAAAATGGCGGACATTGCGACCCCATTTATTGCGTACTTTGCTTTTATTACGGTAAACAATGCTAAAATAATGTCCCGAATATGTAGTACCTCTCAAATATATATCTAAGCAAAAAATCAGTAAGTATTTAAGAACGAATAAAAAAAATTAAGGATTTTTGTTTTAAAATCCAAGATGGCGGCCAAAAGAAGAATATGAGAGCAAATTTCAAATTCGCTTTACACAGTGAAAGCTACCGTTTTATCCTTGCTATCACACATTTTTATGATGCTTAATAGTCGAAGAGTAATATTAGACAAGTTTCGTTTGTTCCCCTTAAGTGAGCCATACAACCCCACTAGCTGATGGACTAAAACACCAGATGTTAAATTTACGAAATTTCTCGCTTTAAAACCAAACGTTAACGCCGTGACAAGAAAGTTAAGGTTTATACGCCGCTTATGGAAATTTGATAATTGTAATCCACGGAGTTTCCCAGCTTGAAATTTTCTTTCACCGTGCTATTTCTATAGCAATTTCCTACAAAGGTTTGCAAACTTTCGAGTCAAATTCTTAGAAAAGTTCGAGGTACCGCAAATCGGAAGTGACGTCAATTTTTGCGTTTGACCGCTGTGAAGCTCCCCAGTAAAGGAGGATTGTGTGACGACCCAGATAATAGCTGTAACGGTGACATGCAGGCCAGAGGTTTGCACGTGACGTGAAAAATATATCTACTGTACATAACTGAAACATATCAACCACTCCACTTATCCTTTTTTTCTTTACTGAATAAAAATGTCAGCTCTTTGAAAACTGTGACGGACGAAATCATTTTGCCCATCAAAAAGTCAAAAACTAGGAACGCACTAGAGTTCAATTTTCTAAAGCTCCTACAAAACATACTAAGCAAGCATACTTAGTGTTATGTTACAAAGTGCTTTAATTATGTAAATATTTTTTTAAAGTAAACCTCTTTATGCAAATCTAACGAAAAGCATGCATGTATACATACAAACTACTAATTTTAATAATAACTTCGCGCCCAGAATTTATGCAAACCACGTATTGCGGTTTGTATCACAAGCGACGTCAGACTTTAATATGTAGGCGACCTTCTAGAATGTACTTTCTATAATGGGTTAATTTATTAATAACATGTCTGCGATCTGGCTTGTTTGGCTGCAAAATGAAACAGAATCAACCTTCTTTGCAATAATATCGTTATAATGTTGTCTGTAATAGAGATCTGACAGTTAAAAACTCGATTCCTACGTTGCTAAGGCAACTATCTTAAATTGGTAATGGCCAGTGCTGCCTTCCGAAAGAGGCATCTGGCATCCCAAAGATATGTTCTTAAAATGTCATGAGATCTTGGATCACAATTGACCTGCTCCCAACGTATAAAGGCTTTATAGCTCAGCTGGTAGAGCAACGCACCGGTATCGCGGAGGTCATGGGTTCAAATCCCGTTGTAGCCTTGAAAATTTTTTTCAGGCTAAAACTGCAGTTGCATCAATTGCTTACACACTGCGAGCATCATTTCATTCATTTTTTGGTCACTTGTTAATCGCATGAAGCCTCCAAGCGACAATAAGGGAATAGAGCTAAAAAGTATGGAAGATATCGCACTCAATTAGAACATAATCTGCGAATACACCCCCGGCCTCTCATCCCAAAAAACAACCAAAGCGATGAGAAGTTGCTGTATGGAAATTGCAGGCTAATCAGAAGGGCGCTTTTATTTTATATGTACTTACAGTGCTCCAACACCTTGAGGACGGTTTCTGCTTTTCCTGTACATTACGCCTGCTGTGGATCTTGTAGCTCGCACAGGATACTTGCCATCAGCTTTAAAGACGATTTCTACATCCCTGGGGTCTTGAATGAAAACGATCGTCCTGCCCATAATTGTCCTCTTGAATATCGGCCCGTACTTCTCAAAGGAGTTTTTGAGCTCGGCCATCTGTGCTTTAAACTCGAAGTTTTTGAGATAGTTGATCACGTCTCCGAAATATGGCAATCCCTTTGGACCTGGCATCTCGTCGAACGAGCGAACTCCTTCTGAAAGATTTGAATGCGGGCCATTGTCCCGTCGCAAGAGATAGCTCAGGAAGTTGTGCAGTTTTCCAAAGGGGTTTAACAACCAAACTACGATTGAGATCAGTAGAGCCGAACAGACCAAGTACAGCGCCTCGTCCATTTCGTGAGAAAGATCTCTAAATTCCGTCAAATTCACCACATCCAGGCACAAACAGGCGAGCGACACGAAAGGGCAGATCAGCTGAATATAATGATATTCGATCAGTAGATCGTGTTTCGTACAGCAAAGGTCAACTTTGTTTATGTTTACATACAAAACGTCAGTGGCACAAATAATAGGTAAATATTTTGTCTGTTAACTTTTTGGTCGTTGGAAGTTGCCTTGTTGATGTTAAGACACAATATGCCTGAGGTAATTAAAATACTTGGATGCGATGGCTATATTTTTTTTTGTTTTTTTTTTTTTGTTGTTGTTTTTTAGGCGGTGACAGACGCCTATATGTTGTGGCCCGTGGACGGGCAATGTTAAAATTACTCCAACCGAGTAGCACTGGGAACTAGGCACTTTGTTGTTTACTCAGTTTCGGTACGCCATCTTTGATTGTCATGAGTACTGAATCAACTTTAAGAGCATCCATCGGCAAAACGCGTTTGATTTCTAACGTACAGTTAAACAGAGTTTTGGGTTCAGGGGAGAATGATGTACTGGATAATTGTGAGCTCGCTTAAAGAACTTTTCTACCGTTATACGTGTATTCGAAGTCGGCACACGTGATGGCAGACTAAGTTGACCGATGTTGAATTTGACGAGTGAAGGCCGGTTAGTGTCATAACTTTTGAAACCTTTCCAAAAGGGAGACCGATGGCAGCAGTATCTTGATTAGATTGCAAAGGTGAGCTATCTGAAATCTTTGTTTGCTTTGACGTGCATTGTTGTCGATAGTATTTAAGTTTAAGTTAATTTTCTTTTCTTTTCCCTTCGCGACTCGCCATCTTCATTTTACTGCTTTTGATAATATTTATTCGGGTATTTATCTCAAGCCATTAAAAACAAAACAGTGACGGTATCCGTATTCCTATTTGTACGAGAAGCCAGAATTAAGAAAGAACTTCTACCCTATTGCTGATTTAGCTGATCTAAAATGTTTTGTTTGATAAGTTGCATAAATGCATGGAAGTGATTCTAGTAAGCGGTGTTGACTTCATTACATTTCAGACCATTTCAATACGGAAATGTCACACAATCTTCAGTATCGACTAGGTGTGGAAATCAATCCTGGGCCTTTCTGTTGCTAAATGACGAAGTTCATAATGATTTAATGTATTTATCTTATCATACTGTAGGTTTGTAATGTATTGGAGGTTCGTTTTGTAGTCAAGGCAAATAAAAATTAAAATGAATAAGAAAAATGCAATTTCTGGGATCATTGTAAAGCGTCACCGCCTGTGCATGCATGTATGCGTGCCGGTTATTTTTTTCGCAGCAAGGATTACGTGACGAGTAAACAATCGTCTCGCCAGGGAGAGGGAGGGTGCTCATTGCAATATTTGGCGGGGATGTTCAAAACGCCTGTCGAAATCCACACCTTTCGAAATCAGACCAAAAAAATATACTAATTCCATGCCCTAGCTTAAACGTGATCTCTAAAATCTGTACCATATTTTTAAAAAGTGCCATTAGAGGTCGATCTATTAAAACTAATTTCATAGCCTGCATTGCTGCTGGTCTGTTCCCGGATCTGTTGGACTTGGCCGCTACTATTTTGGTAGCTTGGGCAAGCCAATGTTAGCGGTCTTACAATATCCTTTAATAAAGGGCACTTCATTTTGGACCAAAAACTAAAATCAAGATGCCTTATTTCAATCAATATAGCTCGAACAACATACACTTGTGGGCAGCGCATACCTGTCTTTAGTGGACCTGATAGTGTGATATTTCAAGGTATGCCACCTGAAAATATTGCAAACCTACTATATTGGGGAATATTCGCCCCGGGTCTTCGATCTTCGCATCTGGTCCACTTAACACTATAGGGTTCAGAGAGGAGAGCGGAGAACGATTCCACTTTGAAGGACTTTAATCCTATTGAGAGTTCCTGACTATGTAGTGTATTTACAACTCCCACCTGTGTAGGAGTTTGGACACGACCGCGCATAAGCTGCCTCGTTTTGGTTTTGCAAGTTGTTCTGTGCTCGAGGTGTAACCCTCATATTGCGCTTGGCTAGCTCGATATTCTATTTATCGTAAATCACGAATACGTAACACCCTGCTTCTCTTTTCTCCGAGAAACATATTGGAAAATGTTTTCCGAAAGGTCCAATCATTCACACAATATTGTAGACGAGTGAAAGTTGAAAAATACCCGTGTATATAAAAAATTGGTTTGATTTAGGACATGTGCATAAAGGAAGATGCATTACTGAAAAAATTGAGGTAGTGACACAAAGGGAGGGAGGCAAGCGTGGCCGAGTGGTTTAGGGCGCTTGTGTTGTAATCTGGAGGTCCCCGGTTGAAGACCTGCCCCTGCCACTAGCTGAATTTGTTTCTCGGTTGTCCCGAGCTCAAATCCTCGATCACGCTTTGTATATAGCCAACTGGTCTGCCTCCTGCCAGTTAAGATTTTTAACCTTGTTATGTTCATTTAAAATATTTGTTTCCTCTGTTTCAGTGGCATGCCTGTAAACTAGCTATCTCGAAGAGATATGAAGCTAAGTGCATGACCACTATAAACAACATTTACATTTTTTTACAAAACAGACATGATAGTATTGTTTTGTATAATATTGATTTCTTTCTTGTTTCTTTTACCAATCTAGACCCTTTGTCAACCAATCTAGACCCTTTTTTCCCAAGGCGAAGCCAAGGGGAACCGTGGTGATTAACGGTCGAGTAGAAACAAACTCACTGCTTTCTTTTTCATGGAGAAAGCCATAATAATTTGTTTGTTGCTCTGTTTGTTTGTTTGTTTGTTTGTTTGTTTGTTTGTTTGCCCTAAAACTGATGAAAAATCCTATATTCTCATTTCTCCATTTCACTGATCATCGCACACGCACAATAGACCTTTCCCGCATTCGCTTCAGTGACTACGAACAATGGTTTCAAGTTGAGGCTGGGGTGGACAAAAATGCAGTAAATTGTGAGGGAAAAAAATACAGGAAGAATAGAAAGCCAACGGAGAAAATATTTTGAGCAGTAACCACTACCTGTTGTTGTGTCGGATAATAAGTGTTATTGGTGTTGAAGTGTAACTGTAACCTGCACTAGCCTTTTGTTTAACTGTTATCCACCTACATTGTTTTGGAAGTAATTAATGTTGTAAAAGATGAATTCTGTTATAGCCAATCGTGCTTTCCAAAGTGCATGATCTAATGTTAGTTAAGATTTCTTGATGATATTACCTAATCCTGTTATGTCGCCTAAATGGAACTCCATTCCAAAAATATCATTTGACTACAAATTAAAGTCTACGTTGGACCTAAGTTCCTGTCTACTGTTCTAGTTGTCTCCGAAGATTTTGTCTGCTGTAATCTGTGTTATAGATCCCGAACTTCCGCAGCCAGCGTGTGTTCCCCCGAGTTGAGAAGGGTTACAGAGATATTACAGAAATTGTCAAGATAGCCCAAAAACTTATTATTGCAACATAAATGAAACATGGAAATATTCCAACCCAGTCTCGACTCGAAACCATTGTTGGTGTGAATCAAAGGGTAATGCGGAAAAGGTCTACTTTTGTGTGGTCTCAAGGCGCACAATTTAATAATGAGGGACATCACGATACCCATTCGTCCAATTGAAAACGGCGTTTTAGTTCCGGGGTTTTTTCTTTTTCTTTTTTTTTTTTTTTTTACTGTTCTTGCAAGGAATTGATCTTCCAACCCCCCCCCCCCCCCCCAAACAAAGAAAAACTTCGACAGTTAGAAATCCTATTTATTGACCAAAAGTTATTTCTACAATCAACGCGACTACTGCAATTTTAAAGAACTTACAAATGAACGAAATTCATTTTCGTTCCTGAAACGAGATACGCTGGAAAAATTTAATCTAAGGATAACCCTATCTGGCTTTTCATGTAGAATAACTCTGCTGGGTCACGCAAGTTTTTGGAAAGTTTCAGCATCGGAAAAAGATGTTCATTGAATTCACTGAAATTTAACAATAACGGTTTAAAGCTGTAAAAGAACTCAAAAGAAACGTGGAAAGGTCAAGGGAGGGTAATGATGGGCAAAATAAGAGGAGATTATGGCGGATTGCATTTGGGTAGACGCGGAAAACATCTATGTTTCTATGAAAATGTCATCTATTGCCGCAAATCATTCTCGTTTCATGTGGCCGTAATTTGCGAATAAAAGGTTTTTGCCCTGCAAATTTGAAATAAGAGGTCATAATTAATGGCATTAAACAACTCTAACTTTGAAAGATTGTTCCTATCTAGCACCTTACTGTTCCTTTATGCTCGCTGTCAGAAACTACTCGCGATCAATAAATCTTATCTTTACGGGCCTATCGGGAACGACAAGTACTCTAAATTTCATCTCCACAGGGCTCTCATGGTATTCCAGACGAAATCGCTGCACCAACTGAAATAATGAGACAAAAGCTAGTTATACATAATTACTGAGGTAAGGTTTTTTACATAATTAGCAATTATTGGATGAAGCTGAGTATGATATGAAGAATTATGCAGATCGAGGAGGGTGTTATCCGCTCCGAGATCTGCATAATTCTTCATATCATACGAAAGCCGTGTGGTCTAGCACTATGTTTCACCTCTCCCCAGAGACCTCCATCAACTTAACCAAAATGAAAAACAAAGATTACTATCGGCTCCTCGTAAATAAAGAACAAATTGAACCGAAGGCTGCCTCCAAATGGGAAAGAGACTTGCAAATTGGTCAAGCATCTCTAGAACCTTTTTTTAGTCGCGTAAGAAACGTATGTAGAGATAATAAGCTTAGGGAATTTTATTTCAAACTCTTACACAGAATAGTAGTCACCAAAAAGGAATTATTTCTCTTTGGTGTGGCAGAGGACGCAAAGTGTCCATACTGTGATTTGAATGACTCCATAATTCACACTTTCTACAACTGTAATTGGAGCCAATTATTCTTCGCAGAGGTTATAAAATGGTTTAATAAAGAAAATGCCACCTCTCTTACCCTCTCTCCAACTGAATTAATTTTTGGTAAGGACAAGGATAACATAAACAAAGAAATAGATATCATTAGAAAGTTAAACTTCACCTTTTTAAATATTATGTATACAATCAGAAATTATTGAATGGAAAGCTGTCATTAAATGAATTCTTAGCCAATGTAAAATTTAAATACATCTTCGAAAAATTTAATTGTAGTTAAAGCGAATTATTTGAAATAAGAGTGTACTGTAGGATGAGTAATAGCGTGTATTAATATTGATGATGTATTGATGTATTGTAATTTCTAATTTAAGATCTAGTGTGCTAATAACTATATTATACTTGTAAGTTTTTTTTCTTTTTTTTTTTTCAATTATTGTATTTGTTTATTTTTACGTTATTTTGTGTGTATTTTTTTCTATTGAAATGAATAAAAAAAAAAAAAAATACGAAAGCCGAATTCAATAACACTGCATACATTAAAGCAACGCATATAAGATTAGTGCACATGAATAAATTATCACTTTGGCTCAACTGCCGTACGGTGCGGATCGTTCTTTTTGTTCCTCGTGTTTCCTTCCTTTCTCATTTAATGGCGGACGTACAGTATCCTGCGGGACAAGGAGCCCCTGCTCAAGCCGCTCTACCGGTTGCCCAAGGAATTCAGCCAGCCGACGAACTAGCAGCTCAAGCGGCCGGTGGTCAAGTAGCTCAAGTAGTTCAACAAGTTGTCGGACAGGACGCTTTGCCGGCGGCCGAACACGTGCCTCAGGAAATTCAACAAGCTGCGGCACAAGTACCTCAACAAGCTGTGGGACAAGCTCAACCCGGAGAGTTGGAGGTAGAATATGTTTACTTTTGTCGCTTAAGTGTCTCTTTTTATAAATTACGAGCAGGGACAAGGGCGGCAACCCTTTATTTGTCTTCTTCTTTGCTTGTGTTCGGCTTTCCTGCTTATTCATTGCTCGCGCTTTAGTCATTTTTTGTTTGTTGTTATTAAGCTTATCGGTAATTCGAGTGTATTTCGGGTCTTGGCGGGTTTTAATGGGTGACTATATGCTGTTAACGTCGGTAGCGTGTATATTTTTCTCGTGGATATGGGAATGCTTGTTATCGGCTCGGTTATTATTCTTTTGTTGTTGTTGTTGTTGTTGTTGTTGTTGTTGTTGTTATTGCTGTTCAAAACTGTTAGCGGCGGCGTACCCCTGTTATTTGTTTGACGTTTCTATAAAATGTTGAAAATTTACCATAGCAAAACAAAAGCTGTAAGATGGTGTCAAACTTCACCTTTGAGTGACAAAATATATATGTGTTATAAAGGCAATGGGGTGAGTGTTCACCAGGAACAGTTAAATGGGTGAGAGTTCACCACGGAAAAAGGCAATAGGTGAGAGTTCACCAAAAAAAAAAAAAGAAAAGAAAAATGAGCAATGGGGGTGAGAGTTCACCATAGTAAAGATAAAGAGCAGTGGGTGAGAGGTCACCATGGAACAGAGCAATGGGGTGAGAGTTCGCCATAGTAAAGATAAAGAGTAATGGGTGAGAGTTCACCATAAAAAGAAAACAAAAAACAAAAAAATGAGCAATGGGGGTGAGAGTTCACCATAGTAAAGATAAAGAGCAATGGGCGAGAGGTCACCATGAGGAAACAGTAATGGAGTGAGAGTTCACCATAAAAAGAGATGCGAGTTCACTATGTACAGGCAATGGGGTAATAGTTCCCCAGGGTAACAAGAAGAGCAATGGGTGAGAGTTCACCACAGAATGGCACGGTTTTTGCTCTTTTTTGGGGCTGCTAAGGGCCTGTGAGGGTGATATTGTACATTGAGTCAATTTTCCCTTTTTATTATTCTAGACTCTAAAGAAAAATTTTGCTGACCTCCAAAAGTCTCTTGATGAACTGACAAGGCTCTCAGTGGCTGCCGTAATAAGGAATCGAAGATGTTGGACTATGCAGCACGGCCGCTCTCTGAGTTCAATAAGTTTGAGGCGATAGACATCCTAGAAACCATCCAGAATACATCTCGCGATAATCAGGATGAGAAAAGTGAATTTTACCGTTTGGTGTACCAGACAGCTAGAGGAAAGTGGACCTTCCAAAAGAGCACTTCCGGGCTCTGATCCTACGCCTTCTAGGGGATAAAGATCACACTAAAGTGTATGAAGCTGTCGCAAAGGTGGAAAAAGCGATGGGCACAGGGGGCTCATGGTCTGGTTCGTCTCACCGTGGGCGCAGTAGTGATGTTCCGTACAGGGGGCGTGGTATGAGAAGTAGTGCTCCAGTCCAATGCTATTTTGTGTGGAAAGTTCGGCCACATTTATGGCAAGGTGCTACGCGAGAAGAGATATGCAGCAAAAGCCCCCGGCGACCCGTGGTCGCGCTAGGGACAATAAGCAATAGAGAATCTGGAATTAAATAGAAGCAAGGCGTGTTTTTTCCTTTTGTTCCACAAATACGTATATATTCTTTTTCTTGATTGTAACAAGCACAATTAAATGGATCTTGGAGTTGATTGTTGTTTGATTTAATCCGATGCGAGGCGTTGTGTCAAGTTAATAAAGTTTTACATGAGGGTTTTCAAGTGAGCAACTAAACATCACAGAGGAGTGAAATGAATATATGCTTCTATACCTACTTAAACCCAATACATTTCTTTTCTCCCTTTTTCTTGGGATTTGCCCTTGGTGCGAATATCCCTTTCTTTTCACTTTCCGATATTTTACTTCGATTGTACTCTGGTCACAGAGAGTTGAGAGTTTTGAAAACGGGGTATCTCAACACCCTCCCGGTCATACTGGGTCAAAGCTGTCCTCTCTCTGCTGACTTGTACGGGGTCTTTGTACATGTAAATAAGATTCCTTTTTTTTTCCTTTCCTTTTTTCCCTTTAGGCGATATTCTGGTCATGGGAAAAAGATGATAACTTTGACAACCTTATCAGTAATGCTGATGTTTGCGCAGGTGCAACACAGTGGGTAGACATAAGGGGAAACCCCGTATCGGTCAGCAGTGAGTGGACAGGAAATGACCGGTTGGGGCAGAAAGCCCGTCTAGTTGAAAAGGGAGAGATCGTTGGGCACGTAGATGAGTTACTGTTCCGAGATCCTGATCATTTTGTGGCAGGGGAGCTCCACAAACATGCAGCTAATTGGGCAGAAATCGCAAAATTAGCTCCTTCTTTACAACAGGACGAGATGTTGTCGTGGATTGGGAATAAGGTGTCAATATTCCCATATTTCAGACATTTTAAAGGAACGTTTAAGGGGGAGCGTTACGATTCTGATCAGCCACCCCACAGGTTGTTTAAGAATAACGTATCGTGCAAACAGTTCGGAGAATTTGTTAGAACAACGCTACTAAGTCGCCTGAAATCCGGTGCGATTTCTCTGGTGGGCAAGGTTGGTCAAGTAAGTCCACCTCATATCGTTTTACCGTTAACAGTTGAGCCTACGAAGCCGAGACTGTGTCACGATGCGCGATATTTAAACCTGTGGATGCTGGAGAAGCCTTTCTCGTTAGACAAAGTGACCGACTTACCCCGGTATGTCTTCAAGGATTCCTATCAGACAGTTCTAGACGACAAGTCAGGATATGACCACCTCTTGCTTTCTGAAGAAAGCCGCACGTATTTTGGTATCCAGTGGGGGGGGGGGGGGTTGGTTTTTTACCTAAAATACACTACCATTTGGTTGGAAATTTTCACCTTATGTATATCACTCGACGGGCCTTGTGGCGTCAAATTTTCTGCGCTCCTTAGGTGTTCCGTGTCTCTTGTATATCGATGATAGACATAATGACCAGCTCCAGGTGTCGCTTGACAAGGGACAATATGACACTTTAGATTCTATTGATGAGCGCAACCTCGCGGCTGCTAAATCAGCAGTGTTTCTCGTAGCATTTCATTTGGTACGCTTAGGGTATTTCCTTGGTTTATCAAAGTCAATTTTAATTCTTCAGAAGATGGTCCCTTATCTCGGTTTCTTGATAGACTCCGGTAGCGAAGTTTTCCGCCTGATCCCAGAGAAGAAGCGCAAGTTTGTAGGGCTCATCCGGGAAACGTTAAGCTCACGTTATGTATCGGTCAAGACGCTCCAGATATTGGTGGGTAAATGTGTCTCCTTCTCCCTTGCGGTTCCAGCGGCCCGTCTGTTCACCAGGGAGATGTCAGCGGCAATTTCTGTCGGTATGCGCACGTTGAAACCAATCGCGGTCCAGGGTGCTCTGCGCGATGAAATTGGCCATTGGCTTTTTCTAGAAGAGTGGGACGACCCCCTTCCTTGGCGTGAAGAGAGACATCTTCAGATTGAGTTAGCTACGGATGCCTCCCAAACTGGATGGGGAGGGGTCATTTCCACACCTGTGAAGCAGGAAACATCTGATTATTGGTCAAAGGATGAGATGATGTTGGACATTGCGACTAGGGAGGCCATTGCTGTGAATAAGGTCTTACATGCATTTAAGGACCTTGTCAAGGATTGTCGCGTCGATGTAATGATTGACAACCTGGCGGTCATGTATGCATGGAATAATCAAGGGGGTAAAGGTCGTGACTTGAACAATGCTATAAAGGCTTTGTTCTTTACTACTATGGATCTGAACATCCTGCTGCACATGTTGTACGTTCCGTCTCAAGAAAATTCAGCGGACGCCCCCTCTTGCAGATTGTCATCTTTAGACTATACACTCACATCGGAGATCTGGAATGAAGTACAACTGAGGTTCGGGGGTGGACAGGGCCACACGTGTGATCTGATGGCCCTCGATTCAAACGCCATGCCTGATAGGCTGGGGCGTCCTCTTCCCCATTTTACGCCATTTCTTTCGCCTGGTTCGATAGGTGTGAACTTGTTAGCGCAAGATTTGACTCAGTTTTCGACAGTGATGCAGCGTCCGTATGTTTTCCCGCCAAATGTTTTAGTCGGCCCAGTCTTGCGCTTCCTTTAGTCCTATAGGCAACCATGCACAATTGTGGTCCTGGATACATACCCGAGAAAGTACTGGTGGCCTCTTTTACAACGGTTTTCTAGAAAAGCGCAGAAGCTGGCAGGTGCAGGTGATTCTCAAGCCTTGTTATCACCCTCTAAGAAAGGTTGGAGTGGAGAAAGCGGGATCCCAGCGGACTTGTGGGCTTTCCAGATAGATTTTCCTTTAGAGTTCTGAGTTTGTATGTGTCAGTGACAATCTTTCAGAAACACTAGCAATATATTAAATTGACGTTGAAAAAAGAAAAAAAACCTGGAATTTTGGATCCCTTAGTCAGAATAAGAAATTTTTCTCTCTCCCTTGTATAATCCTGGGGTATGCAAATACGAAATTTGACATTAAAGGAGAATAAAGAGTGTTTTTGATAGACTACAAGCCTCTCGTCCTTTCTCTACTTAGCATCTCCCCATCGTTGCCAAGCTGTTTACACCTTCTGTTAGATGTCCAAAATGCTCACATGCGAATGACCAGGATTTTAGATTCTGCCAACGTTGTGGTTATAACCGACAAATCATGACACCGTTTCATATTGACAAGACTGACATCGATCTGAAGAGCATCGACCAACTAAACTCCAAGATCAATTAATGGACTTTGATCGTGCTACCAGCTATGCTAAACAGAAGGACTCGCTAAGAAAGGAGTTTGAAACCTTTCTTGCTTCACTTCCCGGCCATATCACACTAGCCACTGTGACTCCACGGGATATTTGCCGGTTCCTTGTCTTTAAAGACAAGAATGGAAAAACTCAGATTCACCGTAATGGCTGTAAGTACCTTGGCCAAGCGGGACGATATACTTGTGGATGTCCTGTACGTCTATCTTATAAGACAGTAGACTCTTATATCGGTAAGCTTCGAGCTATTCTCCATTCCATTGGACGAGACGGCGAGTGGGACAAGCGTCTAGGCTTGGGCTACCCAGCCTCTGACAAGTCGGTGAAGGGTTTCTTGAGGCTGGTAACCGCGGAACAATTACAGGCACGGGTAACACCAAGGCAGGCCACCCCTTTCTTCGTTGATAAGCTAACACAATAATGTTCTCACCTAGACAGAAAATTGCGAGACTCTGACAGAGCGATTGATAGATTTGTGATAGCCCGCGATCAGGCGTATTTTAAACTAGTTTTCTTTAGTGGAGATCGACCTGGGGACTTGGGACAGATTAAGGTCCCTGAAATCCTACGTTTCCCCAATGACGAAGGTTTGCTCTTCAATCACATTTGGGGAAAGACGTTAAGAGATGGGGACGAGAATGTGTTTGGAGTGAGGAGAAATGCGCAAGCGGAAATCTGTCCTGTTCGAGGCATTGAGCGTTATATGGAGGTGACGCGTGATATAAGGGTGGATTTAACGCGCGGTTACCTATTTCGTCCAATCACACCTGATTTGGGCATAAAAGACGCCCCTTTTACTTCCTCTGCAGCTGAATCACGCTTAAAGGGTTACCTTAAGGAGATGGATGCAGATAACGGCGAGACGCTCCATGGTTTCCGCTCCGGCTGTGAGATCACTTTGGCTCTTACAGGTGCGGATCTGGCCGAGATCATGGATCATGTTGGTCGGACTAGGCGTCACACAGCCCTATACTACATGCAATTAGCGAAAGTCTTAAATCCGGCTGGAGCCTCTGCTCGGCTAGCCTCAAACATCGGTACGGAACCGTCCTGTTCATGGCAGGATATTAACCAGCTGAAACGGTTTGTGTGGGCATTCCCTGCAGTCGACCGCGGGAAGAGATCTTATGAACAAGAGCAACTGTAAGGTTAGGCGAAGAATCCCTTTGCCAGACTTGGAGAGCTGGGTTTCGGTTTAGTTTTGGGGAATTATGACTTGGGTTGGGGGGCTGACTTCTTGGAGAATCTAACGATGGTCTCCTTTATTAGGTAGTGGTTAGTATTGGGGAGGAGTCCATCGTTAGCCTGGTCAACGAGAACAAACTGAGTGACACTATAACGAACGGGAGCCAAATTTATCCCCAATCTTATTGCGGTGTGACAATGGATGCAGTGTGGAATAGTTTACTATTCACACTGCATACATTAAAGCAACGCATATAAGATTAGTGCACATGAATAAATTATCACTTTGGCTCAACTGCCGTACGGTGCTGGGATCGTACAGGTACGGGACGATTGGTGCTTGCGGGGAGGCCCTGGGGATTCAATGCTAGTTTTTGTCTTCCCCACCCTACCACCCTCCCACCCTCCAGTCTCACACTGTGACCGTTGTCGGATCGCCAAATTTATTCCCAATCTTATTGCGGTGTGACAATGGATGCAGTGTGGAATAGTTTACTATTCATTCAAAATATTTCCAGAGCTCCAAATGCACAAAATGAATTCAATAGGGTTTTGGCAGTAGGCAAAGTACACAAATACACAACAACGTTCGCTTTTAAGTTTGATTTAAACTTCAAAAACTCGGTTACCTTCATTAAATTTCTTTTCCTTTATAATGTCGATATTTAGCACTTGCTTGAAGTGTCTATTGAAGCTAAATCTGATGACACAAAGCGATGTTTTCGAGTACAGGTTTCCATCGTTCTTGCTTACTTCGACGTTTATTCGACGTAGAATTTTCGTAAAACCACCCCAAGTCCTCCGCTGTCGCTGGATCAGGGACTTTTTCCTCTTAAAGATACGCTTTCAAAATCGACTCCCCATCGTTGCTTTCTCCGTGATTTGACTTTCGTTGTCTTCTAATAACTTAAATATTTTACCTCTTCGTAATGCTCAAATCTAGCGGTCACTTTCGCGCTTTCAACCTGCTCGGCAGTAAAGCCGTTCAGTTGCGTGACGTCAGCAATCCTTGGGAGCGAGGTTGCGATCGGATAATCATGCTTGGGAACGAGGTTCCGATCCAATAATTTTTGATATTGGACGTCAATCGTCCAATAATTGGAATTTCTTCCAAATTGGTCGGCGCTAGCCGAATAGCTGGAATTAGCCGGGGATCGAAAGCCAATCAGAAACACAGAAATATTTTGAATAAATAATAATTACTATTAGTAGAATTCTACTAGTATACTTATGCAAATGCGACAATTTGATTGGCTGAGATACTCGTATCCTATCAGCCGTTAGTATACGAATATGCTCGAGCTCGAGCTCGAGCTCGAGCGACAATTAATTATACAATTAATTATTAAAAATCGTTGAATTAAGAGTACTTCACTAAGAATTCTACTAAAACAATGAGATTATTCGCTCGACACTTCTGAGGTGCGGCCTCATCAACTATCATCTCATAGAAATTTCGAGCTCATAATCTAAATGTTAAATATTATCACATTGCATAATTAATCATTCAGTAATGACTTTCACTATGAATTAGAATGGTTTCAGAAAATCGGGTAGCAATTTAAATGAACCATATAAACAAATTCGCGCTATCTGGTTTAAAATATTTTCCCGCTCTCTCTTTTTAAGGTGGTTTACTACAGTTGTGACGAGGCTCAAAAGCGCGCACTAAATTGCGCTAGCAACTCAACTCCCGCTTACACGGGCGATTTTTGCCGCGCAGCTCAATGCAATTTTTGTCGCGCCGAAGTTGCATCAAGTTTAGAATGGGTTCGAAACTCTTGCGATATCGTGGCGATAAAATCGCCATGAACACAGCACGAAAATGTAACTTTACTGTTCCGTACTGTCGCCGCTAGTTTACACGCGCAATCTCGCGGCGATTTCATGGCCACATTATCGCCGCGATATCGCAGGAGTTTCAATTTTTTCCAAACTTGATGCAACATCGGTGCAGCAATATTTTCTTATTTTTCCAGTTTTTTGAAACAGAATTAAAGATTTGTTTATTTTTATATTCCATAAGCATTCTGGCTTAATGTTGCATCAATTTACGTTATTTGGTAACTTTCTAAGAAAATGGTAAAGTTTAAGATGGCGTATCTAAGATGGCTGCTCTAATGACGTCACGTGACGTAATATGACGTCACAACCAACAAAACTTATGCCATCTTGTAGAGTAAGCGACGGCCTTTCCACTCAGTACAAAATAATTTGGCTGCACCTAAATAGAACGAAAACTCCGGGGAGGGGTTCCATCCACCCCCCCCCCCCTCTCCCCCCTTGTACGATGGTGGGGGTATGATTTTGCTTGTACGTCCGAGGGTTGAATGGCGAGTAAAACATCCAAAAGCGTTTATTTTAGTTTGACTTATGACGTCAAATCGTACCAAAGTGACGTCATATATTCCAAAAAGTCTGTCTTCTTGGATGTCGCCATTTTTTGAGGATATCTGGATATTCTCGAACTTGATCATCATCCGAAAAATAGGTTACACCAGAGTTAATAGAGGGAGAGGTCTCCCTCTATTTACTCTGGTTACACACACTGTAAAGATCTAAAATAAACTTTAAAAAAATAGAAATTTTGACCAAGAACAACTTAAAGTGCACTTAACCCCATTTTTTCGCTAAATGAATCTACTTGTTATTCAAAGGATTTCTGCGAAAAAAAAAAAAACATTTACCTTTGTAGCCAGCAAGTAGATTTCAGCTTCGGCAATACGACGCCCTGAAATACGATATAAAATTAAACAACAATATCATCAAAACAAGCGCAATACATACAGTCACTACTTTTTAAAACCCCTTTACGGGGACCTCTCGTTTTGCGGATTCGGATTATGAAGGCTTTATCAAGATGCAGAACGACATTTCAAACTAAAGATATAGTGGAATGAAGTGCAAAAAGGTGGACACGGTCGAAAAAGCCTTACTTCACGTATTGCTTGGGTTCCAAAAGATGTGCAAGGTCAGCGGTACAGGGGCGGTTGGTCTCCGGAGCGACACAAAGTAAACCGAGCAGCAAAATAAGCGCGAGAAAAGTTTACAATAATAGCGCATTAAACTGCCCCCTGGAAAATTACCCTTAACGAAACTATTCTAGAGCCATTTGAAATCCCGGTCCCTGAGGGGGCGCAAAATTTCTTGCATCGTATTTTTTGCGCTAAGTCGATGAGCTGCGTCAGCTTGCGCCACTCTCATGCCTTTTACACGGTGTTATTTCCGCCACTGATCGCTAAACCTTGTACTGTGCATACTCGTGCAATGAAGGCTTCATCGAGGCAAATGTTAGGAAATATTGCGACAAAACGAACGAATGCGTAGCGACATCTGCTAATCCCATTTTGTAGCTTCTGTTCACAGCCTATGCCTGTTAGTGAAAAATAAAATATGGAAAGCTACACATAGGCAGCGGAGCAGCGGGGCAGGGGGTAGGCTGTAGCCGCAGCTCCCCACCCCCCCCCCCCCCCCGTTTTGCGCCAAAAATATCGCGAGCGCAGCGTAAAATTGGTTTGTCAAGATATAGCGTCTCGTGAGTGAGTTCAAACATCTTCGAAACTTCCTTGGAAGTCTTCGCAAAACTTTGTTTATCTTCGGATAAGTTCGAAAGCGATCGGAAACGTTCGTATGGCTTTCGAACAACAATCGAAGAATCTTGGGAAATCACCGGTCTATATAATGCTCAAAAAACAAAAGGTTGATAGAACGGAAAAAAGTTGCTCCAAATATGAAAACCTGCCAGGTATTTTTGGGACAGTCATAGCCACCCCCCCCCCCCCCCCCCCCCCCCAATGTTTCAAATCGCTACGCCGCCTCTGCTACATAGAGATTTTTTTCACTAACGATTTAGCATTTTATCCAGTCAAATGTCGACTATTCATTCTGGAAAAAAAGGACTCACCTAGGCACATCCGAGGGCCGACACCAAATGGCAGGCTAGCAAACGGATGAATTTTTCCCAAGTCTTCATTCAGCCAAAGTTCAGGTTTGAACTCCAAAGGGAATTTGAACAGGTCACCTGAACGTCCCGAAAGATAATTGGAATATATAACAGTAGTCTGAAAATGAAGAAAGTTTGGATTAGTATAATTACATTAGCTCGAATTATAAAGTAATAACAAAAACAGGGTTTGTTTATATCGTCTATAGTGAGTATACATACACTTAGCCCTAAGGCATTGACTCCCAGATAAAAATATGAAATATTCTCTCTCTGTATAGCTTATAATTAGATTATTATTATTATTAAGTAAGCATTAAATGTTGTGATTTGTTATATCTGACGATTTGACCGTGTTTTAAACAAAGATTATCCATTCACCCATCTATCCATCCATCCACAGAAACAAAAATTGTTGTAGAGACAAGCAGACAGGCAGAGAGACAGATTTAGAGTAAACTAACAGACAGACAGACAGACAGACACAGACAGACAGACAGACAGACAGACAGACAGGCAGGCAGGCAGACAGACAGACAGACAGACAGACAGACAGACAGACAGGCAGACAGACAGACAGACAGACAGACAGACAGACAGACAGACAACCAGAAAAGGAAACAAGGACCAAGGCTGTAAATAGAATGTGACAATGCGACAGTTTTACTCACTCCGGAAGGAACTTGGTAACCGGATAACACCACATCTTGTGTAAGAAAGCGTAGCCAACGAGAAACACCAGGGTGCAATCTGATGTTTAAAAAAAAAACAATACTTACGATGACATTATTCTGAAATCTAGTACCACGAACTAATCGGTAAGAATGCCCGAAAAAGATAAAAGGAATAGCTTGCGGGATTTCATTTGAGGGTGCTTTGTTTCGTCAGCGGAGCCTCTAACGAGAGCGGCGGGTCCGCGTGGAAAGGTGAAAGTCTCACGGCTTCGCCAATCTCTTTTGGGGATCCGCCGCATAAAGTTTTTTGGGCGCATTTAAAAAACCCAATGCGCTCACATAAATATTTTAAAAATAGGTTACTAAAACTAATAAATTAAAACAACAAAAGTGTTTTATTGATAATAGAAAGGTCACAAATTAAAGGGCATATATTTTTTTCAATCGTCAGTATGACAGTCTATTCATTGATGTTTAAGTTTTAGCATTAGATGCTCCTTATAGCGGGAAGAAATTACACATAGCCTCAAGGGGAAAATGATGCTAAAAGTAAATAACTGCTTGGTTTTGGCAGTCCGGAGGGCAGGCTTAAGCTGAATTTTGGTAAATACAAGTACAGAGCCAGATGACTTTTTCTGCTATAGACTAATAAACAATGGAATTTTAAGTTTACCGTATGCTCTCCTTAAGGCAAGCCTTGACGTAAACCAACTTTGCAAAGCTCTCTGGGGTAAAATCTCCATGGGGACCAACTAAAGAGATCACTTCTTCGTACAACTTCTCCTGCACCTCCGGATTACGCGCCAAGTCGTAAAGGAGCCACAACAGTCCGCCTGATGTCTGTGAGAATAAAGATCGGTGATGTTTTCGTTAGATAGAACAGAACACTGCATGCTATTCTAAGCTGACTGGACTGTCAATATAAAATTGCCACAAACGTTTAGAAGTGGGTAATTAATGGCACTGCTGGTGGGACATAACCACTACTTTTAACCCTATTCAGACCGGGCTTTTGTAACTTCCAGAATATTAAAGCAATCACAATGAAACTTATAGGATGTATTGTATGTCCGAACGTCTATCATTTGGTATATTTCACGTGGTAAGAAAAAACAGCCGCCATCTGGATCCGCCACCTTGGATTTCAAAATTTT
Source organism: Oculina patagonica (assembly GCF_052425735.1). Taxonomy (NCBI): domain Eukaryota; kingdom Metazoa; phylum Cnidaria; class Anthozoa; order Scleractinia; family Oculinidae; genus Oculina; species Oculina patagonica. The sequence goes on from NC_135765.1 coordinate 26,403,001, forward strand.
TCCACAACGCCAGAAAACCACACAAAATTACTGCAAATTACTCAAAATCATAAAACTGTGCTTAAAATCCGTAAAAAGGTAAAAATAAATGCATTAAAGTTAATTTTCATTAATAGAAACAAGAAAATTACAAATTACAACCTATCCTACCAAATTATTCCCTGATAAATTTTAGATAAACTCGCAAAGTTTGGCGGTGTTTGGTTTAATCTTGAAAAAGGTATAAGCGTTCAAAGTCAGCCCGGGCCTCAAAAGCCTCCCGCCCCGGTCTAAATAGGGTTAATACCACCCCGAATTTCTTGTCCTATTATACACCTTACCGTGTCTACTCCTCCTGTAAACATCCCAATACAATTCATGTTGATCTCCTCCGGTGTGAGTTCACCTTTCATGATGAGATAGGTCAAATGAGGAACAGCGCTAGCTGCAGTGCAAAAGATGGCAATTAATTCAATTTCATAAAAAAGAGAGCAAAGTAGAGTTAAATGTTCGAAAATACTTGTTGTACTTGGTCACTGCGTATCAATGCCTTACAGAATTCTGAGTCAATTTCAAATTAAGGTTGTCGCAGCATTAGAAGCTATGTACTAGGTACCTAAAGGAAATTTGCTAGGCTTGGTTGTATGTATAGTACAATGTAAAATAAAAGTTGAGACCTAATGGAGGGGCGTTTTCTTTTTCGGGCTTTATCCCTGGCAGACAGTTTATGTTTTGTAGTGAATTGTGCTTACCTCCATCTTCAGCAAATGCTTCACCTTCGTCTGCCATTTTCTTCAATTCCATGACCTTCTTGTCCACAATCTCTTGACTAATGCGAAGCGCAGTGTCTTGGGTTTCACAAAATTTCCGGTAGGAAAATGTCGTCACAAATCTGAACAGCAGGCCTTCCAAACCTCTGGACAACTTTCCCATGTACACAAATCCGTCAACAGTCGCTTTAATCATCTTGATTGTTTCCTTGTTTGGTGGGTCATCGTACAATCCAACCCTTGCATCAAACGCCATTGTAACAACAGCTAAAACAGAACAAAAAAGGAACACTTAAGAATGCGGCCTTTTTGTGCTTAAATGAAGTAACATAAACAATTAGCATTTTCCTGGTGATTTTAGTTTTTTATATGTAAAAGATTGGCCAGGTATGGCTGCTTTTTTTACATATATTTTTTTTTTCAATCTATGAAACTAGTGAAACATACTGAAAACAGTATTGAGGGGACTCTTCTTTATTTCTTTTTTTTGTGCAACCCGGTACCCGAAAGGTTATCTGATCGAAAGCTACAAAAAAGAGGAAACCTGGCAATTATCAAAAAAGTGATGCAGTTCAAGAGCAGGGTATCCTCGATTTCCAGCCGCTTTTCGGGGATGCGAGCCCATGCTCCTACCCCAAACGAACTCTTTTCTCTTCTCTTTTCTCGTCTTCTCTTCTCTTCTCATCTCTTCTCTTCTCTGCTCTCCTCTTCTCGTCCTTTCCCTTCTCTTTTCTTCTCTTCTCTTTTCTTCCCTTTTCTTCTTTTCTCTTTTCTTCTAATTCTCTTATCTTCCCTTCTCGTCTCCTCTTTTCCTTTGCTTTCCCTCTCCTTCTTCTCTTCTCGGGAGGGAGAGAAGAGTGGACTCGAGAGAGCGGCGGGAATCGAACATAAAAACAGTGGAATGCCACCAACATTGCAGGACGCAGGTGCATGGCAACTAAGTTAGAGGAGATGGATTCCGTAGACAGGGAAGTGGTCAGACCTTGCAACTTGGACGTTTCACAGATCAGCCCACAGAAAGAAGGACGATGAAATGGATCACCTAATGCTAAGAATGGAAAGGGTTTCCATCCAGCTAAAAAAAGGATTCTTTTGGCTAGCTCGTACGTAGTCTCCTTCGCAGCCGCTTTTTGGGACGTCACGAAACGCTGGGAGAAGCATTATGATATCATTATAACTACGTAAATCGCACGATGTCTGTTATATACTGATGACAAACAACAAAAATGTTACGGTATCTCGCGAAAAATAGAATTTACTACAAAACTTACCTTCGGTAGTATACTTCGCAAGTTCTCCTTCAAGATCTGGAATGACGTTGTCTTCTCCCCGGATGGCCACCATGTTTTCTATTGCATCCCTTGTGACGTCATTAAAGTTGTTCAGATTCTCGCGTATGTCTTTGGGTCGAAGCATTTTCGGCGCCAAGGCTCTTCGTAATTGGCTCCAGTCTTCCCCATCTCTGGTTGAGTAAAATATCACTTAGTCTTGTTCGCAGTTTTGGTATTATTTGGGTCGTCATGCAATGCTTTCTTAGGAAGGAGGATTGCGTGACGACCTAAATAATCTATATAATATGTAAAAAACAGTAAGCTTCCCAATGGAGAAAACAAATTACCCAGCTGCAAGCCCGGCAACTCATTTTTCCAAGCGAGTTAAAAACACCTTGTGGAACACCTTATTCTCGAAACACCTCCGCTTGGTGCCCCTGGTTATTCTCTGATTGTTGTCTGCTGAAACCTAATTTAACCCTTAATTCCTACGTCGCTAAGGCGACTCGGGATATGGCCAGTGTTGCCGTCTGTAAGACTTCGCAGTAAATGACGTTTTGAAAAGTTGAGGGGGCAAAAATGAAAAAAAAGCACGTCCAAAAGACAGTCCTCAACACAAAAGCATCGATTATTAGCTGAATGTTCTAATTTTTAATCTATATTTTTTTTAATCTTCCTCTCCGAAATTTATTTTGAAACCTCTTCACCCCGTCTTGCACCCCAGACTAGATAAATCTTCTTAAAACATCAATTCAAAACTAAACACTTTTTTAACTTCGTGAAACTTCAAAGGAACAACGAGAAAATAGCGTTGGAAGATATGACAGACATGGATGTGAATTAGAACGTCGCCTTCGAATACGCCGCCCGCCTCTCGTCCCCAAAGCGGCTGTAGCAATGACAAGGTGCTGTTTTGAATTCGCAGGCTACCTTAAGGTAATTAGTGCTCGTTTTTATTTTATATTTACTTAATAATAATACTTACAGTTCCGCCACACCTTGTGGAAGGTTCCTGCTTTTCTTGTACATTTCGACTATTTTGAGAACATTCGAAGGTCGCACGGGATACCTGCCATCGGCTTTGACGACGATTTCTACATCCCTGGGGTCTTGAACGAAACAATCGTACTGCCCACAATTGTTCTCTTGAATATCGGTCCGTACTTCTCAAAGGAGTTTTTGAGTGCGGCCATATGTTCCTTGAACTCGGAGGTTTTGAGATAGTTCATCACATCGCCGAAATATGGCAATCCCTTTAGACCTGGCATCTCGTCGAACGAGCGAACTCCTTGCGAACGATCTGCATGCGGGCCATTGTTCCGTCGTAAGAGATAGCTCAGTAAGTTGTGCAGTTTTTCAAAAGGGTTCAACAACCAAACTACGATTGAGATCAATACAGCTGAACATACCAAAAACAGCGTCTCGTCCATTTCGCAAGGAAAGAATTCTAAATTCCGTCAAACTCAATTCATTCGGCTGGTACAAACGGCGCAAGTGACACGAAAGGGCAGATCAGCTCAACCAGTAGATCGTGTTTGCTGAGGTGTAAGGTCATCTTTGTTGTCACACAAAACGTCCGTGGTTTTACTGATCGGCTATTCGTAACTATTTGTAAGATACTGTAACTTGTTTCGATGGTTTTGGCTTTGTCAAAAACGCTAGTTAACGTCTTATCCTCCCTTCCTCCCTGGGTTTTAATTTTGCTGCCTGTAACAAGACCCTAGAAATAACGCCATAAAATGTCCAAAACTTTGCAGTGAAACCGTTCGCCGAAATAACGGCTCGTGGTTTCACTTGGGTTTGAACATTTTATGACGTCATTGATTATAAGAGTGTTGACCATATATGGTCGATTTCTCCACTATTTCCATTCCCAAGCTCTCACCTGATCTCTTTAGTCGGCACCATATTTAAGTGGTATGTGATGGCAATCTGTCGAAACCAACGTCATAGCCTGCGTTACTGCTGATGATCTGTTGGGCTTGGCCGCTACTGTTTTTTGCTTAAAGCACGAAAAACCCGCAATGTACCTAGGCAAGCCAATCTTATCGGCCTTAATTCCCTTTTAATAGACTCAAAGCGAAAACCGGCAAAGCCTTGTCAAAACGTCTTGGGACACTTCAGGTGCACCCAACGGATAATTTCGGTAAATATCTGTTCGGAAGGCTTGTAATCCTCTCGGATTCTTTTTAGTAAAGTGTCACCTCGAACCTTCGTAATATGGGAAATTAGAGAGAGGGAAATGATTTCAATTTGAAGGATTCTAATTCTATTCAGAGTCCCTTTGGGCTTTAAATACCAGGGATTCGTTCCTCTGCGATGCGTACTGCGCCCAGAATGTTTCCCGAGAGGTCCAATACATTTAGATTATATTTTAGCCAAGTCACGGCGTGTTTTAGGAAATATTTATAGAGGAAGATGCATTACTATCAAAAGAAGAGAGTTGACTTACTACGACATGATAACATCGATCTCTTGAATTCTGTTTCTTTCACCAATCTAGACCAAGGCGAAGCCAAGGGGAAGGCGATTAGCGGCCAAGGGGGAACAAACTGACTGTTGCCTCGTTCATGGAGACAGCCATATTTATTTATCGCACACGTACAATTGTATTGTTTAATTGTTGTGTAGTTTCAAGGCCCCTGACCTGCTCGATCACGTTGGGGACATCACGTGATAGGTTCTCGTTTAGTAGAAAATGGCGTTTCAGGAATGACAATAATTTCGATTACTGTTCTTGCAAGCAGGACTTGTTCTTCAACCAAAACATCGAGACATCGACGGATCTTTGACAGTTAAAGGACGTTTTTTATTGACCAAGAGTTATTTCGTTCAGTTATTTTCTACAATCAAGGTGACTAACATAATTATTGAAAATTAACAAGTCAACGGAATTCATTAAATAACGTCTACAATACTGTTTCCAGAACCATCCATAGGCGTACGGGCCGGGGGGGGGGGGGGGGGGCGGCAGCGGGGTAGTTAAACACCTGATAAAGAAAGCTTCTCCGCGTTGCTAAATCTTACAAAATCGACGGCGAGATTCTGAAAGCCGAGCTGAAAATGTGCGCGAGTTTTCGTCGTGTGTGCGGATTAGGCTACATGACTGTTTCAGAAATGCTGGAGAAAATGCAAGAGTATTCTACTGTTTGATAAGTTTTCAGAGTTCCTTACGTGGTTCATATCCATGCAGTGATACCTACTGCAATGTGTTCTGCAGAAAAATCGTACCTACAGAAACCCTGATGGTACCAAAATAACACAAATGTTTCTAGCCTCCGCCTGCTTTATTTTTTTAGGGCGCCTCTATTTTTTTTATTATTTGTTTATGAAAAGTTAGAACTAACAAAAACCAACAATGTTCTCATTATTTATGACCTCTTGCCCGACTAAAATAAGATTAACTTAGTTTCAAGGCTGCTTGTCAAACAGAAGGTAGACTCTGGGTACGAGGTTATGACGTCTAGTGACGCGAAACATTCACACGGTCAATTTCAGTCGCTCACTCTGCCCGCCGCTCTCTTTCTCGGCTTTCTTTTTCGCTGTTTTCACATCTCCTGGAAAGTGGCAGGCAGGCAGTTCTCTCTACAATTTACCATTACTAATAGCTGAGACTTCAAACAAGTATCAGAGCTATGTATTTCATCTTGATTTTTCCCTTCAAGCGTTCCACAATTTGCGTTATATAAGTTACTTTCATGATCGAATTTGAATTACAGAAATACCTTTGTGTCTACTCAACTTATCCCTAGGACGTACAAGCAAATTCATACACCCACCGTGGTAAAAGGGGGGGGGGGGATGGAACCCCTCCCTAGGGTTTTTGTTCTGTTAAGGCGCGGCGAAACTATTTTCCTCTGAGGAGAGAGCCCTTAGCCTGAGTAGAGCGTCTTGCGACGTCACGTGAAGTCATAGGAGCTGCCATCTTAGATCCGCCATCTCAGTGGATTTCACCATTTTCGTAGAAAGTCAGAAAATAACGGAAATTGATACAAAGTCAAGCCCGAATGGTTATGGAAAGTGAAACTAAGCAAATCGTACAATTTTGTTTTAAAAACCAAAAACATAAAGAAAATAATGATTTTTGGTGAGACTTGCTTGTAATTATAACGTTGCCATCAAATGACATGGACACGTGGTCAACATATCAAAATTTCCTCCAGATTTCCTCAAGGAATGAATGAATAGCTATTGAAAGTTTTACCATTATAGAGTAAATCCTCTTTTCAAAATTCCGAAATAACCTCTTACCTCCTCCCCCTTGTACACCCGAGGGTTAAATTTCAACTGCAGTTATATTCAAGCTATCAGGAAAAAAAATTAAACTTATTCCAGAAACTAACCACTAAAACCCAAGCCAGTGACCATCAAAATTCGCAAGTTGATCAGGCTGAATATTAATATTTCGAGATCATTTTCTATGTAAGGTCAAACCTGCATAAAACATATGCATCTCTAACTTTGAAAGGTTGTTACTATCGAGCACCAACTTTCATTTCATGCTCACAATCAGAAACTACTCGCGATCAATAAATTTTATCTTTAGGGGCCTATCAGGAACGACAAAAAATCTCATCTTCATCCCCACAGGGCTGTCGTGGTATTCCAGACGAAAACGCTGCACCAACTGAAATAATGAGATTAAAGCTAGTTTTAATTGCTGAGGTACGATTATTACATAAATATTAATATTTAAACAATAATTTAACAAAATAATTGTATAATTACTGTTTCAGTAGTGGCTTTGATATGAATTATTTTTGCTTTTGTTCCAGAAAATCACCTAATTTCGAATAAACCAGTTTACCATTTTCCCGAGATTTTACCACTTTCCTTTTACCCTACTTGGAACCAAAAACACTCACTTAATAGTAATCAAACTAACATGGCTTGTAAAGCATCCGAACGTGTTTATTTAAAGTATCAGTCATGATGTCATATCGCGCCAAAATGACGTGATATATTTCAAAAAGTCCGCCATCTTGAAGGTAAGCTTTGAAATATCAAAAAACTACCAAAATTGATTGATCAGAAAACAAGCCGAAAGAACTGCAAAGTCATTGAATTAAACGTTTCATAAGAATCAAAATTTTGACGAAGAACAACAAACTGCACACTATATTTACCTTTGAAGCCAACAGGTAGATTTCGGCTTCGGCAATACGACGCCCTGTAATACAATGCACGATAAACAATAACCATCAAAACAAGCGCAATACAAACAGTCGCTAATTTAACACCTTAACGAGACCCCTCGTTTTGCTGACTCGGATAATGAAGGCTCTGACAAAAGATACAGAATGGCATGTTAAACCAAAAATAGAAAGTTTTAGTGAAATGAAGTGCAACATGAAGCCTCAATTCACGTACTGCTTGCGTCTCCAAGGATGAGCAAGGTCAGGGGCGGTTAGTTCGCGGGGCGATGAATGTTTACCAGAAAAGTATATTTAAAACAACCCCTGGGAAATCACTGCTAACGAATTGATTCCAGAGTTATTTAAAATCCCGGTCTCTAATTGGGCACAAAATATGTTGCATATTATTTTTATGCCCAATAGGCGAGCTGTATTTGCTTGCGCCACGTTCATCTCTATTTACACGATTTATTTCCACCATTGATCGCTAAACCCTAGGATTTCAGAGTAGCTTGTATAGCTTATTAATATCTCCGAGCATTTCAACATTACACAGCACGATGGACAAAGATCAGACCACAATACTGGGAACTCTATGCCCTATACTTTACGACAAGTGGAGGTTTCGTCATCAAAGAAAGTACTAGACAACATTGCCCCGTGTCAGTAACTTTTTGTGCTTTCTGCCCACAGTCTAATGTCCAAGGTTCTATGTGTGTTTCAAAGAAAATTAAAATATGGAAAGCTGTATGACAGCTTATCTCTTATTAATTTAACTTTTTACCAAGCCAGATTTTGACTCTTCATTCCAGAAAAAAAGGACTAACCTAGGCACATGCGAACGCCGACACCAAATGGCAAGATAGCAAACGGATGGATTTTTCCCAAGTCTTCGTTCAGCCAACGTTCAGGTTTGAACTCCAATGGGAACTTAAACAAGTCCTCTGAGCGTCCCGAAAGATAATTGGAATAGATAACAGTAGTCTGAAAATAAAGATAAATTGGAGTCTCTTTACGAAAACTAGAATTATAGAGAGAAAACAACATTAATGCTTGATTACATAGTGGGCATATTTGCACTTTGCCTTAAGGTATTAAATCCTCAATAAACCTGTCCTAAGCATGGGGTCCTATCCGCCATGACGTTGACCACGGGCTTTACATAGCATGGCCGAGATGCTGAACTTAAGGTGGTAGACGTGACGTTGGGTCAAAAATGAAACATACCTAAACGTTCAAGAATTTCAAAGATAACATAGATTTATTGACAATCCCAAGAGATAAGCTCTCTCCGCTCTGAGGAAAAGAAAATAAGGACTAGTGTTCTCGATTACAGACAGTTGAATTTAATAGTAATTTTCAACGGCGTTGTTTAATGTAAACATGTGGTATAAGTCCAAATCAGTTCTCAACCCTTGTTCAATTACACATGCAAATATTCATCAAAAAATTGAGAATTGATTGAGAGAGAGTCAGACAGACAGACAGACAGACAGACAGACAGACAGACAGACAGACAGACAGACAGACAGACAGACAGACAGGGGAGATAAACAAACAGGCGAGCAGGTATGAAAACAAGCACAAAGACTTAAATATAATTCAACAATAAGGCAAATTTACTCACTCCTGAAGGAACTTGGTAACCGGATAACACTACATCTTGCGTCAGAATTCGTGCCCAACCGGAAGCACCAGGGTGCAATCTGATGTAAAAAAAAATACTTACGATGACATTATTCCAAAAAGTACTCTTACCACGATCTAATCGATAATAATGCCAACTGAGGCAAAAGGAATAGGTGGCGGGATTTTGCGAGCGAGTGTTTTGCTTCGCCAGCAGGGCTTCTTTAACACATAGCAGCCAGTCCGCGAGGAAAACGGGAATCGGGGTATCGCAGCTTCAGCAATTGCTTTCGGGATTCCTCCGCAGAGCAACAAAACACTCTTGTTCGAAATTCCGCCAGCGATAAATACAAATTTTATTCATTCCAAATATAATAACTCCTTAAAAAGTCTTTTCCCTCAGTGTTTTTTTTAATTATGGAAAGATCGCAAATGAACTAGATATCTATATTATTAGGTTTTCTGTTCTTTCTTGCCGTCAGAACGACACCTTATGCAATGAGATTAAGATGCTTAGCCATAAATGTACCTTTCGGTGGGGAGAAAGTACACATAGTCACAACGTAAATGACTGCTTCTTTAGGTAGTTTAGAGGGTACGTTTTGCTGAATGTAGGCTAAACAAATGCAGAGCCGGATTTCTTCTTCTGTTATAAACTAAAAAGCAATGGGAATTTTAAATTTACCGCATGCTCTCCTTCAGGCAGGCTTTGACGTAAGCCAACTTTGCAAAGCTATCTGGGGTAAAATCTCCATGGGGACCAACAAGGGAGATCACCTCTTCGTACAACTTCTCTTGCACCTCTGGATTGCACGCCAAGTCGTAAAGAAGCCACAACAGTGCGCCTGATGTCTTTGAAAACAAAAATCGGTGAAAATTTCGTGAGATAGAACAGACCACTACCGTTCGCAGCTGAGCCTTTTCTTTGGGTTTTTTGAAGGGGGTAGTTCGTGTTCCTGAACGAAAAGAGCCTATTTCAAGCCTGGGTACTTACTTTGATGAAACATTTCTTTCGCTTAGGAGCAATGTCTTTTATAATTAATTAGCAAACAAACCTGGCTCATTTTAGTGCTGTGCAGTTGCGATCCAATGCACCATTTGCAATCTATTCCCTTTCCTACAGGACACATTCCCGTTTGTCTTGTATGAAGAATGAAGTAATAAACGCTACCCCGGCAGTGCATCTGGGCTAGAGTGGGGCATAACCTTTTACCCTCGGACGTACAAGGCGGGGGGGGGGGGGGACGGGGCGGATGCCAACCCCCGTAAGGTTTTTTCAAAATTTTGAAAAGAACATTTACTCTACAATGCTAAAACTTTCAGTAGCTGTTTATTCATCTCTTGCGGAAAGTTTGATATGTCAGTCATGTGTTCATGACATTTAACGTTGCCATGGCAACGTCATAATTACAAGCAAGTCTTGTTTTTAACATTTTTCTTTTTTTCCAAAATTTTTGAAACATAATTGTACGTTTGGATTATTTTTGCATTTCATTTGCATTCTGGCTTGATTTTGCATCAATTTTCGTTATTTCCTAACTTTCCAAGGAAATGGTAAAATCCAAGATGGAGAATCCAAGATGGCGGCTACAATGACGTCACGTATTTCATATGACGTCACAGCCAACAAAAATTATGTCATCTTGTAGAGTCTGCTACGGCCTTTCTATTCATACCAAAAACAATTCGCTGCTCTTTAATAGGACCAAAACTCTGGGGAGGGATTCCATCCTACCCCCCCCCCCCCCCTCTTCATTGTACGATGGTGGGGGTATGAGTTTACTTGTACGTCCGAGGATTAACTTTTATACCACCCACATTTCTTCTCCTATTTTACACGTTACCGTGTCCACTCCTGCTCTAAACGACGTAATAGCATTTATATTGATCTCCTGCGGTGTAAGTTCGCCTTTCATGATGAGATAGGTCAAAAGAGGTACAGCTGCAGTGAAAAAGATTCCAATTAATTCCAAAAAAGTTCAAAGTCAAAATTAGAAATTCGGCCTTGAGGAGGCGCGTTTTCGGAAATTACAGGCAGACAAAAGGCAAGGCGTCGGACTGCAAGTTTAGTAGTGAATTGTACTTACCTTTATCTTCAGCAAATGCTTCACCTTCCTCTGCCATTTTCTTCAACTCCATAATCTTCTTATCTACAATCTTTTGGCCAACGGCAATAACAGTGTCCTCGGCTTTACAATATTTCCAATAAGTAGGTGTCGTCACAAATCTGAATAACAGGCCTTCCAAGCCTCTGGACAACTTCCCCGCATACTTAAATACATCAAGAGTCGCTTTAACCATCTTGACTGTTTCCTTCTTGGGTGGGTCATCGTAAAGCCCAACCCTTACATCAAAAGCCATTGTGCCAATACCTGAAACAGGAACAAGAAAGTAACTCTTGCGGCCCTTCTATGTTTAACCCTTTTCAGACCAGGGGGGTTGAGGCCCGCGCTGACTTTGAACTTTTATAACTTTTTTTAAGGTTTAACCAAACGCTGCCAAACTTTCTGAGTTTTCCTAACATTTATCTGGCAACAATTTGGTAGGGTTGGATGATGTGTCAGGAACTTGACATCACCATGGTAACGGCATTTTGACAGGCATGTTTTCCCAAATTTGTAATTTTGCGTGTTTCTGTTAATAAAAATCAACTTAACTGAAATTATTTTTACATTTTTACGGGTTTAAAGCACATTTTCATTTATTTTGAGTAATTTGCAGTGATTCTGGGTTGTTTTCTGGCATTTTGGAAAAATTTTGAAATCCAAGATGGCGTATCCAAGATGGCGGCCGTTTTGACATCATGATGTAATTGTCACGTGATGTGACGTCACCATCCCACGTGACGTATACCAAAAGAAAGAGTTTCGGACATACAATACATCCTATAAGTTTCATGGTGATTTAAGTTACATAGGCGGGGCTTCCGAAGGCCCCCCCCCCCGGTCTGAGAAGGTCCAAAAAAGAGCCCGGTCTGAATAGGGTTAAGGTGGCTGATAACGGTGTCAGGCATTTTTTAGTCCTTTTACTTTGATAGGTCATTATATACTACAATTCTTTATAAGTTCTTATTACACTTATGGTATGGCAAAGATGTTCTATCATTGGTTGACAAGTTTAAGACATCTTTTTTGTCAAAAGTGGTTACCACAGCAACAGTATAACCTGTTAATGACACCCTTCATTTATCTTTCAATGCTAATAACTCAAAAATGAGCGCGGTGACCCCATTTTTTTTTATTTTTGTATTATGATCGGCAAGTCATGATACAACTTTTGGCAAAATTTAAAAATTCTGTCAGAGCGGTTCAGATCCACCTTAATATTTGGAAATTCAAGGTATGTCTGAACCGCCCTGACAGAACTTACTTTATTTTTTTTTTGAACATCAATTTTACGGTTGAAGAGAACCCAAGCCAGTTCCAGTACAACGATACGAAATTCGAGAGATCATCGTACAGAAAGCCTGGAAAGATCCCCACACACTGAAGCTTCAAGATACCAGCAAAATGAGCAAATGCACCGAGCGAAACGAAGATCAATCAACCCTGCGCAATACATAAAGAAAATACGAACCAATTTCATCAAATGTGGCTATTCAAGAAATTTTATCAACAACACGATAAAACCCTTTCAAGACCGTCTACACGAAGAATAGCGGATTATTTCACCTAACGAGAGACGATGAATCACGATCAGGCTATTATATTGCGAAACAGCCGATTGCCTCTTCGAAATAATTTGGCTGTCAAGAAAAATTAAGTCCCTTTTAAATCTGAAGGACAAAAACGTCCACAAATCCCACGTGGCTCATGAAGGCCATTATTACTGTGGTGCCATGTATGTAGGCGAAACACAAATGAATTTCTGTCCGTGAATTGAAAAAAAATTAGACATCACAAAGGTCTCAGAACCAGCGAGACATTTGCGTGAATCCCTCACTCGTTCTCGTAGAATATAATCACCGGCAAACACAATTGGAGAAAACGCAAGATTCTGGAGGGCTTTGATTATCACCTTAAGAAAGCCAGCCCTAAATAAGAAGCTGCCGCCTTATCCAATTTATTTGTCCCCCATGGCAGTGACCTAATATTATTATTTTTAAAAACATAAGTGACGCGGCAAACACAACAATCCTGATGATAACTTTTAAGTCGAAAACGTTTTGTTTTTGATCCATCTTTTAAACTTTGTACATATAGCTTTTTTTTAATGTTAGAATTTGTCCTTTTTTGTTAACTGTTGAAATGCCTAAGATTCCATCGCTTAATTCATGAAACTCCAACAACAAGACCACTCTCTCCGCCGAAAACTATTGCACTCGCACACTCCAATTAAATCTCAGAGGAAAAACATGTTCCATTTTGAAGCTCTTTGCATGCACATTGTCCTTCTATGGCTCAATATTTCTCAAAGGAAAAATTCGTACTGGCGAAAAGCTCACAAACAAACCCCGAAAACCCCAGACAAATCCCCATCTTTTTTGAAAAGTATTTACCCAGGGCTTATGAACAAAATGTTACGGTATCCAGAAAATTAAAAAAAAAAAACATTACTGCAAAACTTACCTTCGGTAGTATACTTCGTAAGTTCTCCTTCAAGATCTGGAATCGTCCAATCTGCTCGCCGGATGGCCACCATGTGATCTATGGCATCCCTTGTGACGTCATTAAAGTTGTCCAGGTTCTCGCGTATGTCTTTAGGTCGAAGCATTTTTGGGGCCAAGGTCCTGCGTATTCGGCTCCATTCTTCCCCATCTCTGTAATGAAACAATCGAAAACAAAGTAAGCACAGCGTTTGACATATAATGCAATCAATTTTAAGCTTTTGATGTGGCGTGTACCGTCACAATTATTTTGGTTTCGAAGCGGACGAATTCAGGGCGAATTCTTCGAGCTTGTGCATACCGGCATGCCGAATGTCGAGAACTTAGCGATTTAATAGTATGCACAAGCTCGAAGAATTCGTCCACTTCGAAACCAAAATAATTTTAAGAACCGCTTGGCATTTCTAAACAGGCATAGAATATTCTCATTAGGTTACTAAAGTAAATGGAGCTATTCATCCATTCATTCGTTTGCGTGAGGTTTTCTGCAGTTTTCTGTTGCAATATTTCTTACTTCCGGGCTGAGCCAAATTTTTTACAAGTGTTGAGAACATAGCGATCTTATGGTATACCGAAGCTCGGATATTTCGTCAACTAGAAAACCAAAATAATTTTTGGAATCGCTTGACATTTCTAAACAAACATCTGATACTCTCAAGAAGTTTGAAAGATCCTTTCATGCGATTTGGTCCAAAGTATAAATGGCATCGACCGTTTCAAATGGCAACGACCGTTCTGAGAAATGGCATCGACCGTTTCAAATGGCAACGACCGTTAACGAAAGGGAAATTTGCGTCGCCGATCGTTCAAACTAAGTCACTGTGATGTCTTACCTTTCCCTTTAAAGTTTTATGCAATGTAAAGAGTGTTTATTTTCGAACTGATATTTATATTTTAGGTTTTGACTGGGATGAGAGGATATTGAGACAAATATTTAAAAAGATAGCTAATAATCGATGACTTCGTGTTGGTGGTTATCTATTTGGATTTGCTTTTCCATTTGTTTCCTTTCTTAGCTTTTGTCTAATTTTTTAAGACATCATCTGCTACTTTTATAGACGGCAATACCCGGGCAATACTGACCATCCCTGCAGTGCCAATACGAGAAAGCTGCCTTAGAAACCTAGGAATTCATGGTTAATTAAATTAGTTTTAAATAGAAAATAAGGAGCTTGGGAAGCTTCCAAAAACAATGTTTAGACGCCGTCTTAGAAGTGTAGCTTTTGATTTGAGATCATGCATGGGCGCTACTCCCAAAGGAACACTATTGTCTTGCTGTAAGGACCGCATACTTAATGCAGGATAGAGCTGTGCGGAAATACTTTCAAACAATTTTACTTGCGCTTGTAATGGAAATGAGAAATGGAATCAAATATCACTTTAAACCAGTTCAAAGATTCAGAAAGGTCATAAATACATTCAAGAAATAAATCGTAGGCTTAATCCCGTTTTACACCACGACTCTCTTAACCGCACTCCAAACGTAGTTTAAAAAATCGGCCCTAACTCTTTTCTTGTGCTAGAAAGGGAGAAAAAACCCTTGCTTACTCGACGCAGGACTTCATGCTAGTCATACAAATGTATTAAATGCTAAATGTGGCTTGCGTGATTTACGACCTACCGATGACCTTTCTTGTGCAAAATAATCTTATGCAAAAATATAGAAACAACAGGGTCATCACAAAGTATCAGAATCTGAAAGAGTAACACAATAAGCTTCATCATCGTCAATTCTTTAAACGCCCAGTGGCGCATAGGCCATCAACAAGTCGCCTCCATTCCTGTCGGTCCTTTGCAAGCCGCGAAGCTTGCCCAAGATAAGATTTAGAGCCTGAAGTTCTGCTTCTGCAGCTTTTCTCCAGGTGGATTTTCGACGGCCCCTTTTTCTTTTACCCTCTGGTGTTATCTGAGAGCAACCTTAGAAAGGGTGGTAGATTTTCTACACAGCACATGACCAACCCATCTCCATCGTTTCCTTGTGAGAACAATACTCATGTCCTCCTGTTTTGTCAATTTAAAGAGCTCGTTGGTGGAGATCTTTTGTGGCCAAAAGATGTGCAAGATTTTTCGGAGACAAGCTTGTTATTCCAAACTTCTATTGAAAATTTATAGCCAGCAAATAAACAAATTCCATCTGACACATGTGCTTAACGTTCTAACATTGTTGAATCGAAAAAAGTTCACAACAATGTTAAAACGTTTAGCTGGGGTTTAAAGCTAAGGGACAGTGTCACGGTCTTCACTTCAAAAACTCAAGAGCCTACGAATAGTGGTCCAGTTTTGTTAAAAATTGCTTTGCCAGTGTACTGAAGCTATAAACATTAACTATTGATATTATTGTGATGCCATCAGGAATTTAAGATCTCAACATGAAAAAGTCAGACTGTTTTTTTCAAGTTATGTCCTCATGGCCTGGAAAAACAGCTAAAAGGTAACAATGGCTCTCTTCTTCCTTCAACAACAATTTACTTTATATCTTCATCTTGGTGTACTAGGTGCATTTCATGTACAAGCAAAGACCACTTCGCCAATTTCAGTACTTTTGCCAAAAAGCAGAAAAATCCCGTGACATTGTCCAGTGAACACGCAACGTATCAGACGCGACGCCTCACGCTCTCACTCGCACGCTCGCATTCGGCTGAACCTGAAAAAACTGAGGGACCTTTCGTAGTCTAGGACGCGACAGGCATAACGTAACCAAAATGGAGATGGTGGCCAAATCAATAAGCCAAGAGGGATAAATCGAAGAATACGTCGCAGTAGTTAAATACTTCTTTTTCTCGGAAGGCAAAATTAAGAAAGGCATATATCGTCACGTTTAGATTGGAACTCCGATTTTGTCTCCGATTAAAGCCACTAGCCACTAGCCACTAGCCAAATATTTGGCTATTTGTCAGTCTAATAATGCTATTTGTCAGATAACTTCTTGGCATTTGGAAGTTCTGAATCCGTGATACAGTGATAAATAAAACCCATTTTGATCCTCATTAACTTTCAGAACAATTTATTAAGAGGAGTCTGAGGGGTAAAATGGAAAAGCTGCTTTGGGTCACTGGGACTGGGAATCACAAACAAACAAACAATAGAACTGGGATTTGAAAAATAAAGAAAACAATACCCTGAGAAATTGGATTTTATACCTCCCTGCTTTTCAGAACCCTCTATTAAACTTCCCATTCTTTTGTGAACCACAATTCAAGTCTTGGTGAAAAAAAAAAATAACAAAGAAAACTACAATTTAATATGACCTTCAGTCTACAATCAAAACACTGATTTTCAGGAGATGACATAAGTTAAACCTTTTCATTATTTCAAGAGGTATCATTTCACCAGAACAAAACCAAGCTGACTGACATAAGGAAACAGTTTCTTAGAATGATTTTATTTGGCCCGTGAAACAACATTTTAACATTTAGTTCTAAATAGTAGTCAAAACTTAGCAAAATGAAACATTGTCTAGTCTATCAATAACATGAAAACATTGGTTTTAAGTTGAAGTGGGGTGGACAAAAATGCAGTAAATATACAAAACTATATATAAACTGTCCAACCCTGACTCAACTCGAGACCATTGTTGGCGGGCATCGAAGGGTAATGCGGGGAAGGTCCATTTTTGTGTGGTCTCAAGGCGCACGATCAGTCTAATAGTGAGGGACGGCACGATACGTTTTCGTCCAATTAAAATTCATTTAATTCTAGTAAATGCCCCGGCTCACCACGAGTCTCTCGTAGCTCAGTTGGTTAGAGCGCCCAACCGGTATCTGGGAGGCCATGGGTTCGATTCCCGTCGGGGACTCAGAATTTTTCTTTGTCCCATGCTTGTGTCATTATTGAACAATTCATCTTCATCATTTATTTTATTAATATTATTTTTACTGCTCTTGAAAGGACTTGATCTTCCAACCCATTAAAAGAGAACTTTGACAGTTAGAAATCTTATTTATTCACCAAAAGTGATTTCTACAATCAAGGCGGCTACTATAATTTTAAAGAACTTACAAATGGATGTAATTCACTGTCGTTCTTGGAACGAGATACTCTGGAAAGATCTGATCTAAGGATAACCCTAATTGGATTTCCAAGTAGAATAACTCCGCTATCTCACGCAAGCTTTTAGGCAATTTCAGCATTGCCCATAGCTCTAGCTGTTCACTGAAGTCACTGAAATAGTACAACAACGGTTTAAAGTTATTAAAGAACTCAAAAGAAACCTAGAAAAGTCAAGTGAGGGTATCCATAGACAAAATTGGAGGAGAATATATCGAACTGCGTTTGCTAAGACTTGCAAAAAAAAACTTCGGCCCGACATTTTTTAAGTTTATCTTTTTGTGTATGAAAATGTCATCTATTATCGGAAATCATTCTTGTTTCATGTGACCGTAATTTGACAATAAAAAACTTTGGTTCTGTGAATTTGAAGTTGAGGTCATGATTAATGAAAATAAACTAAAATTGTCTATAATCCCATGACCTACAATAGTTCCTGAATTGCCCTAATTAACCCATTATTTAGTTACCTAGCTAAGCTTAACTTAATTTCACGACTCCTAGTCAAGCAGAAGGTAGACTCTGGGTACGAGGTTATGACATTCTTTTACCACATTTCGTTTCTGCCTCGTCCCCGTCGCTCACGCACCTCCAACCCCCCACCCCCCCCCCCCTCCCCAGCTTGCTGAATATTAGTTTTCCGGCAAATTCTCAATATAAGGACAAAACCTGCATTAAAAAAAGACGCTCCACCACCATCAACAAGACGCTCCACTTATAACCAATTGTGGACCTTCCGAAAGTAAAATCAAGTTATAAACAATTGTGGACCTTCCGAAAGTAAATTCAACAAAATATGACCTTAAATCGTGGAGATATACTGCATCGAAACTGTGGAACCATATACCAGACGACACAAGGAAAATAAAAACTTACACGATTTTTGAAACGAACCTTAGAACATTAAATCTTACGGGACTTTGACCGAGTAGTTTGTCAATTTTTATTATTGCCACGAAATAAAAATACAAAATAGAAAAATAAAAACTTCTTGGAAGTTTATAAAAATAAATTAAGCTATAATTAAGAATAACTACAAATTACAATATTGTCTAACTAAGATTAAAAATATAAAAATTTAAAATTTACAAATTAAAAAACAGGAAAACTAGCTTTTTAGCTAAGTGTGCGGACCACGTTAAATAAAGATTGATTGATTAACTGATTGATTGATTGATTGATTGATTGATTGATTGATTGATTGTAACTCTAACTTTGATAGGTTCTTGTTATCGAGCACCTAACTGTCATTGCTTATATCAGAAACTACTCGCGATCAATAAACGTTATCTTAAGAGGCCTATCAGGAACGGCAAGTAATCTGAACTTCGTCTCCACAGGGCTTTCATGGTATTCCAGACGAAATCTCTGCACCAACTGAAATAATCAGATAAAAGCAAGTTATACATAATTACTGCGGTAAGTTTATTACCTTAATACTAATATTATCACATGATAATTTAATAATAAAAAGTGATTGCTTTTTCAATAGTGACTTTTATATGATTATTTTTGCTTTGGTTTAGTTTAAGGTTTGGAATGGTTGCAGAAGCCAGAAGATCGCTCATTTATTTTAAATGAACCAGATGAAATACATTCATTAGCGAGATCTCTTTTTATTTTAACCCTTTTTAACTTAGACTTTTTTTCTTGGTGAGCCAAAAATATCCACCCTGTTGTAATCAAACTTACATGGCTTGTAAAACATGCAAAGGTGTGATTTTAGTGCCAATTATGACGTCATATCGCATCAAAATGTCGTCATATAATTCACAAAGTGGGCCATCTTGGAGTTCAACTTTCTTTAAGAAATGTCAAAAAAATTCAAATTTTGATTAATTAGGAAAAAAGCACAGGAACTGCAAAGAAATTGAAATAAACTCAATTTTTTACGAGGAACAATATAATCCACACTACATTTACCTTCGTAGTCAACAGGTAGATTTCGGCTTCGGCAATACGACGCCCTGTAATACAACGCAGAATAAATGAATAACCATGAAAAGAAGCGCAATACATACAATCGCTAGTTTAGCACCTCAACGAGGACCCCTGACAAAAGATACAGAATGACATATCAAACCAAAGATAGAAAGATATAGTGGAATGAAGTACAACATGGTGGACTAATTGCTTTCTTCTCTAGGAATAGCGTATTAATAACTGCCTCTTGATCACTCTATACGGACTTATTCTAGAACCACTTGAAATCCCGGTCTCGTTGGGCACAAAATCTGTTGCATCATATTCGTTGTGCCCAATCGGCGAGCTGCGTCTACTCGCGCCACTTTCAGGCCTTCTCACACGGAGTTAATTCCAACATTTATTGCTAAATTTATGCGTACTAATGCAGTGGAGGTTTCATTGAGGAAAACGCTAGGAAATATTGCCACAAAGCCAAAGAATGCGTAGCGACATCAGACAATCACCTTTCGTGGCTTCTTTTTATAGTCTCATGTCCAAAGTGCTATGCGTGTTAGTGAAAAATAAAATATGGAAAACTACATGGAATTTTTCTCTTATCGATTTAGCATTTTAACAAGTCAGATTTTTATTCTTCATTCCTGAAAAAAGAACTTACCTAAGCACATACGAGGGCCAACACCAAATGGGAGGATAGCAAACGGATGGATTTTTCCCAGGTCTTCATTTAGCCAACGTTCAGGTTTGAACTCCAAAGGGAACTTGAATAACTTTTCTGAACGTCCCGAAAGATAATTGGAATATATAACGGTTGTCTGAAAATGAAGACGGTTTAGACAACTCGAATTATAAAATAAAAACAAGAAGACTGTTTGATTAAAGTGTCTATAGTGGGCATATATACACTTAACTCTAAGGTATTGACAATTCGATAAACTTGTCTTAACTGCACGGAATGCCATCTGCCAGGACATTGACCGGTGGCTTTTTACATAGCATGGCCGAGGTGATGTACTTGAAGCTTATGCAGACTATCGATACCAAATCAAGCTACTACCAGAGATTACAAATTGATACTTCTCGAAACGTTCGCCCGAAATATCTCCAAATATTGTTCATATTGGTAAGTTACTAAAAATACAGAAAATAGTGCTACTTTTATTTAAAACAGTTGCTCTTTTCCTACATTTAGCCAAAGTGAAATATTACAATTGCCCTATAAAAGTAGAATTTCTAACCAGATGCATGCTCTACGTAATACAACTACCAAGCGAAGTTGCTTAACAATTTTGTAGTAAATTAAAACCATCGTATATACTGAATACTCTAGTTTTCATCACAAACCCTATCAATGTGTAAGCAGGTGTATCAATATTGTAAACACATTGGTATCACTAATAAATAGCATTCTCTTGAATGGTTCTCCTTTATACACTTTCTTTTTATAGCACAACATAACAGCCCCAGGGGGTACTCCGGCTTGTAAATGACGGGGATTATCGAATGGAGGCAAAAGTCAGGACCCAAAAAAATCCGTTAGTCTTCTGACATTACCCAAAAAAATCCCTGGACCAAAAATAACCCCCAAAAAATCCCTTGTCAAATTACCCCTAGATTGCCAGGCGGGGCAATAATATAACACAAAGAAAATGATCAAAAATTGAACGCTCATGTTTGTTTTTTCATCATACCATAAATACGCCAAGGCCACGCCAAGGCACTTTAGTTCGTTTAGTTTCCCTTTGTCTTCCATCTTGATTTGTTTTTTCATCATAAAAATTACGTTCATGACGTTGGAAACTAATCACAGGCTCACCGACAAATATTTCGTCAAAAATCTAATAGTTATAAGCATTGCGAAACATGCCAAAAAAAGGTTGCGGAAGGTGAAAGCGCTGCTTGAAATACTAAGAAAAATTGTCGGACAGACAAACTGACAGGCAGATAGTCAGATCTAGACTAAACTAACTAACTAACTAACGAACGAACAACGAACGAACGAACGAACGAACGAACGAACTAACTGACAGGGCTTGAAATAACGGCCGGTCAACGGACAATGTCCGGCCTGATTGGGGACTTGACCTGTCAAACGTTCGCCTTGCCGGTCATGTTGTCCAGTCAGAAGTCGATAATAACAATAATGATAATAATATAGAACAAAATTAATTTTCTATGCTGTTTTCTACTTTCTGTTAGTGTATACACCTCGCTGTATTGTACTTCCGACCAAAACATGAACTAGAACCGATCGAATTAACCGGTTGTTTACAATTCGCGTATTACGGTCTCAAATTTAATTCATTTTCCAAAAATTGTCCGTTTTCTTCTGCACAGAAACATTAATTAAGTTTAGTTCCGAAGCCCGGAATATAAAGGTACAATTTGAATGAACTATGATTAAAACAATCTTTGACTTCTTTGCATTATTTATAACATAATTCAGAGCTCGAAATTGCGACCGATACGGTCGCATTTGCAACTAAGTTTTTTTTCTTTGGAGACTAACTTTCTTTGAAGTCGTAAGTTTGGAATATTAATGTTTTATAGTGTGAGGAAATACACTTCTCGTTTCCAAGTATGAAGCCTTTAATAAATGTTCTTCTAGCTGCTTGTTTATTTTAATAATCGCTGGGAAAAGCAACATGAAATCTACATCTTTCGATGAGAACAATCCGGAAGTGGTACATTATATAGATTTTTGCAAAACTTAAAATTCCAAAAAGGGCACCACGGGTTTTGTAAAAATCATTGAAAATGATGATTTGAAAACAAAACAGGCCAATGACCGGGCCTATAACCCACGGCCACTGGGAAAATTACTGTGTCATTTGCAAAGTTTGAGCCAATACACAAAGGAATGAGCCAGACATAAGAAACTTGCAAAATCACATTATTCATTTACTCAACAAAAAATAACTTGGAAAACTTGGAAAATTAAATAACATTGCAATCAGCAACTGATTTTTCAATTTAAGTGAAACATGTTTTCATCCACGAAATTAGCACTTTCATTTAATAAACTAAACAGCCGGGGAAAGAATTTTGTTTTCACCATTCATGAACATGAAAAACGAGACAGTGTGGAGTCAAATTACATTTCACACGAAATTTGCATAAATTGGAACTTGCAAAAAAGAAAACTCGCTTTAGTAATTACTGAATTTTTCATGTATTTACTATTTGAAAGTGGTTCTCATTCATCAAAACAGAACGGTTTTTCATTCAACTGCTTGCAGCATTTATAGACGTGAAAATATTCGCTTAATCAAATTATATTCTGCACGAAACGTTTTCTTGTCATAAAAGCAAGCGAAAATACAATTGTTAAAATAAGAACTATTGCTAAAGGAAATTTTAAAACTTTAAACTTTTTTTAAAGAACGTGGACCATACGGTTCCGAACTGAGGTAAGCAACATCGTATATAAAACGAACAATTCATTCAGTCAGCAAAAAATAGAGTCCGGACGGCAATCTAACTTCAACAGTCAACAGTGTCGTTCTTTTTACTAAAAGAATTCACTTAGGGAATGTTATTTCTTAAAGTGGGTGGTGTTGTATTTTTACATATATTCAATAATTAATGGAAAATTATATGTTGCAATATTGTCCGAGCAGAAACGAGGTATGACCGAGTTAAAATGAATTTGGCCGGTCATCATGTCCGGAGACTCTTCGGAAATTATTTCAAGCCCTGACTGACTAACTAACTAAGGGCCTGATTACATGGCGATTTTCAGCCCGGGCTGAAATTTCAACCCGGTTTGCCAGGCTGCGATTTCAGCTCGGCTTCCAAAACAAATCTTCTTAAAAGCACGTTTGCGATTACATGGAGAGAGTTTCTGCCCGAGCTGAGATTTCCAGCCCGGGCTGAAATTTTCAGCCCGGTTTCAAAAACCCGGGCAAACGGGCTAAAAAACCTCATGTAATCGCATTCAAATTTCAGCCCGGCCTGAAAAATGGTTTTCAGCGAAAGGAAATGGCGGCTATGATAATTTTTCGGTTTTAAAAGTGTTTTGCCCGGCTGAAATTCGCCATGTAATCGCAACAAAATTCCACCCCGGCAAACCGGGCTGAAATTCGCCATGTAATCATAGCCTAACTAGCTAACAGAAAGACAGACAGACAGACAGACAGACAGACAGACAGACAGACAGACAGACAGACAGACAGACAGACAGACAGACAGCAGGCAGGTAGGAAAGGAAACAAATGCAAAGGCTTTAAATAGCGTGCGTCGTTCGATGAGGCAGTTTTACTCACTCCCGAAGGAACTTGGTAGCCGGATAACACCACATCTTGCGTAATAACACGTGGCCAACCGGCAGCACCAGGGTGCAATCTGAAGATTAAAAAAGAAACAATATTAACGTTAACATCAGCGAGGAAAATGGGGAGCCTCGCGGCTTTGCCAATCGCTTATGGGGGTTTCGCCGCAGAAACAACTAAAGCACTGGTGCAAGAAATGCCACCTACGAAGGATACCAATTTATAAAAAAATCAATCCTTCCAAACTTATACCTCATCAATAAAAATATAACAAAAACTGTTATTCCTTCAGTGGTTTATTGATAATGGAAAGATCACAACTGATCGGGAATACCTATGTCATCATTTTTTCTTCCTTTTTTGTCATCAGAACGACAGCCTATGCATTGATCATGAGGCTAAGGAGTCCAAGTATAGATAAACCTTATTGTGGGGAGAAAGTACACGGGAAAATGACGCAAACCGTAAATAACTGCTAGAGTTTGGCAGTCTGTAGGGTACGTTTAGTGATTTTAAGCAAATACAAGAACAGAGCCAGGTCACGTTTTCTGCTATAGACTAATCAACAATGGGAATTTAACGTTTACCGCATGCTCTCTTTTAGGCAAGCCTTGACGTAAACCAATTTTGCAAAGCTATCTGGGGTAAAATCTCCATGGGGACCAACTAGGGAGATCACTTCTTCGTACAACTTCTCCTGCACCCCAGGATTACGTGACAAGTCGTAGAGGAGCCACAACAGTCCACCCGATGTCTGTGAAAATATAGGTTGGTGAAAATTTGGTTAGATAGAACATAAGGCTGCCATTATATTCTTAGCTGACTTGACTGTTAGGAGAAAAACGCTGCAAATGTGTAGAAGTGGGTAATTTATGGTATTTCTGGTACTTGAATGTAGTTTTTTAGCGAAATTCAGTACGTTTAAGTAGCTAGACTTAGGCGGCCTAATGGTTAGCGCAATAGACTCCAGATTGAGCAGCCCGGTTTAAGCGCTGGCTAACTAGCCTGTCGAGGGAAATTTGACCAGTCAAACCTATTTCGATCGGATCAGGATGAAAAAGAAACAACGACTTCCACACCGTATTTAGATTGCAAGTGGTTACTGCTAGCGAAACACAATATTTAAAATAGTAAAGGAGACAACTCTATAAACGGGATCTGGATCAGAACTTCTTGGGTTGTTCGAAGGAAGGAGTGGGTGTTTCTCAACGAAAACAGAAAGTGCATACATAATATTCTAGCCTGGATACTTTATTCCGATATGTAGGAAGAACGAATTTTACAATTTATTAGGAAGCCACAACTGGCTCTTCCTTCCATTCCTTCCCTTTTCTGTAGTCATCCCCGTATGTGTGTTACGAAGGAGGTACAGTAGTAATAAACCCTACCCCGGGGAGAAAGGCGGCCAAATGGTTAGAGTGCTGGACTCGATCCATCGTGCTCATCGCCTTGGAAAGGGTCAGTGCATTCTTGGGCAAGACACTGCTTTTTTTCGACAAAGGGAGTAGGAAACAACAGCCATCGAGCTTCAAGCAGGGCAACCGGACAAAATTCTGGGGGATAGCATGGATGGAGAAACATGTCCATATAGGGAGGGGTAGAAAGACTTCACGTTGCTTCATGGTTAATAAACCGAGATGTGGGCTTGTTTGAGGCGAGTAAAAAAAAAAACAGCCCCATTCCTTTTCCTGTTTAACATCCTTACCGTGTCTACTCCTGCTGTAAACATACTAATAGAATTTATGTTGATCTCCTGCGGTGTGAGTTCCCCTTTCATGATGAGATAGGTCAAAAGAGGTACAACTGCAGTGAAAAAGATACCAATAAATATAACAAAGTTCAAGTTAAAAAGGAAAAAACAAAGTTTAAGTTACAGAGATACTTGTAGTTCTGATTCCCTGGCTTCCTTTGTCATACCGAATTCTGAGTTAATTTTAAATTAAGGTTATCGCATTCAAGGCTATTTTCTAGCTACCTCAAGGAAATCTGAAATGCTTTGTTTTGTGTATAATGCAATTTAAGGTAAAATGTTTGACCTAATGGGGTGGCGGGGGCGTTTTTGTTTTCGGCCTTTTTCACAGGCAGACAGTTTATGCTTTGTAGTGAGTTGTGCTTACCTCCATCTTCAGCAAATGTTTCACCTTCCTCTGCCATTTTCTTCAATTCCATAACCTTCTTATCCACAATCTCTTGACTAATGCGAAGCGCAGTGTCTTGGGTTTCACAAAATTTCCGGTAGGTAGGTGTCGTCACAAATCTGAACAGCAGGCCTTCCAACCCTCTGGCCAACTTTCCCATGTACGCAAATCCGTCAACAGTCGCTTTTATCATCTTGACTGTTTCCTTGTTTGGTGGGTCATCGTACAATCCAACCCTTACATCAAACGCCATTGTACCAACAGCTAAAAATAGAAACAAGAAAGAAACACTTAACAATGCGGCCTTTTTGTGCCTAGATGTAGTAGAATAAACCATTTGCATTTTCGAAGGTGGCGCTAAGGGTAGTAATGTCACCCATTTACATGTAAAAGATGGGTCAGGTATATATGGCTGCTTTCTTTACAGATATTTTTAACTCTATGAAACTAGTGAAACATACTGATTACAGAATTGAGGAGACTCTTCTTTTATTTCTTTTTGGTGCAGGCCCGTACCCAAAAGAATCTTTCAAGGTTATCGAAGAGAGGAGACCAGCAATGATCAACAAGGTGATCCAGACCAAGAGCAGCGATGGCTCGATTTCCAGCCGCTGTTCGGGGATGCAAACCGGCGCTCCTAGTCCGAACTCTCGCCTCGCCTCGCCTCGCCTCGCCTCGCCTCGCCTCGTCTCGTCTCGTCTCGTCTCGTCTTTGCTCTGCTCTGCTCTGCTCTGCTCTGCTCTGCTCTGCTCTGCTCTGCTCTGCTCTGCTCTGCTCTGCTCTGCTCTGCTCTGCTCTGCTCTGCTCTGCTCTGCTCTTTTCTTCTCTTTTCTTCAGTTCTCGTCTCTTCTCTTCTTTTCCTTTCCCTCTTCGTCTTCTCTTTTCGAGAGGGAGCGAAGACGAGACATCGAACATGAGAACAGTGTAAAGCCACGAACACTGCAGGACGCATGGCATCAGCTAAGGTTCCGTAACTTAGTTGAAGAAGATGGAATCCCTATACAGAGAAGTAGTCAGACCTTGCAACTTGTTCTTCGCAGAGGTTTCGCAGAAAGTAGAAAAATGAAATGGGTTACCCAATGCTAAGAATGGAAAGGGTTTTTATCTAGCCAAGGAAGGATTCTTTTGGCTAGCTCGTACAAAAGGATCATTGGACAAAATGCTACGCGTCTGCAAATGCCAGAAACAATGGAGTCCAAACTCGTACCAGAGCACCATTGGGAAACAGACACGTAACATTGCATTATGATTAAAACTACGTACACCGCACGATATCTGTTATGTATCCATTCTAAGCTTTTACCATGCACAGTGTCCTTATATGCCCCGAAAATTTTCAACGCAAAAATGTCTTCCGATAATAAGCTCCCCCCCCCCCCCCATAAGAAGACCGCCTTTTGAAAGACTATTAGGGAGCTTTCATTTATAACTGCATGTGGGGGCAAGATTGTCGGGGGTTACGTTATTTTGGGAAGCTAAAAAAAGGGGTGCAGCAAATTATGGGCATAAAGTAAATAATAAATAAACAGGATGAAGTACGAAGAGGGAAGTGACATTTTTGCCTACCAAGGAAGGGGGGTGGGTAATATTTGGAAGCTACTACAAGTGACTTTGCTAAACCACCCCACCCCTATGCACCAATAAATGAAAGTCCCCTTAGCCCAGGGTCTGTTATCAGAATGTTACGGTATCTCGCTAAAATAGAATTTACTACAAAACTTACCTTCGGTAGTATACTTCGCAAGTTCTCCTTCAAGATCTGGAATGACGTTGTCTTCTCCACGGACTGTCAACATATGTTCTATAGCATCCCTTGTGACGGCATTAAAGTTGTCCAGATTCTCGCGTATGTCTTTGGGTCGAAGCATTTTCGGCGCCAAAGCCCTGCGTAATTGGCTCCAGTCTTCCCCATCTCTGGTTGAGTAAAATAACACAAGGAAGCTTAGTCTTCTTCGCAGTTTTGCTATTATTCTAGCCGTCATGCAATGCTCTCTAACGTAGGAGGATTGCGTGACGACCTAAATATAGTCTGCAGGTTTGCACGTGGCGTTAAAAATACATATAATGTATATATCTTGAACACATAAACTAATTCACCAATACTGTTTTGTTAAGTTGATAAAAATGTACGCGCTTTGAATATTCCGAGGACCTGAATGAGTGTGCTTCTTTAAGAAAAAACATGGACAAAGTTTCGCTTCCCAGCGGAGTCTTGCGAAATTTCGCACCCAGGAAGAACACTGAAGAATCGAAGGCAACCCTAAAATTTAGCGACCAAAATCTTTTCATTGATAAAAAGAAAAGAGAAAACCTCCGGAACCAGGGTAATGGTGTGGCGGGGAGAGGTGGGTTCTTGACGGGCTAAATCTTAAATTACAAGCGCCGTCACAACATCTCTGTAACGTCCGATCCTGTGGCCAACTAAAATCACTTCCCAATGGACAAAACAAATCACACAGCTGCAAGCCCAGCCACTCATTTTTCCAAGCCAGTAAAAAAAAACCTTGTGGAACACCTTTTTTGCGAAACACCTCCATTGGGTGCCCCTTGTTTTTTCTCTGATTGTTGTCTGTTTTAACAGACAAGGGTTTTGAAAAACCTTATTTAACAATGGGATTCCTATGTTTCCAAGGTCTCCAAGGCGAGTCGCAAAATGGCCAGTGTTGTCGTCTGTAAGTGGTCGCAATAAATAGATCTACATGATGTTTTAAAACGTTGGTGGAGGAAGAAAATGGAAAAGGACATCCAAAAAGACAATCCCTAACGCTAAAGCATCGACTTTTAGCTAAATGTTCTAATTTTTAATCTATATTTTTTTTAATCTCCCTTTCCATAATTATTTCAAAACCTCTCCTCCCGGTTTTGCATCCAATCTAGAGAAATGTTCTTAAAATATCAACTCTAAATTAGACACAATTAAAATTTTATGAAACTTCATAGAGACAACGAGAAAACTGTGTTATTATAGAAAGACATGGCATTGAATTAGAACGTGGTCTTCATATACGCCGCCCGCCTTTTGTCCCTAAAGCGACTAGGACAATGACAAGCTGCTGTATTGGATTCGCACGCTAATTAGTGAGCGTTTTTGTTTTATTTTCACTTACAGTTCCGCCACACCTTGTGGAAGGTCCCTGCTTTTCTTGTACATTTCGCCTACTTTGACGGCATTCGAAGGTCGCACGGGATACTTGCCATCGGCTTTAACGACGATTTCTACATCCCTGGGGTCTTGAACGAAAATAATCCTTCTGCCCATAATTGTCCTCTTGAATATCGGCCCGTACTTCTCAAAGGAGTTTTTGAGCGCGGCGATCTGCTCTTTGAACTCGGTGTTTTTGAGATAGTTGATCACATCGCCGAAATATGGCAATCCTTTTGGACCTGGCATCTCGTCGAACGAGCGAACCCCTTCCGAAAGATTTGCATGCCCACTGTCTGATCGCAAGAGATAGCTCAGCAAGTTGTGTAGTTTTCCAAAGGGGTTTAGCAACCAAACTACGATCGAGATCAGTAGAGCCGAACAGACCAAGTACAGCGCCTCCTCCATTTTGCACGGAGAGAATTCTAAATTCAGTCAAATTCACTTAATTCAGGCCTCGGGGGGTACTCCCATAAATTTCGGATAGGGGTGTGCCGCCAAGGTTCTTAAACCCTGACCCTATTTAAGGATAAAGAAAGCGAAAATTGATACCCTTTTTAAGGCCCAAAACCGAAAAATGACACCCTATTCAAGGGGAGGAGAAGCGTTCCGTGACGACCCAAATAACGGCTAACCGCGCACGGCAAGACACAAATCTTTATAAAATCGCTTTACTAATACCTGAACAGAAAATTCAGTTTTAAGAAACCTTTTTTTTCGTTTAGCTGGGCGTTTATTTTAGTTAATAGAATTTAGGTACCCTATCTAAGGATCACACATTGCCAAAAGGAGCAAAAATGATACCCTATTTAAGGACCGAGAACCTCAAAAATAGGCCACATATGGGAGTAACCCCCCCCCCCCCCGGGATTCAGGCATAAACAGTGCGAGTGACACGAAAGGGCAGATTACCTGAATTAATCAGCAGATCACTCGCACAGCGGTGTCAAGTTTGTTTTGTTTTACTTAAATGTCAGTTGTCTAATTTTGAAGTACGTTATGGCGTCACGCTAGCCTTTTCAATAGGCGCGCCTCGTTTATCGTTTCTCATAGTTCAGTTTCTCGGGTTCTCTGGGCAAGCACTGAAAGGAAGTTTCTGTGGGCTTAGCACCCTCTACAGAGATAGTTTGCCTGGGCATTTTTAATTTTATACAGACTGAGGAACTCGTCTTTCGAGCTCAGCGAGCTTTCGTCTAAATTGGATTTTAATATGGCTGTCACGCAAGCACTTCACTGTTCAAGAGCTTCAATCCCAGCATGGAAACTGAACCTAATCACGGTTGTGGAAGCCATCTTGACAGATAAGCAACGCCGTCTGAAATTAGAGTGTTTGTATGACTATCAAATGGCAATTTAAAAAAAGGAATTTATTAATCGCAATGTCAAGATACTAGGCAAAAGATTGTATTCACCAAAATTTGAAGGATGTGGCTGGGCTAGAAAGCGTTCAATTACTACGTTTTTAATTTCCGTACATTTGTCTAAAACTTTTTTTCTCGCGAGCCGCGTCAGCCCCAGAACCGGAACGTTAATCTGAAGAAAAAATATAGAGACTAATGTATGGAAAATTTAAAACGCAACTGGAATTTTGGAGGATACAATCCTTTGCCAAGTATCCAAACCTAATGATTCATGATCAGAATTAAGTTCTTTTAAAAAAATAATTTGCCATCAGAGTCCCATTCAATGACACTGTAAATTTTACTACTGTTGCCCACTAGTAAAGTTGCTTCCAAATCCGTATTAAGGTCTATTATTTATTGATAGTAGATTATCATATATTTCTACCTTGATTTGATAAAAGGTGTCTACCGAATTTTGACACAACACTATAGTTCTGAGCCATATTTCGGCAGAGAACGTTGAATGAGGGATAGTTTTAGCTCGAGGTGAACGTTGATTACTCTAATTTATGTCTTTTCGAACCAAGAAGACTGCATTTACGGCATTTTGTTCAAATTATGAATTCTACAATTTAATTAACTTGTTTACAACATGAAATAATATCAACTGAAAAACCAACTTAAAAAGTGCTAGAGCGAGAGCTGAACTGAAGCTTTCTAAATCCATGCATGGTCTAAAATGAACTATCAACAGGCGTTCTACATCGACGTTCGCTTCATTTTCAAGGAATTGGGGAATAAATAACTAAACAATTCATGACTCAGCGAGACAATTCGATATGTTTCATGTCAGTTCACGGCCGGAAACCACGCATATCGAATTGCTTCTCGCTGACAAATCACAAAACGCGCTGATCGCCAAATGAGCCAAAACGGCAAAATAATCATCAAATGAAGAGAATTCTACTCACATAAGGGTTTCAAGAAATTCCCTTTCGACCATCAGCTGCGCTCTTTGCAACCTTTCCATCTTATTCACAATGTAATACCCCGGATGTGAAGAATCGTTAAAAAGCGAACCAATACCCTCGGACATTACAACAGAATTTTTCTAAGTCTCCAGCCAAGGAAGAGTTCAAGCCCAATATCGCCATGACCGCCTTCAAATCAGCCCTAAAGTCTAGTTCCGAGTCCTAGTTGATGTGGCTGAAGACCTTTGCTGTCTAAAGGAAGCACAACGTTATTTGTACCACTGAGCAAAACATACCGAGTCAAGAGTTCAACCCGTTAAAGCTTTGTTCTAAGGTACAATAACAGCCGACGCAAAACTTGCAAATCGTTAGACTTCCACCTTCATAGGACTTAATGATGTCCTCCGGCAAACTTCCTTTAGACAGCAGAATGGAAAGCTATAGATCACAACTGTTCTACTAGTTAGCGCGCGCAACTAGAATTCAAATGAAAGAGGGGGTTGGAGTTAGAGACTGGGCTAGACTAACCACAAGTAAATCTAGGGGTAGGGAGACGGGGGGGGGGGGGGGAGAGACAGGGAGGGAGAAAAAAAAGTAAGATTGAAGTCACTACATTAGACAGGGCGACATTTCATTGAAAGAAAGCCGAACAATTCTCCGTATCCAAAAAAAAAAAAAAAAAAAAAAAATGAAACCCCATACATTCCTTAACAGCCCAATAGCCACCTTTTATCAAATCAAGGTAGATTGTGCACAAGAATAAGTTATTTCTGTCCTAACGCAGCTCTGTAGCTCATTTCAAGCGATAATAGACCACACAGTGAATGTAAAATCCATCAAATTGAAAAAAGAACCGATTTAATGAGCCAAATGTTAGGAGTAATGAATTAGCTGAGTTGGAGTTTCAGTAAATCAAAGCTTTAATCTTAGATTTTACCAAGCAGTAACACGCACACACACGCAGTATGACCTTTTAAAGACCTTTAAACCTAACAGTAAACGAGTCTGCCCGCTTATTTGACAAGGAATGGGTAAACGAGTGTAAAATCACGACTTTGGTTGAATATTTTCTCTAGAATTGCCCTTGACTTAACATTCCTTTGAGCAATCTACCTTGATTTGATAAAAGGTGTCTACCGAATTTTGACACAACACTATAGTTCTGAGCCATATTTCGGCAGAGAACGTTGAATGAGGGATAGTTTTAGCTCGAGGTGAACGTTGATTACTCTAATTTATGTCTTTTCGAACCAAGAAGACTGCATTTACGGCATTTTGTTCAAATTATGAATTCTACAATTTAATTAACTTGTTTACAACATGAAATAATATCAACTGAAAAACCAACTTAAAAAGTGCTAGAGCGAGAGCTGAACTGAAGCTTTCTAAATCCATGCATGGTCTAAAATGAACTATCAACAGGCGTTCTACATCGACGTTCGCTTCATTTTCAAGGAATTGGGGAATAAATAACTAAACAATTCATGACTCAGCGAGACAATTCGATATGTTTCATGTCAGTTCACGGCCGGAAACCACGCATATCGAATTGCTTCTCGCTGACAAATCACAAAACGCGCTGATCGCCAAATGAGCCAAAACGGCAAAATAATCATCAAATGAAGAGAATTCTACTCACATAAGGGTTTCAAGAAATTCCCTTTCGACCATCAGCTGCGCTCTTTGCAACCTTTCCATCTTATTCACAATGTAATACCCCGGATGTGAAGAATCGTTAAAAAGCGAACCAATACCCTCGGACATTACAACAGAATTTTTCTAAGTCTCCAGCCAAGGAAGAGTTCAAGCCCAATATCGCCATGACCGCCTTCAAATCAGCCCTAAAGTCTAGTTCCGAGTCCTAGTTGATGTGGCTGAAGACCTTTGCTGTCTAAAGGAAGCACAACGTTATTTGTACCACTGAGCAAAACATACCGAGTCAAGAGTTCAACCCGTTAAAGCTTTGTTCTAAGGTACAATAACAGCCGACGCAAAACTTGCAAATCGTTAGACTTCCACCTTCATAGGACTTAATGATGTCCTCCGGCAAACTTCCTTTAGACAGCAGAATGGAAAGCTATAGATCACAACTGTTCTACTAGTTAGCGCGCGCAACTAGAATTCAAATGAAAGAGGGGGGTTGGAGTTAGAGACTGGGCTAGACTAACCACAAGTAAATCTAGGGGTAGGGAGACGGGGGGGGGGGGGGGAGAGACAGGGAGGGAGAAAAAAAAAGTAAGATTGAAGTCACTACATTAGACAGGGCGACATTTCATTGAAAGAAAGCCGAACAATTCTCCGTATCCAAAAAAAAAAAAAAAAAAAAAAAAAATGAAACCCCATACATTCCTTAACAGCCCAATAGCCACCTTTTATCAAATCAAGGTAGATTGTGCACAAGAATAAGTTATTTCTGTCCTAACGCAGCTCTGTAGCTCATTTCAAGCGATAATAGACCACACAGTGAATGTAAAATCCATCAAATTGAAAAAAGAACCGATTTAATGAGCCAAATGTTAGGAGTAATGAATTAGCTGAGTTGGAGTTTCAGTAAATCAAAGCTTTAATCTTAGATTTTACCAAGCAGTAACACGCACACACACGCAGTATGACCTTTTAAAGACCTTTAAACCTAACAGTAAACGAGTCTGCCCGCTTATTTGACAAGGAATGGGTAAACGAGTGTAAAATCACGACTTTGGTTGAATATTTTCTCTAGAATTGCCCTTGACTTAACATTCCTTTGAGCAATCTACCTTGATTTGATAAAAGGTGTCTACCGAATTTTGACACAACACTATAGTTCTGAGCCATATTTCGGCAGAGAACGTTGAATGAGGGATAGTTTTAGCTCGAGGTGAACGTTGATTACTCTAATTTATGTCTTTTCGAACCAAGAAGACTGCATTTACGGCATTTTGTTCAAATTATGAATTCTACAATTTAATTAACTTGTTTACAACATGAAATAATATCAACTGAAAAACCAACTTAAAAAGTGCTAGAGCGAGAGCTGAACTGAAGCTTTCTAAATCCATGCATGGTCTAAAATGAACTATCAACAGGCGTTCTACATCGACGTTCGCTTCATTTTCAAGGAATTGGGGAATAAATAACTAAACAATTCATGACTCAGCGAGACAATTCGATATGTTTCATGTCAGTTCACGGCCGGAAACCACGCATATCGAATTGCTTCTCGCTGACAAATCACAAAACGCGCTGATCGCCAAATGAGCCAAAACGGCAAAATAATCATCAAATGAAGAGAATTCTACTCACATAAGGGTTTCAAGAAATTCCCTTTCGACCATCAGCTGCGCTCTTTGCAACCTTTCCATCTTATTCACAATGTAATACCCCGGATGTGAAGAATCGTTAAAAAGCGAACCAATACCCTCGGACATTACAACAGAATTTTTCTAAGTCTCCAGCCAAGGAAGAGTTCAAGCCCAATATCGCCATGACCGCCTTCAAATCAGCCCTAAAGTCTAGTTCCGAGTCCTAGTTGATGTGGCTGAAGACCTTTGCTGTCTAAAGGAAGCACAACGTTATTTGTACCACTGAGCAAAACATACCGAGTCAAGAGTTCAACCCGTTAAAGCTTTGTTCTAAGGTACAATAACAGCCGACGCAAAACTTGCAAATCGTTAGACTTCCACCTTCATAGGACTTAATGATGTCCTCCGGCAAACTTCCTTTAGACAGCAGAATGGAAAGCTATAGATCACAACTGTTCTACTAGTTAGCGCGCGCAACTAGAATTCAAATGAAAGAGGGGGGTTGGAGTTAGAGACTGGGCTAGACTAACCACAAGTAAATCTAGGGGTAGGGAGACGGGGGGGGGGGGGGGGGAGAGACAGGGAGGGAGAAAAAAAAAGTAAGATTGAAGTCACTACATTAGACAGGGCGACATTTCATTGAAAGAAAGCCGAACAATTCTCCGTATCCAAAAAAAAAAAAAAAAAAAAAAAAATGAAACCCCATACATTCCTTAACAGCCCAATAGCCACCTTTTATCAAATCAAGGTAGATTGTGCACAAGAATAAGTTATTTCTGTCCTAACGCAGCTCTGTAGCTCATTTCAAGCGATAATAGACCACACAGTGAATGTAAAATCCATCAAATTGAAAAAAGAACCGATTTAATGAGCCAAATGTTAGGAGTAATGAATTAGCTGAGTTGGAGTTTCAGTAAATCAAAGCTTTAATCTTAGATTTTACCAAGCAGTAACACGCACACACACGCAGTATGACCTTTTAAAGACCTTTAAACCTAACAGTAAACGAGTCTGCCCGCTTATTTGACAAGGAATGGGTAAACGAGTGTAAAATCACGACTTTGGTTGAATATTTTCTCTAGAATTGCCCTTGACTTAACATTCCTTTGAGCAATCTACCTTGATTTGATAAAAGGTGTCTACCGAATTTTGACACAACACTATAGTTCTGAGCCATATTTCGGCAGAGAACGTTGAATGAGGGATAGTTTTAGCTCGAGGTGAACGTTGATTACTCTAATTTATGTCTTTTCGAACCAAGAAGACTGCATTTACGGCATTTTGTTCAAATTATGAATTCTACAATTTAATTAACTTGTTTACAACATGAAATAATATCAACTGAAAAACCAACTTAAAAAGTGCTAGAGCGAGAGCTGAACTGAAGCTTTCTAAATCCATGCATGGTCTAAAATGAACTATCAACAGGCGTTCTACATCGACGTTCGCTTCATTTTCAAGGAATTGGGGAATAAATAACTAAACAATTCATGACTCAGCGAGACAATTCGATATGTTTCATGTCAGTTCACGGCCGGAAACCACGCATATCGAATTGCTTCTCGCTGACAAATCACAAAACGCGCTGATCGCCAAATGAGCCAAAACGGCAAAATAATCATCAAATGAAGAGAATTCTACTCACATAA
Source organism: Oculina patagonica (assembly GCF_052425735.1). Lineage (NCBI taxonomy): Eukaryota > Metazoa > Cnidaria > Anthozoa > Scleractinia > Oculinidae > Oculina > Oculina patagonica. The sequence goes on from NC_135765.1 coordinate 26,439,153, forward strand.
GGGTTTCAAGAAATTCCCTTTCGACCATCAGCTGCGCTCTTTGCAACCTTTCCATCTTATTCACAATGTAATACCCCGGATGTGAAGAATCGTTAAAAAGCGAACCAATACCCTCGGACATTACAACAGAATTTTTCTAAGTCTCCAGCCAAGGAAGAGTTCAAGCCCAATATCGCCATGACCGCCTTCAAATCAGCCCTAAAGTCTAGTTCCGAGTCCTAGTTGATGTGGCTGAAGACCTTTGCTGTCTAAAGGAAGCACAACGTTATTTGTACCACTGAGCAAAACATACCGAGTCAAGAGTTCAACCCGTTAAAGCTTTGTTCTAAGGTACAATAACAGCCGACGCAAAACTTGCAAATCGTTAGACTTCCACCTTCATAGGACTTAATGATGTCCTCCGGCAAACTTCCTTTAGACAGCAGAATGGAAAGCTATAGATCACAACTGTTCTACTAGTTAGCGCGCGCAACTAGAATTCAAATGAAAGAGGGGGGTTGGAGTTAGAGACTGGGCTAGACTAACCACAAGTAAATCTAGGGGTAGGGAGACGGGGGGGGGGGGGGGGGGAGAGACAGGGAGGGAGAAAAAAAAAGTAAGATTGAAGTCACTACATTAGACAGGGCGACATTTCATTGAAAGAAAGCCGAACAATTCTCCGTATCCAAAAAAAAAAAAAAAAAAAAAAAAATGAAACCCCATACATTCCTTAACAGCCCAATAGCCACCTTTTATCAAATCAAGGTAGATTGTGCACAAGAATAAGTTATTTCTGTCCTAACGCAGCTCTGTAGCTCATTTCAAGCGATAATAGACCACACAGTGAATGTAAAATCCATCAAATTGAAAAAAGAACCGATTTAATGAGCCAAATGTTAGGAGTAATGAATTAGCTGAGTTGGAGTTTCAGTAAATCAAAGCTTTAATCTTAGATTTTACCAAGCAGTAACACGCACACACACGCAGTATGACCTTTTAAAGACCTTTAAACCTAACAGTAAACGAGTCTGCCCGCTTATTTGACAAGGAATGGGTAAACGAGTGTAAAATCACGACTTTGGTTGAATATTTTCTCTAGAATTGCCCTTGACTTAACATTCCTTTGAGCAATCTACCTTGATTTGATAAAAGGTGTCTACCGAATTTTGACACAACACTATAGTTCTGAGCCATATTTCGGCAGAGAACGTTGAATGAGGGATAGTTTTAGCTCGAGGTGAACGTTGATTACTCTAATTTATGTCTTTTCGAACCAAGAAGACTGCATTTACGGCATTTTGTTCAAATTATGAATTCTACAATTTAATTAACTTGTTTACAACATGAAATAATATCAACTGAAAAACCAACTTAAAAAGTGCTAGAGCGAGAGCTGAACTGAAGCTTTCTAAATCCATGCATGGTCTAAAATGAACTATCAACAGGCGTTCTACATCGACGTTCGCTTCATTTTCAAGGAATTGGGGAATAAATAACTAAACAATTCATGACTCAGCGAGACAATTCGATATGTTTCATGTCAGTTCACGGCCGGAAACCACGCATATCGAATTGCTTCTCGCTGACAAATCACAAAACGCGCTGATCGCCAAATGAGCCAAAACGGCAAAATAATCATCAAATGAAGAGAATTCTACTCACATAAGGGTTTCAAGAAATTCCCTTTCGACCATCAGCTGCGCTCTTTGCAACCTTTCCATCTTATTCACAATGTAATACCCCGGATGTGAAGAATCGTTAAAAAGCGAACCAATACCCTCGGACATTACAACAGAATTTTTCTAAGTCTCCAGCCAAGGAAGAGTTCAAGCCCAATATCGCCATGACCGCCTTCAAATCAGCCCTAAAGTCTAGTTCCGAGTCCTAGTTGATGTGGCTGAAGACCTTTGCTGTCTAAAGGAAGCACAACGTTATTTGTACCACTGAGCAAAACATACCGAGTCAAGAGTTCAACCCGTTAAAGCTTTGTTCTAAGGTACAATAACAGCCGACGCAAAACTTGCAAATCGTTAGACTTCCACCTTCATAGGACTTAATGATGTCCTCCGGCAAACTTCCTTTAGACAGCAGAATGGAAAGCTATAGATCACAACTGTTCTACTAGTTAGCGCGCGCAACTAGAATTCAAATGAAAGAGGGGGGTTGGAGTTAGAGACTGGGCTAGACTAACCACAAGTAAATCTAGGGGTAGGGAGACGGGGGGGGGGGGGGGGGGAGAGACAGGGAGGGAGAAAAAAAAAGTAAGATTGAAGTCACTACATTAGACAGGGCGACATTTCATTGAAAGAAAGCCGAACAATTCTCCGTATCCAAAAAAAAAAAAAAAAAAAAAAAATGAAACCCCATACATTCCTTAACAGCCCAATAGCCACCTTTTATCAAATCAAGGTAGATTGTGCACAAGAATAAGTTATTTCTGTCCTAACGCAGCTCTGTAGCTCATTTCAAGCGATAATAGACCACACAGTGAATGTAAAATCCATCAAATTGAAAAAAGAACCGATTTAATGAGCCAAATGTTAGGAGTAATGAATTAGCTGAGTTGGAGTTTCAGTAAATCAAAGCTTTAATCTTAGATTTTACCAAGCAGTAACACGCACACACACGCAGTATGACCTTTTAAAGACCTTTAAACCTAACAGTAAACGAGTCTGCCCGCTTATTTGACAAGGAATGGGTAAACGAGTGTAAAATCACGACTTTGGTTGAATATTTTCTCTAGAATTGCCCTTGACTTAACATTCCTTTGAGCAATCTACCTTGATTTGATAAAAGGTGTCTACCGAATTTTGACACAACACTATAGTTCTGAGCCATATTTCGGCAGAGAACGTTGAATGAGGGATAGTTTTAGCTCGAGGTGAACGTTGATTACTCTAATTTATGTCTTTTCGAACCAAGAAGACTGCATTTACGGCATTTTGTTCAAATTATGAATTCTACAATTTAATTAACTTGTTTACAACATGAAATAATATCAACTGAAAAACCAACTTAAAAAGTGCTAGAGCGAGAGCTGAACTGAAGCTTTCTAAATCCATGCATGGTCTAAAATGAACTATCAACAGGCGTTCTACATCGACGTTCGCTTCATTTTCAAGGAATTGGGGAATAAATAACTAAACAATTCATGACTCAGCGAGACAATTCGATATGTTTCATGTCAGTTCACGGCCGGAAACCACGCATATCGAATTGCTTCTCGCTGACAAATCACAAAACGCGCTGATCGCCAAATGAGCCAAAACGGCAAAATAATCATCAAATGAAGAGAATTCTACTCACATAAGGGTTTCAAGAAATTCCCTTTCGACCATCAGCTGCGCTCTTTGCAACCTTTCCATCTTATTCACAATGTAATACCCCGGATGTGAAGAATCGTTAAAAAGCGAACCAATACCCTCGGACATTACAACAGAATTTTTCTAAGTCTCCAGCCAAGGAAGAGTTCAAGCCCAATATCGCCATGACCGCCTTCAAATCAGCCCTAAAGTCTAGTTCCGAGTCCTAGTTGATGTGGCTGAAGACCTTTGCTGTCTAAAGGAAGCACAACGTTATTTGTACCACTGAGCAAAACATACCGAGTCAAGAGTTCAACCCGTTAAAGCTTTGTTCTAAGGTACAATAACAGCCGACGCAAAACTTGCAAATCGTTAGACTTCCACCTTCATAGGACTTAATGATGTCCTCCGGCAAACTTCCTTTAGACAGCAGAATGGAAAGCTATAGATCACAACTGTTCTACTAGTTAGCGCGCGCAACTAGAATTCAAATGAAAGAGGGGGTTGGAGTTAGAGACTGGGCTAGACTAACCACAAGTAAATCTAGGGGTAGGGAGACGGGGGGGGGGGGGGGGAGAGACAGGGAGGGAGAAAAAAAAAGTAAGATTGAAGTCACTACATTAGACAGGGCGACATTTCATTGAAAGAAAGCCGAACAATTCTCCGTATCCAAAAAAAAAAGAAAAAAAAAAAAATGAAACCCCATACATTCCTTAACAGCCCAATAGCCACCTTTTATCAAATCAAGGTAGATTTATAATATATATTAATTAATTATACTATTATTGTCTGTATCTAAGCATGTAATAATGTTATTCATTCGTGTGACAAAAGCGCTGTTTTGTTTTTTATAGTGGAAATAAAAATGTGGAGAAAATATGGTGCGGACTTAACCCTATTCAGGCCGGGCTTTTTTAGACCTTCTCTGACCGGGGAGGCCTTCGGAAGCCCCCCCCCCCCCCCCCCCGCCCCATGTAACTTCCAGAATATTTAAGCAATCACACTGTAACTTATGAGATGTATAGTATGTCCGAACATATTTCTTTTGGTATACTTTACGTGGGATGATGACGTCACATCACGTGATAATTACATCATGATATCAAAACAGTCGCCATCTTGGATCCGCCATCTTGAATTTCAAATTTTTTTTCAAAATGCCAGAAAACCACCCAAAATTACTATAAAGTAAGTTAATTTTCATTAATAGAAAGACGAAAATTACAAATTTGGGAAAACATGCCTATCAAAATGCCGTTGCCGTGGTGATGTCAAGTTCTTGACACAACATCCTTTCCTACCAAATTATTTTAATAAATTTTAGATAATCTCACAAAGTTTGGCAGGGTATGGTTAAATCTTGAAAAAGTAATAAACGTTAAAAGTCAGCGCGGGCCTCAAAAGCCCCTCCCCCGGTCTGAATAGGGTTAAGAGATCAGGTGCGAGCTTGCTATAAATTATTTTGGTTTAATTTCGAAAGGGTATGGGTTTTGACAGGCATTTTTGACGGGTACAACCTCACCAAATATTGGAATGAAAATGCCCTTCCTCCTCCCCGACGAGACGGTTTCTTGATTAAAAATATAACACAAACAGCGGTGACAAACATTATGAAAAATCGCATTTTTATAAACTTGACGTTTCGTATGCTAACTACATACATTTTCAAAAGTATGACCGTTAAAATTTTGGCAAAAAAAAAACTGAAAAAAAAAACTGAACACTTTAAGGCCCTCACTAAATGCGACCATCCATCAGCTTTTGCTGATCACATAAAAACCACAGGCCATAACATCAAATGGGATCATTTTGAAATCCTTGCGTCAGGCAAAACTGACCTCCACTGCAAGATTAAAGAGACCTTATACATTCATGAACTACAACCTTCTTTAAATGCCAATGTCGGCAGTGAGAGGTTGTTACTTTATTAACCTAATGTAAATATTAAGTTACTGCTGTAGATCAATTGTCTCAGTCTCGGTTCCAGACCCCTTTCATAACAATATATAAATAGTTGCCAAAATTTTAACGGTCATACTTTTGAAAATGTATGTAGCTTAGCATACGAAACGTCAAGTTTATAAAAATGCGATTTTTCATAATGTTTATCACCGCTGTTTGTGTTATATTTTTAATCAAGTTACGATGGCCTAAAACCAAGAGTCTATATGAGACGGTTTCTCTTCTCGTCACGCAATTCTTGCTGGGAAGAAAGCCAAATGAAGCCATCGAATCTAATTTTTGGATTTGTTGGTAGACCACAACAAGCGGTGTAAACCGAAATGTCAAACTTTTTTATTTGAAAACTGTAACGTCGAAATCGAGAGAAAAAGAGCGTAAAAGAAAACACGACAGGCAATATAGCCTCCAATGCAAACTGACATTATTTTGTCTGTCGATCTCCAAACATCTGTGTAGGAGGCTACAAATATGGCTGACACATCGGAACCGAAATGGAAACACCAGTACCCAGGCAACTTAGCAGACCGTACGGACTCGTCCCCCATATTGAGAAACGGTCAAGTACCCTTGTACCCCTTTGTGCAACTTTTCATCTCCCGAACAACTTTTTTCCTTTCGAGCAACTTTTTTGTGATTTCTAGACCGAAGATTTCCGAAGTTTGTCCAAGTTTTGTTCGAAGGCCATACAAACGTTTCCGAGCATTTTTCGAATTCTACCGAAGTTTAACGAAATATACAGTAGATTCTGAGGAAGTTCAGAAGATGTTTCAACTTTTGGATCATTCAGCATTAAAAATTCGTCAGGAAACATGACGTCATCCCTATCTTCACGATTGTTCTTTGTGAAAAAAATAATTGTCGTTTTAACTTATTGCAATTTGAAAATTGCATGAAAATGCTTAGAAATCGTACCTTCAAAGGACATGTGGGACGATTAAATGCAGAGGGCCACACAACGTTAGAAAGACTATGGCACAATTGTTGTCGGATCTCACGTAGCTTGGAGATGCATGTACTAGAACTCACTCGAGGTGTATAAAACAGTAATTTTAAATGCACGGCTAGTACGACGACACTTGTGTTGGACAATTTATTTGGCCGATATTTCGACTAGTCAACTAGTCTTCTACAGGGCCAGAGCTGGAGTGAGATAAAACTTAACGGCTCCTAAAATTTAAATTAAAGTATATAAGTGGATAATACGTAACACGATAGCCATATAAGGAAAAAGCATAAAATACAGCGTCGAGGGTGTAATATATACGTATAAAGAAAATACACGCACTAATAAGATATAAAAGATGAAAAAAATATAAAAAATAAAAATAAAAAATAAATAAAAATAAAAAATAATAATAAACTAAAGCTAACTTTCATATAACGATCTAAAGATATAACATATCACTGTTCAGAGCGTCTATTGAGGCCATTAGGTTCAAGAGTTTTGCCTCGGTCTATGAGATATGCTTCTCTTGCTTTGCGACGAGAAGTACTTTTAGTGGGTAGCAATTCAAGAGGAACTAGAGACATGTCTGATGTGCAGTGCCCTGGCATGTTGAAATGAGTAGGGACTGCAGTGGCTGCTTTCTTGTGCCTTGGATTATTGCTGGCCTGCCTGTGCTCAGTGACATGTCTCTAGTTCCTCTTGAATTGCTACCCACTAAAAGTACTTCTCGTCGCAAAGCAAGAGAAGCATATCTCATAGACCGAGGCAAAACTCTTGAACCTAATGGCCTCAATAGACGCTCTGAACAGTGATATGTTATATCTTTAGATCGTTATATGAAAGTTAGCTTTAGTTTATTATTATTTTTTATTTTTATTTATTTTTTATTTTTATTTATTTTTTATTTTTATTTTTTATATTTTTTTCATCTTTTATATATTATTAGTGCGTGTATTTTCTTTATACGTATATATTACACCCTCGACGCTGTATTTTATGCTTTTTCCTTATATGGCTATCGTGTTACGTATTATCCACTTATATACTTTAATTTAAATTTTAGGAGCCGTTAAGTTTTATCTCACTCCAGCTCTGGCCCTGTAGAAGACTAGTTGACTAGTCGAAATATCGGCCAAATAAATTGTCCAACACAAGTGTCGTCGTACTAGCCGTGCATTTAAAATTACTGTTCAAAGGACAGTTAGCATACATTTGGTGAATTTTCTTATTTGAAAGCAAAGTTTGGATTTTTTGGCCATTTTCGAGCAACTTTTTTAGCTTTAGAGCAGTTTTCAAGCAATTTTTTTTGCATTGCCGTAAACAACTTTCCAGCATTTTACGAGCAAAATCGGGAAAGGCCTGCATGCCTTTCTACAATCCACTTACATTTTTTTAACTTATGTGGGAAGAAAGCAAGATGACACAAGGCTATATGTGGATTTTCTTCACGTAAAAAGGGCACACAGTTAATCACACTTGTTAAGTAAAAACATATTTTTTCAAGTTTCTGTGTTGCTCACAGTTGATGGTTTTTTTCATAATTATTAATATTTTCCTCACCCCTCCCCCCTCCCCCTCCCCCTCCCCCCTCTTAACCTTCTAGATGGGCTTTCATTTCAGGACAAATAACATTACACCAGTTGCTAGTTTCCCTTGCCTGGAAATTCTTTATGCACTTGGGTGCTTCGGAGCAAAATGGCCGTTCGGCGCTTGTGTTGTTTTCTATGGAGCAAGCATTCCGAAGGAAAACGCGAACCGTCCACTACTCCAAGAAAAAAATTAATTTTTTTTTTCTTTTACGACAGTGTCACTTCAGAGAAACCTGTGTGGGCTGTTGTTAAATACACATTTTGCGCCAAATTACTTTTTTGAGCAGAAAGAAAATTAAAACTAGCCCAAAGGCATTTTAGCCGCTAGTTAACGACAAAGTTGTTTTAGTCATTATCATAAACAGTGAAAATATTTCTCCTTAAATAAACGACGACTATTTTCGTTAAAATAAGACAGAAATCTTTTTAAAAAAAAATTCACAGAGAAATTTAACATCTTGTTTTTCGATTATTCTCTGTGTAACGAATTTTTGCTTATAGATATTCTTGCCTTTTTGTGCATTTTAAAACACATAATTAAACACGTTTCGAACACTATTATTCTTTTATCTTAAAAACTAAATGGGCTAATGTATTCCATTTATCATCACTAATAAAATGCATTTATTCATGCAAAGGCGTAAACAAGGGTAGACACAGAGAAGGCCGTAATTCGGAAAACGGGCAACACAGCTACAAAGTGACGAAGTGTTTACAACAGTAAAAAAATAGCGTTATCCATTCTTTGAACAACAGGGGCCAGCAAAATACCGCCTAATTCTGATTAGTTTTACCAAATAATTATGTATATATGCATGTATGTATGTATGTATGAAATATGCACGTGTCAATATTTTTAAGCTAATCGGTATGGGTATACCTCTAAATTCATCCTGGACATTTCACTGCGCGCACAAAATGGACCAGGCGCTGTATTTGGTCGGTTCAGCTGTGTTGTTCTCAATCGTAGTTTGGTTGCTGAATCCATTTGAAAAACTACACAACTTATTGAGTTATCTCTTGAAAAGCGATGATGGTTTATCAAAAGGAGTTCGACCGTTCAAGGAGATTCCTGGTCCAAAGGGATTGCCATATTTTGGCGATGTGTTCAATTTTGTTCAACTGCAACGCTCCGAGTTCAAAGATCAAATGTCGGCTCTTCAAAATGCTTTTAAGAAATACGGACCAATATTTAAGAGGACAATCATGGGAAAAACGGTCGTCTTCTTTGAAAAGCCCACTGATGTTGAAGCCGTATTCAAGGGCGATGGAATACATCCGATGCGACCAGATGAGATATTTAAGGCAACAAGAGAATATATGAACAGCAGGGAGCTACCTGAAGGTTTGTCGAGCTTGTAAGTAAAATGAGATTAATAAGATAACTTCGAACCATGTAGATAATTCTGTTACAGCTTTCGCTTTCCCAATGCAGGAATACAGTGCCAGTTGAATATTTGTAAAAACCCACGAGTAAGAACCTAATATTTAAAACCTGTTATATTAGGCTAAAATTTGCAAATTAGACCCCATTTTTATAAGAACCTATTTAGCCTAAAATTTGAAAACAGGTTCTTATTTTCTAAAATTGATTAACAATGCTTACTTTACGGAAAAAAAAGTTTAGACAAGGCTTAACTGTACATTTATACAATGTCATGTCCTGAATGATTAGTGCTTCATTTTTACATAAACATTTTTTGTGGTATGCAAATTTTATACAGTTAATAGGCCGAATATCACTAAAAGTTCTATTAGCAACAATGTCAATTCTTCCTCAGAAAATAAGAACCTATTAAGAACCTGAATAGACTAAATTTTTGTTATCTACCATTTATGTAACAACCTGTTTAGACAAACCTGGAAAAACTAGGTTCTTACTCGTTAATTTTTTCTGTTGAATATGCATAAGGGAAAAATTCAGTTAAATTTTACCCGATAACTTATTTTCATTTTATTGAATGACCAAAAAAGTTCCCATTGTTTCGTGTCTCGTTCTGAAGGATGTTTTCAAAGAGTCTTGGTTAGCATAAGCAGTTGCCAGGTATTATAAGACTGCTACAGGAATTCCTTTTATAAAAATGCTAATGAACCGAAATTCTGAAATGGAATAATCAAAGCGCTTAAATGTCAAATCAACAATGCACGAATCGTGTGTTAAATTTTTTTGTCCGAAAAAGGGAGGAGTGTCCTTGATTTCAAAGCCCAAACATCGTCAAAACACCTCAGTTAACGACATTTTGTCTGCCTTGTCCCCAGTCGCTCGCGATGGTTGGGGGACCCACCGCTTGCGCTTCGCGCTCGCTCCCAATCTTCCCACTGACTCGCGCTACGCGCTTGCTCCCAATCCCCCACTCGCGACTCTCTATCAGAATCCGCGCTCAATCGGCCTTGGAAAAGCCTGTGGAGGAGACAGACATTTTGCCATTAAAACTTCTTGCAAATTTCATCACTGACGTCACCGGGGAGTCCCACAGGAAGAATAAGATGGCTAAAAGGAAGACGCGATCGAAGAGACAAAAATATATATATTTATAAAGAAAAGTTAGGTCCCATATCTCTATCCAAGGATCACTGTAAAAAATGTAATTTGCTTTCAGAACGGATGGTGAAAAGTGGGTTCGATTACGCAAGGCTCTGGCGCCCAAGATGCTTCGACCTAAAAACATACACGATAACCTGGAAAACTTCAATAATGTTGCAAGGGATGCCATAGATCACATGGTGGCCATCCGGGGAGCGGATTGGACGATTCCAGATCTTGAGGGAGAACTTGCGAAGTTTGCTGCTGAATGTAAGTTTTATATTTGTCTCAACAGTACAGAGTACTGTAAACTTGCCCCTTAACACAGTTTTTAAGGCCTCATTCGACTGAGGGACTCTGAGAACAAAACTCAATGTTCCACTACCGCTCATTAACTATTACAAAAAATAGCTTTACCTATAGCGGCGCGGTTTTATGAAACAGTCTCCCTTACAACGTAAGACAAGCAGAGTCCCTTGGGCAATTTGAAGCTTTAGTAAAACAAGTACTAATAGGCACGGCATTCTTGGAAAGCAGATTTTTCTTTATAATTAGCTAATCACTAGAAATTTATTTTGCATTTTATTATGTATGTATGATTGTATGTAGTGTTTTAAAAAGCTGATGTTTTAACCGTGTGGAAATGAAGATTACCTACCTTCCTACCTACCTATTTAATTACTATTACTGAAGATGCTACTGAAGGACAACTTCAAACGTTTTTGTTGTTGTTGTTGTTTTCGATGTTGTTGTTTTTTAATTAAGAGTGAGTCCGCACGAGAACCATGCAGGCGAGTCTACAGCGCATCTCACCGATTTCCCTCAGATTTGGCACACTTGTGTAACTTCACTAGTACATTAACCATGTGCAATATTTTGGTTCAATTGTTTATTGTTTTGGAGAAATGTCAATCAAACTGTCAGACAGTGGAAAGTACTTAAATTTGACCTAAAAATATTCACCATGTTTGATCCCCTGCTACATGCTAAATATAAAAAGAAATGATACGAAACTTTTACATAAGACAAATCAAGTCCCGAACAATAGAAAAACGTTCAGTAAACTTGTGTCATTTGCTGCGTTTCTGAAAGCAACATTCCAAATCTCCTTATTCAATTCGTATCAAAAAAGTGGGGTTTCAAAAGTCGTTTTTGTAGACATGCGGCGTTTCATCAATCGAATTTGAAAGTATCAATAGATTGCCAAGGAAATGGTGTCTCTATTTATCAAATAAAATCTCTGTTAAGTTTAAGAGGAATTACAGGTTCGCATCAATAAATGTGTTAACTTCGTGACAATATGCAAATGAGCTCAACAGGAAATCGTATAAGTTCAAGTTGTAAAATATAAACTTAAAGTGGTACTATGATCAAAATTTTACCTTCCCTTTTCTCTTTTTTTTGAAAGTACTTACATTAAATAGTAACCTTGCCAAATTTTAAGTTCAAATTCGAATGAAGACCACTTATTTCACGCGTAAACTTCTCTCCGCCTAGATTAAAATGTCGAGGACAAGAGATCTGGAACTAGTTGGGGCGGAGCATCGACGTCAATGCGCACAACAAAATGGCTTTCGAAGGCTGGAGTGATTTTTTTTTTTTTAGTGATTAGAAGCCGTATCACTGCGCAAATTTTTTTAAACATACTTCAGGGCACTCCAGGTCACAAAAAGTAGAAAAATCAAAGGCGGAATTTTACTCGCCCGAACACGAAGTATATGTTCACAAGATAATCTCCCTGCAACTTTGAGGTTAACTTCTTCAACTATCAAGGGAAGTGAAAGAACGCCGATTATCTACAGTGAGTTTACTTATTCCTCCAAACAAATTTAGTGGCTATTCTTCTTTGCTCAAGCTCTCGTTTTAGAATATATTTTAATTATTTACTTCATGTGAAAAGGTAATTTTTGGGCAAATCGGCCTGTATGTTCTGAATTTTCCTCTATTGTACAAATAAACTTGAATAAATTCGCACGAGAGGTAATAGTGAAAGTACATAAGAGGAGCAGACTTTTTATATATAAATTTTATTATCCTCTTATACACTGTAGTCTTAATAAACTCCCAGCACGTTAGTTTGTAATTATTTGCCAGCATATAAACATAAGTAAACATCAAATTAAAAATTTAAATTCTAGGAGAAATGTTAGCCTTTAGAGAAACATGCTATCCGATTTACTCAGTATTCTTATTTATTTAAGTACAACAGGGGAGAAATGTGCCAAACTGCAAGCACGCTAGCTACTTTTTTTAGTTTGCAATATATTGCCTTAAGTGAGAAGTAGTAGCAAATATATTGGTCAGAGAACCTGAGCGCGATCCATCATAATTCTAACACAAGTACAGTAAATTGTACCATAATAAAATAAGGTGGCTAATGTTTGACTCGATCAAGCGGTTAGGTTGACTACTTTATTTCTTTTTTGGCGACACCTAGGGTGCCTCCCTCAAGTTAGAAGGAAGAATATTGATGCCCAGCCAGCTAGTTACACAGGCCGCTTTTTAGCGACAGACTGACATTAAAAATTTGTGAATAGTCAGATGACAAGTTGAGCCCAGACATAATGCATGTGGGGAGGGATATGTGTAACTCCACCATCCAGGTTCTCTTTACAAGTGGAGGGCGCAGGAGCCAAGGGAATAGGGTAAGACTCAGTGAAAAATAAATAAACTAAAAAAAGTCATACTCCAGTGTCTAGAAAGAGCCACTAAAATGAGACCCCGACTCACCTCAGGCTTCATTATCCTTTGTATGTAGTTTTTTGAGTCAGGTGTCCTGACAAAATTATACCCTTAATATTATTTTACTTGTTCCCATTTTGCATACATTTTTAGTTTTTACATCAAAAAACACGGGGCCAAGAGGAAAACAAATGGGTAATATAAGAAAACTACTCCTACCCAGTTTTCTGCTACTTGTGGGACAGTTTCATAACATCAGTAAATAGAGTGAGGACTCTATACAGCATTCAAATGGTTTTCTTATTTAAAGAAACAGGAATACTGGATGCTGCTAAGCTAGATGTCTGAAGTTTATTACCCATTAAAACACTTAGTTTTAAAAAGGTTTATTACCTGTATTGTAGTCAAGGAAGGTAAAACTGTATAAAACTCAAGGAGCTAAATCCATTGATCACCTGCACGTCCATCTTGTTGACTTTAATTTTTCTGTATAAATTTTACATTATTTCATGTTTATAAAGCTTTTTTCGGAATAAACAGCTGAGATAGATTTTATGCCCATGGCGTGTATGATAGATTACAAGAATGAAAACAACAGTAAAGATCATTTCAATCCTTTGCAAACGACAATATAATAGCAACCTACATGTAAGCTTATATATATGCAGAGCTCTCTATTAATTCAAACATTGCAGACATTTTATTCTAACTATTCAATGTCGTTCTCATCATACCATGTATTCAAACGTATGTAGTCCATGAATCGCCGTTTCACTTCGTTCTTCGAGGCTTCTTCGATCGGTGCTTCGATTGAACAAGAAGACGGCAGCTTCGTTGCGCCAAAACCTCATCGAATGAAATAAATATTGAAGTATTTGCATACAAACATTGCCCTTTAGACCGACGTCAAACGGCTTTAAATTTTCATTATAAGAAACGATACCGCTAAATTGCAATGTCTCCTCGTTGCGGCTCTCTTGGGTTTCGCCACCGGGCAAACTAGACGAAGAATTTGTCGAAGAAATATCATTTATAACCCTGTTAATTCTCAGTATATTCTCTCTTGGAACACTCGAAGCTCGAAGCGACGATGCGCATATGACGTCACGGACCAACTCATGCGTAAATCCGCTTTACAGTACAGTCGCTGGCTCACTTTAGACGTCCGAGTAATGGCGGACGGGTTTTCCACGATTTTCGGCAAGCTATTTGAAGGCTTATATTGCTCGCAACGTTCTAAATTCTAGCGCGCTAGTTAAATATAGACTTATTGAACAAATTGACTTTAGAAAAAGACGAAAAGAAAAACAAAAATTTTGGTCATAGTAGCACTTTAATAGAATGTTGCTATAAGAAGTAAAACATCGTTATGAAGCTTTTTGCATAAAAATACTTTTAAATCGTTAGTAGTTTAAATTACTGGAAGTCGTTGGCTGGTAATAAGCAAATTAAACAAATTCAAACGAACACAAAGGTCATACCGACCTGCTGGTCGTACTGCACCAATTTGAAAGATATCCCTACAAGCAAGCATCATTGCATAAAAGTCATTTCCTTCAAGGGTTTTTGGCATCGCCCTCTTGGTGTGTAAGCTGCGTTTTGCCGTATTTGCCAGCACAAGTATTAAAAAATGTTATCAAAAAATTGGCGGGAGGCATCAAATATAATATCCACCGATCATGAAAACCGACTTTTTTAAATGGTCGTTTTTGTTCACATACAAAACACATGTTTCCACTGCAAAAAATTATTAGTATCTTTTCACCAGTAAGAATCCGCAAGTGGTTTTTGTGCTGTCGTTCTTCGAAGAACACCGCAATTAGGCGTTAAATTCTCATCACTTTAGATACATGGTTTATTGCTTCAAGAAGGACTGAATCAGGGGATGGAATATGATTATACGACCTACGCCACAAATCCCATCTTTAATTTCCCACCTTTTTTATTTTGAAAATTGAAATCGAAAATTGCCTTTAAACTGACTTACCGTAATAATCTTATAAACGCCAGGGCTTTTTAATTTAAGGGGTACATGCGGGAGTTTTAAATAAATATGAGGCGTTTAGTAAGAAAGGGGCATTCATTTCACCAGGAGCCCATGATTTCACTCTAACTGTAACGAAACAAATAGACAAACAAGTATGTAAATATTGCGCGTATTTGCTCCCGGATAAAGATAGGAAACAGATTTCGTGAGTAGGAGACTACTCTAATCTTTTCTAATGCAAAGCCTAAAGATGTCGTTCACAGATTGTTCGATATCGATGTCTTCATCGTCATCGCATCGGGGTAAACCATGTTGGCTAGCTAGCTCCTTTGGTCCCTTCGATGTCCGAGTGAATCAATTAACTAACTAAAAAAATTGCGTTTTTTTACTCCATGAAACTTTACGCGGGGGGGGGGGAGGGGTGATGGGGGGAGCAGGGGTGTCTATTAGACACGGGACGTTTATTAGTAGAGGCCTCCAATAATTTACACCTCAGGGGGAGGCGTTTATTTGAGAGTGGGGCGTTTATTAAATATTTACAGTATTTCACTCATTTACATTTATTCTAAGGATTGCCTACAGGAAAGATAAAATAGAACAAAAGAGTATATTATAGTGTCATTGAAAACGAACTTTCAACAACCTGGTCAAGGCAAAGACGAATATGAGTTGTAAAAAGGCACGCTGATCTACACTTATACAAACATTTAATTCCGTCGATACGTCGGTCCGTCATTCTAGCTTTAAATTAGGAAATCAGTAGGAGCACTATCAGAGATACAGGTGATTCCAAATTTGTTGAAATTTTCTGGATCCTTGTTCCCAGGGACTTCGTTCCCCTAAACCAGCGGTTGATAAACGAGTTTAGATATTAAATTTCGTTCCAAGAACTTGCGCATTTTCCGTCAGCCTTGACCGAACTGGGCCGTCCTCTGCCCTCTGGGCCATTTATGGTTCCGGTTTAATTGTGCGCATGCACCGGAGACTTGAGATGGAATGATCCGTTCTCGCTCCCAGAGTCTACGGTCCTTCTGTTCTGCGCCAGGGATCGAGACCTCTGCCGTTAATGTCTGTTAAGCTACGCAACGAATTGAAGGCGGGGTTTGGCTGGGAATGAAAAGGAATGAGGCACCAGCGGAGTGGCCCCGAGGCGAAAGCGGAAACCCGACTGAGAGGTAAGTGCTTGGACGGTTGCTATAGAAAACGGCTCCACATCGAAGCCCTTTGAGTCACACTAGGGCTTTCCACAAGTTGCTCGGCAACTTTTTGGCATTTTTTCATGTTTCGAGCAACTTTTTCCCCCTTGGAGCAACTTTTTTCCTCTCGAGCAACTTGTTGCATTTTGAGCAATTTCCAGACCGAAGATTTCCGAAGATTATACGAGTGCTGTTCTAAGGCAAAACGAACGTTTCCGAAGACTTACGACGTTTGCCGAAGATTTTCGAGGGACATCTGAAGACGTTTCAACATTCGGCTCATTCTGTATAAAACATTACAAAACTCGTCAGCAAACATGACGTCATCAATATCTTCACGATTTTTCCCAGTTTAAGGAATCCTTGTTACTTAACAAATTTTCCCCTTAATATGTTGTTTAGATACTTCTTTTGCTGTAAAATTGCATAAAACTGCTAACAAATCTTACCATCAAAGGGAAATTTGCATATATTTAGAGAAATTCTCTTGATTAGAAGCAGCGTTTTGAATTTTTTGGAGCAACATTTGAGCAACTTTTATTATCAGAAGCAACTTTTTTGGATATTTGGAGCAACTTTTTGAGATGTTACGGGCAACTTTTTGGGAAATCTCGAGCAACTTGTGGAAAGCCCTAAGTCGCACTGCCCGAAGCCAGTGGAGAGCACGGATGAAAGAAAGAAGGATATAGTGAAGGCTAGAGCAACGAAAAAGAAACTACTTGCAGCAAGCAAGCAGAATGCCAATATACGCGTCAGCATGACGACATGTCGACAGCGCACGAAAGACATGATCCACGAGGGCGAGGCTGCACCAGACATGAACTAAAACCAGTTTAAATTCGTGCGACTGATCGCAGTGACAAAATGAGTGAAAGCAGCCTTGTCACAGCGTGTGTGCACTTCTGCGACAAAATATAAACTAACCAATGAGAGAGCTTCATGTATTGAATTCAAAAACTAGTTTACATTCTCCCTCTTCCAAATTCGCTGCAGGTGCACCGAACAAACGCCTTGTTGCAGGGACTTTTTGAAGTAGTACACACGAAGCGATTTGTCGCAGAGAACCTCACTTAAGGTTTATTAGTACTTCATTAGTGTTTTTATTAATTTGAAAGTAATATTGTGTATAAGCTACTTTAACTTTTTCATATATCACATTGATCTGCAATATGGTACGAACAGGAGCTAGAGAGATGGTGGATATAACCCCAGTGTATAAAGATTGAGTAAAGTCCAATTGGGTATGTAATTATACGCGTTATTAACAAAATCGAACTGCGCGGTCGTTCGATTTTGTTAACAAGGCCTTTGAAAGACCTTTCAATTGGCATTAATGGTTTTGACATCCACACTATAAATCAAACATTCAGTTAGGGAAGCAACATTATTTTTTTGGAGGAGTGGCCAAGTGGGATCAAAAATCCTGAAAAAAAATTGTTTGCAATAGCAAAATGCCCACATAAATTGTTTGAAGACATCAAAAAACATTGTCTGCAGAAAGATGCAGCTGGAAAAATTGTTTGGACAGAGAGCGCCACGGAAAGAAATCGTCTGTACTGTACTATACTACGCTTCGAGTAAAACAATGGTCCATTCCAGCGTTTCGATCGAGCACTGAGGCAATTCTTGAGAGACTGGGTACTAGTCCAAAACAACATGGCGCCCAGGTGAAAAGTAACTTACCAGGCTTATGAAAATGTGAAGTGCTGAGGCCATCGTTTACGAGAAAAGTGGAAACTAAATCCTTGAAGAATTGTTTGTGAACATTATAACTACCAGGTAGACAGGAGTGAGCGACGTTTTCTCTTTCCAATCTGCACGTGAAGATACGCTTGAATTCGATCGATGATGAACATGTCAAGTGGCTTGTTTACCTTTTCTCACGCTGTAAGTCTGTATTTATGGGCACTAAATAACCGGATAATTAACATCACGAACCACTTAAGTTGCTAAAAGGTTTATTGGATTTATGTAAGCGGTATTTCTCACGTCCTCAGCCGACCTATCCATCATGTTATGAAACTCGTTCTAAAACTTTCAGAACTTTGTTTTTGTTTTGCTCACATGTACCACATTTTTGTACGCTAAAATCATACGTGCCGATTGAACTTAACATACTTTTTTTGACTTTAATTTATTATTTAGTAAATGTTTTACAAAACAATGGCTAATGGAACCATCAGAATAACGCCGCATCGGCGATATTCAAACGTAATTTTACCCTAAAATCTCTAGTGTCACGCATTGCCCGAAATACCTTATTTTTAAAATAGGTTTACTACTAAACGTGAGAGCGATGAAAAATCTTGATGATATCATTTAAATTGTACTAGGTGATACTAATTACAGTGGTATTTTTATATGTAAGGCTTCAATTCTTGCAGAGATATTTTGGTCGAAAGATGGGTCAAAATTTAGGTATTTTTTGGCTCAAAACCGACCATGGGCACGTTGACCACGATATCTTCCACACGTTAAAGAATTTTGCGATAATATTCTACCTACAGCATTATCATCTCAATATGTAGCCCCATGCAAAATATAAAGGAAAACTGAGAGGGTCGATGTAGACTCAAATTTTAATATTGCATGGATTTCATATGGACCCTCTTAAATTTTGACATATATCTGACAACTTCTGTGGTGAGTCATGTGTCGCTACAGGCAGAAAAAAAATTCAGTGAGATCGCCCAGCTTAGTATGCAAATCGACCGCGCATTGACTTGATGAATGTATCCTGGCTACCAGAGTATTTTTCTCGCGCGCGGCAAAATACTTCTCTCCGTCGGCCAAAGGCCGTTGACACGAGCGGCGAGGAGCGGGTCACAAAGGCGCTTTCCATTTGACCAAACTGATTCTGTTTTGAATTCAGAAATTTCCAGTGGCGAATGGAGCAGCATTTTCTGATTGACTGCACTGGAACGGAAAACTAAAATTCCCGTTCCATTCGCAAGTTTCCCTCCAAAACTCATAATTTTGAAAAATGAGCATGATTTGAGCATTATTGGACACAAAACGAGCATTGCTAGGAGCAATGGCGAGGGTATGGCGAGCCTTATGAACTAAGATTTTTGCACGTGCTGATTTCCTTTCTCACTTTTGTTTCAGCTATTGGTACAGTGGCATTTGATGAAAGGGTTGGATTGTACGATGACCCACCCAACGAGGAAACAGTCAAGATGATTAAAGCTACTTTTGATGGTTTTAAGTTCATGGGGAAGCTGAGCTGGGGATGGGAAGGTCTGCTTTATAGATTCGTGAATACACCATCCTACAGAAAATTCTGTGAATCACAAGACATCTTATTTGGATTTAGTCAAAAGATTATTGACAAGAAGGTTGCGGAATTGAGCATTATGGTTGACAATGGCGAAGAATTTGTTGAGAATCAAGGTACGTAAAACTTATCACCCAGGCCTTGCCCACGCTAATTTGTTTTCGTTTGCTAATTATACCTAATCGTACCTTTTTGGTACGCTTCGGCGGCATATCAGGCGAGTTTGGTCGAGCCATGGTTCGTATTTTGGCGAGACGCAGTCGAGCCAAAATACCCATGGCGAGACCAAACGAGCCTGATATGCCGCCGAAGCGTACCAAAAAGGTACTATTAGGTATTTACCGTACCCAAATTCAGCCAAAAATCCGGTCATATTATTCGCTCTGTCGAAGCCATGCTTGCCAGACACGTAGTGCAAAATGTGTTGACCTGCTTGTATTGATACTTTTTTGGTCTTCAACACTTTTATCAAGTCCTCTTCTCACATTTTTTTACTCGTTTGTTTGGAGTTTCATTCCATAAATTTTCAAAATCCAAATTCAGCGAAAAATTTGGAAACTCCGACTCCATTGTTTCAGTGTGAATGTTTCAGTACTCGTCGGCAAACATCGCGCAATTGGCGAGCGCGTTCAAGTTTAGTTTTGGCGGGAAAGTTTTTCTCATTTTACGACCGGTAAGCACCAGCTAATTTAAAATACTCGTTTCTGTTTTATTGGTAAAACCTCTTTTCAATTCATAGTACGGAAACACTACTTTAATTCAAAGTGACCGTGATATGGCGGCATATCAGGTCAGTGACTTGATATCGTAGGATATCAGGACAGTAGATCGCGCTTCTGATTGGCTACTTGCGAATTTGGGTACGGTAATTAACGAAGCTTCGCAAATGCATCAAACGTTTTCCGTCTATATTGTCGTTTACGAATTTTATGTTATTAAGTTTTGCCAAATATTCGCTATGAAACTAAATGTTTACAAATAAATTAATATTCCATGATTCTAAATGACAAAACCATAGCTTCATTGCAGCCAAATGTGTCTCCCGGGCGTTATAATCTCAAGTTACAAGCAGACTAGATTAACTTTGAAAACCGTTCCGCCGGACCATATTTTAAAAACGCATATCGCAATCCGTTTCAATCTTCGACACTTTTGGACATCCATACCTTCTTTTGAATTTGGTGTGTTTTTTTAATATTCCTTCACTGTTTTAGGGGTTATTTTATATATTTAAACGAATTTGATGGTCATTTCCTATGCCAAAGTTTGGCTGAAATCCGTGACACAGTCCCTTTAAAGTAACGAGTCTAAAATTGTAGTACTTTAATAGTACCCTGTTATTTTCTTCCCCTCATGAGTTTTAACTTATATATATCTTCTTGATTTGTAGCTGTGCCAATACTGAACTATTTTTTGACGAAAGGCGAACTTACGCCCAAGGAGATCAGTGTCAACTGTATTTTTATGTTTAGAGCAGGAGTAGAAACGGTAAAAATCGTTGGAAATATGGTCTTGCTTGTGCTTTATCTCTACTCTGCCTACCCCTGCAAGTAGAACGTCATTACCTTTTACTCTTTGGTGCAATAAACAAGAGACTGAAAAAGGGTGATGCGCGTTCATTCGAACGATTGGTGTTCGATTGGGTTTAATTTCCGAACGTTCGATTAGATACCTCGGGCATTTTATAGTCAATGTTAATGGTCTAAAATATCAGTCCTATTTACCTCTTAGCTTCGCAGTCGTTACTAAACAACTGGGCCATGCGCGTGAGATTATCAAGGGCAAAAACTATACCAGGCATGGCAAGATTAACTGTTGTTCACAGAAAGGCAAGGGCATAACATGTGGGCCCAGTTTCAACGACCATTGCATTATATGCAAAAGTTGCCTTTTTTCTTCTTTGAATGGCATTGAGAAATTTATAATGCTACTAACTATTGTTCTGCAGTTGCAATTAAGGCTAGCAACGGTCTACTTTGTTAATAATGACTTTTACTTTTAAAGACGTCTACCACGTTGGTATGGCTCCTTTACAATCTGGCACGTAATCCTGGAGTGCAGGAGAAAGTGTATGAAGAAGTTACCTCGCTAGTTGGTCCCCATGGAGATTTCACCCCAGAGAGCTTTTCAAAGCTGAGTTACCTGAAGGCTTGTGTCAAAGAGAGTATGAGGTAATTTTTAATGTCATATGGAACACTTGAACGATACATTGCATTTGTATAAAAGATTCCGTTAGTCGACCCCTAATGTCAAGTGTCAATGTTCATACAATCAAAATAAAAACTTAAGCATAAAAATGAAAGTTGTAGCAGCAGCCAAAAACAGATGAATTGCATACGGTAAAAAGAGTCTCAATTCTCGACCGGACAGTACAATCTGCCTCCTAGACAGGAGGCCGTAAGGAAGGGGGGGGGGGGCACTCTCATATAAAAGTGCGGGGAAGCTTCTTTGAATATTTGGAAAGTATCCCTGAAAGGTACCAAACAATGCGTAAGTAGACGTGTGGATTTTGCCGTTAAAAGCCATGATCGGTGAGTACTTTGATTCTGGCAGACCGAGAGTTACACCGATCACAGACAAGAAGTATATTTACGTAATGTTTGTCAATTGTCTTCTGTCTATTTGCGTTAATAACTAAATACGTACGATATATAAAGGTTGTCATGGGTAACAATCATGAAACAACCTTGTACCCAAGGCATCTCAACCGGCCGGATTCACAAACTCAAGTTCAAGCTTAAAGAGCATGCAATCGGTATCTTGCTCTGCTTGCACTCGCCTTTACATTTCGAGCCTTTCTGATTTTTTTTATAAGTGTGGCTCCAACTTATTGTCAATTAATCGTAAGCGCTTATTGTGAAAGTTTCTTCGTGTTGCGGATGATGTGATCACCAAATTATGTAAAACACAGGACTAAAAGAACAATAAGCAGTACCTTGACCAAAGCTCTATAGCTAACCAACAAAGTACACTACGACAAGATATACTTTCTTTTGTTCATTTTCGTCCCCAGTGGCCATAATTCCTTTGAACAGCGCCAATTATGAGCTATGCGCAGAATACCCCTTTGTGATTCTTAAAATGACGATTTTGGGCCAGCCCTAAGTGTAATTATGACGTTGCCATGGTAACGACATAAAATTATGAACACATGACATGGCATATTGAATTTTCCGCAAGGGATAAATGAACAGCTACTTATGGGTTAGAGACTGTTGTGAGTGTTTTGTTGACAAATACACGCACGCGCTGGTCGCACAATGAACGAGAAATTTTCAATACTGCACGAGGCGTAGCCTAGTGCAGTATTGAAAATTTCGAGTTCATTGTGAGGCCAGCAAGTGCGTGTATTTGTCAACAAAACACGAACGAACAGACTCTAACCCTTTTAATATACAATCTGAGTACACTGCATCGAACTGCAAGTGATCATCGACTTAACAAACTTCAAAAAACAAACTTAATGTTTTAAAATAAGAAGTGTAGTAGTACATAATTACACGGGATTACATCAATGATATAAAAATCACAAATTAGCCGTACAGAAATAAAGCTTAAAATGGTTCATTAAATCGTACATCAACTGTGGTCGTTCATAAATACAGTCAGCGAGAAGCTTGTTCAAAGCAAGTCGATGGCTTTCACAATCAAGCAACTACAAGCAAGTCAATCGCACACAAAAATGTATTTATTGAGCTGCAGTTTACCTTTGAACATGAAAGCGCTTCAAGTTGTTATCCTCTTCGATTTTGTTTGGTATTAGATCGTTGATAATTTGAGGAATATATTTTTCTTCCACTTCTACAAGCCTTGAAGCTGAAGACATTTTCAATAATGCACGATTTTCGTGCATTATTGTCAATACTGCACTGTCTGAGTTTGCTGACGACAGGTAAAGCAAAATCACGTGATCTATTTTAACCAATTGCGCGCGTGGATTTTGGACAGTGAACGAAGAGTGTATATTAATGAAAGTTTCAGCATTATATAGCATCCTCTTTTCAAAATCTCGAATAAATCTCAAAAGGCGCGGTGGCATCCCCGCTCCCCCTTCCCATGTACATCCGAGGGCTAAACTGGAATCGATCACAGTTCGTTTTAATTTTACCGATTGCAAGGACAAGTATAGCTGTTTAATTTTAGCACATCGTTGCTATACATTTTTGGGAGAAATAGAGGCACCTTCACCCGTGCCATTAATAGAGGAATATGGCTCAGGGATATGTTTTGTGATAATAACGTGTTGATATTTTTATCTAGATTACATCCGAGTTTTCCTTGGGGACGCCGTCTGACACGAGATGTGGTTCTGTCAGGTTACAAAATTCCCTCAGGGGTGAGTATCTTCATGTAATAGTGGGTTGAAATTGAGCATGCTTTGTCAAATTCTCTTCAAACTACAGTCATGGACAAAACTGTTGAGACACTTTGCTAATTTCCACTAATTTTGGTACTACAGCTCATTTTTACCAAACCCTTCCCCATTTTAATGTTGTCAAATTAACGATTGGGGAGCTCAACATTAAAAAGAAGATTGGGGAGCAATGGAATGAATTTGGTTAGCATGCCAACACTTTTGATGCTGGCACTACAAATGCTCAAGCAATGTCCGACAAAACAACGCATTATCCGACAAAACAGTACCAGAATATCATAATACTATACGGTATTCATGATACACCAGCGTTTGAAAAGTGATGGTGTTCATGTCCGACAAAAGAAGCTGAAAACAGTAATACAGAAAAAATAAAAACAAAACAGAAAAACAAGAAAAAAATCGGAATTAGTCTAGACAGGAATTGCTCGGCTCCCAAGCCCAATGGAGAGAAATTCCTTAAGCCGTAGGCTCGAATCTCCACGGGGGGAAAGGTTATATGGCCCCAAACCATTTAGAATAACACCTGTGCAGGAAGATTCGAACCCGCGACTTTGAGGTGACCAAGCTACATCAGCCGCGCGGGAGCAATGGGACTTCGCCACCTCAAAAATATCTTGGGTTGTAAGCAAAAAATATTGCCTGGTTGTAATTAATTACATTTCACCGGAAACTGGCTGAAATCAAGTGCGCACTCAGTTAAAATTGGCAAAGACCCATTTAAAAACATCATCTTTGAACTTCCAAAGGAAGTTTAACCATAGTTTAAAAGCCTTTTAAACTCTAATCACTGCTAAACAAAAATATCGATTTTATGAAGACGGGTGGAAACCACTTGAAACTTTTAACCTTGATATTTCAAACTGTAATCCATTATCATCCTAACCATCCACAACCAAAGACCCTGGTTAAGAGTTGCAGGGCTCTAATATGGCAATTGTTAATCAAACCGGACCATTATTTTTAGGTTTCCCACTTCGACAAATATATATGTTGCTGTTCAAAAAACTATTAAAATCCGGGACAAAGTCCCTTAAAGGCTCTGCAATGGAAAGGGGAAGTATCAGGGGGATTTTGATTGTTTTCGTCAAAACTGTGCTATAATACCTCTACTTTGTAGCAAATAATAAAGATGGTTATTCTTTTTAAGCTCGGCAATAAATAATGAAGATGAAGTTTTCATCATGACACGAGCATGGGACAAAGAAAAACTCTGAGTCACCGACGGGAATCGAACCCATAGCCTCCCAGATACCGGTCGGGCGCTCTAACCAACTGAGCTACGAGAGACTTGTTGTGAGCTGGGCAATTTACTAGATTGATATGTGACACGCGTCCTGCATACTGCTAGGATCAGCAGTGTCGAAATCATCAAGTGTGTTGTAAATAATAAAGATGGTAAATTTTAAGCCCGGTAATAAATAATGAAGATGAAGTTTTCAACATGACAGAAGAATGGGACAAAGAAAAAATCTGAGTCCCCGACGAGAATCGAACCCATGCCCTCCCCTTTGACGCCCTGTGGTCTGACCTCAGACCACAGGGGGTACAGCGACTACAGAGGCTTGTCATTTGCAGTGGTCGATCGCTAACGGGTAGTGTTTTACAGCATGAAAACAAAACTTCACTGTGGTGTAAAGCTCAAGAAAAGCTGGCGTAGATTTGGAATTTAATCAGCTTTACGCTAACTTAACATTTTTTTAAAGCTGACCTTTATACCAGCTTTACACTCAAGTGTAAAGGCAGATAAAGATACTCCTTTACACCAACATTAAATCACATTTTCACACAGTAGCGTAAAGGTCGGTTTAACCACCTTTAACAAAATTAATTAATGGTGTTAAGTTGGATAACCAACTTTACACCAAATTTAACCATCTTTTATTTCACGTAGATCCCAATTTTCATG
Source organism: Oculina patagonica (assembly GCF_052425735.1). Taxonomy (NCBI): domain Eukaryota; kingdom Metazoa; phylum Cnidaria; class Anthozoa; order Scleractinia; family Oculinidae; genus Oculina; species Oculina patagonica. Next base: position 26,464,881 of record NC_135765.1, read on the forward strand.
CTGTGATTTATCGGAATTAATGACTCATCTAAGCCATCCTTAATTTCAGACGGCCGTTATGTATTCCAATTACCTATCAGGACGCTCAGAGGAGTTGTTTAAGTTCCCTTTGGAGTTCAAACCTGAACGTTGGCTGAATGAAGACTTGGGAAAAATCCATCCTTTTGCTAGTGTTCCATTTGGAGTCGGGACACGCATGTGCATTGGTGAGATTTTGCTCGGCGTCTGACATTTGCAGAATGCAGACTTTTTACTCCGGTTAGCCTACTTCGTACCCCGGTTAGCCTACTTTTCACTCCGGTCAGCCTAATATAAATAGCACTTCGGTTAGCGTATTTACATTAACTTTCAATTATGGTAATGGAAACACGATATATTCTCTTAATCTGTAGCCTGCATTCTGCAGTCTGCAAATGTCAGACATCGGATTTTGCTTTGTGTAGGTTTGAAGTACTCCATAAAAGCGGCAGGAAAAATACATTTTGTTGTTTTTCGCAAGACTCATTAAAACTCCCTCAGTGTTAGGGCGGGAGTGGGGGGGGGGGGGGGGGGCTACATGTTCTTATTTAGTATGTGTATACTTGGAAGGCCGCTTTATAGTACACCAACAGATTCGACCTTAAAAATTTGTCATTCATTTTCTTTCAATAAGCTACATTTATTTTCTAAGAAATGTTTCTTAAGACAGCAAGGAAGAACACTGAATAAAATTGTCTAAAAGCTAGAGAGTGTTATGGCGAAGTTTTGCCTTATACTCGATTTGTGTTCCTTTTTAGGGCGCCGAATATAGCTGAAGCAGAAATCTACATACTAACGGCAAAGGTAATTCCTCATAAAAACATACGAAGTAAGCAGAGCAAATATTTTTCCTTTCTGATTTTAATAATAATAGGGTGTGCAGCGAGTAATCGATCGCAAACTTGTTGGAAGCTACTTCATTGTCGATAAGGAGTTTTTGACAAAAAGCTTTTTCTACCTTTAAGCTGGCAGTTGTGAACAACTAAACCATCATCGGTGTTTGTTGCCAGCGGTTTGAGCGCCAAAGCATGCGCTCTGGTATGCGCAGCGAACGTCAGTTGCAAAGATCTTGCATAAAAAAATTAGTTATCTAATGACTTTTGCCGTGCATTTTTGACCTATTCAAGGTAGCAAAAAGGGCGAAAAACTTCTTTATTACAGCGATTTGTAACTAAGATGACTTGTTAAACGTCACTTTACGGATTGTCTTGATTTAGGTGTGAACCGGGTCTGGTAGCAGGTTTTGCAAGGCTTCTCACATGAACGGCTCGCTACCCTTCGCGGAGGGAGTAATCGAACCAATAACAGGAACAATGCCCCTAGCGCCAAAAACAATTAGAACTGCTACACTACACTCTTTTCTTTTTATAAGAATTTTCATTTTCTGGCCCAGGCTGAATATTCTTGTTTTTCTGTCGATTTTAGGCTGAAGTATTCTTGTGAATATTCTTTGATTATAGCGTTGACATTTCCGTTTTAGAATGTATTGGAGTAACGATTATAAGTTAAGAACTTCTTGCAGAAATGTTATTAGCATCAAATAATACGGCTAGTGCTGCTTTTCTTGTTTTTTAGCTAGTTTTGTCATTTAGAGAAAGAAAGAATTTTAACGGTTAGTTCAAAACATATAATTGTATTGTATTTACACATTTTCAAAACAAAATTGAATTTTTTTAAAATCTCAGCCTCGGGTTTATTCTTTAAGGTCATTGCCCTGAAATAGAACTGAACATAGATTTTTAACCAAACTTTGCCTACTGGTTTATTACTTCAAGGGAACTTAAATTTTGAAATAAAAAAGGGGGTCACCAGATTCGTTTAGGAGCAGGACGACCATGTATATTCCATATAATTCCTTTATAATTCCTCTGCGAGTACTGGCAAAGTACACTTTTTTAGCGATAATTTATTTTTCAAACACATGAATCGATCTGTTTTCATTTTACAGAAAGAATTTGATCGCTACACCCAAAATATGAGAAAAAATTGATAGGTCACCAGACTCGTTTAGGAAAAAGTGACAATTTACTTCTCCCGCGGACTAAGCCGCATAGAAAAAAGCCGCCATTTTGTTGATGTGCTCGCGCGCGCGCGCGCTAATTACGCGTAAAATTCTGCGCAGTAAGGATGCGCAATGCAAAACAGGGCAATGACCTTAAATATTCTTAACATTTCGCAAATTTTAGCCTCGATATTCAAATAAAATATATTCTTATGGAAAAAAGACTGCAGTGTATAACAGTAGAATTACAAGCTAAAGAGAGCTGCACACTACTTAATCGAAAGTTGTTAGTGCGATAACCTTATTTATCTACTGATTTCAGTTGGTCCAACGATTCATTCTGGAGTACCACGAAGAACCAGTGGACTTGAAGCTCAAATTTCTTCTTATTCCTGACAGACCGCTGAAGATAAAATTTACCGACCGCGAGTAATTTCCAACGAGGAAGACAAAGGATTGAATCAAGCTATTTGTTCTTGGATGAGGGTCTCAATGGGGTTAACCGTTTGCAGTAAAACTGACAATAATTTAGCCGTTAGCCGTAAAAATTGTAATAATTTCAAGTTTAACTGTTAGGCGTAAAAAAATTTTAACCGAAAAAACTTCCAGGTACTTTAAAATGAAGGACTCAAGACTCTTGTCTTGCCTTTTACGTCAGGTTTTTTACTAGAAAGGCCAATACTCTTAATTAGGCAAACCTTAAGTGTTGGAAGTGTCTGCCGAATGTGTCATGGCACGAGTTGACGGGCGCTTTCACAACTGTGCCCCGTATCTCTATATCTTCAATTCGATGGACTTAAGGCCTAAATATGCTTTATACCACTGGAAATTGATTTTATCTTTTTAAACAATGAAAATTATTTTTTTAACACTTCTGTTAAGGTCGCGGGGGATACCTACTGCATGAATAAATTCATGAAGGGAAATTTTGCGTGACCTGCATCTTTTAAAACGCTTATTTCTCAGCTGTTATGGGTGCGATTAAGCTCAAATTTTACACAGACACAAAGAAATGATGCAAGATTGTGAATGTCGTCTTTTATTTGGTAGATTGCATTTAACGGCGATGTTATAGCCTCGTGAGTACCAAATTGGGGAAAACATGATTTTGTGGCAGAGTTTGTGGAACGAGTAGGAGACAGCACACTGTGATCTTGTCAAAAACTAATCAGTCAATACCTCTAGAGTGTCATAACAGAAGCGGATTTTTTAATTTAAAGTTTGCCAGCAAGTTACGGCGATTTAAGTGCGCAAATTTGAATTTAATGTCTTCTACCTCTTTCTAAAAGCGCTCTTTTAAAATTCCGCTTCTGTTATGACACACTTCAGTATTCATAGTTTACCTATCTGCAGTGGCAAGTCATGAAGTTCTGTATCCGTGCTGTATTCTCTGCCACAAAATTGTCGGAAAAGTCCAAACTTTGAGATTTCCGAAGGTGTCCCGACCTAAATACGATCATTTTGCCAAGGAGAGATGTAATTAAGGTAATTATATTCCACGCTTTTATGGTGAGAACAATGCGTTTTTAAATAGGACACGATTGTTTATGCCGAATATTTTTGTGATTACTCTGAGTTGCAGAAATATTCAAATTTAGATGAAAATAAGCTCAAACACTTCCTACAAACTATATGAACGTATATCGCTAAGTGCTGTTTTAAATTGGTTAAAATATCAAAGAAACGAGATTTTTTACAAATCACGCGCACGCGCCCATATTTTTGTCCAGTCATAAATATCTCGTAAAGTTGTCGATGTCAGTCGTTGTACTTCGTGCATACGCTTTAAATAAATGCATAATGATGAGCCTAAGGTGTCCCCCGCGACCTTAACCGTAGCTGAAAGAAATTATCGTTAGTGGTAAATAAAGCCAAAATATTATGCGTTATGAGGGGGGGGGGGGGGGGGGGGGGGGGCTAAATCTGCGTTGACTAACCTTTTAATAAAACTGATAAACAAAAGCAGTCAAAACAGCTTTAACAGCAGAAACTGTTGCTATGACGACAGTGATTTGGTTTTGCAAATCTGTTGAAGGAAAGAAGGGCATGTTAGACCGTGCCTTTTTCTGTTATCTACATGTCTGTGTCCGAGCCATGAGGCTCATACAGCCGGAGCTTATCCCGGTTTCCGTAGCATTAAGCGACTAGGAGTATTGCTACTCCCCCCTGGATGGGATGCTAGTCCATCGCAGGGTTACCCCCCAGCAGTAAATTCGCCGGTACCCATTTATACACCTGGGTGGAGAGAGGCACTGTGAGAGTAAATTGTCTTGCCCAAGAACACAACGCAGCGCCCCGGCCAGGCCTCGAACCCGGGCCGTTCGACTCGGAGTCGAGCGCGCTAACCATTAGGCCACCACGCCTCCCACATGTCCACAGTAATATTGTCTGGTGGAAAGATTTCATCAGACTGTTACATAATCGCACAAATACACACACGGAAGGAATTAAAGAAAAAGTAATTGTTCGACATACGAGGATTTCGAGACAACCGGGTTCGAATTGGCGGGGCTCCTTCTGTACAGTAAAGTTCCGAGGGGTTAATTTCCAGATGAAAATTTGTGGGCTCGAAATAGCGGGGGTTCTTCTCTACAGAAAAGTTCCGAGGGGGAGGTGTAATTCACAAGGACAGAATGCCAAACCAAAAATCCAAGTAAATCACACGGGGTAGAGAAGTGCGTGACGTAAACGAACTCGACAAGAAATTCTGACTACGATAATAACAGAGTTTAATTGACAGAGTTCAATGTTCCATACAGGTTCAAATTGAGAGCGATACAAAGATGATTGATTCAAACCACGTGCTAGTGTTGTTGAAATGATTGCCGTAAACCGTATGTCGGTTCGAACTGAAATATAATAGCGAAATAGAACTAACGTGACTAATAAATCTAAGCATACAAGCTAAACAATTCGCGAGATATATAATTATAGCTAACATTCACAATAACGTCCGAATGAAGAAACGTAACATAATCTGCGCATATACTAATCTTATAGAAAGCTAACCAACGATAAAGTCTTATATGACGGCTAATTTTGGATAGGAGTTTATGACAATTAACCTTATAATAAGATAAAACTTAGCCTAGCGAGATAGTTTCTTAATGGTTCGAGTATAATATGCCAACTAACTAACTCGATATAAACGGTATAGAAGCTATCCTGATAGTCGAGGAAAACGAAACTTAACGCAAAACAAATAACAAGGAAAACTAAGGATAAGCCTAAAAATAAGGAATAGATTACTTACTTTGGTTTGCACACGCACTGAATTAGACTTGATAGAGTAGGTAACCACGAGTGTAGAGAGAAATCTATGGCCCAATGCCGAGTAGATGTTGACGCAGTGAAGTCTACACTAGAACTGATCTAACTTAGAAATTCATACGGATTTATCTAACCGAGAAACACGTGCGCAAAACCTGCGGTTATGACGATTTTCCTACATCGGACATAGCAGCCTAGGGCTGGTCTACCACAGTAAATAAAATAAGCAACACGCGGTATGATAGAAAGGATAATTCGATAACATTTAAATTAAAGTAAGTTCCTTTGATAAGATGTGGAGTAAACGTCACGTTTCAAAACCAACAGGAGGGGGTCATTTTCGGATTGAAATTTGCGTTTTAAAAATCTCTGGGTTTTTATTTTGGACGGGATACTGTGACTGAAATTTCTTGGTCCATTCAAGAATATATATCACACAGTGAAATTCAATTCAGTATGGGCATTCTCAACAACGTAAAATACATACCAAGCCCTTCAATGGAGGCTTCTTATTGGAAAAGTTGTACATGTATACAGCTATTTCAATAAACGTTGTCGGGTCAAAGCTTAAAGCTAAAAGGCAAGACCGTATGGCGTTCTGGGTATTCACTACAAATTTGCATATAAGCTTCATTAAGCATCATCGCACGTGGAGAATTCACGAGTTTGTTTTTTCCTCTCAGGAGGACTTTCTGTAGCTTTACTTTCACTGTCGCTTGGTTCTGAGTTTTGAAAATTCTTCTTAAATTCAGTGTGGCTAAAACCACCTTGTTTCACATGTATGAAGAAATAGAAAACGTGCAAATTCGCGTTTGTCATGTCATTATATATTTTAGTATTCAGCACGTGCAGTTGCCCTCTTCTTCTACCCATACTGCCTTTCAGTCTTGTCTTTAAGCTTTGATCCGGAAAACGTTAATTGAAATAGCTGTATTCATTTAAGGGGAATTATATGTATTCGTGTGGGGTTTTGCGTCCGAGGTTCGGGGCGCTTATTTCTTTGAAGGGGGGGGGGGGGGGGCATTTTTAACAATTTCACGGTACGCTATGTTGTGGAGTCTACTAAACTGCTGCGAAACTATAACAGGATTGCGAAACTATTTTCTATTGCTAGAAAGCAGATAATTTACTGTACTCTAAAGTAATTTTTCGTGCCATGAGTAATGATTTTGCCCCGCTTTAAGATTATTATTTTTGTCGTACTGCTGACATTCAGTATAACCGTGAGCTATTTAACCCTTAAACTACCAACAACGCATATTTGCGTAGAAAATACCAGCAGTGATTAAAAAATCTGCAGCCTTCGCATATCTGGACACATGATAGTAATGATCCCTTGTTATGGCAAAGTGATAATTTTCATAGCTTTAAAAGCCAACTAACTGACTACAGTTCTAGATTTCCGTTGTATATGGCTGTTTTTTTCTGAAGCAAATCCGAAAATGCCCGTTTTTTGCTCCATAGAACAACAACAAAAACATACATCTTCGCTTTCAGTTTTTTTAATGAAAAATTAATTCTGAATCCAAAAGTGTACATTTGCAGCAAACGTCGAGCCTATTCCTTTCCGCTCACCAAGAAAAATTTTAAAAAATCTTTCTGCAGACTGAGCAATCACCATTCGATTACAGCAATGCTTGCAAACCTGCAATTTCCTTATTGGTGACCGAAAGGAATGTCTGGGTAAAACTGCCTTGTCGGCGAAATGCAAGTCCACCTACCTCTATTTCATAGGTTTTTTATAAGTGTCGAGCCACCCAATCCTACCGGCAAAATACTGCACCGACTGCATTCTTTGGAAGTCAAAAGTTGTCCAAATTGCCTTGGCAGGTCTCGGAATCCATCCACAGAACGGCCAGAGAGACAATTTCATTCATAAATCGCCATGTTCCGAAACAGATGTTTTTGGCGTTCCAATCATCGTCAAATCATCTCTCACCTCTGGTTTCTTTCAGAAGTTTGCGTCTACCCACCATTCTAGCTTAATGATGCCAGCCTGGGGGCTTCTGCAGTGGAAAATGACTCGGAAAAACACTTATAAACGAAAATTTTGCCAGATTCGAGCCCGTGTGCTCGCTTATCAAAGACGCAACGGCTGAATGCTGACGTCACAATGAAAGTTTGAGCCCTCAGTGTTTTGAAACAGCACATATTAATTACTTAAGCTTCTTATATGCCATCATGAAATTCAAAAGATTGCCTAAGCCCAGAAAACGGCTGAAAAAATCACAGAAGCGTGGTATTTTAAGGGTTAAATTTGTGTCGCACCTATAAACCGCCATAAACATTAGTACTTTGGCCGCTTATTCACTAGAATGAAAACATTGTAAGCTCCAGTGAAAATTAAATAAATAGGGAGCTCCGCTTTTAGGCTTGCCTAAATCTATATATTAGTATTCAGCACGTGCAGTAGCTCTCTACTTCTACCCATACTATCTTTCGTCTTGTCGCGTGCACTTTTATGTTTTTTTTTTCCGACAACCTTTCTCGAATTAGCTATATACGCTGCAAAATGAAACGCATCTCTCGATTGCATAAGAACCTTTAATACTGATGGTGACGCATATCAAAACGATTTAACGGCCAAAAGCAACAACTATTAGAACTTTGGACTAGCACGTGACCGATTCGTGCGCTTTGTGAACGCAGCAAATTTGTGTGCGTGTTGTAGTCCACATAGAGACCTGCCGTTACAGTGTACTTAATCCTCGGACGTACAAGCAAACTGTGACGTCATATGATGTCACATGACGTCATTAGAGCCGCCTTCTTGGATTTCACCATTTTCTAAGAAAGTCAGAAAATAACGAAAATTGATGCAAAATCATGCCAGAATGCTTGTGGAATGTAAAAATAAATAAATCGTACAATTCTGTTCCAAAAAACTGGAAAAATAAAGAAAAAATGTTACAAATGACGATATTTGGCCAAACATGCTTGTAATTATGACGATGCCATGGCAACGTCAAATATCATTGACACATGATTGACATATCAAAATTTTTTGCAAGGGATAAATGAACAGCTACTGAAAGTTTGAGCATTGTAGAGTATATCCTCTTTTCAAAATTTCGAAAAAACCTCATGGGGGGTGTCATCCCCCCCTCCCACCCCCTTGTACGTCTAAGGGTTAATTATTTATCACTTGTCGCATTTTGTGTCTTTTTCATTTAATCATGTACAACCTAGTCATAGCAATTTAATTTCTGTAACTACTCAACCCGTTTAGTTAATTTCTATTCTGAGAGGTTTTTGCCTATTTTAGATTATTTATTTTATGCTGTAATTATTTCCGTATTTATCTCTATAAAAATAAATTGGCTGTTGTTGTTGCTTTCTTTGACTCTATTTCTTATTTGCCTTGATAGGCTTCAAAATAAATTAATATACCTTGTTCGTCCTTTGCTACTTATTACACATGGAAAGCATATTATCAGTGTTTTGACTACTAAAATTAGACATGCTTATCCCCGCTTGATTTACAAGGGCTCAATTTGCCAAATAAATAAAAAAAAAACCTTCCGTGTTAGCCAGCTTCAACTGAAAAAGTTAGACGTTCATTTTAGGGTGTTATTTCCTTTTATGTGAATTGACCTGAAGACGAATTGAACGACCGTTAAATGCAAAGCTTCATTGTCAGTATGCCTTATCACAACTTCCCTCAGCGTAGTATCGTTGTTCGCGACACTCTCGTGCAAAACACACACGCAAGGCGCGACTGGAAATTCGAACGAACACGATGATCTAAAAATAACTTGAGAAAATAGGTCTGTATGGGGTATTACCTTTCTTATCCTTCATCCTCTCTTGTTAGGGGTTGACTACTAGTACTGCCCGAACGAGCAGTCCTGTACCGACTGGTAGGATAAATCGCTTTTCTCCTTTAACCGTGTTATAATGCACAAGCAAAAGTTTAACACTTACCGTTTAGTACAACATGTAAGCTTGCGGCCTTTATGTCCCCGACGGGATGAAGAGGTTGAGTGAGTGAGTGACAACATGTAAGCTTACTCCACTATGTGGAAAGCGGAACACTTCGTGAACGAGCTGTCATTGTTGATGCTTCGACCTTGCTTGGATTAGCGACAAATAACGACACGAACTATATAATTTGAGCTACTCTAAGACAACAGGAAGCAAAAGTTCCAAGCTTATATAATTCCGCTTAGCAAAACATAAACCCGATAAAAATGTCATAGAAAACGATACCACTCATCATCAAAATAGTTAGTAGAGGAGACTATGTCATCAGCAATAGATAAACGACGCCAACTGACTTACTGGCCAACTTTCATGACAAGCCAAACCTTGCATGTGATTGGCTCGGCACATTACGTTACGGAAGTGGTCAAAGATAACCAATCACAGAGCCGCTTTGGATTGGTGCAGGATCTAACAGGAACATTTGTGGGCAATCTTCAGTCACGTACCAGGCATCTCATTACATACACGCAATGAATATGGATGAGCTATACTTGCTCTATTCAGCTGTGTTGATCTCGATCGTAATTTTTTTGCTAAGTCATTTTGGAAAACTATACAACTTACTGAGCTATGTCTTGAAAAAGGATGATAGTGTCTTGCAAGTCTTACAAGGCGTTCGTTCGTTCGACGAGATTCCTTGCCCAAAGGGATTGCCATATCTTGGCGATGTGTTCAACTTTGCCCTAACTTCAGACTTCAAAGAGCAGATGACGGCTCTTCAAAACGCCTTTAAGAAATACGGACCGATATTCAAGAGGACAATTATGGGAAAGACGACCGTCTTTTTTGAGAACCCCACTGATGTTGAAGCTGTCTTCAAGGGCGATGGTAGACATCCGATGCGACCTGACGAAATATTTAGGCCACAACAAGAACACATGAATAGCAGGGAACTACCTGAAGGTTTAGCAAGCTTGTAAGTAAAATGAAATGTCCAAAAAGGCAATTTCCAACCACGTAGATAGTTGCGTTTAATTCGTTTTGCGAAAGCAGGAATTCGGCATATTAATGCTAGAATATTGAATATACCATAAAAATACATTTTATGACACTCCGTGACAACTAAGTTTAATAACATTCCGTGCAGTCAAACTTGCAAACAGAAGCCCTATGTACCAAATTATTTTTCCCTTATTTAGGGTAAACTGTAGCTCCATGCGGACACCTAAAAATTTGCTGAGATGGCCATTTATATTGGGTGCTAAATGACAGTGTTTTCGTGATTTGTGAGTGGCCCTTTTCCCGTGAATTGCTGAAACGTAATTTGGCTACAAAACTGGGAACCATGAATCGATTCTTTTTCCTGAGAATTGCGAAATGACCGGGGTTTTTTTCCCGTGAAATGTGACTGCAAAAATGTGATTCATTCTTCCTTCCAAAAATTTTATTTAGTAATCGTTTGAAAAAAGACTTCGCGTGGTAAATTGCGTGACAGTGCATGACCGTGACTAATCAATCCTCATCAACACCTTTTATCTTGGTTTTGTGAAATGGCTACAGTGGAACCTAGATTTAACGAACCTCTATATGACGAAGTCCTCGGTTTAACGGACGATATTCTTCAGCCCGTCCAAAGTTACAGTAAAACTGAATGTATGGAACAAGCCTTCGTAGCAGGCGCCGTAGTTTCGAGCGCGCGTTGGGAAACGCGAAAGGCGCGAAGGGGCCACGCGAGGAAAAAATCGTTTTTTTTTTTTTTTTCTCGCGCGGCCTTCTCGCAATCGCTCACTCTTTTAAACGCGCTAAAAAAGTACACAGATGGAACATGATCTCGATATAACGAATCCTCGTTACAACGAACACAATTCAGAAGCACAAGCGTAAAATGTACCTCCCTGATATAACAAAAAAAATGTCAACACGCGACAAAAGATGAATGCGGAACAGATTAACAGGGATGAAAATCCTTTAATCCTGTACGAGAGAACAAGTTCAAAGACATATGTCCTTATAAAAGACGTTATAAATGTTATTTTCCTTCAGAAATCGTTAATATCTGGAAATGCTGGGTGCGTAGTGCAGCGTAACAGCGTTAAAAACTGATTAACTATACCTCGATATAACGAACCTTTTGGTTGTTTTTCCGCAAATTCGTTATATCGAGGTTTTCGATAGAACGAACCCTCGATACAGCGAACAAATTTCCCCAGTCCGTTGGCACTTCGTTAAATCGAGGATTCACTGTATTTTATTCTGCTTAGCCATCAATTAAGTGAGTGACTCGCCGGTTCAGAAAATGGAGCTCCATAAACAGAAGCCACCGAGAATCAACGATTTTTTTTTAAATTCCATCCTCTTTTCCAGGGTCGTCCCCCGCTCTTGGAGGCGGGAAAGGAGAGACCCTGGGAGCGAGGTTGGAAATAATTTGTTACTAGCAATTTTTATGAAACAATTTTTATTTGCTCGTGTAGACGAGGGAAATTGCCAATTTTTAAGTGACAAATATATTTGCTGAGAAGCTGGCGTGTTTGCTTTTATTCGGCAAATGAAAGTTGTCACATACGTGAAATTGCTACTGTAGACGACTCGTCACATAAAATGTGCAAATATTGCGACAGCATTGGTGGTCCCACTGGGCAGTGTGCACGCGTATCTTTGTGCGTATCTCAGCTGTCCAAAGTCTTTACTAGCGCACTCAACTTTGAACTGTTAACAAATAATTGTTGTGCCATCTACACGATCAAACATTTTTTCAGATAAAACATGGTCACATAAAAATTTCCCGTGTAGACCCGGATTAACCCCATAAAGTGTCAATGTATTTCGCACTGCGGTGCTTATTGAGGACACTGTAAATTTCCATAATACAGTTGTATTTAAGATCACCTCCCTCGCATTCTTCAAATGTCCCCTGTGTTATAGCTTTTGTAATTGGTTATATTGGTAAGGAAATCGCTGTTTTTCGAACATAATCTGATGATTTCAAGAATGTTTCGAAGCATAAAACATTATTCCTTGTACGTTTTTTTTATTTGCCTTCAATACTGGAGTAACAAATGCTAATCCGGTGTGGTATACAGATGGTATAGACTCCTTCTAGTGAGGAAACATTGCTACCTCCTTCTGTTTGACATTTGACTGTAACCAAGAAGTTGAAGTGAGATCACAGATCTCTCATCAAGGAACCTGAATGATAAACTTTATTTGTTTTCAGAACAAATGGTGAGAAGTGGAGTCGATTACGCAAGGCTTTAGCGCCCAAAATGCTTCGACCTAAAAACATACACGATAACCTGGAAAACTTTAACAGCGTCACAAGGGATGCTATAGATCACATGGTGGCCATCAGGGGAGCGGATAGGACGATTCCAGATCTTGAGGGAGAACTTGCGAAGTATGCTACCGAATGTAAGTTCAATCTGTCTTCACTGTTTTTCTCGCAGAAGAAGTCATGTTTAAGTACGTTGAGAAAAAAAAGTAACAAAAAATTACCACATTTATTCAAATGGACACACTTTTCTTAACATATTCTGAATCTTAATCTCGAAAATAAGTGAAGCCTTTCAGGCCAACGTGGCTCATAGCTCAAGGTGCGAATTAAACTCCCGATTCTGAGCATGAAACGACTAAGGGTATTGCTACTCCCCCTGGATGGGATGCTAGTCCTATTTCCCAGCGTTCTGTCACTCTCTCCTCCGCTATGACTCAAAATTTAGACCTCCTGTGGTGTGACCTCTCGTATGCGACCACCTCCCCGTAAGCGACCACAAAGGTGTTACATTTCGGTTGGTCGCTTACGGAAGGTTCAGTTGACTCAGTGCTTCAAACAATTTATTTTATTTTACTTTGGATTAAAAAAATGGGAGGCGCGGAGGCCTAATGGTTAGTGCGCTGGACTCCGGATCGAGCGGTCCGGGATCGAACTCTGACCGGGACACTGCGTGTGTTCTTGGGCAAAACGCCTTACCCTCATAGTGCCTCTCTCCACCCAGGTGCAAAGTACAGTCGAATCCCGATGACTCGAACCTTCAAGGGAAATCGAAGAAGGTTCGAGATATCGGGAGTTCGAGTTATCAAGGGTAAAATTAGTAAGAAAATGACCTGAAGGTGAATCGAAAAAGGTTCGAGTTAGCGAGAGTTCGAGTTACTGAGGGTTCGAGTTATCGGGATTTAACTATAATGTTGGGGGTAACCCTGTGATAGACTAGCATCCCATTCAGGGGGTGTAGAAAGACTCCTAGTCGCTTTATGCTACGGAAACCGTGATAAGCTCCGGCCTAATGGGCCACAAGGCTCGAACGCAGACTTTACTTTGGATGAAAACTCACTTCCTTTCTTATCTTTGTTTCAGCTGTTGGCACAATGGCGTTTGATGAGCGAGTTGGGTTGTACGACGACCCACCCAACGAGGAAATAGTCAAAATGATTAAAGCGACTTTTGATGGTTTTAAGTATATGGGAAAATTAAACTGGGGATGGGAAGCGCTGCTTTACAGATTCGTGAATACGCCGTCCTACAGAAAATTCTGTGAATCGCAAGACACGTTATTTGCCATTAGTCAAAAAATTGTGGACAAGAAGATTCTTGAGTTAAACAAAATGGCGGAAGATGGCGAAGAATTTGTTAAGAATCAAGGTACGTGGTCACATGACCCATGCTTTCTTAGGTCCTGTCCACTAATCAAATTCAAAAACCTATTTTCGTTTTTGCATCTGAAAAGACGCTGTAAACGATCCGAAAACGTGCAATGCCCGAAATACTTCATTAATGGCGAAGGCATCTACAGTGTTTGTTTTAATGCGTTTGTGTTATGAGATGGAACTTATGTCTATATCTTTTTGAACTGTAGCTGTACCAATGCTGACCTATCTGATTACGAAAGGCGAACTGACACCCAAGGAGATCAATGTCAATTGTATTCTGATGTTTAGGGCAGGAGTTGAAACGGTAAATATCGTGAAATATTTGTGCTTGTTTGTGAGTCATTTCTACTCCATTTACTAGCAGTTACTTAACAATTAGGCCCAACACGCTTGAGTTTACTACGAGCAAACTGATTCAACGGGGCATAAGCAACTTGATTGAACTTTGATCATTTTCAAAAGGCTAGCAACGCCCTCCTACGCCCTCCTTTGAACAGCCCTTTTCTAGGGAGTTTCATGCATTGTGTTTCGTCAAACTACATTTTTTAATAACTTTTGTTTCTCAAGACATCCACCGGATTGCTATGGCTCCTTTACGATCTGGCACGTAATCCTGGGGTACAGGAGAAAGTGTATGAAGAAGTGACCTCCCTAGTTGGTCCCCATGGAGATTTTACCCCCGACAGCTTTGCAAAGCTGGATTACCTGAAAGCATGTGTCAAGGAGAGTATGAGGTAATTAACCGGGTGGGGTCTGGTGCCCCCCGGTTCATAATCTACCTTTGGGCTTTTTTTTGTTTGTTTGTTTGTTTGTTTGTTTTTTGTTTTGTTTTTTGTTGCTGTTGTTGTTTTGCTTCAACTTTCGAATCATACAGCATTAAAAACTCATCAGCAAACACACGTCATCGGTTTCTTTATTTAGATATTTCTGTTGGCGTTGAATTGCATGAAACTGCTTAGAAATCTTACTTTCAAAGGGAAATTAGCATATATCTGGAGAATTTTCTTCTTCAAAAACAACCTTTTGGATCTTTTCAGGAAATTTCGAGCAACTTTTTGGGAAAATTTAGCATCTTTGGGAGAACACTAATGATGATGATGATGATGATGATGATGATGATGATGATGGTGATATGGTGTGGTCGTATCGTTTACAAATGGCTATAAGTCTTGCAAGGAGCAAATCTCAGTGCTTACACCATCAAAGTTAAAACTCAGCATAAAAAGTTAAGAAAGGGGATCGCGCCTGATAATTACTCAGAACCTCGACTACAGAGCCTGTTTGAAAACCCGGTGCAAACTCCTCAAAAATTATAATGACAGTTTATTATCACTATTTCGTGATAATTGATAGTAAACTGGCTTTGTTTTTGTTTTTAATCAGATTGCATCCAGCCGCTCCTTGGGAACGCCGTCTCACTCAAGATGTCGTTCTATCCGGTTACCAGGTTCCCTCTGGGGTAAGTGTACGTGTTTTCCGATGGTGTCTTGAGCTGAATTTAAGAATGCTTTGCCAAAAATGCACGTATACGTACAACCAATCATTCAATCAAGCAATCAATTTAATAGAGTAATAACGCAGGATGAGGTTGCCCTCCCTTTCAGAGCCAGTGGCTCATGTATAAAACAAGGGGGACTAATATAAGTTATAAATAACCAAATATTAAAAAGTAAATCACGATAAAATTATGAGTAAAAATATAAAAAATGTACAAAAATTTTAATCCGCCAACACTTAAACTAATTATTTCACCCTGGATGTAAATCTTTAAAATGTGATACTTATAAACTATGTCGCTAAAATTCCTATGATCACAAATATGACACTTGCAGCTGGTCTTTAAGTAAAAAAAAATGCGCCTGTATATGGTATAGTTACTAAATAATCAAGTCGTTCGTTCGTTCCGGTGTGATATTCCACGCTATGCTACTCCAAACCATTGCAAAACAGGTATCTTTCGGTCCCAATTACTAACAACTTATATCTACCGGTATATTATCTTTAATTTCAGACGGCTGTGTTATATTCCAATTACCTATCAGGACGCTCAGAGAAGTTGTTTAAGTTTCCTTTGGAGTTTAAACCTGAACGTTGGCTAAACGAAGACTTGGGAAAAATCCATCCTTTTGCTAGTCTTCCATTTGGAGTCGGGACACGCATGTGTATTGGTGAGCTTTTTACTCTGTACAGTTCATTCTTGCCCCAGAGCCGCTTGTCCCTCTTAGCCGGCAGAGCCTGGGGCACATGATTTGATAGATCTTTTACAAATCAAGTCAACCGTTTTAAATACCTTTATTTTAAGGGATTTTATTACGGTTGATCGATTTAACTGGCTAGATTTAAATTTTCTTTGTTAAAAATCTAGCCAATCAAATCATGTGTCCCCAGAGCCACTTGTTGCTCGTGCCCCAGGCTCAGCCGGTAAGAGGGACACGCAGCTCTGGGACGAGAATGTATGCAGTTCCAAAATTGGTTGAAAGCATTCTCGTCCCAGAGCCGCTTGTCTCTTTTAGTCCACTTAGCCGGCTGAGCCCTGTGCATGAGATACAAGTGGCTCTGGGGACACATAGTTTGATAGGCTACATTTTAACAAAGGGAGTTTCAAATTAAGCCAATCAAATCAACCGTTTCAAACTTCAGTAAAATAAAGCGATTTTAAAACGGCTAATTTAATTGGCTGTTCCTTGTGTTAAAATGTAGTGGGAGAGTTCTTATTTACGGAACATGAAATAAAGTTATCTGAAAACTGGAGAGTGTCCTTGCCCAAATTTTGTTTGAAATCGAATTCATGTCCGTTTCTTTTTAGGTCGCCGTATAGCTGAAACAGAAATCTGCCTTTTAACGGCAAAGGTAATTCTTAGATAAAACTAATTTTATACATGAAATAGGCTAAGCAAATCGTTTTATTCAAGAACATCGGTTTAATAGTCAAATCTGTGTTGACCTTTGCGTCGCCGGAAATCAGAAAGCCATAATACAGTAAAAACCCGCGTATATATAAGAACACCTATTTTGGCGGTTCAGGCTGATTTGGTTCTTATATAAAGGGTTATAATCTGCAAAATCAGCCTGTAAGTGTTCTTAAGTGTTCTTAAAAAAAGTTTCTTAAAATAAGGAACATACTAGGCTACCAATAGATGAAATCAATATATATGCACACAATTGTATTTTAATTTTAATAAACTTGATAAATCAAGGCAATACTGTACTGTAATTGGGGTGGAACTATTATGTGTGCAATGAAAAGTAGTGTTGATCTTTAATATTTTTCCATATAAGAACAACTTTCATTTTTCAGGCTGAATGTGTTCTTATATAAATGGTACTTTATTTCCTAAAATCAGGCCTGGGTGTTCTTAATCCACTTGTTCTTATACGCGGGTTTTTACTGTAATACGAGGGTCGTGAAGGGATATAATGGGAACTGGGATTTGCCTTTTTTGGACTGGGAAAGGGGATTTACTGGCAGATTGGGACTGGGATTTAACCAGTGGAAAAGGGATAAGCAATTTCGAAATAGGAATGGGGCTTCTCTTCTTTAGCTGTCTCCGACTCTATTATTTGACACAACTGCTCAAATGAGTCTATTCTTTGAAATATATTAAATTCTGTTTCAGTAGAGTAAATTAACCAACCAAACCAACCGAAAACGGGATTTTTCACCAATCAGGGACACGTTAAAAACAACAGCCAACCCGACCAACCTATAAAACGGCTGATCCCTAAAGAACACGGCTTTAGTCTTATTACCATTATCTATCTACTAATTTTAGTTGGTCCAACGATTCATTCTGGAGTACCACGAAGAACCAGCAGACGAGAAGCTCAGATTTCTTGTTATTCCTGACAGACCGCTGAGGTTAAAGTTTATCGATCGTGAGTAAGTTGCGAGGGAGGAGGGCGGATGGATAACAGCCGACAAGATCAAGAGAGATGGAGAGAAAACATTACACTGATTTGTCCAATAGGGAGAAAGGGGGGAGAGAATTGGCCATCCTGCGCTGACTGTAAATGATAAACTGTACTAGTCGAAGCAGCTTAAAGGGTCTGAATGGGGGTACCTCAATAACACTAATTGGCTCTGTAACATGAATCAGTAAAATTTTAGACATTTTCACTAACGGTAACAAATTCACTGTAACAGTAAATTTTATCCAAAAAGAAACAAAAACGGCTTCAAAAAGGCCAATATTAATTTGTTTAGTATTTGAAGAAGTTTTCGGCCATTTTCCAACGTTTACCGATCAGTTCGGAAGATTCCGAAGACTACCGAATATTCCCGAAGACTGCCGAAGATTTCGAAAGACTACCAAAGATGTCGGAAGACTACCGAAGATTTCCGAGGAGAAATCCGAAAATCTTCTCTAAGTTCATGAGTGATTTTATCCGATTTTTGAAGAGCAGATAAGAATTTACAATGCTAACATTTTTCACTAAAAAACCCCAAACACTTAACACTATTTTCTCCAGAAACAGTAAACATTAAAAAAGTGGCCAATGTAACAGCAAACACTAAAAATTATGGGCAAATAACACTAAACACTAAACCTCATTCAGACCCTAAGCTTAGTCCTTTAGAGGACAGCTGCTACTCGCAATCTGTTCGCTTTGCTTTGCTTATTCGCTAAACCGCCCAAAATCCACGCGCGTTTACCTTAAGGTAACTATTGTTTGTGGCTACTAATTTTAGCGGGTTTTTTTCTGAGCAAGATTTAGCGATTTAATTTAGTGATTAGGGACGGACCATTATGGAGGGGGGATGGAAAAATTTCCTCTGCAAACTTTTTTTTTAGTTTATGCACCTCTGCAATTTTTTTTTCGAAATTCTTACTATTTTTTGTTATACATATCGTGTTTGCAAACAATTTATTTTGTCTTTCCAGGCCCTGCAAACAATTTTTTTCAATATTTTTCATCCCCTCCCCCCCCCCTCCAAAAAAATAATGGTCCGTCCCTTAGTGATATCGGCAGTGTGAACCAGTTTTGTCAAAGTCGTTCGCTTCTCGCTTCAGGTTTGCAGTGTGTAATACAATGCAAGACATTACTTTTATTAGGATATCCAAACAGGGGGTTTTCAATACAAAGTTACCAAAAAATTACTTATCATTTTAAGGTACCGGTAATATGAAAATCGCTCTAAAAGCAACTTTGTACATGACCTTGATATATTGTTATGTAGTTCTATTAATATTAATTAAGAAAACATGTTATAAGATATGTAGCTAGTGTTAGCTTCTTTATTAGTTTTTATTCTAATTTTGTATTTAGAATAGCGTCCCCAATTAGCTTGTCTCTCTGTATAGCTAAATACGTTTGACACTTAATAAAGTTTTACAAAATTATATATATATGTTATTCTATAGTATAACTCAGACTCCTTTTCAATTCATCGCCGTACAAAATGATAGCAAACAATCCTACATCTGTGCATTGACTCGTAGTTGTGGCTCTCCAAAGTCTTTTAAAGTAGTTCTACTCGTCTGTAGCGAGCCTCTGCTTTCTGCCATGCGCTGTAGCTGGAATACTCTGTTCTCGACACAGATCCCCGCGGTCAGGTTGTTGGTCTTTTCGAGGGTCATGGTTCGTAGTCTTTTGCTTGTGTCCAACGAACTGCAGAGAAAAGAAATTTACATCTGATGTTCAATAAATCGGCCACATGTTTTCTTATTCTACATGTTCATAGTGGTTTTACTGCAAAACTTTGGCGCCTGGCGTATCCAAAATCGAACCAAAAATCAGTCGAACCCAATCGAACGATTGTTGTTCGATTGGGTTCGGTAATCGAACACAATCAAACATCTGCTTTGCTTCTGTTCGATTTTTGAACCAATCAAACCAATCGAACACAAATGAACACAATCGAGCCCAATCCGATTCGATTTTGTTTGAAATCCGTCTCTTGACAAGCAAGTCACTCAGGACTAATCAGGGGGATGGTGCACCGTACAAAATGCCCGCAATATAAACAAACAAGAGTTCGGTTATCGAACGTTCGATTGACTACGACTGTCGACTGTTCGGACTCGAACGTTCGATTTTGTTCGATTGACCAAATTTTATAGTGAGTTCGATTATTTTCGATTACCGAACCCAATCGAACAATTGGTATTCGATTGGGTTCGATTGGATACGCCGGTTATGGCGTCATTTCTACGGTCTACAGAACACTGAAACGTTCAGTACCGGGGAATTAGCGGGAAAATCATTACGAAATCACGTGCGCGCGTGACAGCGTGAAGTTAAAGGGGATTTGTCACTGATTTTAACAGATTGAACAGCAAAAATAAATAGCTGTTTGGTAGGAAGCCTAAAAATAATGGTCCATTTAAATTGAAAATTGCAATATTGTATCACTGAAACTGTTAACAAGCTTCATTGGATGCGAATGGCGTATAATGGTACAACTTGATGCTAAACGTTTCAAGTTGTTTCCGAGCGTCTTCAAAAAATCAATATTTATAGAAGTAGTTTTACTTCTCTCTGCAAATTTAGGTTATAGTTTCACCTAGATGTTCAGGAAGTCTTTCGTGGTTTAAGTTGCCTACCACTTATTTAAGACTGGTTTAGACCAAAATTCTGCGAAATCCCCGTGACGTAAGTCTGAAAGGGCTTTCTTACCCCCCCACTCCCACCCCCCCCCCCCCCCCCCCGGAAACTTGGACATGAAGAAATATTTCGGTCCTCAAGCCATCAGTCTAAAAGGATTTATAAAAAGCATACGGCAGGAAGATTTACAGTTTTCATCTCTTTTTCATACTCACCTTGCCCTTGGTTTTCTGGATTTTGTTCCTTTGACAAAGAAGATGACGACAAGTACTGCTGTCACGATTGAAATGACTGCAATGGTTACCACGACGACCATAATGATCTGAGTTTGAATATCTGTTGAAGGAAACAACGGTATTGATTGTTTAATTTATTAAAATGGGCGGTCATCGAAACGAGAGAACGTCAATTAAGTGAGAAAGGACTGCATATATGGTGTAGCGAAATCTTTGGAAAATAGCGTGTGAGCGAGCCATCCTTTTGTTGAACGAAGGAACGAACAAACCAATCAACTAAACAGCCATCGAAAGGACGAAACGAACCGACTAGTTAACGAACCACCATCGTACCAACGAACAAGTGAACACACGAACGAATTCGAACGAACAAACGAACGAACGAACGAACGAACGAACGAACGAACGAACGAACGAATGAACGAGTGAATAAAAACACGCAAAACCAACGAGTGACAAATGAAAAAACGAGCGAATCGAACGAACCAGACAACCAACATCGGGTCTATACATGACATGCACTTTCAGACATATTCTCACCTTGACAAGGCTTATCGTTACAGTTCTGTGTTTGTAGCGTTGTGTTACATGATTCACAAGTTCTGTTTCTTACTCGAATTCCTTCATCACATGTTGTAGAACACGCACTCCAGTTTGACCATTCACCTATAACCAACACAAAAAAATTAATGTGTACCAAACATGACAAAAAATAATTTGCTCAAACATGAATTTATTGAACATTTTATCAAAGATAAGCAACAAACTTTCAAAATTCATCTAAAGACTCTCCAAGGCACCTTTGAAGACTTCGAAGACTTCCAATGATTTCGGAAATTTTCGAGTGCCTTAAAAATAGAAATGCTATCCACAACAAGAACCTTGGTTTAAAAACTTTTAAATGCTTCTTATTCGACCTGTTGTAAATTAATACCGATTTTAATTTATTGCTAATTGCAATCTGTTTACAAAAATATTAAAATTATACCCATAGGGTCACGCAATCATGTTTGGTAAATTTACCAGACTAGATTTTCACTAAGAAATATACATTGAACAGTTTACCATCCCACTGAAGGCCTGATATAATTAAAGAACATAAAACATATTAACTGTGAATACCCTTGTTATTGTTTCGCCGAGATATTGCAAATATAAGTTGGCAGTCTACAATCATGACTCTTACATAGATCAGATAAAAGGAATGAGTTAATTACCGTATACCAATATTTGCTTCACCAAATTGATTACTAGATCAACATTCGATCCGGCGATATTGGCGATGTTTTTTCGTTTCCCGTTTCAAGTTATATTTTGATCGAAATTTTCCTCGACCTCCTGGAAGCTTGCTAGAATGAAGCAATACGGGAACGCGAAAGAAAGAAGAGAATCTAGATTAGTTTTGCTACCCTGCGAGCTGAGTTGAGTCCCTTCGATCTTCGTAGAAGGACCGGAAAAAATCGAAGATCGAAGGCAACTCCGTTCGCAGGGTACTGGATGAATTTTGACGACGCAATCTAATTGAAAACTCGAGTATTCGGAAAATATAGCAATGCGTTTTGTCGGTTTTAATACTACTTCCATTCGAAATTAATACGAATTGCTCGATGGCAAAGTGGCAGCTTAATTATATCAGTATCTAGCAAAGTAAATTCAGAAACATGACAGATTTCGTACCTGGATGCGATGATGTCACAAACAGTAAACTCGGAGCGAGGAACATAAGCAACTTTTTGACCTGAAGCATCTTTGTGATTGAGTTTAAAACGTCAGTTGAACAAAACAATGACCGAGCTGATTACAAAACCAACCGGTCTTTAGCGAAAGCTCCGGTTTGATCGAGAAAACCGGGCGAGAAAAGCAAAAAATCGCCGGCTGTCAATTTACAGTCACGACCACTTAGAAACTCTTACAGCAGTTCGACGCTTGTACTGACGATACTGAGTTGTGTTTGTGTTTCTTGCCCATATTTTGAACTCACACGATGAGAAATATACTTTCAGTTCTCTTGACGATCAGTCGATATCATGAAGCGATGAGTTCATTATGCTAATTTTAGAGTTTTGGAGGTGTCGGAAACATAATTATGCAAATAATTTGACCTAAGGGTGATCCCACAGCACGCACTGCATAAATTTAAACATAGAATGACGCGATTTACGAGTGTACTGTTCGATACAAAGAAAAAAAGACATCAAGGTTACATGAATGAGTTAGGACTGCGATAGATTTGCTTTGATTTTCAGTGACAGAAGATCTTAAGCCTATGAGCAGTCTCGCGTGTATGGTTTTCTCGCTGGTCCCTTGACTGGGTTTTCGATGGCTTTAATTTGCGCGAGCGAGGATCTGCAAGTTTCGAGCGGCTGGAGGGATTAGAAGCGGGATATTGTACGAAAGCCACTGGATTTCTCGCAGCTTTAATTTGCCGCTTGCCCAAAACCCCAAACAAGAAAGCCTGATCGCAAGCAAGAAGATATTTACTGAGCCTTCGACAATATTTTTTCCCACGCAGTCGTTCTTATGGGCGATCGAACCTCGTCTTGATTTTAACCCAAAATTAAAAATAAAATACGCTTAGTGGAAAAATAATCCCTAGTTGAACAAGATTGGGTTTTTTTACGACATACATTATGAAAAATATTTATAAAAGAGTTTCAGAACGGCATAGTTCTCCAAACTTTCTGGAGGGCATGCCCCCAGAACCACCTAACAAAATCTTGCCTCGTCTATGCCAAAGGTCCGGTTACGGCCCTGGGATGTATTAAAGTTTCATACGTGACAAAATAACCAACAGCAAACTATTTTTCTTTCTATTTTTAATTTCTGTAGGTAAGCACTTGTTACAAGCACTTCTATCATGACCACCTCTTTCCAAATTTCACCTCGGAGTGGTTTTATAAACTACTAAAAAACGTGCACACGTCAAACTAGGGAGAAAGAAAGTTATTTTTATTTCTCATCATTTGCCTTCCAACTACATTTACAAAGAGACTTTAACCCTTTTACGCTTTTTCTTCTAGTTATCGTTCGCCGGCGAACGATGACTTGACATACGCGCTATATGAAAAAATAATGAAGTTTTAAAAGTTGATCAGGTATTCTTAAGTATGAGAAGATATTGCTCTTTCAAAAGAACTATGATATGGAAGAGACCATTTAAAATTAACTGATTGTGTTCAAACCAACTTTGTGATCTTGCATATTAGTGAAAAATGAAAAATAAAGGGTGAAAACCTGCCAACTTCAAAGTTGTCATACTTGCAAACTATTTTATCTATTTAACTGAAACTTTGTCAGTCAGTCTGTTACAGACTGTTATTACATATTTTAGCCCCAAAAAGCTCCTAGCACTTATTCTCTTGATTGTTTAACTACAAATAATTAACTCTCATAGGTTAAGTATTACCAAAAATGTACATTTATGACGTCATAACTCCATAGGGGTTCACCTGTCAATCAAAATCTCATCAACAGCGGAAAGCACATTCTGTGCTCTTAAAAACCGTATATAGTTTACCATGCTTTCAACTGTTTGCTATGCTCCTAATACCGGTGACAACAAACCTTCATAGAAAAGCCCACAACAAAAAAACGGTTAAAGGGTTAAAGACTGCTTAACAGTCACTTCAAGTCAACTGAGACATTCTCTCAATTGATCCTGGCTAGTTACGAATAATACTATTTTCATATGCCAGCTAAGTTTAAAAAAAAGAGTCTTTGACACAGAAAGTGGCAGAAAAATTAACCAAGTTTTTTGGGGGAAATGAGAGGAATGTCTTGAAAATAATTAAAAAAGCAATATTTCAAGTAATAAGAGGAATTCGATTTGAACAAACATACTCTCATTCTAAAGGATTCTTTTTATTAAATTTCACTCATTAATTGTTTGGTTCTCTTTGGTTTTTTCATTGCACTATACATTTTTTAAGCTTCTACTGAAAGATTATATTAAAAACTAGATGATCGTACCTCCTCATAAGAGCAAGCTTTATCCAAAGACTAACTGTGAAAAGATAAGTAAAAGCCGATCAAATAAAACCTAACTTTACAAACAGCAACAAAACTTTCTGATGGTCTCCTTTGCTGCTTGCCTCACGTGTTTGATATTCCAGCAATAAAGAATCGGATTCAGACTCGAATTTAGGTACACAAAAGATAAAGCATATTTTACACCCAGATTTCTCGATATCTCACTTGCAGAGAAAACAGATTCAAAGGGAATCATTAAACCTTGTGACAGAATACTGAAGTCACTAAACATGCAATTATTACTGTTGACATCACTCCTGACAGAATCGCGGGACTCCAAAAGCGTTGCATTAGCGAGAAAGCTACACACACAAACCAAAAACAGCTTACAATCGCCCAAACTCGCCTCAGTGTTACGACTTGTCTGTATCGCAGCCCCAGCGAGAGAGCAAGAAGTCTGTCCACACTTATTGCGGTTACTGTCATCAAGGAAACTCCAATGAAAGCTATACTTATAATTTTTTGCAACACACTAAAGTAGTAACAGAGATGCGGCAGGTCGCTTACATTGAACAACAACTCGGCGGCAAATGCTGGCTGTAAAATTAGTCCAACGCAAAGATCAGTTATTGCAAGGCAACGAAACATGAGCTTACAAATAAGACCTAACTTTACAAACAACAAAACTGTCTGATGGTGTCCTTCGCTGCTTGCCTCACTTCCTTGATTTTCCAGCAGTAAAGAATCGGATTCAGACTCGAATTTAAGAACACAAAAGACGATGTATATCTTACACCCAGAATACGAGATATTTCACTGGCAGAGAAAATAAATGCCAAAGGATTAACTAAACCTTGTGGGAGATAACAAATAATTTATGTCACTTGGACCCACAGTGCAGCGGATACTGTCTTTTTGTATCGTGCTAAGTTCAGTGGAGTTCCACCAGTTCCGTTCGGTTGTCCTTGGTGATGGATTTGAACTTGATGATGACGGAGAGAAAAGAAGATCTTTATGTAACAGAACGCTGAAGTTACTAAACATGCAATTATAACTGTAGACATCACTCCTTCCAAAATCACGGGAGTGACGGGACTCCAAAATCGTTGCATTACAGAGACAGGTACACACACAAACCAAAAACAGCTTACAATCGCCCAAACTCGCCTCAGTGTTACGACTTGCTTGTATCGCAGCCCCAGCGTCAGAGCAAGGAGTCTGTCCACACTTATTGCGGTCAATGTCATCAGGGAAACTCCAGCGAAAACTATACTTGTAATATTTCCCAACAAAGCAAAGTAGTAACAGAGATGCGGCAGGTCGCTTACATCGAACAACAACTCGGCGACAAAGGCTGGCTGTGAAATTAGTCCAACGCAAAGATCAGTTACTGCAAGGCAACGAAACATGAGCTTCGATGGCGGATGAAGGGACGACTCTTTGTGAAGGGCGATGAGGATTAACACATTCCCCAGAAATGCAACAGTGGATAAAGAAATGTTGAATGCTGAAAGAAAAATATAATGATGTATTCCATGTACATTCATGCAAAATGATGGTTGAGCTGAGCTCACTTGTTTATCCGCTTCGATTAAGCTCTCCATTTTTGATCTGATCTTCTAGTGGTAGTTAGAGTTAAATGTTCCTTCTCAAAATTTGAGATGAATCTTTTTCGTTTTTTCTCAACGGCCTCGAGAACCTGTAACAATAATTGCGTCGAACTTTTACAGTAGACGAGCACTTGGTTTTCTGGCAACTGCAGCACCGAACAACTCGTGTAAGCTTTTTAAATTCTGAACATCAATGCCACTGCGTGCATACTGAGAATGCTTTGTTCCTATGACAGAAAGTTGGTTGTCTATAGCCACAAAGCAGGAAACATCGAGGGAAATTAAAATTAAATACTTTCATCTAGATGGTGTCATTAAATTTTCCCCACTTAGATATCACTCATTGTTATGGGTTGTTCTCTTGCTTTGAGTGTGTGATCCAGGTGAATTGAATGGTGCAATTTAATTGGCTGTTTTAACAGTCCGTGTTTTTTCTTGTCTGGACTGCTTGGTTTTTATTGATTTAGGACTGATTGCTCATGATAATCTTTCTTTGTTTCAATATGATTGGGTATTTCATGGAAAGAATGGAAAATAACCCTTTCAAGATACTGAAAACTGATTTTTAGGGACGTTTTCGGCGATCCAAAGAAAACAAGCTCTTGAATATATAATTTTAATCCGTAACAAAAATAACCATAAACAAACTATCTTTCTTTTTTAATTTCTGTAGGTAAGCACATGCACAAGTACTTCTAACATGATCACCTCTCCCAGAAATTCAACTCGGAGTGATTTTATATATTACTGAAAAGCGTGAACACGCCAAAACAGGAAGTTAAATTTACAAAATGTAAAAAGAGCCTTCGCAGACTCTGCTTTATAGTCACGTTAATTCAACTGAGTCATTTTTTCAAGTGATCCTTGCTTGTTTATACAGATAGTAATATTTTTACATGCCAGCTGGAGTTAAAAACACTGTTTGTCACAAATGTGGCGGGAAAATATCCATGTTTATCGTGGGAAATTAGAGGAATGCCATTGATATTAAACAATATATATATCATGCAAACATGTTCTTATCCTACCGGTTTCTTATCGTTGTGCTACACTCATTTCAATTTATATTAATGGTCCTGTTTGGTGCATTTGCACTATATGTTTTTAAGCTTCTACTGAGAGGTTATATTAAAGACTAGATGGCTATGCCTCCCCTAAGACCATGTTTTATCCACAGACCAAATGTGAAAAAAATAAATGAAAGCCTTACAAAAAAGACCTAACTTTACAAACAACAAAACTGTCTGATGGTGTCCTTCGCTGCTTGCCTCACTTCCTTGATTTTCCAGCAGTAAAGAATCGGATTCAGACTCGAATTTAAGAACACAAAAGACGATGTATATCTTACACCCAGAATACGAGATATTTCACTGGCAGAGAAAATAAATGCCAAAGGATTAACTAAACCTTGTGGGAGATAACAAATAATTTATGTCACTTGGACCCACAGTGCAGCGGATACTGTCTTTTTGTATCGTGCTAAGTTCAGTGGAGTTCCACCAGTTCCGTTCGGTTGTCCTTGGTGATGGATTTGAACTTGATGATGACGGAGAGAAAAGAAGATCTTTATGTAACAGAACGCTGAAGTTACTAAACATGCAATTATAACTGTAGACATCACTCCTTCCAAAATCACGGGAGTGACGGGACTCCAAAATCGTTGCATTACAGAGACAGGTACACACACAAACCAAAAACAGCTTACAATCGCCCAAACTCGCCTCAGTGTTACGACTTGCTTGTATCGCAGCCCCAGCGTCAGAGCAAGGAGTCTGTCCACACTTATTGCGGTCAATGTCATCAGGGAAACTCCAGCGAAAACTATACTTGTAATATTTCCCAACAAAGCAAAGTAGTAACAGAGATGCGGCAGGTCGCTTACATCGAACAACAACTCGGCGACAAAGGCTGGCTGTGAAATTAGTCCAACGCAAAGATCAGTTACTGCAAGGCAACGAAACATGAGCTTCGATGGCGGATGAAGGGACGACTCTTTGTGAAGGGCGATGAGGATTAACACATTCCCCAGAAATGCAACAGTGGATAAAGAAATGTTGAATGCTGAAAGAAAAATATAATGATGTATTCCATGTACATTCATGCAAAATGATGGTTGAGCTGAGCTCACTTGTTTATCCGCTTCGATTAAGCTCTCCATTTTTGATCTGATCTTCTAGTGGTAGTTAGAGTTAAATGTTCCTTCTCAAAATTTGAGATGAATCTTTTTCGTTTTTTCTCAACGGCCTCGAGAACCTGTAACAATAATTGCGTCGAACTTTTACAGTAGACGAGCACTTGGTTTTCTGGCAACTGCAGCACCGAACAACTCGTGTAAGCTTTTTAAATTCTGAACATCAATGCCACTGCGTGCATACTGAGAATGCTTTGTTCCTATGACAGAAAGTTGGTTGTCTATAGCCACAAAGCAGGAAACATCGAGGGAAATTAAAATTAAATACTTTCATCTAGATGGTGTCATTAAATTTTCCCCACTTAGATATCACTCATTGTTATGGGTTGTTCTCTTGCTTTGAGTGTGTGATCCAGGTGAATTGAATGGTGCAATTTAATTGGCTGTTTTAACAGTCCGTGTTTTTTCTTGTCTGGACTGCTTGGTTTTTATTGATTTAGGACTGATTGCTCATGATAATCTTTCTTTGTTTCAATATGATTGGGTATTTCATGGAAAGAATGGAAAATAACCCTTTCAAGATACTGAAAACTGATTTTTAGGGACGTTTTCGGCGATCCAAAGAAAACAAGCTCTTGAATATATAATTTTAATCCGTAACAAAAATAACCATAAACAAACTATCTTTCTTTTTTAATTTCTGTAGGTAAGCACATGCACAAGTACTTCTAACATGATCACCTCTCCCAGAAATTCAACTCGGAGTGATTTTATATATTACTGAAAAGCGTGAACACGCCAAAACAGGAAGTTAAATTTACAAAATGTAAAAAGAGCCTTCGCAGACTCTGCTTTATAGTCACGTTAATTCAACTGAGTCATTTTTTCAAGTGATCCTTGCTTGTTTATACAGATAGTAATATTTTTACATGCCAGCTGGAGTTAAAAACACTGTTTGTCACAAATGTGGCGGGAAAATATCCATGTTTATCGTGGGAAATTAGAGGAATGCCATTGATATTAAACAATATATATATCATGCAAACATGTTCTTATCCTACCGGTTTCTTATCGTTGTGCTACACTCATTTCAATTTATATTAATGGTCCTGTTTGGTGCATTTGCACTATATGTTTTTAAGCTTCTACTGAGAGGTTATATTAAAGACTAGATGGCTATGCCTCCCCTAAGACCATGTTTTATCCACAGACCAAATGTGAAAAAAATAAATGAAAGCCTTACAAAAAAGACCTAACTTTACAAACAACAAAACTGTCTGATGGTGTCCTTCGCTGCTTGCCTCACTTCCTTGATTTTCCAGCAGTAAAGAATCGGATTCAGACTCGAATTTAAGAACACAAAAGACGATGTATATCTTACACCCAGAATACGAGATATTTCACTGGCAGAGAAAATAAATGCCAAAGGATTAACTAAACCTTGTGGGAGATAACAAATAATTAATGTCACTTGGACCCACAGTGTAGCGGATACTGTCTTTTTGTATCGTGCTATGTTCAGTGGAGTTCCACCAGTTCCGTTCGGTTGTCCTTGGTGATGGATTTGAACTTGATGATGACGGAGAGAAAAGAAGATTTTTATGTAACAGAACGCTGAAGTTACTAAACATGCAATTATAACTGTAGACATCACTCCTACCAAAATCATGGGACTCCAAAATCGTTGCATTGGCGAGAAAGCTACACACACAAACCAAACACAGCTTACAATCGCCCAAACTCGCCTCAGTGTTACGACTTGCCTGTATCGCAGCCCCAGCGTCAGAGCAAGGAGCCTGTCCACACTTATTGCGGTTACTGTCATCAGGGAAACTCCAGCGAAAACTATACTTGTAATATTTGCCAACACACTAAAGTAGTAACAGAGATACGGTAATTCGCTTACAACGAAAAACAACTCGGCGGCAAGTACTGGCTGTGAAATTAGTCCAACACAAAGATCAGTTATTGCAAGGCAACGAAACATGAGCTTTGATGGCGGATGAAGGGACGACTCCTTGTGAAGGGCGATGAGGATTAAGGCATTTCCCAGGAATGCAGCAATGGACAGAGAAATGTTGAATGCTGAAAGGAAAATATAATGATGTACCGGTATTCCATGTACATTCGTGCAAAATGCTTGAGTTGAGTTCAATTGTTTATCCGCTTCGATTAAGCTCTCCATTTTTGATCTGATAATTATTATTACAAATAATTACTTCTAATGGTAGATGAGTTACATGTTCCTTCAAAAAATTTGAGAA